>NC_143451.1:4236944-4842222 GCF_987193195.1 Phasianus colchicus | reverse complement strand
TTGTCAGCAATGCTGTGGGTGTGATAGGGCAGGTATCCCCAGATCAGCAGTCAGGCTTTTTTATTCCACTGACTGTGGGCCCAACTCAGTTTTGATTCATGGTTTTAATGAAGATTACCTCGTGGGTTATAGAGTGATGTCCCAGTGCCCTGTTTTTCCATTTAAAAACAAATAAATGAGGTTTACATCACCACTTACAGACTAAAGACAGAGAAGCTGGTATAGAATACATCTTTTCCTTTACCGTGTCTCTAGCTTCTCCCAGGTAAGCAAGTAGGTTTGTCCTTTCTTTCTTACAGTTAAGTAATGACAGTTACAGAACAGACACAGCATTTCTAGGATATATATGTATACATTTGAAAGCATTAATAATATTTCTTTGCTTATCTGTTCTGCTGTAAAAGAAAAACATTCGGAAAATACATACAGGGTATTTAAGAGTACATTTTTCCCTCAAAATTTGCTCATTTTGATGATATTCATCATCATTAACCATAGGGTAGGCTTCCATTCCTTTTTCTTGTATTACAGAGAGCTCATCAGCACTGTTTGCACTTCTACAGATTTCAGTCCTCCCACTGGTGGCAGGTCTGCATACTAGTTAAATTCAATGAGAAAATTTAAATTACAGAAATATGCACATAAATATGCATTTCTTTAGGTTGCTTTCATTTCCTCTGCACTCCAAAAAAAAAAAAAAGACAGAACACTACAGTCAGTGGATTAAGGAACAGTCAGAGCAAGAAGGATGGAGAGATATCAGATATCGCTCTCTAAGCCACTGCAGTGACCTTGGTTCTTGCAGAGGAAAGGACTCAAGGCATGTTACTGCTTCATTTCACTCCTCCTTTGCAACCTCTGGGGCACATAATGACCAGTTGTATAACTGGTGTGAAGCCTATATGGTGCTCTGGTGCCGATGGCATTTTGCTTTCTCTTGTAAAAGAATCGTATAGAGAAAACTCCTTTTTAGAAATTAAGGTCTCTAATAGCTTTAGTAGGCTTTCTTTTGTTTTGAAATGCCAACTAAGTGAAACCAAATCCCTCTCTTTTTCTTAAGCTATTTTTTCCTAAATCTTTGCAGATCAGGAAGATTGCAGAAATCATTCTCTCATTGCTCTACCAGAAATAAGCATCTGCTGACTAGTTAAAACAAGATGGATCTTTCAGACTGCATGTTTCAGAAGATAAAGAATTCAGCATTAAAATTACATTTATCATCCTTTACATAACACTGCACATCACAGCATCCCTGGAAGTCATTCTTACAAGTGACAGCACTCTGAACCTTTAAATTATTAGTCTACAAGTATGGCAATTTCTACATACTGCTTTAACAAGTCATGATGTAAAGCAAACAGAAGAAGATTAATTAGAAATTTAGGGCAGAATTAAGCACCACTTTTCAAAAAGTGAATTATTCCCTGTCCTGTTTTTGCAGGAATATCAACAGGCTTCTGTTGCTTCGCCTATTACTCTTTGCAGCACAATGTACACTTATTACTTAGTACAATTGTACACCTGGACCAATAAATTAAGTTTTGTTCCATGAAGTACCCATTTCCACAAGAGAAGGCCAGCAGTACAGTTTTTCATTGATTTCATGGACACTGAATACAAATACAGTAACTACCTCAGTATTCTCGGGTGAACTTCTTTCAAAATTTCTTTTCTTTTTGTATCCACAATCTCAGAAAATTTTCTCAACATTTTCTAACTCAAAAATCAAAATTCCCATTAAAAAGGAAACGTCTCAGCTAGTTCTACTAGAAATAAGAAATGCACAGTCATGTTGACTGATTTCATCAAGGAGAGACAATATAACCTTCAGACCCTTAATATTAACTGTGAGATAGTTTCCCAGGAGTATATTCTCTTAATGACATCAAATGCAATGGAACTCAAGGACATAAGACTTCCACCCACCACTGAGGAATGCAATGGAAATTTTTCATGGGATAAAGAACAACAGCATGATTTAGAAATAAAATTGAGCACATTCTTATACAGAGACATGGTAGCAGCAGGAGAAGGATAAGAATCATTCTGGAAATCTTCCCTGGTTACCAAGTATAGGCTCTTCTACAGGAAAAAATATTCTGCTATGGGAGGTCCTCAGGCACTCCTAGGGGTTTGAGAAGGGCACTGAGGATGTATGAGCTGCTTGATAGCTTTGATCAGAGCTGAACAAAATACCTAAGAGAAGATAAAACAGTAGGACAACACCAGATGTGTACACATTTCTGTACACCTACACATTTTAGACCTACCAGATACCCAATAGAAAAATCACAGCTGAATGGTACAAATAAATTAAGATAGATTATGAAACCAGAATCTTACTGTGAAACTTTTTAATCTTTCAGAAATAAAGCAATAAATTCGTTGTGTTACAAAGTTTGTTATTAATCCTTTTTTTTTCATACAGATCCCACTACCAGAATTTAGGCCCCTGTAATTCAGTAAGATTTTTACACGTGCTTGACATTTACCACATTCTGAAGTGCAAAGGAAAAGTCACTTTCAATGGCTTATGGGGTCTCGTGTACTCTGTAGTATTACGTGTGATTCAGAAGGCACTTCTTTTCCTTACAAAACACTAATACAAGAACACTCACATGTGCTTTCCAAATACCAGCATGCCAAGCTGCCTACTGCTGGCTGCATAAAAAATGAGTTGGGATAAAGTGCTGCATCAAAACAAAGTTAAGCAACGATGTAATGTTTTCAGCAAAGTGCTGGTGGTTTATTTGAGAAGATCCTGATTGATAGTTTTACCTAGATATGTTCTGTTTGTAGCTGGAAGCCTTCCACTAATCCTGAGCCTTAGAAAATACTCACTAAGTACAGGTACCCCAGTCTATGAGTAAGCATTTTAGTATTTCATATTCCCACTTTTTTTTTTTTTCAAATGTGAAGGAAGAGGTACTAAGGCAAAACATTCATGAAAATGACCTTTAAACTCATGTGGAAAAATAGAATTTGGCCACCAAATGACCTTTGTCACAACATCTGCACTGAGACGTTGATGTGTAAATCAATTGTTTGTCATTGAATTTTTCAACAAATCCCAGAAAACAGGAAATAATTAATTCTACCTAGATTACTTTCATACATGCATTTTCCTTATCATTGCCTCATTAGCATAGATCAGTGAAAAACTTTTTCAACCCAAAGTTTTGCCCAGGAAACTGGAAACATTGGCTGTCATTCCTCACAAACACCAATGAGGATTCCCAATAAAGATGACCTCTTCTAAAAAATATATTTTTGAGTGGATTTTCTACATTTTCAGAACAAAGCGCTTGTTCCATAACTTGTTCTATTCCAGCATTCCAAGTCTACAGCGTGATTTTGAAAATTGGGTCCAATCCCTTTTTAATTAATTACTTTCAAAGTTCAATGAGACCGAACAGCAAGATCGAAAGGCTGAAAGTCTTAAAATGAACTGACAATTATTCATGGGTCATCCCTTCTCAGATTTCATTTATTCAAAGCCCCACATTGTAAGGTGCTTCATTTCTTAAATTATTTCTTTAACTTTTTAATCTCATTTTTAAAATTATAAGAGTCATTAAGAGACTAATCTTGAGATTCCCTCCAGAGTTTTCTTAATAAGGCACATTTCATTCTGGCTGCGGAAGCCGTGCAGTAAGACTCATTTAGCAAAGTAGTTAAATACCTGTTTAAGTACATCGGGGCTGCTGTACAGCATCGCAAATAAACGCATGCAGAACAAGAGTGCGTTGGTAAATTGGGTCTACACCATTATAACATTAAGAATGTATCAATACTATCATTAATTTATTAATAAAATTCAAGGTGAATACATTATAAAATTATTCCCTAATTTGATATCAATTTGTTTTTATGTAATAATCACGCATACTTTCTACGGTAGTGCAACAAATAAGACTTAAGTTTTTAACTATCTACTGATCAAATATAGATTTCATTTCTGTCTTAAAATGCAAGGACAAAGCATAGCTTGTCATTCTCTTCACAAAAATGCACTGTATTCTGTCTCCTTCCTTAACTGATGAGAGGATAAATCAGGAAACACTGCCTAGCTGAATAAGGCAGAATTCACGAGTTTATGTTTTTAAGTCCTCTGAAAAACTGCAGCTTCCAGCACAACTTTGATTTTCACTGATTTTCAACAAGGAAGAAATTGGAGTTAGGAATTTTGACCAAGCTATAAATGATTGAGCCTGCAATTCAGAAAGTCTCTGACAACATTTCTAACCTCAAATAAGGCACAAGCAGGACCCATCATAACCCTCCTCGCTGTTTCATGAAAACTATCACAGAATCACAGAATGGCCAGGGTTGGAAGGGACCTCAAGGATCACAAAGCTCCAACCCCCTGCCACATGCAGGGCCACCAACCTCCCCATTTCATACCAGCCCAGGCTGCCCAGGGCCCCATCCAACCTGGCCTTGAACACCTCCAGGGATGGACGGGGCATCCACAGCCTCTCTGGGCAGCTGTTCCAGCACCTCACCACTCTCTCTGTAAAGAACTTCCCCCAGACATCCAAAAAAAAAACTAGTTTGGTAATCTTTTACTATTTAAGTTTTGTACCAAATGTACCAAGAATTACTGAGCAGTATGGAAAACCTCTTCCTTTAAGTAACAAATATTTATTCTCCAACACTTCTGTCCCCTGTATCAGATAGGATTCTATCACATCAGTAGCATAAAATGCACCAAGATCTGGAGCAGCCTCTCGGACTGAAAAAAGCTCACAGCAGAGAAATATCCAATGCAGAAAGATGGGAAGGAGGCCCTGGCCACACAAAGACTGAAGTATCATGGTCAGAGCCCAAGCATAAAACCACACCTGCAAAAGCGATTAAACTGCACTACTGCTAATGTGGCTCAAAAACACACTTGAAAATTCAGCATGGATACAACACGATATACGAAATAGACTCACTGATATAACTTCTGCTGAGATATAAGTAATAATTGTGGCTATTAAGCATTAAGACTCCTTAAGTACCATACATTACATTGAAATAGAAGTACACAGTTGTTACAGCTGGGATAAGTAAAACAATGCAACAAATGCCACCACTTTGTGACCAGCCATCACAATTTTTGCAAGCATCCCTTGTGCTCAGCAACTCTGATCTATCCAACTTCCATTGGAGCTTGAACATTTATGAAAAATTTCCACTAAAACAAGATTACAGTTCTTAAAACCACAGCTTCAAAGCAATTCTGAACTGTGAGTCGTCCAAGACTCACATTATACATATGAACAAGACACTACATCATTTGTCTATTTGCAGTCTACCTTATTGGGATGTAAGAAGCAAGGTAAATGAGTTCACCTTTTTTAGGAAAGAAGCGTTTCATACTGCTCAGCTCTCTGTTTCTTCTCTGAGACTAATGCAATTCTGGCCTCTTTTCCATTTGGGGGCTAGTTGGTTGATTTGGTTTGTTTTGCATTTTAACCTGCTTAGCAGTCTCTAGAATAGAAGACACATTAAACTATTTTTGTTCCTTAGACACTCACCACTGCCTTAATATCTTATGCTTAACCAATTTTAAGGGTGTCACAAGCACATTTGGAGGTACAAGGTGAGTGTGCATGAGGTGCTCCATTCAGAGGTGACAAGGTGCCCCCCCAGTTTCCCACCTCCTGCTGGTGCCTGTGAATGCTTTGCACTAACAGACACAGTTACGTCTTGCCATTGTGTTTCCCCACAGATGTGAGAAGTTCCTGCATCAGCAGCGTGGGATCGTAATAGGCTGCAAGGTAAATTGAAAGCTGTTCCTTTTAAACTGCTGTGCTGGGTCCTGATGTGCTTCACAAACAATTAAATTTAAAACATCTCTGGGAGATTTTGCTCTCTTCCAGAAATGAGTTAATAAGAATTTTCAATTACTCGTTATAAGTTCTCAGCAGAGCTGGAAGCTGGCAGAGCACAATCACTCTGCTGTGTTTAACTCAATGCAGCGTGTCCTTCCAGCCCACTGCTGTCTCTGGAACTGTATCCCCAGGTCCACCGCCCAGTCTTTAGGTGGGCCTTCAATTCGGGTACATTTGAAGCACTATATGAGATCATTAGCATGACTTTAATTCCTATTTTAGTAACAGAAAGCAGAGTAGGTGACCATTAATACACCTAATGCCTGCACCTTCTGTGCCCTTATGTTAACATCCATCCTGCACAGCCGTGCAAAAAAAACAATTCATGTCACATTACACAGATGCATGTATGTTCCACATAGCATCCCTCAACCACATGGATATCAGATGTAGCAGAGGGACAGTTGCAACTCAGAACAGAAAGAGCAGAGCAATGTTTCCCTGCTGCCTACTACAACTTCAACACTACTAAGCAATGATCCGTATCACATGAGTTCAGCAGTGTAAATTACGGAGGAAAAAATATTTTAAGAACCATTTGAACTTCCAAATGAATTACTTTCAGTCATTTTACACAACCCTAGATGAGCAATTTTGTAACAAGCACTAAAGCTGTTATGATATACTTAGAAAACAAAGTTTGTGCAGAGGATGTTTCTAAGTTCCATTAGATGAAGATTCTATTGGAAATAAGTTTTAAACCTACACCAAACATACTTGTGCAGGCACTTGTGTGCCAGCCAGCTGCGGTCTGGTAAGTCCACACAGTGTCCTAAATCAATCACAGCAACAAAGCAGCTCAAATTCTGCTCAAATAAAGTTTAAAGAACATCATTTTTAAAAAGCATTTGAATGATTAATACACAGTTAAGAGAATCTCAAGCTTTTCTGCAAGCTGGAAAATATACTTGTTTATAGCGAATGATTCATTTAGCTCTGCACATAACTCTTTTCCTTAACCGAAGAGGATTAACCCTTAGCAGGCAATTATCCTCTACTGTGGTTCTGTTACAATGCAGCTGAAGTCATACTGTGTTTAGAGCTCCAGACTGGTTTCCACCAGTAGTACTGCAGCATTAAAAGGAAGAGAGAGAAATGGGGCCCAAGTTCAGACCATGCTGTTCCTCTACAACCGAGCTGACTGCCATCAGCTGAGATCAGAAGACAAGTTGCATCCTACATTCTCTAACTGAAAAGATGTTTTGAGTGAGACACTGGCTGCAGGGCATTCAAGGTACAGCACGGTTTTACTTTGCAGGTATAGAAAAGAGCTTGTTATTTTTTGCTTTAGAGCACTTTCACATATGAACTGAATACACTCTTGTGGACCTCGTATTCCTTATTCTGCCTCTTTTTTTTTTAAATAATTATTTATAATCTGCTGGGCAGTGGAGAAATCTTACACTGCAATAACAGTTGCTCCTTACTGACACAGATTATAGTTCCCTGTTTTTCAGACAAGTCAGACAAGATTATAACATTTGTTTACTGATGAGGCAGCAGTCAGCTACTGCATAGAAACACACGGAATAAAAAGAAAAAAACCTATTTGTTCTACTTCCCTCAATATTACAAACCCAGTGCACTGATACTCTTCAGTTGTGCCCCCCTTTCCCACAGCACATTCCTGCCCCCCGTCTCTCTTCTTTAAATGAACCACTTCTTTATCACTGACTGGACATGCAACTCTTCTCTAGAAATCTAGGGAACAAAGAAATACTCAAATTTCTACTGAATGCAGAAAAATAACCAAACAATGATATAAAAGCAGCCATAAAATTCATACATCAAAGTCAAGGGAAATCTCTGTATTCTGCGGGTAATGCTTACAAGGTAAAGTGGCATGCAGATTTCTTATTTAATAAATTCCCACAGAAAATTAGTTTTTCACAGTGGGAAGAAATTCAAGGCTCGCTGCAATGAACAGGCAGGATCTAATCACTGTTCTGGCTTTGTAGATACACCAGGGCTTGCAGATATTTGAATGATCCAATTATTCTGTTGAGGCACAATCACCTTACCTGCATACTAATCAAGCAATATGCAACATGAAACAAGGCTGGCTTTTCTGGAAGCTCTAGACTTATAAGGCTCCCTGGTTGACCTTCTGTCAATTGCATTAACTTCAATTCTATTAGCTCATCTTTTGCCCAAAGGTGACATATGCACAAATCTATAGGGAAAATTGCCTAAGTCAACTTTCCGCCACACGTGATGCAGAATAGTTGCTCAGCGATGCAAACAGAAGGCATTAGTTCTCAAGCTGGATACAGTTACACATTAAATAGCTATGAATTTTTCAGACACTAGAAGAAGAAACTAGAAGCCTACTTCCCATAAAAAGGAAAAGAGTCTGTTTGATAAAAGCAGCAGCATTAATTACTCACTTTTATACTTTGTGAATGGCAAAAGGGGAAAAAAAAAAGGATGGACATAGGCAAGATCATTTGTGGTATATCAGCATTTAGAGTATTGGCTGTTGGGTCTCCTATTTTGTGAGGATTATTTTAGGAAATGCAGCTTTTTTTTTTTGTGACTGCAGACTCAGATTTTGCTATATTGAAACTTTACTGACAGAATCTTGGATCACAGCTACCTGGAAAACATCATGTTAAAAGTTTTCTTCTGTTTCATTACAAAAAGCTTACTGCCTAAGTTTTCTAGCAGCTTTCTTTTAAGAATAACAACCTATGGAAGCCTCTTAAATATCTGACAGGATTTCATATAGCCACCTGTCATGGTTCAGCTGAGACAGAGTTAATTTTCTTCATAGTGTCTCACACAGTGCTGTGTTTTGGATTTCAGATGGAAATAGTGCCGATAACACCAACATTTGGCTGCTGCTGAACAGCGTTTGCACAGAATCAAGGACTTCTGTCACACGAGGAGCTGGGGTCACACAGTCTGGACAGCTGACCACAGCTACCAAAAGTATGTCCCATACCACATGGTGCTGCGCTCAGCAAACTGTGGAAGGAGAAAGAAGTATTTGTAGAAGGAGAAGAAGGAAATACCTGTAGTGGTGACTATTCCCTTCCTTGGAAACCATTATGTACGATGACCCCAGCTCACCTGGAACACCTGCCTGTTGATGGGAAACAGGGAAGGAATTCCTGGTTTCACTTTGCTTGAATAGGAAACTTTTGCCTTACTTAGTAAACTGCTTTCGTATCAACTCATGAGTTCTCATACTTCCTCTAACCCAGTTCTCTTCCCCATCCTACCCAGGGGCTGAGCAGGGGTTAAACCATGACATCACCTCAACTCATAAAAGCCACCAACACTTTCTCTGTATATTTCTGATCCTCAAATACATAGCAACTCAAGCAAAACCTATCGTATTTGGTTGCAGGCCTAACCGGCAGTTACTTTTTTTTTTTTTTTTAATTTTCAGCCTAGAAAAATGGTGATAAATCACACTTTTTTAAAATTCCAACCATAAAGGCATTTACATAAAGTGCCCGCTCTTCTAAAAAACGCATGACCTTAAGCAATGCTGCACATAGGCAAGGAGAGGAGAATAACAAAGGACTTTGAAAGTATCAAAAGGCATCGCTGTGTCAAGCCATTAATCTTGGAGCTCATCATTAACCAAAGTGACAGCATTACTGGCTCGAGATGATGTGGTACACACGTAACCAAGTAACAGCTATGAGTATGAAATATTACTCATGATTAATAGGACTTATTATAGAGCGCTTGTGGCTTTACAGAAAACCCTCTAGTTTCTCTTTAATATCTCTCTTAAATTGTCATCACTGTTGTAACCTCTCCTACGAGTCAAGGGCAGCCAGGCAGGCCAACAGCACTGCTTAGCACTACATCTGTGTGCCATGTCACCAGGGACTCTCATACACTCCTTCATCAGAAACTGCTCTCATGCCTCTAGAATCCCTAACTTCCACCAATAGGCTGTTGGCAAAACTCATCTTCATTACTCCTGCAAAGGTTCATCCAGAGTGCCACACAAAGCAGTGACATTTTCTTGAGACTGTAATTACTGTATCACTAATGCTTTTAAATACTCCAAGGCACTCTTAGGGAAAATTTTGCTTCATTAAATGAGAGATAAAAGGCAGATGTTATTATGTTTTCCATCTCTTTCATTTTTAATACAAGCAGTTTGTTCAAGGTAGTAAGAAAATAACTCTTCAAGAACAATATTCAGGTGAATTTCTATTGCTTTGTATCCTGTAAGCTTCTTACAAGGGGGAAAAAAGAATCAAATAGATTCTCTGGAAGAATAGAGTTTGTAGAATAATAATACAGAAGGAGGACAGAAGGATAAGATGCACGTACTCTCTTAGCAACAAAAGAATGCATTATTTATTTTTCAAGGCCGTTAATAATATGCAATTGTCCTCATGACGAGTCTCTCCAAAGAGAATGGAAAATATTTACAATTGGGAGAAAAGTGCTGAAGTACTGAATATTCCATGAATTTAAGTTTCTTCTCTTAAGGAGTCCGGTAAAAGCTGTGCAATTTTTCCTGCAGCTGCAAACTACCACTGCAATTCAAACTGTGATGGCCACTGTGCCAAGAACCAGCTGATCTAGCCCTCTAAGTATCATCTGTCCTTAGAAATTACCTCTATAAATCTAGAAGTCCACATCTTAAAAGAAAAGAGTCAGTCCTATGTATTTTGTCTGTTCGTCTGAAAAAAAAGTATAAATAAAAAATCTGCACAGTATCTACTTAATATTATATCCTACCGATAAGTTGATCACACTGAATGTTAAACATGAGGCCTGGAAAAACAGAAAACAGGATTCTGTGGGGGAACATCCACTCATCTGCTGCATTGTCACCTTACAAAGGAAACACCCGTTCAAACACATTACAAAGCCTGGCCCAGTAAACACTTAGAAATGAAAAGTTTTCCTCTCACGTGAACTAGGGTTAAGTTTGGACCAGTACCATTAACAGAAACACAGTAAGACTGCAATGATTTGTGCAGTAGTTTTCCTACAACGACCTACAGAGTGCACTGCAAATGAGTAAATATGGAAAACAAAACTTGACACCACCCAACCAAACCCAACACACTGCACATGAAATGGGTGCAGCTGCTTTTGTTCGGGGAAGACAGAATAGTCATTTATTTTATAAAGAAAATTTGCTTTTTATTATGGAAGCAAAAGTAATCATTTGCTATACATATATTTTTCTTACTGTCCATGTAAGAATTCTGAAAATGAATTCTTTTGTCTATGCAAGTTTGGTGTTCTACAAGCAATTAAAGATGACCTGAATTTCCTGCAGATGTTTTCCTATATCTATTAGATTATTACTAAAACAGGGTGCTTCACCTACTTCCAGAGTGGGCTTGGCATTGGCTGCGTACAATAACTGCTAACAGAGTACACTTCTGCATACTTTGATGACTGAACTGGAAAATTAAGATTGAGGCACAGAGGGCTGACCTGAGCATATGACAGACACCACACATCAAAGACAGATCCGAAATTAGGTATGATGAGAAGGCATTCCTTCTTTCTTCCAAAAAACAATCTTTTAAAACAATTCAGCTGTTAGAAGCTACAAAGGGAGGTGTCTGTAGCTCACAGTTCTTATAAGTCAGCTCTGAAAGATATGAGAGTCCTGTGATAGAACCGAGTGCAGCGTGCCCCACAGAACTAGGCTGATGTATTTATGTACTCATAAAGCCCAAAGCAAAGGCTGCACAGTGCCATGAATCCAGAAGTAAATAATTTCAGGAAGGAGAACAATCTAGACCTGGCTTTCTTATAATCAATCACAAAAGGTTTCACTGAGCATGTCATAATCAGATAATATTGAAGCAAATGATCTACTGTCAATTTTAGACTGAATTCAGAGCAGCTATAGGTGGTTGGAGTATTTCCTATATAAAACAATAACATGATTTATTTTGTTGTTCACTCACCCTTCTCTATAGTAGCAGACAATATCATTAAAAAAAGAAAGGAAATACAAATCCTTTGGTTACACACACATTAGCCTCTTCCTTCCATGATTGCCTTGCTTGGCGCTGGACAATTTTTTGCCACATCATTTTTAGAATTTTCATTATGTAGTACAAAACATACCAGACAAATGAGTAAACGTTGCCTGTTACCTGACTGAACTCAGTGACACGGGGAAAAGAGACAACCAGTTCATTCACCACACAGAAATTACAAAGCAGAATAAAGCTGATCATTAACTTTCAAACGGATTATACAACAGATTACTTGCTAATAGCCAGATTCTCTTAGTTTAGGAGTGAGTTCTATCAAAGAATTCACAAGAAAAAAGACAACCCCCCCTCCCCCAGCCTCCTAAAGTTTGTTGTTTGCTTGTTTTTAAAAAGCAAGTCTGCATTTGCTTTCTAATTTGAGTGTAGTAAATAGATACTGTTCATTATAAACAGAGATTGCTTTGTTGCTCTATTTTTAAGTCCCTGGTGGGTAATTTAGGTTTAATGTACGACCCACTGTGACTCTGCCATCACACAGCACAGGTCTTTAGGAGGGGTAACCACACAGCCTGCCTAGGGCAGAATGCTTTGGGAAATGCAGGCAGCTGAATACGTGCTGTAATCCTATCTCCTCTGGTCCCGAATTGTTTCCACTGGGAAAGGAATTGCATTAACTGGTAACATACTCCATCTCCAGAGTCTTTCCAGTTACCATAAGCAATTTATAGGGACAATCACTACACAATAACAGGAATATCCATAATGAAAATATTGCTCCTTTCCAGACTTAGTGGCTCAAGTATCAACATCTGATGTATTTACACTTTGCAGCTCTAAACTTCAGCAGGGAGAATTTAACTTTTAAGAGCTTCTCCCATAAAATACTCTATAATTTCCTTCTCAAACATCGCAGATGTATATATATATTTTAATTAGCTTGCTGGAAGAAACATTTGGGACCATATTTTCTTCATTTCTGCCCTTATTTATCATAATTCCACTCCCTCATTCAGCCAGAAAGAGTATCAGTTTTAACTTTTGTGAATACAATAGCTATTGCTATTTCTCCCAGCTGCTTCGTCAGGGCTGATTTCATTATATACAATTTGTCACCTGTCCCCACTGGTACAGCCACCGACTCAGCATTCTGACATGGTGACTGGAGCATTTATCTAAGGAGAAGACCAGGTGAGCAATGAACAACACAGTCCTAAGAAGGATTCTGAAGTGAACATTTCGTGATGAAAAGATGCCATTTTACAAATATTTTCCCAACAATAATCCAAAACTTACTGAACCACCACAGGGAAAATACGTCACATATCTATGAAATATCCACAAAGCATCATTTTTTTTTCAACCACATAAATGCAGCCAGGCTCTGACTGATCGACTCACCCAACTCTTACCGCAGAAATTTTAAGGGTGGGTGAAAAGCTGACAGCAGTTTGGCCTGCTGAAGTTTCCTAAGCATAGACCAATCCAGTACTATTCAAGCAGCATTTCCACCAGGGGGATTGGTGGATTTCTGGTCTGTTTTCTCATCTTTTATAATAATTCCTTAGTCTAATTAATGCAGAGCGCCCAGCTGTCTTGCACTCCTCTTCAGAGAGCTATGGGAAGAGGACTCCAGGAAAGTCACTCTTCAGGGGCTCTGCAGGGGTAGCCAGGATCTAAGACTTTGCCATTGAATTCCCAGATCTCTAGATTTCTTGGAGCTAAAAAAGCTATTTTTGCATGTCATGTTAAGACCTGGTTCAAGTCCAGAATTGTGGCCTGATGAGACTAATAGCACAGTAATATATTCACAGACATATAAGCGTGTCATTTAGAGGAAAGCAATTAACAACCCCATTTCCCATCTAAGATTGGAGCCTGACTGCAGTTCACCTTCATTCCTGTAAGGCTCACTCACAAATCAGCTGAGGAAATTCAGACTCATAAAACTGTAGGTGCCTGCGGGTGGGAATGATGTGCTGCCCATGTGAAATGCATGGATGTGCACAACAGAGGTTGCAGAAGACACGCAACAAAGGATGCATGGATGCTCAGCAGCATCAGCCAACAAGCCCTGCATCACATCACACCTTATCTGTGCCACTTCCTGTTCTCAGAAGGAGAAGGATTAAGGATAAGAGGTAGAAACAAGGGCTGGATGTGCCACATCCCACCTTAGCACCTACAGCCAGCTCATGGTTATCAACTGAGTTGCTTTGCCATCACCTCAGGGTGAGCGAAACCAAGGCAGGGAGCCACAGCTGCTGCTGAGAGATGCAGTGAAGTTCTGTATAGCCTAAAACTGGGATTTCACTGCTTTTGCTGCAGTCCTTGGAAACTAATTGCTTCACCTGTGCCTAAATCCGGTCCTCATTTTAAGCTTCCCTAAAGCTGTTGCAACTCATTAAATAAATTAAATAAGCAGTTGGTTTTAGGTCTAGGTGAAGTGACACTACTGTGTGAGTAAAAAAAAAAAAGCAAAATAAAATACTGGAAACTGTGTATTTCATAACAAATTTGCTTCTAAGGCACAGGTTAAACACAAATGTCAATAACAAGATCCCAAGCTGTCCTCAGTTTTATCAATGAAATGGCAAGATACCAACTTGAAAGACAAATATTTAAAATAAAAATAGGAACATCAGTTCAAAGAAATGTGTACTTTGCAAATCCAATTAAATAAAATGTCTAGGGCAGACTCTATAGTAATGATATCCCACAAGTGTTTCTGTGTACTTCTGTACTAAGTCAGATCAATACAGGAATTTACTTATAACTGATTTTTAAGAGTTCTGGGCAGTACACATTAGGTTAAGTACAAATAAAATTACGTCCTTCCCTACGAACAAAGAGAAAAGGCCATGGCTTCAGCATGCTATGCTGATTCCTGCACTGTTACATCTATGCAGGTTCCATTAGGGATAATCAGAGTTTTCTTCACTGGCAGCATAGAAACAACCTATCAAACCTAGTAGCATCCTGAAAGGCTCCACTGGGTTTTATTTGTGTGTATATATATATATATATATATATATATATTTTTTTTTTTTTTTTTTTTTTTTTTTTTTTTAAACCAGCCCTCAATTCCATGCAGGGAGAGACATCTTGACTTTTCTGACTGCTGTTGGGAGTCTTTCTGAAACACAGTTGTTTTCTTTTCCTATCCTACTGTTCCCACCAGGTGCCTGAGAGGTTGTAAACTAAGTTAATAACAAGAGCAGAAATAAACGAAAAGTGATATTCAATAGTAAAAGAACTTCTGGATTTCTTATTTCTTTCCCCATTCTTTTCTCTTTTTTTTTTTTGAGGGCTGGGTGGGGGCACGCTCTTTATGGACAGCAAGAACAACAGTTGCAACAAGGACTATTCAACAGGCATAAGTCATTTAAGCATCTCAATCTATTTCTATTCTCAAATGAAGTATAAAATGTTGAAGAAAAACCACACATGAGAATAAGCAGACTAATTTTTAACACAATTACTGCCACATCATTCATCTGAAGCGCCGTTATTCATCTGAGCGTGTTGACATTTGCTCTTGTGAAATGCTCAACTTCTAATCAGACACTGTCTGCCCTGATGCTGCTAAAACCCTTCGCCTTCAGAAACAACCACCAAAGTGCTGCATCACCCCAAGCACTCTATATGACCATATATTTAAGTGTTCTACTGCTTGCTAGCTGACAACCCTACAAGCATGAGAATATTCACCCACGAAGGAGAACAGCATCAAATTGAATTACTGTGCTAACAAGAGCAGATAAAATTTATTTAGAAAAAGAAAACTTAGTGGGCTTATCTAATTAAAATTACTCAGACTTGCTTTGTAATGTAAACAATTTTAAAGGATGCCAAGGTAGTGCAGTACCCAGTCTATGTGAATTCATTAGCTCTGAGCTTTAACCCTAGAACTGTCAGCTGTGATTGGAAAAATTATGTTCAAGGTTTTGCAGCAAGAAGTGATTAAATGCATTTACAAAGTGAGGACATCAGTTCCCAAGCTACCTAACATCAATTAAAAAAGGCCAAATTAAATCGATGTTCTAATTCCACAAAATTAATGGTAACTTTTTTTTAATAGATGTAACAACATTTCCCTGAGGTCCTGTAATAAATTCTTATCACAGCAACTCATGTTGAAAGTAAATGGTTACCTACCCATGAAAATCCAATGTTTAAAATCAGTTATGGGAACGATTACAAAAAGATTGCTGGTGACTTTATGTCTATATTCCTGTTCTGAGTGTTTTACATTCGATCTGTTGATTCAGAGTTCTTTACTATTAAACACCAGGAAAACACATGGGGAAAAAGGTCTTTTTCACTACAGTCATATTCATTTTTCATCTTAGTTCATTTTAAATAGAGCATTCCTCTAGACTCATGGGATCAGGAGCTAATTAAGGTCACTTGTAATTACTTTTAATCAGAATGCAATCATGTCTTCACTTTAAAACATTTCACAAAGAGGGGGAATATTTTTTTTTTATTGTTTTTATTTTTTTAGAGAGCTCGGTGACATAATTTAAACACTTCAGATCTCCACACCAGCAGTCCCTGCTTGGGAGCACGCAGCTGATGCAGCTCTGGTTTACGCCTGTCAGTCACAGGGCAGAACCAGAACATGGGAAAGGGACAGCTGAGTATCTGCCAAGCACATCAAATGTTGCCATTGAGTGGACATGGGCTTCTTATACAGCTGAACTTGGGGTGCTTAAAAAAAAAAACAAAAAACCCAAAGCAAAATAAAAACACATCGAGCTCTGCAAAAAGAAAAATGAGTTTTAGGAGTGTTACTCTTCAGAGTAAAGCTCAACAAAACAGAACACTGAGCTACAGCTGACCATTGGAAGCTGTGTCTCCATGGTAAAGGCCACAGCTCACCCAATGTAACGCCTTCCATTCTTGCAGCCCCCAGACAAAACTAACTGAAAATGGAAGCTATCCTACATTAAAGAGAATTCTGGTTCCTTTTCTTGATAATTCCACTATTTCTATTTTTTTTAAATCACAAATTTGCTAAAAAATGTCCCTGTTCTAGGAAGAGGTTTTATTTTGAAAGGAAATTCTAGTGAAGGATTCTGTGGTTTAAAACAAACAATCACTTCATGACAAAAGCAGCTGTACTGTGCAGAGTTATTTGTATTATGCCCCTGGAAATTACTACAAAAATTTATTAAAAATGTATTTAAAAATAATTTGTAAGACTGGCAAGGCAGCAAGCCATATCCCATGAATGTGAATAATCAATATTTTGTAGAAATGTGTGTAATTATATCTTTCCTAAAGGCCCAGTTGCCATTTGGCTAAAATTATGAATTTAAAGACAGCGCTAAATCGCATTAAAAAATCTGCATCCACAGCACTGAGGATTCTGAGATTTTATCTGGCTTTCATCAGGTCACACAGCACTCTGAAAACTCCAGCAACCAAGTCTTTGTCCTGCTAACAAAAGATTGCTGAGGTTGTTTTATCTCTGGTAACTCAGCGTGCAAATAAATAAGGTTTAAAAAAAAAAAATTCAAAATGTTTGAACTCTGGGCTGAGAACAGGAACACAGAATCACAGATCTGTTCGTGCTGAAAGGGACCTTTAAAGATCATTCAGTCCAATTCCCTGCAATGCACAGGGACACCCACAGATCCATCAGTTCTCAGAGCCCACCCACAACAGCAGAAACGAGCACAGACTTGCTGTTGGAAATCAATACTTAACCATCACGTTATGAGTTACTCTTCCATTCTACAACAATAAACTTCATTAAGTGTTAAACTCTGAGTCTCCAAACCAGCTAGCTGTTTACTTCAATGGCCGTGGCTGGAACCTCTACAGCAAAAAGTCAGAGTTGCTCAGTACCAGTTTGACATAACATGGTGGAGACACAGCACAGAAAAGACATGCAGTGACTCAACAGTGAGAGCTGGAGAAGGAACACGACTACAATACACCAAATCAACAGGGAGAATGTGTTAGGTGTTTGCTCTGATACTAATTAACAGACTTGCAAACTAATTGCAAGTCTATTTTACTGCAAACAGTAAAATGACAGTGCTGGAACATTTAAGTGTTCCAATAGTTTCTGCTCATCATTATTTCGACAGTTGTATATATTATAATGTCTTCTATTGTTATTCATATTTTAAACAAAACAGTGTAATAGAAATTCTTAGGGGAAAAAAAAATCACAGCCTTTAATTATTATATAACTCAGAGGGAGAGAAGCCTGACTAACAATGATCATTTCTGATTGTTATTTTAAGGTCACCAGCCAAATATGACCTTTAAGACTTGTCATTCCCAGCTGATGACTTTCTCCTTTATACTTTCTCCTTCCATAGTACATTGCTTTATATCATTTGTTTCTCAAATGACTTCACTCTGTATTTCCCTGTTTCATTTTAGCCAATAAAAATGAATTCTGCACAAGTTGCAGACCACAAGTAAACATTAAGAAAATAATTACTTCAGTATGTCCTGTATCTCGACTCTGCCACTATAGCTACAAATAATGGTTCTTAGTCAGCTACATATGGGCTAATGGAACACTTCAGAGAAAAGAAAAATAGAGTTGAGACAAAGCAGAGATGAGGGAGAAAGGAGGAGGGAAGTGACAGTAGAGAGACCAAGAGATCAAAGAATTTTCAGAAGAAATTTTGCCAATCTAGAACTGATGTGAAGCCACCTATTTACAGTAGAGCAGCTGAGCGAGACAAGCATTGGTGATAAGGAATTAAATGCCAAATCACCTGTGGGAAAAGCAGCTCAATTAGAGTCTCATATGGTTCTTAATCTTTCGCATTCCCTCTACCATAAAGTACTTCTATTAATTAGAAGTGACACATTTGACTAGGCTGTATCTCTGATTTAGTATTTAAGTTATTCACCAAAGAGCTGCAAACCCAACTTTCTGCCAGATACAGCCACAATCAGAAGTGCTTGTTATTGCCTTTTTTCTCACTTTCCTTGGGCCTTTGTAACTTCTCTCCTAAACCATTGTTGAGCAGCAGGGAATCACAACTAAATGCAACTTCCATGAAGTAAACACATACTGAAGAGTTTAACAGATAGAGGAATAAATCAATTTGTCTGGTTGGTTTGGCTTTCAGTTAATATTAGGATATGCATTTGTCTGCTACTGTGATTCTCCTTCTGAAAAGTAGACTTCAAAACTAATGTGCCAGCAATCTCAGATTGACTTCTTGCATTAAGTCAACGCAAGATAGTAAACCAAACTGCAAATGGAAAGCACGCTATTTTAATATATCAGTCAAAAAAGGGGGGGAGGGAACAACCCCAAAACATCTCACAACTCTATCTATTCACTTTTGCAGTGAGCACTGCTAACAAGAAAAGCCTTTTGTTTTTTCCCCCATGTACAACATAATGGTCAGCAACACCCTTCCAGAGCCTCCAAGCGAGGGAGATACATCCCACAACAAGATGCTGTGTGGCTCAATCTCTTCTTCTGTGAAATAACTAATGCACAAGATACAAATTCATTGTTTCTCCTAAATATAAAACCCTAATTCTCCATCACTTCCGCAACCAATGTTTTGATCAATATACTGATGGAAAACTACATTCCTATTGCACTTCAGCGATTGTTTTCTCCAAACCATTGACATTTTGCTCACAAACCTTTGTGAGAATACTTGTTTTGCCCATTTCATGCACGATGAGCAACAGTAATGTGGCTTCATTAAAAATAAACATGCTTCTTTCTAAAATTCTAAGTTACCACATAACACAGGCTCTAATAACATGTGATATAGTCACTTCAGTACAGTAGTCATCTTAGATTTTCCATGGCTTGTCCTTTCAGTGATGGGACAGGTTTATTTCTTTGCATATCAGCAAGCACTGCATACTTCAAACATCAGTGGGTCTGTATCTCTTCTCTGAACAAAGAAAAAGAAAAACTGAAGTATTTGTGTTTTCATGCATTTTGCATACCTTGCAGTCATTGCTATAACTGTTACCTCAGCTCCCAGACAGAAAATGAGGAAACTGACCACATCTGATACTTCAATATCAACAGGTGACAGCCCAAAATGTAACTGCAGTTCACTGATAGTTGTGCCTCAGACTGACAGCTCTTCTCAGGAGCTTTTAACATAGAGGTGAAGAAATGGACAGATTACATTAATTAAAGCATTAAGTTGCAAAACTAAATAGCTGCTGAAATAGTATACTTTTTACTAGATATTTCAGACCCCAAGCCAACAGGACTGTTCCCTGCTTAACAAGGTGTGTTGGTATGATAATTAACAGTGTAGACTCTTTAAGGTTCTGCCACCCTCCACCTATGATGAAATTCACTGCTCTTAAAACCTGGCACAGTTCCATTAAATTCTATGAGGCTCTGCCAATTTACATGGTAGGAAATTTGCCCTGTGGTTTGTTTAAAGGTTATAAGCTTTGCCTGGGAAGATTACAATTCCATGGAGAATTCAGCCAGTCTTTGATTTGTATGGCCGCCTGTATCAGCCAAAAGGTCTTTAGACCATCAATGAAATACAGCAATGAAAGTTCTAAATGCATTCCTACATCCTTATACGCAACTAGAAAAAGAATTTTTATACCATATTATTCTACACTGTACCTATGAAATTTTCCACAGTTATGAATTATTTTTGCTCAATATAGACAAAAAAATGGTTTGGGTTTTTTCTTTTCAATTATAGAAAACAAATGAAAGAAAAAATTTCATCCACTACACTTCCAACAATTTCCTGTGTAAGCTTTCAGTGTGCAAACTGACCAACCAGCTGTAACCTTGATCATCTGATTTGGAACTGTCAGTCAGAACAGAAGGCCAGATTTTGGGGATTCCTCTGCTACTTCTATGAAACCTTTAACACAAACATTGGATCGGATATCATCGATACTTCCCTTTGTTATTACAGGCCCTAAGAGATTTCAGCTGGTGAAAAGACACTGCATCTGCCTTGTGCTTTACTGCCTGCATGGGCCACAGCAACAGAAAAAGTCAGCCCAGAATTTAAGCCTACTCAGTAATGTCCAAGGCAATACAAAGTTTGCCAAGAGAACAGTTCCCAAAGAACTTCAGTAGGTCTGAAAGGAAACCTTTACAAGCACCAGAAAAAGCCTTGCAATAGGTGACTTATTTCAACTAATCAACAGTAAATACTAATGTACTTTCAATTGAAACTGCCTTCTGAGTTTTTTCCTGTGAGTTACACTCTGTTTTCGTACACTTTGTACTTTAGAAATATGTCGATTGTTGCCAATGATTTCTCACAGCATATGGCCAAGAGAAGCATACAATTTTAATAGGTAGAGCGTGCTTTCTTAATGTTAATCCCTGCAGAAGGAAGAGGTTTATCTTCAAACAAAGATCTGCTTAAAGATGTTTCTGACAGCTGAGGAATTTATCTCCAATTCCTATTGCCTATGGTGTGCCACATTACTATTTTTTCACATAGCAACGTGCAAGAAGCAAACTAAGATGTCATATGCATAATATGAAGATAAAAAATGACCCTATTTCCACGTCCATGTGATAAATGGAATGAAAGTTCAGTGAACACATATTTGCACATTAATTGAACTGCATGAGTCTGTCCTGTTCAATCAAGTCACTAGCATATGTACCACAGGAAACATTTCCCCAAGAATCATTAAACCAACTTTATCGCTCAAACACACGCACATTTTCACCTATTTATCTTCTTGCCTTGCCAAGATATAAAAAAAAGTTACCTCTGCGTATTCATATGATTGAAAACACATACAGATGAATTTGGATATTACTACTTCACATTAACATGACAAGAATATGAACTGTCACCCTTCGGTTTAATAATCACAGAACAAAGGCGTTTAATGAACTTTTGTAGCTTA
Source organism: Phasianus colchicus (assembly GCF_987193195.1). Classification (NCBI taxonomy): domain Eukaryota; kingdom Metazoa; phylum Chordata; class Aves; order Galliformes; family Phasianidae; genus Phasianus; species Phasianus colchicus. The sequence goes on along the minus strand of NC_143451.1, from coordinate 4,820,540 downwards.
TAAATATTTAGGAGACATTTGAGCTTTGAGAATATTAAGTTTTTCCTTCGAAATCAAGTTTGCTTTGGTTGATATAATCATCGAGATCAGTACGACGCATCTACAGTTCTGACAGGATGATGCTCTTAAAAGGCTCAGCAAAAGGACAGGAGAAGGTGTGATTAATACAGCATCTTCAGAATCTTCATCAAAACATGTTACAAATCTTTCATAAGCAGGGAAAACTTACAACATCTAGCAAGGAGGCACCAAAGTAGCCCAACCAACAGGAACAATAAAGAAAGCACCCGTTCAAGTCAGTACTGATTCTTTAGCAGGCCCAGGCTATATTCACTTCTCTTGCCATCAAATTGCTGACATACAATGCTGAAACATCTTGGAAACCATTTTCTCTGGTAAAGACCAGTTCTAAATATGTGGGCTTTATATACGTATATTTATAAAAGACATACATGTACGTGGAACACATAGATGACGGATTACTTTTCCCTTTTTTTAATATTAAATCTTAAGCAGCCTCTATAGGAGTCTGATCACATATTCATAGAAACATAGAATCCTTAGAGCTGGAAAGGACCATCTAGTCCAACTTCCCTGGACCACAGCTAGGTCAGGATGCCTAGGATGTAAGTAAATATAATTTACATAAGCAAGTATTTAGCAAACCAGCTGACAGATAACGCCTGGTACTTAAAGAAATAGAAATGGAGGGCTGAAGTCCTAATTATCTCTTATAAATTATCTTTTTCATAATTCATAATCAACAAATTATTAGTCAACTGGATATGTCCAAAGTGATGCATTGCAAAATTTAATTTACAAAATGTTGTCATTTCTATTCATTTACTATTCAATTCATTAGTTTCATTGAACTATTTGCTTTCCAACGGAAGAAGCTTCCACTTACATCAGTAAAGTCCCCAAACCATAAATTATATTCTACAGTTTTGACATCATTTATTTTCACAGCACTATACACGCCAACCTTCTGACTACTCAAGATCAAAAGAGTTGCTCTCCAGGCTCGTATTTCATTATAACTCTCATACTTTATGCAGCAAATTAGACTTTACAGTAGCAGCTACAGCAAGACATTCTCTCACTGCACAGCTTAAAATTACTGTAGAGGATTTCATATTGAAGGAGAATGATCCTATAAATTCATATTCAATTTAAAAAATGGATGAGAACTTTCTACAATTCCTTCCCATCCATTTTGTAAGTTTTTTTTTTTAATACATATATATATGTAACCAACATCATTAAACCTTTCAAGTATTAGAAGACATTCAGGATTCTGCCTTTGATAATAAAAGTTGGAGGGAAGCTAGCAACTTCAAATGAAGGCAGATATTTCAACTGTTCAGAGGGAGTTGCACTCAGATCACATTCAAAGGTCACCTACCAGGCATGCGCTGCTATGAATTTCTTTTCTGCCACGTTTGGAATGCCAATATTAACTTGTCAAGATAATTGCTACAGTTGGGAGCTCCCATGACTGGCAACTGAGAGTTTATTAGGTATCTGAAGGCACAGGAATGTGCTCAGCAGGATTTATATGTGACATTGAATTAGCTGCAGACACCTTTCAGTGGGAGTTCAGACCCTTACTCAGCTTACATGCTTGTAAAATACTTCTCAGTGGAAATTGCTTACAAGTAAACATTAAAATCACAGCTCCTGCAGTTCCAGTTCAGTTTTATAAATCTGACAAGTAAAATCAACCTTCACACATAATTCTTAAATTTACACTTAAAATGATAAGTAACAGTATGACAATACAATCAACTAATAATTTACTGCAATTATCTGTGTATGTACGTATTTTGTTAGTGATACATCCCAGTTCAAGTACTGGTGACAGCTTATGACAGTCACATAAAGCAACAAAGACCACCTTACTGTAGTCATTACTTCCTTCGTAAATTCTGAAGTCCTCTTTGCAAACAATGAAGTTGATTAAATCCTTAAAATAATCACTGCTATGTAGCCTAATACTTTCTGTACGTTCAGTTTTATACAAATTGCTACTGCTCTTTAAGATGCAAGCATCTTCTTGCTCTAAATAACTTCAAGTATAAACATTAAATCAAACCTAATACCAATGCAAATTATTTATTACTTATCAAGACTCAATGCCTTCATCGTCAGCTGATTCAAAGAACTGATGCATCAGAAATGGGAGGATATAACCCATTAATTCATTCCACAAAAAAAAAAAAAAAACAGAAATGGAAACATCTCGTGCCATGAGTATGTACCTATCTGGAATGATAGCAGACCAGGACTTTGCATGTAATTTGGAGAAGAAAGTAGAGCATAGGAAAACTACGTTTTATCTACGGTGAATTTTTAATGCAACACCTGCCATTTATCCTAAGAGCATCCAACCAAGCATTCATGTTTCCCCAGAGGAACTTTCCGTTGACGTTATTCCATAGAAATGAATCAAAGCCAAGAGGATTTAAAAATTACTCATATCGTAGCAAAATGATTTGTGGGACTGCTAGGTGCATAGCTCACTGTAAGCTACTGAAACAACAGTAGTAGTAGAAAAATGTTGACGCACATTTTCTTAGAAAGCTGTTACCTGTTTACGTATACTCTTCCACTGACTCCTTAAAAACATTTTGGGCAACAAAAACATACCATGGTCCTGCTATCAATGAAATCCCACGATTCTGCCACTGACCTTCTATGCGGTTTTCTCCATTTCTAGCTGTTTTGTGCATTAACTATTTAAGACCTTCCCACATAGTGGCTACGTAACACGTGCCTGTACGAAACCTGAAAGGCTAGGATTCCAACTAAGGCCTCTAGACAGTAGTGTCATGCAAACAAACAATTATATCAGCAACCACGAATGCTCTGAACCGCTTTCAGACCATATCTGCTTAAGACACCTTGCATACGCATCTCTTACACCATTCACACAAACATATTTCCACAGCACCGTGAGCATCCGTGATTTTTCATAAACATTTTATGAAGAAAGAAAAAAAATGAAACATTTGTCAGTGCTGTCAGAGGATTTTTCTCCCCACCACACATACAGAGAAGCAAAAGGGCGACTGAAGTGTAATACATTTATTGGCCTTTTCAGAAACGTGTTACTCACTAGGCCTGACCTATTCATTCAATGCACGGAAAGTAGGGGGCTTAGCAATGACATTTCCTGATAACCAAGTACCTTAAGGATTGCAGCATAAATCAGCCACAGGTTTTTGTTGTTGTTAGAGCCATATTATTCTGCTTGCTATTTGGAGGTTTTCTTTACACTCTGGTTTAATAACCTCATTGGTTTGAACTGATTTTGATTTCCAGTTACATTGAGACATTGGCAGCTCCTTCTTTATGACAGTAAAAAAAGGCTGCCTTGACATACCTTGCACAAAAGCGACTGAGAATTAATGATAATTATACTAAATGTATATTTCAACTCAGACACCGCCACTAAATTCTCACAAGAAGATGGTTTTGAACTTCATCAAATCATTTATTCACACGCCAGGGAAGGAAAACAGAAAACATAAGCAGTTTTCTGTTCCCTGTTTTGGTAACAACTCTTTTTTCAGAAAGAGGGAAAGGAAGGGTGCATTCCCCTAAGTATAGATGGGATTTCTTTGCCACATCACTTCACCTTTGTGCTCGTAACTTCAGAAACTTTAAGAAAGGTGTAAAACTACTCCAAGTTCAACAGGGATGAAGACTTCAAGTATAGCAAGTGGCACACATTTAAGCATTTAATCTACGGGAATTTTACAATAAAGCACAAGAAACACAGGAATCTTCAGATACGGTACAAAGCTTTTTGATTTAGAATGGTGCTGAATTTCAATATATTCTTTAAATAGAAGAGCAGAAAGCTGAAAGGCTTGACACAAAAACTAGCAAGAACACCTTAGAAAGTATTGCCTTAATTTTTGATTTTTGGAAAAAATAAATGGAAATAGTTCTATGCTAGAAGCATTTAGATGTAGTTGATACAGTGGTTGACCAGGATAACTCAGCAATGGATTGGGCTTAAAAGCTGAGACACAGCAACAAGTGAGCAGCGCTAGAAAGTCTGAAGTCAACACCAATTCATAAGCAAGTAAGACAATGACTAATGAAAACATCACTTGTGCCTGCCAAGTCTGATGCTCCCTGGGTTGAAGCACAAAGGACAGATGATAAGCAATTTTAAGAACAGCCACCAAATGTGTTAAACTCCTTAAGGTTTTAAAATGATGAAAGCACTAACTAACAAGCCAACAAACCGTGACACTTGTGATGTTTCTATAATTTCACATATACAAAAGAAATGGATTCTGTGGACATACTTTAAAAATATGAGAAAACAGCCTTTGGAAGGAAAAAACAGTGGTAGCACCTGCACATTCACAAACCTGAGCTAAAAAAAATCCCAACACGAAACAGGAAACTAAAGGTGATAATTTATTAGTGGACCCAATTGATATGAAAACAATGGGATTCTAAACCAACGCCACAGCGAAAAATCATGTACAAACTTCCTTGTGAAACCCCCTGAAACAAGACATATTGTGACACTGATTCAGACCAACAGGGTTAAACACTAACATTACACCTTAATCTAAATGCAAATGAATTTTTATTCTTTTACAGTATAAGTGAACTTGTGTCCTTGCACTTTAAGGTACCAACAGTTTACCTAGCTTCATTACAATACAATTTACTTTACCAAAGGGTAGTATTAAAAATGTATTTGATTACAGCTGATGAAGTCACCTAGACATTTTGTTATAGTAAACTATTAGCTTTAGAGTTCTTCACAAAGTTCCCTACTGTGAGTTCAAAACCAGTTTCAGACAGAAAAATTCTGAGCTTCCAAACATTACATTTAAATGAATCAGTATCTGTGCACTGAATAAAAATCCCAGTCACTTATTAAAAGTGCAGTGACATATTCAACAAGAAGGTTCAAAAAAGACAAATGCAGTGTAATAAACAGTGGTCACAAAGCACTGCCAATTTTGCTTCAGCAATCAAATAACCAAAACGAGTTCTACTAACTGTAATATTTTCACTTCTAAGAATGGTGTTAGTGACATTAACACACTTAACACATCACCACAGAGCAAGCAAATGAAAATAAACCTGTAATGTGACTGGTAAATAAATTTCAGTAACTATTTACTTAAAAATATTCTCACAACTTGCATTACAGCTTGCTTTCAGTACAGTTGGTCTGTGGTGAAATAATTGCTACGGAATTCTTTGGGCTGTAACTAATGGATATCAGTCTAAAGAAGAAAAAAGCGCCATTTGAAATGCTAGGAGAGAAATTTGTGTGGACTTCCACATTCTTTGACTAAAACAGTTTTCAACAGGACATTTCAACATTTATCACAAATGTGCTCTCACGTTCAGGAATGAAGGCAGAACTTGATCATGACAACAATCACACAGTGATGTGGGTATAGGCAAGAAAACATTTTAAATGAACACATGAACTGCAGAAAATGAATTGATTTGGTGGAAAATAGTAGTAAAATGGATTCTACGTCTTATAGAACAAAGTCAATAAATGCTCTAGCCAGCGTTTGAGAATCAACGAACTCTTTCAAAAATTTAAGCACTTACCATAACAAATGGCAGATTTCAGTACAGATTTTAATTTAAGTTCAGCATATGGAGAACCTACACATTCTGTGTAATGCAATTCTTCTCCAACTAGTGTAGTAGTAGTTAATTGGTTATATGAATATTAAGCTAACAAAATAAATGTGAATACAACTAAGATCAATCTAAACTATAGCAATGGAAAGCACCCAGCGTAAGCAACACCAAATACAATCAATGTCATTATAGAATTTAGTAAAAATTCAGCTGATATAATTGTGTAATAAAAATAGACATCTCCATTGTTTCACAAGGTGTTCAAAAAGCTTATTTGATATGCCACTCGATAAGTAAGGCAAGGTTGATTTGGACTTGGAAGGAATCCATGACAACCATCAGAATCAATTTTAGAACCAATACAATGCATTTTTGAGAAGCAAAGTAGAAATAAAATTGAAGAAGGGCATAAGGAAAAGGTCAGATATCCTCCTTCTGTTGTTGGAAATTATAACACAAGCTTACCAAGCTCTTAAGTAGGTGGTTTCTCTTAAGTAGGTGGTTTCAATGCCGCGGTCATCTTGAGAAAAAAAGGAACATAACCACAAAACTTTCCTGAAGGCCATGTTAAATTCATCATTTTTATAACAAGACAAAACCCCCAGGAATGGCTCGTTAAATACTATAAGCAGCGCAAGTGCCAAAATGAAGTCTCATAAGAAATTCTTCACCCAGAAACCATAAGAAAGTTACCCACACCATCAAAACCACAGATAACTATTTAGCATTTCACCTTCCTTCAGTATAAGACAAGATTTCCTACCTCAGCCAGTACCATCAAAACCGGAAAATTACAGGAAAAAAAAAGCATTAGTACCTATTCGACGAAACAATAATGAGATTATTTGCTTTTTAGGTTTTCTTTGTAATGAATTGAAAAAACTAAACTGAAGAGAACATTTTTTCACTTTTATACTGTGACTTAACTATTTACGTCATGTGCATAAGAACAGAAAAATTATGATAAAGTAAAAAAGTTAAAAATGTAACAAAACAGAATTAGAAAAATATATTTTCGTTTTTTTTTCCTGAACAAAGTAAGAATAACACAGCTTCAAGTTCCTTGAACAAATCAAGACACTCTCCAGGATGTGTTTTTAAAAACAAGCCGCCTTTGTTCTACAATTTAGAACAGTTCAGTTGGAAGGGACCAACAAAAATCATGAGTCTAATTGCAGCCTCAAGACTAACCCAAAGTTAAAGCATATTAATAACAACACGGTCCAAATTTCTCTTGAGCACTGACCACTGTGAGGCATCAACCATCTCTCTAGTGTTTGAGCACCCTCAGCTTAAGGAATTTTCCCCTAATGTCTACTCTGAAGTTCCCATGGCACAGCTTTGTACAGTTATCACATTCTCAGGTGCTACAAGCACAAGCTGAGGTTGTTTTGCCCACGGCAGCAACCGGAAAGTGACGTCCCTGTCTTTATTTCAGCCTTAAAACCTTATTTTCTTTCTCTCTCTTATTCAGAAGATGGACTGAGGTGCAAGTTCAGTGCACCACATATACCAGTTTCATTCAGGAACATACAAGCTTCAACTTCTTTACTGAAATTATCACACAATCGCTACTTAATTCTGACTTACTGCAACCAAGGCTGTGCTTAGTATCACCTGAACAGCCAAGGAATTGCAGCAACAATTTGTCTTTGCCAATCAGGGAACTAAATTGAAGTCAACCACAGAAAAATACAGGTTTAGTTACTATCACAAACTTGCACAAAAATCTGTTCTAGCAATAGACATAGTTTTCACTGATATTAGAGTAACTTGAGCTCTTAAACCACTTAAAATAGACATAGATTAATAAAAAATACAGGTTCAATAGCATGCATGATGATGTTGTTATGCTGTGAAGCTTGTTAAACTGCATTTCTAAAAAATGTTAGATGTTCATGTTACAACATTGTCACCATTTTACTACATTGACAAACCCTTAATAATCTCTTCAGAACATCAAGACTGATACCTAGCTAGCTGTAAGTCTACCTATGTGAGAATATCTCTCCTTACATTAGTATTAATAATCACCTCTCACGAATATCACAGTTTCTACTCAGCTTTAAGGAGTAGAAAAGAAACTGACCAAACATCATCCAGTTGGCAGGGAGGAAGAAGAGCTTGGTGTTTTTTGAATGGGACTTGGTGTACGTAGCCAAAAAGACAGTCCCATACATCATCCTTGTCTCTAAATCACAGAGAGATGGATTTGAATGGTAGACTGGTGAATAAGACATTATCTGGATGGCCACATTCAAACAGTTGTAGTCAATGGCTTATCATTCAGGCGGCTATCAGTGAAAAGTGATATCTCACACAGACCCATTTTGGGAAACAGTATCACTTTGTATCTTTATTAGCGACAAAATGGGATTGAGCACAGCCTCAGCGAGTCTGCAGATGACACAGAGTTGAATGGGGCAGCTGATGGTCTAGGAAAAAGGGACAAGAGACTTAAAAAGCGGGCTTAAATGAACCTCATCAATTTCAACAAGGCCAGGACGAGGTCTGAAAGTCATCACATCCATCCACTGCTATCAATCCAGTAGGCTTAACCATCACACTGTTAGCACGTCCTCACAAGAAACTCTACTGATAAAGTAGAGCTTCACTCTGTTTACTACAATTTAATCTTTCTTGGAGGAAATGACTAGACACATATGCTGTAGAGGATGTACCCAAAATCTAACCTAAAATGCTAGAATTTGAAGCGAGTTTCTTGATACTCACAAGAATTTTACTCTAAACCATCTTTTAGAGTGGCTTATCTCTCTATCAAATACGTAAGAAATGTGACTACAAGTGAACAATATAACTATTCCAACCAAGGACTCTGTTGCCTTCCAAAGTAATTAAATTCTCTTCCATTTTGATAATTCACCTTCTGTGTCCAAAGATTGTATTTCTCTTTTATACAGTCATATTTTTCCATTGCTTTATAGCCCCGCAGTGGTCAACTGGATCACTGGATATATTATTATGTCCAGATCTTTCTTCACCAAGTTATTATCTCATAAATCCCTGCTCAGCAGTTGAATTCTTGTTAATTCCTAGAAGTATGACCTTTTACTTGGTATTACTAACATTAATTCACTTCTTTTTTACCAATCTTCTAAACCATCCATCTCTTCCTGGATAACACACCAGGCTTTTCTATATTAGCAGTTCCTTGCAGCTTCTCTTTATAATCAAATTTCATTAGCACATTGTTATGCCAAGCATACTGTTGAAAAATTATCAGATGAAATGAAAAATAACTCAATACAGCAATGCCAGTATAGTGACACTGCTAAGAAAAGCATTATTTGGCACAATGCAGCACCATACTGACACTTGTATCCGGTATGAATGCACTGCAACCTTCTCTGCTATACATGAGTGAAACATTCACCAGGACAAGCTACAGGGCAGAGTGGTACAGAGTTATTTCTGGAAATTCTGCAGTGATTCTCAGACTAGATGGATACTCATCTTTGTATAAGTGAAGGCAGCGATGGAGCATTTCTATTTAAAGTAATGACATTCCTCAAGCTAGTTTGTGAAACATTAATTTAGTACTGTATGTCAAATTACATACACGAAAGCACTGAACTGTCAGTCTGTGAAAACTTGAAAATTACCTAAAAGTTTTAAAAGATTTTTATTTTTTGCTTACGTGTCTTAACACAGATATTTACTGCTCTATTTGTGTAACTGATTTCTTCTTCCCACCAGCCCTGCTCCCCTCCCAGAGTTCCTCAAACTTCTGATTTCTAACCAGCAGCCGTACCTTCTGTCACACTTGAGAAACAAGCAAATGAAGACATGAGAGTACAGACGTGTGTGGTTGGGAAAGAATAGCAGCCTGGAACTCACTTTTTGCTGTAGGCTTTCACAAAAACTGTCTGTATGTCACAGTGTGATTGCTCAATTAAATCCTCCAGGAAAGCACTGCCAGATATCCTGCTCCTTAAGCAGAACACACACAGAGATCCATAGCCTGAAACACTGAACTGCTTTATTTATTCCCCCCAGGGCAATAAGTGCTTACCATCCTACCTGGCATACCAATGGCTACCTGACTCTTAGCCTCAACAGGAGACAGTGACAAAATCTGCTAATAATTTATGATATTACAAGTATTCACATCTAAATTAACATCATGAAATTTCTTCCTCTTGTCTTCCTTCTCCCTGCTTTCCCACTTTTTGGTTTCTGACATGTCAAGCTCATTCTCACAGACAGGTGGGGATGAGGATGAGCCATGGAGAGAATAAAGAGAACTGGAGTGTAAGCAACGTGCCTGTCGCAACTGCTGGATCTTGCTTTCTAAGGCAGGTGGCTTCATTCTACCTGCCATAGCTTATTGTTCTTAGCAGTGATTTGTATTAAGTGTAATGTTCTTTTACTTTCTTTTGCTGTCTCTCTGATATTTTTTATACTACTAAATAATGAGGCAATTTCAGCACGAGAAACTGTAGCTTGGGTGAGGGACTCCTCCCTTTCCCCTAGAAAACCCTGTGTGGCATAGAAAACATGGTCATATGCCACTTTCACAGGGAAACTATAGATTTGTGTGTACGTGCAGTGGAAGACACGTGAGAAAAATCATCATTAAAAATATTTTTAAAAATGTCTACTACTCATAAGTGTTGTACACACTCAGTTACTTCCCATTCTGCATAAGGAATCCTGTGACTACTGCTGCAAATGGATAACATTGCAAATAAGATAAGATTTCTTTTAAACTGCTAGGTTTAAACTGCTAGGTTTGTTTGCTTGCTTCAGCATTTCAAAAGGTTTTTTCTTAGGGTGCCTGAAGAAGCATGCATCCATAGCTCTGATTCCCCAGAACTGTGCAGTACACAGACACACTTGTAACACAGCTATGATTTCCTCAAGGGCAGGAAAGCAACAGGGCTTTATGAATGGCTTGGTATTTATACAAAAATGTGAAATACTACTTTAATTCATCTTACTAGGTTTAGGAAATTTGTAAATTTGTAAATTTATGATTTGATAATAGCTGTGCAGCAGCCTTTTCTTAATATGTGAATTCACTGTGAGTTGGGACAGACAAGCAAGATTGATTGCCCACTGTTTTTTTCCCTCTTTCATTCGCCCGGAGCAGCCCTTAGTCTGCTTCCTGAGCATTCAGCACATACTTCTAATTGTGATTCACACTCCATGCTGCTGAACAGAATTTGAGTTGTTGGAGCTATCTTGTAACAGGTGTATGAGAAACTGGCCTTATGCTGATTATCCCTCCCTACTTCTGCATTTCATTATGTGAATGCTGATAAACATTCAGCAGTGAAGCAAGCTGAAAAAAAAAAAAAAGCCAACATAAAAATCTGTCCCTTTAATAACATCAAAATGTAAGGTCTGACAATTTAATGTTGATCAAATTTAAGAAAATAAGCAAATCCATGTTGTATTACTTCCTAAAGCACCATGTCTATGAAACATGAAACTGCAGCTAGTCAAATTTAGTGAAGTAATCGTGATAAATAGAGCTATATATCTAAACTGTTCATTTAACACATTTAAATATCTCCTTTGCCATAAGCATACATAAATAGGCATGCAAGAGCTATTACCTCCCTGCTAAGCCAGTTAGGATTCATTAGGTTCTAATCACTGCCTTCATGCTTTCCAATGTCGCTTTTAAAAAGCGATCTGAAATTAAAGTTTTACCTCTACATTCTTTGGACTACCAGGAAACACTACACCAAGTTAAAAACCTAGTTTTTACCAGGAAGGTGAGATTCGATCTAACAATCACCCACGTAAGGGTTTCTTTTGTTGTCTGTGTTCTTAATATTGTGATTAATGCTAAGATAAAACTCTGAACTAAATAATATTTGGTAATTACAGACTTGGACTTATTTATGTTAAACTGGCTGGGAAGACTTGAAGAGGCATTTACGTAGCAGCTCTTCCCCTCACAGCAGTAAGCAAGCAAGCCAAACTGATAGCCTGTAGAAAAGGAGAAAATTGGTATGGTGTCATCTAAGCGCTGAAAATAAATAGTTATATGTTTAAAAGCTGAAGTTTAACTTCAAAATGTCATGTGCAAATTAAGCCAGCTAAGAAAACTCATGTGAGCACCCACATAAAAGCACATAGACAAACCAGAATGTTAAATTTTAACTACTTGAATAAGCCATTGTATGGATACACACGATGCCACGTGGGGAACTCGTCTGACTCAAAACTAACAAATCATCATTACAGAAAACTGGGTGGGTAAAATGCTCTTTGTAGGCAATTGCTCCTGAAAACCCATCCAAAAAGCTCTCTGGATATACCTTAAGGCTTTCTCACCAGATCTTGCGCAACACCAGACAGAATATTCTGTCTATATCAGTTGCACATGACTGCCCATTAAAGGGATTCAATATATTAAAGACATACACGAGTGGAATAGAGAACAGGTAGGATCAAGAATCGTATTTCTAGATACGTATCTTTAATTAAATTTTGCTCAGTTTACTTACTGCTATGGACAACAGCATTAGATCACTCCAAGCATATGGAAGCTCAGTCAGTATACAGAAAATGAGTAAGCAGCTGATGAAAAACACATCTGCCCTCAGCTACGTTATAGGAGTAGTTATGATGCTCAGTTAATACTGGCTGACAGCATAAGATACTTCAACTAATTTTGCCATATAAACAGAAGACAAAGTGTGGAGCTGTTATGTATAATTCACCACTATGAAGACTTTTGTTCATTGTTAGGCAAGACCCAGGCTGGGGGATGTGCCAACTGCTTTCTATCCCCATGGCATGGCTCCTGCCTGACTGACACTTAGGGTCAGATCTCAAGCTTGTATCCCCTACCAGCTGGTCCAGCTTGAAGCTCACAACTGAATACACACACATCCTGTGCACACCAGGGTTGTGCACTCTGGACAGGATATCTGTAGGATCTTTGCTAGAACCAAAGAGCTTTGGCTCTCCCAGCATTGGCTCCAGCAGCTTAGCACAGCACGAGTCCACAGCCCTGACCAGGTTCCAGGAGCTGCCATCATTCCACTCACGCATCTCTGCTCTGACTGGGACTGAGAGCCTCCCATTTGCTCCAAAAGCTTTTGTTATTTCTGTTGGGTAATCTAAGTCAACTGATGGAAAACAGATCCTCAAACATTTCTTTTTGCCCGTCACAAAGGATGCTGCATGTTCGCGTGTCTGTTACAAAGCAGACATAAAAAGATTTTTTTTTTTTTTTTTCAAAATTTAACTGCACGTTTACAGAAGAAGCTACACTGGATAGAGCTTCCAACTTTTCCCCCTTCAGTATTGGGAATAAATCTCACTACTTATAATAAAGGAAAACAGCAGCACATAATTAGTTGACCATAAGAAGTACAAAGCTTTTGTTAACAATGAAAACGTTTGAAAATTGTTAGCTGTCCTAGAAGTAAATCTAAGCCTGATTTATCCATACTGCTAACTAAATATCCACATATACTCCTGCATTACAACCTGTGGCAATCTTTTCAATTTCCATAATTTAACCAAAAGCAGGATTTCCTGCTTCTTAGATAGCTGAAGTTCATGAACAATTCAGAGCGATATGCAATAAGCCATATCTGGAATCCAGGATAAGCAAAACATCTTTAAGTAAACTGTTAAGCCACTGAGAGCTTTTACACGGATTCCCATAAAAATTGCCTTGGTGCTCCCTGCTCAGCTTCTTAACTTAGCAAGAAGAAAATTAATTAGAATGAAAACAGACAGAAAGACCTAGCAAATTTTACTTTTCACAACAATAATTTTGTGCCATTATACAGAACACAGGTGAGAGAGTAGTAAGGAAATGAAACTACTCTTCTCCCATCTCTGCTTCACAATAGCTCAGAAGCAGAACCAGCACCATCCATTTCACCTCCAAGCAGTAAGCTCAATTCTTTTTTAAATATTCACATTATGCCAGAATAACACAAAAACAAACGATGAAGCAAAAAAAGAAGGTAGACTTAACTCCAATGTCCTGCAGTAGCTGCAATAATTGCATAGCCAGCTCATTATAGAAAGTTAGTCCCTTGAGCCTACAACATCCCAGTTAAGCGACAGTAATAGAAAGCAGCTGTATGAGGACATTAGGTCAGCAGAATCATTAGCCCCTACAATTGCACCACTATCACTCCTCTTTGACAGCAAGGTTTTCACACATCATCAGGCTCCTAAACAGGTCAAACATTATGATGAACTTAACCCAGTAACCCATTAACAATGAACTGCGTGGCTCAGAACTCCAAGGAAGTCCACATCTCTGGAAACTTTCAGGAGCTTAATGAATTTCAATAGCCTCCCTTTGCCCTCACCTTTTCTGTCTCTGTGGTTGCTTTGGAATTCAGTTGCAGATGATTAGTAAGGTAAAGTTTGTTTGTTAAATAAAGGACCGTAAAGATGATTAGCAAAGTGCCAGTAACCAATACTCTTGATGAGAATAACCTTTTAATTGCCTGAAGCATATCTCAGCATCTCTCTGAAATCACGCAACAAACAAGAACAGATTATTTAGAAAACAAAAGTTGTATAAAAGATACCTTAGCAAGGAAAAATTCCAAGCATCACAGGGCAAAATAGGGGTTATAAATAACAGTGGTGACAGTTACACCAACACATGACATGAATTCTTTCCTTTGAACAGTCTGAAAGGTTCTCCCAAGTTATCTCAATAATAACCCTACAGCTCACTGACTCAGCCTCCCTGCCATTATTGCCAGGGCCCACTCTTGGGTCTCCCAGCTCAATTGGGGCATCAACAAAGCTCACGGTACAGGGAGACTGCATGTGGGTCCTCTGAAGTACACTGGAAATACGGACATGGGACAAGTTGGGTGCTAAGGGAGCTGGATTGCGTTGCTAAGCCTTACCTCGGTCCCCAGGAAATAAAGGAGAACGTCTTTTTGGAAGCTAATTCTGGCCACAGAAAAGACAAGAAATGATCAGAACGAGCCAGAACAGGTTTACAACAGGCAAATCCTGTTTAAAAAAAAAAAACACAGATTGCCTTCTGTGATGAAATCAGTAGTATCCAGGACATTGGGAGAGTAGAGCACACTATTTATCTTCATTTTCAATGGTTTTGGTACGATCTCTTGTAGACAAACTGGTGGGAAACAGACAGGAAAAGATTGCCCACAGTTGGACCCACCAGAACCATCCTTGGAGACTTTCATCACTCCTCCAGACAAGGCCCTGAGCAACATCCCCTACCTCTGCACTGCTGTGCTGTAACCAGCTGAGCTTTGCTGATTTCTATCTGTTGAAGAACTGGCCTGGTACGTGCATAGATGCCCATATTCTGAGGGAACATACTGCCACTTACATAACTGATATGCTTGTGGTTAGAGTCTGTAACACGCAAAAATGAAGACAAAGTTCTTGGTCAATGTGTGTGTGTGTTCCGAATAAAAAGGAAACCTGTGAAGTTGCCAAGGTTTTCTAAAGTCTTTACACTCATTTACACCTTTCACAGGTGTGAGTAAAAGCATCCCCAGTGCGCCAAGCACTTTTGCAATACTTAGGTAAGCAAAGGCCCTTCCTTTTTTGTCTTGATAAATTTCAGTCAGAAAAGCAACAACCCTTCTATCAATGTCAAAGCCTAAATAAGTTTGACTAGATGCTGATGTTCTTCAAATTGTTTCTACTAGCAATAGTTCTGGATGGTTTGTTTTCAAGAAATTAATGGTGATACACCAAGGTCACAGTACCTCTGCTGCAGTGAACAGATGTTACCATATTAGTGCCACATTCCAGTACTGTGCTAAACTAGAGCTGCTTCTGGTTGTCATTGTACGAGGTGAGGCAAAACCAGACAAACAGAAAAGCCCTGTCTAATACATTCAGTCGAAAACGCAAACATTGGAAGAGAAGAGCTACTGCAATTTTAAATTCCATTATTCACATCCTCATCAAAACACATAAGTCAGGTATTTTCATCAAATCAAACCTAGCAGAAAAATAAAAAGAAGTCTTCGTTCCTCTATGCAGTATATTTTCAAAGTCATTTATAAGCTACTATTTATTCCTGATATTGACAGCTTTGGTATATATGTGGTTCACATTCTCTGTTACACTGAGGTAGAAGCAGTCGTATATTTTTCCATCTTTTTTTTTTTCCTAAGAGTATTCCAAGCTTGTCATGGTTATGCTTAGCTTTGTTAAACCTGTATGAGATTATTGTGGTGAAGCCTTTAGAGGAGTAAAACACGAATGCTTCCAAAGGCAGGATGTGCAGGACGCAGTAGCTTGTTTATGGAGGATTGAAATAGGTGGAAACTCAAATAAACACTTCCTTAATCATCTTGTAACAACCACACCTTTGACATTGCATTAAAAATAGGGCTGAGTGTACCTCAGTGTGATGAAGCCATGAAGTAAGTAATGCACTAAGATAAAGCAATATACAGGAGCTTTACTTCAAAAGGACGCTTAAGATTTTTGGTCGCTGTTGGTTAAGAGTTAATTATCTAAAGTATTTTCTTTTAAGTAGCTTTACTATTTTTGAGGGACATTGCTAGAACACACATTATTTAAAATACAGTAGTACCTTAAGCTACAGTGAACACAGCTTCAATGTATCAGAAAATTCAAAATTTTGAGTCATACTTTTAAACATCAGACAAAAGGCAGTCACTTGCACTGGGAAATTGATAGCATCGGGCTGAAATGCCTAGCTTTCTAAATCAATCTTGAAGTTATTAAAGGAGACATGAAATGACCTGAATCAGCCAACAGACTGCTTGTACTAATCGCTGTCATTTGTACTACTTCGAATGCTTGCTTCTGTGAGGTTCTGTGCTTAACACTTAAGCTCCATCTCACAAGCTCTTACCTATGTAAATAATCTTTATTTGAGGAAATAATAATTGTGACCTCCTAAAGCCGGAAACTTAACTGTATGAAAGAATTGTTGCCTCTCATTTTGTGATGTGAACCAAGATGCAGTTCTTGGTTCAGTATAATTGCATTTCAATACAAGTGTAAGAAGGTAGGTAAGACAAACAGGAAAGCTTGGTCCTTACAAAACCATTAGACAAGCAAAGCATATTCACCAACTTACAGAAAGAATATCTAAGAGAACATGCATAAGAACTTTTTGCTCCCTTCCTACTTTATTTCTCTCCAAGAACCAGAGTCAGTTTATACATTACATGCAGGCTTGGAGCCACAGTCTGCAGGTAGAAGCAACCAGGAAAAAGTTATGATACAGAAAGTAGAAAATGAGTAATTTTTCAGATTTCAGTGAGTTTAGCAAAACATACTTTCAAATTGTGAATTTTGTGTTCAGTAATATTGCTATTTTAAGTTTTACCACTTCTCATACTCAATCTTCCTGAAGAGAAAATGGGAGCAAAATGATGGTAGCTGATTTGAACAATAGAAGGGTTAAATAGAAGGAAACCTGTTTTTGATGTCCAAACTTATAAGTCCATTTTTTTTCCAAGTTTTCTTTTATTTTTTCTCTAATACAGCACCAAAAGGCCTGAACAAACTTTGTAAACGCATCAAGAAAACTGATAAAATCCAGCACTTAAGTATGTGGGAATTTTAAATAGTTCCTCCTCCACAAAGGAAATTTTCAACACATGGTGTATTCAGAATAATTAGATTTCTATACAAGCTCTCTGCCCCACAATCCAGAGTTAATGCATGAATGATTAAAAAAAGTCCATGTGAAAGAATTACAATATTCCTCTTAAAACTCCCTTGAACATCAGTAGTAGATACTGTGTGTAAAAGATCAGAAGTCAGGCCTCGTTAAAAACTTCTAACAGATCAGAAAAGCAGCATTTAAGTGCATTCAGTTCTGTTTTATCCAGAGAAAACTAAGGGTCATGGAATAGGATCTTCAGACAATCAGGTTTTATTTTGACCAAAATACACTTGTTATTAAAAACAAAAAGTTCCTGAAGTAATACTAATACCAAACGTGACCTGTGTGCATTTCAGCTTGTCTGTTTTTTCTTCCAAAGCACATTCTTATATAAACAAAACTCTAGCAGACAAATGAACATTTTATTTGATTAAACTGCATCTGTTTGACCTGTGTGCTGATCTCAATCCAGAGAAGATTCTTAGAAAACAGGTCAAAGTTCTCCTGCTTTTAGATGAGTCTTGAATGAGACCCTTCCGTCTTTTTAGACCAAGGGAACAATATAGGGCTCCATCAGTTCAAAATGATAACCCAGGAAAAACAACAACAACCAGATTCTGTATTCACATCAATATAAAACAAATGTAAGTTCTCTTTCACTAAAAGGGCACACACACTGCAGTGTTACGTTACCACTTCTATTTTTTTCAGTGCATCTTAAGAAGCAACAAAATGCATCGACTCACAGCCAACCTGAACCCGGCACCGCACAGATGTACAATAATATGCGCTGATGTAGAAAACATTCTATGTCTTTGTCCTGGGAAAGATATTTGCTAAACATTCCTTAGTAAATTTTCTTTCAATTTTTCAACATAAAAAAACCACATTTCTTCCTGGAAGTGAGTTAAGTTTTCTCTATTTCCTTATGAATTTATATTCTGAGCTCATCTGTACCACATTTTCTTTATGGATAATGAGCAAGGCAACTTCACTTAGCTGTCACTGTAGAAGTGAAATGTTTACAGTCTGCATTTTGGAGATCCTGGCAGCTTACATTCTAAGGACCCTTTTTTCATTCCTGACAATAAGCATTGCTTTAAATTTCTCTTAAGCACGAACAGAAAACGTTATTTGAAAAATCCTTGAACTTTGTTTACCCCCAGTAATGCTGTTACAAGAAATGCTAGTTCAGATACATCACGCTGATGATGTTTCATGAGATGTGACGAAGACCATTAGCTACCTTAATGTCTTGCAGAACTTCTTAGGAAATTGCAAACATCTCATAATTAATTAGCAGGAAGATAAATATCTTTGTCTGTGAAGCTTATGAACAAAATATCCATTATATGACTTTGAACGTATTTCTCCCAACACATTTATTCCATAGTATTTTGAGGACATACTACTGAGATAAAGAAAGCTCAATCTCAAGCCGCTTTTGAGCAGCTGACCTACTAAATTCACTGAACATATTTCTCTTTATTTGCCTCTCTGAAGTCATCCCTTAACAAAGTACATAAGAATTTGTCTGTTGTAAAGACTATTTTCAGTTTTCATTTCTATGCGTGCATCCAGTCACAGTCTTAAAATGACATGCTTAAGCCTATGGGTCCTAAAAACATCATCTTTTATCCTTCATTCTTGGTAAACCTCATATAGTTTGAATTTATCTTTGAAACGTGACCAAAAGAATTTCACACTAGATTATCCTTCATTGAAGTCAAACGTAAGATTCATTGTTGGTACAGTTCAAAGGTTATTGCTGTCTAGTTTTGAATTTGCGCTAAAAAAAGGCATAGAAGTGACAAACTCCTCTTAGCAGAAAGGATAAAAGTGCCAGCACACAGACCTCAGCAAATCTTTTCTTTGCATGCTTTGCCCTTCCATTAATCTGAGAATATTTGAACCTATTGGGATTGTTCTCTATAATCAATCAAATTTTATATGTAATTAACAATATTGTCTTTAATATATTTGATCATTTGGGCCCATACTGTAGGAAAAGCATTTTATTGAGTGTTGACAATTCCGTTATCTTGAGGATTTTTTTGAGTTCTGATTTAGAGAAACCTGGCTTGATTCTCCAAGATTGCTGGATTTCTTTTGCTCTTGTAACGATATCATTGGATGAACACATCAGTATCAGCAACAGAAATCATTCAAAAGCTTTTAATGCCTTTTTTTTTCCTTAATATCTGATTCACAGGCAAAATTATTAGACTTCTATTTTCTGATTTGCAGATCCGCATGTCACTCTATATATGATGGGTCAAAACTTTTCATCATTATAATCACTATTTTTAAATGAATTCTTAGATGATAATTAAATCCGAGTTACCAGCATATTACTCTAAAATGACTATTGAAATGAAACTCTTTGTAGAACGCAGTAACTTTTGCCACCTTATACAAACATTGTGATGTAAGTTTTGATTACATCAATGAATCCAATGACATACCGATCTGTCTTGAGAAACATGCTTAAATTCAACCCCTCACTTTCTTTCTTCAAACATCACTTAAATCAAAACTATTGAATGTTACAAATCCAACCTTGCCCAAAAAGGACTCAATTAGCTCTGCTTTACGTGTTGTTTCTTTTCTACTCTTAAATCCAGCTTAATCCAGAGAACAATCAGAAGATGGTCCTAGTGTGACTGAAGGGTGAGAGGGGAGGTAGGTGCGTGGCTGATTCCGAGATGGCAATGAATTACAACTAAAGGCCATGAATTACAACTAAATCATTCGACTCAGTCTTGAAATCACAGTCACATCATAGCACCAATAGCTAATCCTGCACTGGTATAAACAGGTTTATATGCTGAGGGAAATCAGCTGTAGTGATTCAACAGAGTAACTAAGCTAAGATATAAAGTTACTCACTTCTTTGAATGATTTCTGGAATTGAAGAAGTAAAGAATCAGCTTTTTTCCACCACGAGTCTTGTATGAGCTTTCCTCCTAGCTCTGTTGAATTGCTGTTTTTTCATCTGTACAGTTTGCACCATCTTCAACAGAAGCACTTGCACATCAATCAGCTGCCATGCCGTTATTCTAATTACTTGGCAGAGGATGCTGTGCTATCTGTGACATGCTTTCTGTCCCCCTCCACAAACACATCCTGACTTCTCAGAGAGATTCTGCCCAGAACTCAGTATGAAGGGTCAAATGCAGCAACAAGAAACCAGAGTGCAGAAAGGGGGATTCTGCAAACCCACTTTACAATGAGCTTTTAGAAAATGAAATCTATCCATCTGCATCTCTTACGCATATTATGCATAAGGTTTACTACTCTTTGCAAGTCCTCTGAAGCACATCTGCAGTCTTTCCCTCTGAGAGCCAGTCTCCTTGCACAGCTTCCTGCCCTTGTGCTTTCCTGAGTCAGCAGCCCAGTGTATTTAAGTTATTCAGTGCACACCATCTAAAACTAGTTCAGCAAAGTCTTTATCTTAAACAGTGATAGTTTCTATTGGTGAGAGACAGCTGAAGTTGGTAACAGCTCAGCAGAACAACTTCAGTGCACTTTCGTATTTGTCAGAGTTGCCACTTCAGTAAATTTATTTTGTTTTTACAATTGCTTTCCATGAACTGGCTAGAAAATAAGGTTACAGGCATTAGTCTTCAAGGAAATGATATGCTTTAAGAACTGCAGGCTCTCTGTCACTCGTCTTTTCTGGACAGGATGACATAGTATTGTTTCTGTTTGTTAATTATTTCTGTTTAACTTAATGGTGACTCTAGGGAGAAATGCTCACATGCCAGTATGAGCTCTGCCATCCTCATCATAGCTCTGTGTCATTGAAGACTAATAGTACATAGTCATCAACAATACTCAGTACAGCACCTTAAGTCAATTCAACAGGACTAAGGAATTGTAAAGCATCAAAATATGTATTCTGTTCTTAAATACCATGAGAAAAACTTAGAAAAAGCACTCTTACACTGATTGCAGTGTGCGTGGTAGCAGCATCAACAATTAGAAGTCTGGGAAAAAAACACAAAAGGCACCGAAAATGCCAGATCAACAAAATAACCAGAAGGAGGGATGGTAATAACAGAAAAAACAGCAGTGATGAACACACCCAGGGTTGTTCAGAAGTCATGAGACTGGAAGACAGAGCAATAAACAAACATTAATCCTGCACTTGGGTTTCTGAAGTTCCACAGATGAAGGAGACAAAAGCCTGACTGATGTAACTAAAGCAAAGTGAATTACACCTGTAAGCCAAGTGACACTGGGGTCTACGTATTTCTCTCATTTTCTCTCTGATATTGTTTGTTAACACTGAGATAACACTAAACAGCTAAAACTCCAGTAATGGGGTGATGCTAATTCCACTCCCTTGCTGGGATTTACATGCTGATCTTCCGTCCCATAGGATGGCCTGCAACCAATGCACAACCAGTCTCCCAGCATCCAAAGAGAAAGGGTCCATCATATGAAGAGGCTGCAAGCAGGAAATTCAACAGACCAGAAATTACAGAGAAATGAGATGGGGCCTTCATTGGGGCATTCCTATATAGAAAGTACTTCTTTTGACTTCAGTTTGTTTCCTCTTCCACCCATGAAACATCTCTGGTAGAGCAGCTGCTATAATTAAAATCCACAGAGGAAAAAAAGAAAAACAGAAGGATTCGTACAAATCCTAATACAGCCGTCACCCTGTTTTGATTTCATTTTGTTTACCAGCAAGACAAGATGCTCCTCTACCCACAGTTTGCCCTCAGAAACACAGTGTACAAACTTTCATAAAACATCCACAGAATTTTTGCAATCCAGTTTATTTTCTCTTAGCCAGTAATTAAAACTTAAGGGACTTTGAGAGCAGAGTACTAAAATTTAGCTAAACTTTTCTTATTAAAAGGAAAATCTCCAATAATTAGCTCTTCCCCTAAATGCTTTTTGGCTCTCATTAAAAGCAAAGTGCTATGCTAATATACCTTGTCTTGCAAATGTCTCACAATTCCTGCTAATAGAATTAAACCCAATTCTCAGCAAATAAACTCTGAACGCAGTTAATGGAAAACAAGGATCAGAGCTACTTTGTGTGAGAATGGGTCATTACCACAAGTTCCTAATTACAAGTGTCTTAATGCATAATGTAAAACACAATCTTACGTAGGCTCTTAAAAATTAAAGGTGTAGCACGATCAAAGATCCGGTGTACATTCTGCATGCCTTGAAAAAGAAATACAATGAAGACAAAGAATAAATCTGCAAAATGCATCAATTCATTCACTTACCCTTCAAAAATACATGAATAAATTATGCAGTTTGCAAGAACGCAGAAAATGAGTTTGTCTTAGGACATATTCTGACACCAATTTTATTTTGCCTCCTTCTCGGCCATCTTGAAAGAGAATGTTTCACATCTACCAATTAACAAAGGATCAATACTTTCCTCTACAGTTTGCCCACCCAGCCTGGTCTTGAGCATTCCCAGGGCTGGAGCATTTGTAATAAATCACACCAACCATATCACAAAATACAGGACCTGAATCTGACTTGCAAGTCAATGTTTTGCTGCTTTGAATGATTTCATAGCAGTTGAACTTGTTTGATATTTCATGAATAATCTGGAAGAGTACTGCAGTTAATGCAGTCCATAACGCACAGCTCTTCTGCAAGCCAAACTGGACTGCGCCTTAACCAAAGCTGATGATTTAAAATGCTGTTACAAGTGAAATCAAACTTTTTTATATAGAGCTTTGATATTTTTTTTTTCCTAAAAATATTCTGCATACATTCATTTTCATGAGAATTTTTATCCAAAACTTCACAGTTCTCAGTATGACGAATATTTTATGCTCTGGCTAACTCTGGATGTAAGGAATCTACGTATATTTTTGTCTGACACAATTGTAAAGCTTCAAGATTTTTCATTAGCAAAATCACTAAACGTTGTTGCTAGATTCATATTGCCTCTTCTCATCATTGTGATTATTATTAATGCAACAAGTGGCTTCCCCTATCCCACTGATGACGCAGATCCTCTAGAAGCTAAGCTCTTTTTGCTTCTTCAGCTTTGTAGTCGCCCTCTCCCTGAAGGGCATCTAGGCACAGACTGGAAAGTAGGGCTATATGAAAGAAAATTATTTCAGCATAATGCAATAGGCATCCAAATGGGAAATCAGAGCCTGGAGAATCCCATCACTCACACCGATCTCCTGGGCTTCACGGAGGAAAATGATGACTTAAGAATAGCAATGCCTGGTCACATAACCTCTTGCTCAGCTTTACAACCAAAAGGTAGCAGTAAACCTAACTAGTAATGGAGGGGGTTTCTACTAGGAAGTACAGAATACTGTTAGACTGAGAAATTTTTACTTGAAGTGAATACTTGGAAAAAACAAGCCAACAAACAGGAACTGAGGCAGAAACTCCAACCTCTTGTAAAGATAAATAAGGATGGGAATGATCCTCCAGAGAAAAGGTTCTCAGAAGCAGAGATTAAAAGCACAAATACAAGGAGTAACCAAGCTGAGTAGAAAACAATGACTTGACGTTTCTTACTTTCCAAATATTTTTTCAATAAAATCCAGCATAAACAAGAAGTAGTAGAGCAGTAAAAGCTAGTAAGTGTGATCGCTCGCAGGGACTTTTTTTTTTTTAATCTGAATAAGTTGTTATGATGAAAATAGGAAGTGATGCAACATAAGAAAAAAAATCTTGTTAGAATTTAACTTAATCTCTCTTCCTCTCTCCTGATTATTTAAGTGCTGCAGCTTCTGTCGCTTTATATAAACATCTTCAAGCTCTCATGGACAATGTCAGCCTCCCTAAAACCAAAGAGCTCTGAACTCTACCAGAAGCACACAGCATGAAAGAACTGAAATATTTCTGCAAGTACTTGGGATTGTATGTTGTTGAATGTCAGTACCCTTTCACTTGCTGCATTTCCCTTGTAACAGTGCATAATTAAGAGTTAGAAAATAGTTGCAACTATAAATTGGTTACGATAAATAGTCTTCCACATAATTACTCAACAAATATTGCACCCATCGTTTTAGTAGAAACTATAGTGAAAGTGGTGTAAGAGAAATAAATCGGTTCTATTTAATAACTATTGGGTGCAATGTAATGACATAGACATGGATGAACAGTCATCTACTGCGAAGTATGGCAACAGCTCATGTTGAAATCCAAAACTTTGCAAGGGGTTAGGCACGTGATGTGCCAAATAAGCCTTAGAGAATTATCTTAAATCTGGAACGTGTAACATCTGCATTTGTCACAGCCAGAAACATAGATTTGCATTAACTGCTATTTATTCCCCAAACTCACGTGGACTACCATTCTAGGCCAGAGCTGAAATATTCTCTTAACCCTTGAAACCAGAACACATTCTTTCCAATAAATTTTGGTGTATACATAATAAGTGAGACGACCTTGCGTCCATCTCAGTTCATACAATATTTCTTTACCAAAATCTAAAACAAGTACACTAACACAGAAACAAACAAATTACTCAAAGTTTGAAAAAGGCTGACCTGTTATCTGAATTCTTTTCTGCATTCAGCATCACTTTCATGGAATTGGAAGACACTATGGCAAATACTCACTCCCCCCATTCACACGCAGTATATCCTATACATAACTTTCTTTGACAGAATCACAGGTTATGGAATGGATGAAGTCAGAGGCACCTTGGATCCCTCCACCCCCAGCAGAGCCACCCACACCAGGGCTCAGCCCCATGGGCAGCTCCAAGGAGAGACCCCACAGCCTCTGGGCAGCCTGTGTCAGCACTCCAGCACAGCACAGCAGTGCTGCCTGATGGGCAGAGGGAACTGCTGTGCTCTGGGTTGTACCCAGAACCAGACCAGAGGAGCTGCTAAAAGGAGCCTGGTTCCCTTCTCTTAGCACCCTCCCTTCAGGTATTGATGGACATTGATGAGATCCCCCTGAGCCTCCTCTTTTCCAGGCCACTGATTCATATTTGAGCGCACAGCTGTGAGATAAATAGAAAATAAAGCAGCATCCAGGATTTTAATTTTAAACTCCTGAGCTGTGAACAATAAGTTCTTGAGTCACAAGACAGGTTAAAAATACAATGAAAAAAATAAAAGAACACTTAAAAAAAATAAAAACAGTTAGTTGCAAGATGAGTAGCACAGATGTCTGCAATTAGGCACTGAGTTGCAAACTCTTTGCCACAGCATCACTCCCACATCCCTAAGGTCACCCCACGGGAGAGATTAAGAATGGCCATGGTGCAATCACAACTTGCTGCTCATAAATTCTGGGCAAGAATCTGTTTAGCTGGTTCAGGTGCAGCTGCACGCTCTGAGACCCGTGTGGTGGCACCACAGATTCTTGGCTACTTGTATTCCTGCCCATCTGCCAAGATGGCATGGGGCCACGGCTTTGGCCATAGCAGGGGAGCCACAGAGCTGAACCACCAAGAGGCTTGCAATGAAAGCATAGTGTACATAGCAACCCAACGCCATCCATCACACAAAAGCATTTCTTTTGGTGACAGGACAGACAGAAGCTTCTGCACATTTAAGGATACGTTTCTACTTAAAATTATCTGACAAGCAGAGTGTACAAGAGCTGTAGCAAATAAATGCTTGTAGGTGCATGCCAGCTTCCACAAGAAGCTGAGCAACATTTAAGTGCTTTTACACAATTGCACAGCTTTATCTGAATCATTCAGAAAGGCAAAATTCATTTTAAAAGTCATTCCCAAAGCAGATGACTGCAGAAGTTGTAAATGGGCTTAAAAGTCCAATGAAACTCAAATTTATTTGGCACTTACTTGCAGAGGTGCCTCCTTGCCCACGGCAGGGCAGTGGAACCAGATGGCCCTTAATAAGGTCCCTTCCAACCAAAGCCATCCTGTGATTCTATGATTTCAGTGATGATGGATCACACACTTCCAGAATTTTTATGGTGGTTTTGTTAAAATTGTCAGTCAGAAAAACTTGAGCTATGGGATAAAGCTTAACTGCTGTAAATGAGATCAAGGTTTTCTCTGAGTAAGAGACTGATGTCAGATAAGTGATGGATCTAGACTGGCTCGTCTACCTGTCTGATCCACTTAAGCCCCTCTGAGGCAGTTCCAGGCAGAAAGGGGCACTGTGTCACTCAGGATGATTTCAGTACCCAACAAACAACGATTTAGTAGGACAGCAGCTACTATTCTCCTAGAAAATTATTTTTATGCTTTCCTAAATTAAAATTTCTACTATCTGAAAAAGGAGCTAAAAACCCTTCTCAATTTCTCTTTGTTTTCAGAACATTTAGAATAAACAGTTTAATGAATTAACTGGTGCTGAAATGACTTCTCATTTGCTTTGTTTTTTTCCCCCTATCATAAAACACTCATTTTAAGCATTCCCACTCCATTCAGTATGATTCACAAAACTAACAGTGACCCCTGAATAAGAATTTGACAACTCAGTGAGATTTGGTACCACGCTGCTGAGCATACCACAGGATCATGGTTTGACTACAGCCCTTCTGTCACCAAATGAAAACCAGCTGGCTGCATCAAGTGCATTGGTGGACTGCAATGTCATCCTCACAAAACAGCTTTCTGCACAATTCTTGCAAAAAAAAAAGACATCCAAATCTATTTTCTCAAAAAGACACCTTTCTATAGCCAATCAAATACTTAGAAGAGCGTTCTTAAAATCTGAAAGATCAACGCAGTGGAAGGGCAACACAGGAGTGTTTAACAGCAAAGGGACCAGCGGGGATAGAATGGTATTTCAAAGGGAAAGTATAGATGCTCACCCATCTCCAAAGACACAGGCTCACAGGAAAGACTCCATAAGGGAGGGAGCTCCAACTAGAGATCCTCAGTGGCAATCAGCCCATAAACGAGGTCTAAGAGAGATGCAGCCAGGCTCCACCCCTTCAGACTCAGCTGAATTGCCTTCACCTGTGCTCCCAGGGCTCACCAGGTCCTTTCCCAGGTGCTCAATCAGTGGCTCAGGCCAGGACTCAACAGTTCCCATACAAGTGTTAATGATTATTTGATATTAAGGGATTATTTGGCCCTCCCTGTGCACTGAGCACTAGCACTGCTGCTCCCTGGTTGCTGCAGTGACTGTTTTACCTTTGGGGATGAACATGAGTCACATATACAGCAACAATAAGTTCTGACAGACTGAGTCAGGAGTTCTCAATTCATTCGCCCTGCTATACTATCTGTTCTTTATATCTATGGGAAATTTAATGTTTCTATTGGTTTTCTAGAAGATAAGAATCTTGCAAGTAAAGATACATATAAATACAAATTTCTTTTTACCTCTGTCTTTAACATTTCCCTAACATTTCTCCGATGCAGAAAGTCTGCCTAATTTCTTGTGGGTACATAAATAGGTAGGATAGTTGCATTTGTAGACCTGCCAACACTTTGCAAGAGAACATTAAAAAGAAAAATGAACCAGCAAGAGACAAAAGAAAAAGTTATCTCCACATTCCAAGTGCTTGCATAAAAAAATAATAATAATAAAAGTATTCAAAAATTCAGAATATTGCGCACAGTACGAATAAAGGTTTCTGCGTTCCTACTGCTCACCTCTGACACAGTCACAAAAAGAAGGGGGCAAACTCAAAGTCTGGAGGCAGCACGCTATCAATATGATTAACTAATCTGGTTAATTTCACATTCTTTCAAGTGAAGTTTTAATATTATTTAAAGGAAGAGGAAGCAGTGACGTCTATCATTGGGGCCAAAATTAAAAATAACAGCAAATCTTATCAACGTTTTTCTTTTCCTTTCTCTCTGAATTTGTGAATGTTTCTAATAACTGCTCTAGACAGGTGTAACTCCATGATGCGATGGAAAGCACAACAGTGACAGCAGAACAACACAGTCCAAGGCTACAACAAGTGAGAATATGCCCAAATACAAAAACAAAGGAAAGAATCTCCTTACCTTTGGAAGACCTCAGGTAGGCAGACATCTCCAGTGAGAAACTCTTACCTCCACTGCCAACCCTTAATGAAGGGATCCACCTGGGAAGGCGTGGATCCTGGCTCCAGCCCTTCCAGTCACTCAGTACATTGCTTGCACCTGGGTTGGCCCTGTCTTCCCACCAGGTGCTCAGTCACTGCTTCAGGCCATGATTTAGCATTTCCACTACAAAATGTAAGGCACCAAAGTATTCCAAAAATCAATTTATGAAAAAAGTGATTTTTTTTTATCTCTAAGATACAATAGGGAAGGTTTGTTTTACTTTCACAATCAGTATATTAATCAGTTCTTTTTTTCTCTTTTTGTATTTTTTCCTTCGTAATCCCTAGATGAATTTACTATAAAATTAATTATAGTGAATAGCATTGAAGATAATCAATTTCATTTCAATCATATTCAAATGAGATGTATAATGAGATGTTGTAATAAGAGACTCCTTTAAAAGTTCACAAATATGTACTGTTTCTGATTACTGTAGTCCTGTATCTGGAGATAAATTCTAAGATGTAGAACTTTAAACTTCTGAAGGCAGCTAAAGGGAGTGCATATTCTAAAGTTTCTGAAGAGTTTTAAATCTTATCCGTATTTTAATTTACTTGGGTCCAAAACAACAGATTTGTATATTTCCATCATTATAAGTTTAACTTTTCTCCTTTATTTCACTAAGCTACGTTTTGCGTGAATCCTGTGCTTTAGCTTCTGTGGGAAGTCCATGAGATTAAAAACATTCTTTTATATCAGAACCAGATAGAGTTTCAATAAGGAGCAGAATTTTTTTTATTTGTACTGACCATCTCATCAGACAGCATTCGCTGTTTCTGATTCTTCAGTACTATGATATTAATAAAAATACTAAGCACACGATTTTCCTGAATTATTTTTCAAAGCATTGCACAAATACTTTGCAAACTGCTTGTAAATGCCCCACATTCATCATCATAACAGCTATCATTTTCACCTTCTTTAATTACTTAAAGTTTGTAGTAGCACATATGCTCCTCTCTTTTTGTGTGTTTTAATCTACAATTCGTGTGCATTAAGAAAAAAAGAAAAGAGAGCTTCAAACTCTACAAAGCAAACCACCTCCAAACTTAGAAATTCAACCACTTCCTAAACTTATAAACATGACATTTGCTCATATAGTTACTGATTGCTTCTTCACATCAAAATTTCATTTTTACGCTGCTGTTATATTTCATATTTCATGGCTCAAAGTAATTCACCAAACTGAAATGCAGAATGAACTGTCCATTGCTTTGGCTTCTCTATCACAAGTGGATAAAGGATAAGTTTTCTAACAAGATTACACTGACTGCAGTGTTCACAATGCTTAATTTCCTATTTCTGCTTTTTCAGTCCCACTTCCCACAAGAAATACCAGAGCATAATTACTATTATTCCCACCAGCATTACTAAACAAGATCCATAAAATTTTAGTTACTTGCCTTGAAAGAAGAGATTGAAACCATGGTAAGAAAGATAACTTAAATGTATTATTTATATACAACAAAAAGAATTTGCAGCATATCATCTTTTCCTGTTTTCAGACCTCTAGATGAATGGCTCTCCAGCACCTGCAATGCATTCATCCCTCAGGAGATGATTCTTGGCCTAAAAACAGTTCGACTTAAGGACTGTAGTATTAGCTGGAGACTAAGTGATTTCCATAAATGTTCTGCAGTTCATTCCAAACATGATATAATTGAGCTCAGACTTTTTAAACCACTGGAGAAAGCTCATCTTATTCTTCAGACATCTGAGAAAGAAGAGAGGTGAGAATTACAGATTGATTTCTGCAGGTCACATCAGAGTGAGCACTAAACATTACTGGAACATACCTTGCTTGTAATTCACAGAGATTTAATTCTTAGACACGTATCAGTAAGTCACTGCTAATTACATACAATAAATCAGTGATGCAGCCTCGTCAATGTATTAATAGAAGGGGATACATTGCAAATACTGGGCTGATGTGCTACTGACTGGAGATGTATCACTTCTGTGTAATACATCACGTATAATAACAGAAGCTTACATTTCAAAGCAGCTCTCGCTTTTGATGACAGTAGATAATTACAAACAGTGAAATCTGTTTGCATATAATTAAAAAAAAAAAAAAGGTCGAATTATTTAACAGCAGCAAAGAAGCAACACAAATATGCACGCACAGGCTGTATTCATAGAAATTGCCACAATTATTTTCCCCTTTTAATCACAACAAATTATTTGAATACTATTAGTAAAATACGAATAGGCTTTAAATCTAAATAAACAGATGGAAAACCTGGGAGGAAAATATTCTCCCTTTTTTTATACCTTAACACCTTAAGCAAACCTTGAGCTGTCTGTGAAGCAGTTCAACGTGGACTTTCATCACTGCTGTCACTGTTATATCAGGACATTAATGCTAAAAAGTAGTAGAGACTTCAGAGACTCAGGCCAATATAAAAGCTTTGCAGTATGAAGTAATTTTATGTCACTGCTCTCTTACTTTCAGAATTGGCTGCAAATAAGAATCTAAGGATGATTTAACGTGTCCTCAACACAACGGCCATGGTTTAACAAAATAAACACATCAGTCTTTAGCAGTTATTTATGACTGGAAGGAAAGCAAGAAAGAGCTATGATAAGCCTAGTTCTGGAAAATATTCTGAAGGGAAATAACTAAACGTATGGAAAACGTTTTTCTTTACGTGTTGCTGCATTCCACTTGTCAGTAAAGTAAAATCCCAATTAATATCCACAGGAGAAATTATTAGAGCTAAAATCTTCCAAATAAGGTCCCAAAATATCACAGCAAAAGCAGAAAATTAGGAATTCAGATCTGATTACACGCCAGCAACTGGTACTTCTACTGCATTTTAGAAATAAAATGTCTTCAGCGCTCACAGAAAAGCCTCACTAATTTAAGATGGAAAAACATAAACACTGATAATTCACTTGTGGTAACTTGGGCCTTGCAGTGGTTACTGCTGTAGAATTTGGCTCTATAGCACTGATGCCATTCCCTGCTAAATTTGCTCAACGCAGTGTTAAATATTTTGCTAAAAATCTTGTCTAAATCCAACTCCTTCAGCAGACAATGGTTCTTCACCCCCAAACTGGGGACTTTCGCTACAGTCTGGATTGAGTGTTTGCCATCAATGAGATATGCAACTCTGGCATGCAGACATTCAGGAATATTGGCTTTGTTTCTTGCATCAATAAGCTGTTTGTTTGCAATGAGGCCAAACTTAAAACACCTGCTTATATAACTGCAAGGATAAATTGATTCAGAAGTCATCCTAACGCAGGACTGGGTGGCAGCCTGATAAACTGGATTGATGTCAATGTCTTTCATATGCTTCTAGCTGATCTGTCTTTGCAGTGAGAAGAGACTGGCATAAATGAAAATGGTGTATGTGTACCTTCAACCACCATGATAGGAACTGGATGAAAAATGACATAATCTCACAACAGACACTATTGGAGATACAACACCAATTGTGTCTTCTTGTTAGAATAAAGAACTGGAAATTTCATGTAGATGCTTTTTCTCTTGCTTATCACTGTTATCTGTACCCTAAAGATTGGGACACTTTATTCTTCATCATGCATTGAATACATTTAATACTGGCTACTGGAGGAAGTCAGGAAAAACCCTACTTTGTGGAAAGAGGAAACAAAGTTCTCTTCTGAGTGACACTATTGCATATTTAGAGTTGCCAAATCTTATGATGAGCTGAAAAATCTGATTAATCCCAGGAGTGAAAATTAAGAGACTGAGAAACAAATTTCACAGATCCTATCTGTAGTTTTGTTGTAACCTTCTGGCTGTGTGAGATGTTTGGAAACAAGTCCTGCTTCTCCCTTGTTACCTTTAAGACTGCTATACTCAGCACAGAATGTCAACATGGAGTTCTTATTTTTGTTTTAATGACGCAGATTGTAATTAGTGGAAGCCATGCCTACAGCAACACAACATTTGTTTGAAATTTAATTTACAGCTCTTTTACTATCTGCACTGGACAGCCTCGAATCATAAATATATACTTAAGAAATTTACACAATAAAAATATTCTTTCCATAAAACTATCTTCATTGTTTCCTCTCTGGTCTCCCTTCTTTACTGTATAATACTTTTGGTGGAAAAAAAATGTCAGTTATTTTCATCAGCAATTGATAAGAGACATCAATTGATAAGAGACATCATCCTGCTTTGGCAGGGGGGTTGGACTCGATGATCTCTGGAGGTCCCTTCCAACCCCTACGATTCTGTGATTCTGTGATTCTGTGATCAGCATAGAATCGAGCTTTCACCACACTTTTCATACCCTCCCATTACTTGAAAAAGCAACCAGGGATTTCGTTCAGTGAAATTATTGACTGGTATTAAAACATGAACGTGCTTTAGGCACACAGGTGTAACTAACATTCAGAAAAATATCACCATCATCACCATATGATATCACCATCTCCTCAGAATCTCGGGTTTATGTATATAATGTGTGGCTTTGTTAAGAAAATAAAATACTATTAGGAATATATAAAAATGGTTATCTTATTCCTTTCCCCTTTAACAGAGTTTGAAAATGAGTTAGCATATTCTTATTGTAAAATTATTTAAATTTTAAGAATTCTCAGAACTTGAATCTAGATGTTATTGTCTTCGTAGTGATTTTTTTCTGCAGCATCACCTTGAACTTCTGAAGGCACTTGTGATTTAACTGCAATTACATTTCACTGGAACTCCCAATGTGAGTTACGTACCAACCTGTATAACTTTACTTCTCTCTTTTATCTCCCTTTTTTAGCTAATATTTTTGATTTATTTATTTTTTTCTCAGGGTCTAATTGTATCTGTTCTTCCTTTCTCATAGTTCAATTCATTAAAATGACTCCTATTCTCAACGAGACACTGTGAAATCAGTTCATACACAGTGCAATTGATCTCTGGCAAGAAGAGGGATATTTCCATCTAGATTAGAAGAGACATAGCTTTTTGATTCCCATTAGGGTTAGCAGGAGCTGTGTAGCTCAGTTCTGGTGTACCACAACAAATGCTTGCCTTCTTATTTAATCCATCCCTATCTTTCAGTTTTTGTAGGGGAAAAACTATTCTCTGGGGAAAAGAAAAACGATCGTGATATAGAAGCAAAATTAGGAATTGGTCCATATTTCTTCTCTAACTTTCACAAGTGTTAAAGCAGCACATTTCAACACTTTCCACTTCATCTGCAAAAGTACTCAAGTTATTCAGAGTTCTATGAGAGCCATTAAAAAACTGTCAGAGAAGTGCTGGTAATGGCAGAAGCATTTTTCAGAAGCTGTCAATTTCCCCAAATATCCATCAGTGCTACCAGGCACAACAAGGGATTCCTCATTTAGAGCGTGTCAATTCTTATTATTAATGTCACGATGAAAACACCTGCTAAGAGTATGTTTCTGGCAAAGCGAGGCTCAGTCACAGAAATGAGGGTGAATGCCACTCAGATTAGTGAGCAAAGAAGAGCTGAAGCCTTTTTTTCCCCTTACTTAAGGACAAAAAGTCTATCTCAAGCTAGATCTGGTAACAGTAAGCTGCAGATAATGCAGATAATTCACAAAAGATAATATGAATCTAATTTATTAGATAACAATAATCATAATTGCTTGTAGAATTGTGTGTTTGAAGAGAATGGGCTCTTGGTCATGGATTTGCTTTGCAAATTCCAGTCATAATGAGAAGTACCATACAGTTCATGTTATGCTGTGGATGCTGGTCAAAATATGACTGTAGTCCTAAGGGCACACGAAAGCTTGATTTAAGCCAGTTAGTCAGGCTACAGATACCAGGAGCACTACAGCAACATGGAGTTCAGGTCCACTAAATTGCCCCCATAACCATCACAGACACACACACATTTCTAGAAAAGTCTTTCAACCTTCACTGAATCTCAGGACACATTGCTGCTGCTGCCCGACTCATTGAGCACTGCATGATGTGCTCTGCTTTAATAACACGAGAAGAACAAATTTATCCTATGCTTCACTGCAGTGTATATTCTTGTCTATCTACTAACAAAGTGAAGATAGAGACTGCTGTCATTTATCTACATATTTTTATATATAAACATTATATGTATGGGATTATGTGAGCTACCAAGGTGATATTTTTTTTGAAAGGTCTTACTGAGATTCAGTAAGACAGGCTTTGAAAGAGAATTTCAGAGTTCTGCTTTGAATTAAGACAAATCCAATTAAGTAAGACATGCTGCTGATAAAGAAACTGTTAGTTGAATTCCCTCCTTATTTCTACATCCATAACACAAGTTAAGAAATATTTTGAGACAGAGGAAGAAATTGTGAACAACAGTTAATCCAGCTGGCCATATGTTGACCGACAGGAAGGGTGCTCACTATAAATGAAGATTCATTTCAAAAAAATTGCTATAACAACATTTTAGCTGTCACCAGGCAGCTCTACATTCTGATGTTGATACCACAAAGCACTTAAATACCAGTTTAACATTAGGCTCATGGTTTTAAGCACACAGCATTAACTTTAATGAGCATTCTTGTATTCATAATCACATACCTTGAGTCACTGACAGGGAAGGCATGAAGAAATAATGGTCCATATCTTCAGTTTGTGTAAATTGTGTGACCTAATTGAAATGAATAGAGTTGTGCCAATTTATACTAGCTGATAACCAGGTCCCAAGGGTCCAAATTCTAGCAAAGTGTAAGTTAACTTCCAGTGCAGCTATTACTGCAGTTTTCTGTCTCGTACAAACTACCAAAATCCTCTCTGCCTTTCCACCAAGCAAGACTTAATAATCAGGTATGTATTTTAGAGAAACTGAAGGATAATTCCAGTATCTTAACCAATGCTGGTTCTCTCAGTGAAAGATTCCATGATCATGGCCATATGTGAGGTATTACCAAGAACATTTTGGCTGTTATATTTATCTGCAGATCTACCAGAGCTTACAAAGAATAAAACTCACTGTTTTGTTTGGTGCTTTGGTGCTTTTTAAGCATTTGTACGTGACACTTTTCCAAGAGAAAACAAAAACTCTGCTTTTAAATAAACTTAATTTTGATTATTTAAAATCTAATCTTCCTTGTTTCTTTGCCAGCAAATTCAACGGTGTCTCCAATAGGATCACAGTGTCCTCTCCATCTTTTTTGCACACTGGCCTGTAGTTCTGGAGGGAGAATTGGATTTTGAAGTCTTGCGAATGTCAACATTATAAAAAAAATTTCAACCACTTTTTTTTTTTTGGGGGGGGGGGGGGGGGTAAATAAAAAGGCAAACTATTTTTGGTCTGTGCCATAAAATAAAACAAATTTTAGAAAAATGTCCGAATTCGTGTAGTTCAACTCTACCATTGAAAGCTATTTACTTGACTTCAAAAGATCTGTTACATCCTGAACGATGATATTTTTGTTGCTATAGCAAGGGGAGATGCTTAGAGTTTTAGTGACAGAAATTACTCCTGGAAACCATCCATGGTCCTCATGGAAACAGAGATAAGTAGATCGCATCCCATTAAAAGGTAAAAGAATAACTGAGAGACCATTGTTTTATGTTATCACAGTGCTTGCTGCTACCAAAAAAAAATAAGGGAAAACTTTCTATGTGATCAGCAACAAAATGTTATTATTACAATTCCAAATGTTGTTCCTTTTAATTCTCAGACTCTTGCAAATCTGAGAAATAACCAAAGGAGCATCATAGTGCTTCCTTTAGTACCACCTTCTAGATTTTTAAGAAATAATAAAGTGCAAAGCATTATGCTCAGTTTTCTACTTTCATATCCTGTGTATTAGACTCAAACAGAGCAGACGCGTGCAGAAAAAATAAACAAAACAAATGAAGAAAAAACAGCAAGCTCTTAGTGCAGGATATTGGACATGAAAGGAACACGAAATTTGTTCAGTTATTCTAAGGCTGTAATATATTCAGAATTTATTTTTATTTCCCCTCAATTACTTGTTATTGCTTCTTTAGGCAAAGGATATGATAGGACAAAAAGCTGAAGCACTTTTGTTTCATTTTTCAGTGAATAAAAATAGTGAATTTGCATTAAAATTCACATTTGCTAGAACTTAATCCTTTTTTATAGAAAACATTTTAAGGATAAACAACATGAACTAAAATCTCACTCTAGCTCGACATTTTTTCCTACTTTAAGACTCTTCCTCTCTATCTCACTTCATGGCTTAGCGCTAGGCTCCATTTCTGCAACCATCTAACATTAGATCAAATCCCTTCAGGTAAGGATTGTGTTTTTTATATTCTCTGCACATTGTCTGCAGCCATTTTAGATGCTTGGCAAGCAATCAAAGGTAATAATGGAAATTAAAAAAAAAAAATTGTATCTAAAAGTCTCTTCATAATATTAGCAAAACAACAGAGATGAAAAAGACAACACAGGCAACCCATTTTAATGACAAACACATCTTGCCTCTGCACCAGCAATGACCCACTGTTGCTGCTGACACGCACCACTGCTGCCTCATTGTGCTCACAGCCACTGTCTGGTCTCCATAAACTTTCAGCAAGCATTGATGAAGGTCACTAGGTGCCATTTTTAGCTCATGAAGGAATTCAATGATACATATTTGACTGCGCTCTCAAGTCTTGACACCGTTCTGTCAGAGTGCCCCTCTGCTGCCATCTGTCTGATTGCACCAGAATGACGTGATATTGGTGGGAAGGTTCAACCTCTGCTAACAACCCACCAACATCTGCCTCTGATGTCATGGGCCCACATCATAATACAGGAGGTATCACTTTCAGAGCAGCCCCCAGAAAATATAGTTGATGTATATAAGCAACAACAGCATAAATCTAGTGGGACTTGTGACCCTGTTTTTGTGAAACTAGTGCATCAGTCCAGTTCAATGGCAGTGACTGCAATTTGCAGTGAGCTCTTAAGGTGTTCATCAGAGATTTTTGATGAAATTTTACTCTTCCTGTGCTTGAAAACTGTTGTTCACAAATGTGCGTACTGCCAAAAGCAATGACATGAGTAAGGTGTGACTGGGAGGTGGGGGATATTTCTCTCTTAAAAGAGGGCTCACAAAAGCCTGGTAAAGAGATATGATCATGTTTCTTATTGCAATAAACCAAAAAAACTGATGATTTTTTCAGCACTCTTGAAACCTATCCTCAAATTCCTTTCTCCAAACACAAAGCACGGCTGCATATTTTTCGCTGTTCACAGGACTGTCTTCAGCCAAAGCATTAAAATGCATCAACTTATTTGTCATAACTTGAGTTAGCACTGCAATGCACCCTCATCATGCCCTGGTTTCAGCTCAGGTGGAGTTAATAGTGCACTGATATTCGGTTGGTGCCAAGTGATGGTTGTGCACCCAGGGCTGGGCCACTCAGCAGCAAGATGATGTTATGAGGCAGGGGGTGTCCACAATGCAAGCTGGGCCTGACCTCACGCAGCCCATATGCTGGACATGCCTGCCATAAGAAAAAATCAAGAAATGCACAGCTACTGCATAAACCACCACTGCATGCAATGCACATATGGGTTCTAGGGCATGAGTCATCCTAATGGTAGCTAAGCATATTACTGCCTAGAAAATTAACTCATACACTGTGAATAAAAGAAATTCCCATTTCTACAGGGATGTTTTCCAGCTGTTATTATAATATAGACTATCTTTTCCTGATACTCAAATTTGAAAGAGAAAGGAAGAAGAAAAAAAGACAGAAAGAATGAATGAAACAAAAAAGAATGAAGGAATGAAAGACAGAGAAAAAAAAGAAAAAGAAACTTTTAAAATCTGCATAATCTGAAAGTGTTTAACGTAAACTAGATATATCAGCCTAATTTTATTTCAGTACTTTTTAATTGCATTTATAATTAGTAAAATACATTAATGTGCTACACAGAAGGTCAGGAGTTCTGGTGAAAGGATCTAATTAAAATGCTCTACAGCATTTGTGTCACACATGCAGTCAGTAACCTTGAGCACTTCCTATAGCAGCAAAGGAGATTTTTATATTAATTGATAAGCTTTTCCTTAATATATATATATATATACTTATATTTATATATATGTTTGTATGAGAGCAGCACATATAATTCTAATATCTCACCCAACCTGTACAACACTGATTAGGA
Organism: Phasianus colchicus; assembly: GCF_987193195.1. NCBI lineage: Eukaryota > Metazoa > Chordata > Aves > Galliformes > Phasianidae > Phasianus > Phasianus colchicus. Next base: position 4,782,256 of record NC_143451.1, on the reverse strand, counting down.
TGGTTTGGTCCATTCCACATTGCACATTTTTTCAAGAGAGACAAAGAAGCAAAAATGGGTACAATTTCTTTATAATAAAAACTCTTAGATGCCCACGTGCTGCCCAGTCTTTTCCTCTTAGCTGTCTTGAGTCAAACTACACAACAAAAAGTTGATGGGCAGAGATAGATCTGAAGTTGGTACCAGCCAGAAATTTGACTGTGTGTGCCATGAGGCATTTCTTCTGACATTTGAATCTCCTAGATGCATGTATTTGGAAAAAAAAGAAAAAAAGTAAGAAAAAAGAAAGAAAGAAAGAAAAAGTAAAAATAAATAAAGAAAAGCTTTCAGCAAAAATCAGCAAGCTCTAATTAGTGGTGCTAATTTCTCTACTTAGAACTCATATTGTGATTTTATTACGTTTAAATTACACATGCTCAGGTGTTGCAATGCTTTCCTTTCATCACCCTCTTAGGTGGTAAAACATCATTAACATTCTTCTGGCAATGGAATAATTGCTCAGAAGGATTAGAGATCTCTGCCTCACCGAGTTGCACACACACTTCTGGTAGGGAAGTGAGTGAAGACTTATGGAAACAAAACGAAAGGACTGCACACTTTGTTGTTACTGATATATACTGCCCTGCCAGGCTGGCTTTGTGTATTGGTAACGAAACTTTCACGTTTCAGAATAGCCACTGCAATTATGAATTCCTGAAATATCAGCTCTGTTTGCAACAGAAGAAGAGTTACCTCAGCATTTAACAGGAAGAAAAAAACGTGTGAGGACTGATTGCTCCTCCTGAGATTGATATTCTGAAAAAGATTCACGCTTCTCACCTGCCAGAAAGTTTGGGCAGCGTCTGTGATCACTGTTTACTGACCTGAAAATGGGAAAGAAAATAAGTCTTTTTGTATATAGAATAAGTAGCCTAAAACTTACGTAAAAATGAATGACAATTTCTTCCATCACCTCAACATTTCTCAGCACTGTGAAAGTTATTTGCAAGTGCTTGGTCATTTTTCTTCTAAAATGACAAGGAACATTCTTCTTTCAAACATGCATGTTCATTTTACCAAGTGTAACAATAAACGTGGACAGTACTGAGAACGCTGTTAATCCTTATTCTTGTACCCAGACCAGAAAACAACAAATAACCAATGCCATTTCTAAAACTGCTTATAAATTTAGCCTTGCATACATTTGTGAATAATGCTAATAAGCAGGTTTTCAAATATAGGTTATCTTCTTTTCCTCTCTGCAGAATTATTGTATCTTGCAAGTCCTATATGGAACTAAGTGTTGATGATGCTTGCATTTCAAAAACACGAGAAATAGTTCAAAAATAACCCATCTCCAGTTATAAAATCTTTTGAATGCTAAATAGTACTCCTGAGTGAACTTATCCCAACTGCAAACTTTTATTTATCCTAGCAAGGATTCCTAAGACAGTTTCTCTAGAAGAAAGCTAACCTCAAGCAAACATCAAATCCAACCATAAGCTCTACAAAGGCAAATTTTCATTAGAATTAAAAAGCTAAACACAAGATAGACACAAATTATTCTCTCGTGAAGCCTTAATGGTGCTAAACTCTACCGACAATGACCTGAAACAAGATCTATTTTCATGGAAATCTAACTCAGAAAGTCTGATACATTTAAGGAAAAACACAGTTAGCTTCTCCCATCTGAACGATGCAGATCACTTTCCAAAGATGCCACGTAAAGAAAAATAAAAATAAAATTCCTTCTAATAGCAGAAGTACAGAAGCTTACAGAATAGAGATGGAAGAAAACCCCAAACTTTGACTTCACGGTGTATAACATTCATAAAGGGATTCATATGAAAACTAAAATATGACAGATGCCTTTTTTTCCTAATGATTTTGACTGGTGCTATTAGTACTATTGTCTCAGTTTGAATCTAGATGTCAATTTCTCATTATGCACACAGGCTCCGGGTCAATGTTACAGATAATGAATATCTGCTGGTGTAAATGCTTATTGTATCTCAGCCCAATTCTAGTAAAATTTAAATGGCCTATTAATTTTCTTAATAAATTTAGATATGGTTTCTGACTGCAATCTGTCTTAGATTAGCTAACAAAAGTGTACAAAGATCCTTCCAAGCTGACGATTCAGAATATTTCAGGCAAATCATCATCAGCATAATAAATAATTTTAAAAATCTACTCATTTCTCCTTAGGACAATCTTTAAAAATGGTGAAACCCCCATGTTTAACTCAGGCCTTCTCACGTGCTTCATCTGGAATTGTCAAAAATAAATAATGCAACTACTGTTAGAAATTCTCAATGGACAATCTCATTCTTTCTCTCTCCAGTGCAAACAGTTCAGAACGTTTGAACCAGACCTCAGCACCTTCCCAATCATTTATGCCTACGACATCATACCGCGTCAGTCGCCTCTTGTATCCATCAGCTGTTCTCATTACATACGACTATTTCCATCCAGAAGTCACAAAGGCTCTTCTGCATGGTAAGAGCTGCATACAGCACTCAGAGGCACCTGGTTGCAGTGTCCATAGGAAGCCCCATATGGAACAACATAATAGATTCCTGAGTGCCATCTACTGGCACTGTAACTGTTGACTAAACTTCACTTTGCTAAGTTCCCTACCAAATACTCCTTCATATATCCATATATTTTTTCCACTTTGGGATGACTTTCTGCCTCATTGATCCTTATTGCATAACATGATGTTCAGAGGAAATATAATGGATCCTTTTTTTTTATTTTTTTTTATTTTGGTGTTTTCACTTGAAATGTTGTGACGCTGTCTGTCCAGACATACTTCTCAGTGTCAAAATGAATTGAAATGTTTCACTTAGACTTAGTTTGAGGTTGAAACATGTCTGGCTGAACTGATGTGGTGCCATCAGGAGGTGACATATATGCCCATCCTCTTATATAAGCAACAGTTCTCCATATGGTCCATGTATTCCGTGATGTGTCAAAACGAGACATTCAGGAGATAGTCTGTCAGCTGTTTCTTTTAAAGCACAACCCAGGAGGCTGAGGAGCTGAACAGTAGAAATAACAGCCCACGTGAACAAATACCAAGATAAATAATATTTGCCTTATTCGGGGAATTGACTGCGTTTTATGAAGCACTTCTGAAGCACAAAGGAGCTCAAAGCAACAGGCAGGTGTTTAAGGACAAAAGCCTCCAAACACAGGAACAATTCATTCTGATGTTCAGGAAAAGGAATAATTTTCTGGCCAGTAATAACTGGAGAATGCAGTGCAAATCTCTGGCCAGGCATTTCTCAGGACTGCACAAAGTTATTCCTCTGCCCACCGGAATGTTGAAAAGTCTTTCTTGTGTAAAGTGATCCAAGGCCAGCGTGCTTTTACACAATTTCTTCCATTAAAATGGCAGATTAACAGACTGATTAAGGAAAAAAGCAAAATTCATCAAGAGAGAAATTGCAATTGAGCTTAAAGATACTCAGTGGTTCCTTCTCAATTCAAGCGTATCACTGAACAGCACCCTTCTCCACAGAACTGTATTTGCAACAGACAACTGCTGAAGACATCTTGTACAAGTTGAATTTTGTTCAAAATGCATGAGAATATACAATAATATTTCAGATTTTTTAAAGCATATTATAATATTTCAGATTTTTTAAAGCATATTATAACTACAAGATTTTAGGTCAGAAAGATTAAGAAAAAAAGCCCTACTGTGCTGTTAGGAAAAAATCAAACTAGTAGCAAGAGTCATACCAATCATTAGGGCTGCTTGTAAGTTTTTCCTTAGAAATATCTTTCCTGGATCTACAGCAACAATTTAGAATATTTAGTATTTGGTAATTGATGTCCAAAAATTAAATGCTCAAAAACTGGAATGTTTCAATATAGCAATATTCATCACTGCCTGACCACTGCAGAAAAAAATAAAATAAAAAAATCCTACTTTGGTTACATTCCATTTCTTCCTAATTAACAAAAACAATCAAAATCTTTCAAAATCAGCAAATCTCAGCAAATGTACACCATGTAGGGATCTACAAAACCTTGTCTCTAAACTTCCATTTCTTGAATACCAAAGGACACTCTACAACAGTAATTTTGGTTATCTGACTTTGCAAGAGTGAAGATCGTGAGTTGTTGGGGGTTTTTTTGTGCACTAGCATTTAGGAATTAATATTTAATGCATCGCTTTCAAAAATGCTTTTTTAAAATGTTATTTTGAAAATAAGTAGTTTCTTTAACCAATCAATCTGGTACTACAAGCACTTTCTAAACCAAAGCTTCACCAGAGTAAATTCTGGAAATGTGGAAAATAAATTGCATTGTAGTTATTCGTTACAAGCAGCACTACCTGCTTTCTCAGAGGCCTTTTAGGGTTGCTTTTGATTATTTTTCCCCTTTAGTTGAGTATCAGGATAGTTATAAGCATAATTAATTCATGCTTTGGACTCTCAGGATTATGAAGTATTACAGGATGGCAGCGCTAAGACAAAATGCTCTAATTCACCAGCTGTCATGTATTTAATTAGAGATTTTGAAGAATCTTTCCTACTTAGATGAGCCTTCATACTTTGTGTTCGAATTAAAAAAAAAAAAAAAGGGAAGAGGGAAAGAAAAAAAAAAAAAAAGACTCCTTTGTACAAGGACTCTAGGACTCTGATCAACTTTTTCTTAGCATGACAGTCTTGTCTACCACATTAATGTTAGACCCACAGTCGAATACCTTGTCAGCTGCCAACACTGACATTTTCAAAGAAGCTGTACTGGGAGCGCAAGCTCAAAAAATGAGGACTCTATTATGGAGACAGACAGAAAGAGCACAGACAGAATTCCCTTAAAAAGCAGACAAGCTTCATGAATTTCCTTTTGCTTCAGAAATAGAAGGAAAACTGTGTTTTGTGTCATCCACATGTTCAGAGAGGTTAAATCAACAAACTTTTTCCCCTCCAAAAAATCTAAACTGACTTTCAAGAACTCAAGATTAATTTTTATTTTACGTATTTTATATGGAGGAAGAACATTCTGCAAGAATTAAAGCTAGAAATATCTTTAAATTGATCTGAAAGTCACAGACAATCTTTATATACATCATATGAGCTGCTGAATATAAAGCAAAATGTGTAAAAAAAACAGATCGTAAAAGTATGATACCTATTTATATTATTGCAACATGCACTTCAAATGTGAGCACAGCGAGGGGTCGATGGTGCATTTCAGCAGTGGCAACAGCAGCTGTGGGTCACCTTCTCTGGTACAGAAAATAGGTTCACCAAGATTAGATTCTAGTTGCCTACACTGACTTGGAATCATGTGCTATATTTAGGAATATGAAGAAAAAAAATCAAAAATCTGCATTTGCATTACAAAAACAAATTAACGATCAAAAAACCTATTTGCTGTCTTAGAATTAACATGGAAATCTAAAAGCCGTACAAGTGGAGTATTGGCTGGCTTGGGAATTTCTGAGACAGATATATCCTCTTCTTCCAGGAATACTTTCCGCTTCTTAATCTATTTCTGGCACTGTATCTGAAAATAATATTTCTAAAGAATATGCAGATTTGCTCTGTCTGTTGAATGAGCATCATTTTTTTGCATCACGTTCAAAACAATGAAAGAGCTGGAAGCTGAAAATGGTTCTTCAACCCACAATATAAGCCTAAAAAGGAACACTTAAGTGTATAGCATTCTCATTTGCAATTCAAAATGCATTTTGCTGAGTGAAAATAACAAAGAACTAAATAGACATTATATCCAGATTGTACCTTAGAGACTCAGAAAAATATAACTATGTCACTGAATATTACAGATTGCCCCATCTCAGAAGTTAACGGATGAATTCATTTGCTTTATGAAAACTTAAATTGCCCTTTTGTTCCAATGGACACAACAGATGAGTCAATCGATGGCGAAGTGTAGCCCAACCAACCCTAGGTCTTGAATTTCCAGTTTCACTGACGGAACCAAATACAGAGGTAGGGATCAGAGGCAATATCACAGACAGAAAAACGTTGCTAACTAAAACTCCATAGTTATTCCAACTGCAGTCCTGTAATGTTTAATGGAACCCGATTATTACTGTGAGAGGTTTTCTGCAATGTTTTCCACAAATGACAGTATCACATTTCATCGTACATTAATATAAACTAAAACTACTAAACTACTTGTTCTTAAAATACAATTCACTTCCCTCTCCTTTCACCATCTGCCCCTCCTCTTGCCCGTGTAGGCAAACTAGCGGTGCTGCAATAAGATAGTTTATTATACTTTAAAATGAACAAATGCATAATTTGTTTTCATGATGCAGTTGGTAATTTGCATCACAAAAGTAGTAAATACCTCAAAAATTCTTCACCACATCTAGCACTGAAAATTTTCTTTGTCATTATCTTTGAAGACTAATCTCACTGACAACACCCTTACAAGAAGGGCCCCGGTAGCTCTCACACAGTAGACAGGTATATTAAAAACAATGAATAAGTTAAATTTTAATGATCATTTTCCCTGGCATATTTGAAATGCATGATTTCAATAGTTATCTCTACTAAATCAAAAATAGTGCAACATTTCACTGATGTGAGCTATGGGCACCTCTCCAAATAGAAAGTTCTGCAGTAGAATTTACAATATCTCCATAGCACAAACAAAACACAGACAAGCATTTCCTCGAATCAAAACCGTGATCGTGTAAGAAGCTGAGGGACAGAACTGCTTCCAATATATTTTTCTGGTTGTATATTCCAGCAAAAAGTGTATAATGGTGAATACATCTTCCATTTCTTTACCAGTAGATATGCAAGAAGATTTAAGATCAAAACATGATCCTTACTAGATCTAGAAAGCGCATAACTGTGTTTGAACAAGGATGCTTCTAGGGAATATCATGGTTCGCTTGAAATGCGCACAACATAGGTCAAAACTGCCTCTGTAATTCTTCCAAATTTTACTGAAGGACACTTTCAATTAACTTTTTTTCACTGAAGGATGACAAACCAGCCTCGATAGAGAAGACCTTTTGGCTTTGCTATTCCCAAAATAATAATATTCCATGAGAATACCTATCTGCACCTCATGTGTTTTCAGAACGAACAGATGATTGGATGCTCCACAAAAAAGAAAAAAAAAGAATAGTTCTTTGAAGAAACAGAGGAGATAGACCACGTGTGATGACAAAAAGGGTTTTAAAATGCAAATAATTATTTTTGCCATTCCTAGAACCCTTCCTCTGTGCATAATAACGAGTTGATGTATAAATCATATTCAGAAGTACTCACGATGAAACTCCCATTCAAAATAAAACAGACAAATGTCTTCAACTTAATGAAATCGCACAGTAAATTATTTCCAAGAACATTCCAATGTCAAAGTAACTCACTTAATTATCCATTATCGTAGAAATGTAGACATAATGTTAATTAAAATGAAGGGGCAAAACCATTTCCATTTTTTATTAAGATCCATTGGCCTCTTGAACAGCTATTAGCCTTGCTGCCAGGGTTAGGTGTAGGACAAAAGTTGCCCTGGTGGGTAGACCATTGCATGCCGATTTCAACAGCTTAGGAACTGCAATGTCATAATGAGAGGCAATTGAAAGACTATCTGCAAGCCATTTGTATTGACAGCACACAGGAAGCTTTTCAGTGACGACCATTATTTCTGCAGTGTATTTTGCAGCTGCGGTGCAGTCACCTCTAACAATGAGAAGAATTATCCATGCCTGTAGCTGAGAATACAAATACACCTGCGTAGTGTTGGCCGTTGGAAGTGACATTCTGCAAACAAAATCTTCCAGCAATACACTCGTCTTAGTTAGAACTTTGTCAGATTAATTATAGTGTTTGCACACTCCGTTATTTGTTTTAGGACTGGATTATCATACGGTGTAGGAAGTTTTACCTTCAGGGGTGAGCAGTGTAGCTGAAGGAGAATGAAAGGCCTGTGTGCCTTAGAATGCACTTTCTATATTCAGTTTCAAGTCAGCCACTGGAGGAAAGTAGTTGTAGAAGTCAAATGGCAATTTGGGGAAACTTCTACATTCCCTTGTATCTCTACATTTAATTACAATTCCAAAGTAGATGTTCACTTCATGTGATTGATACCACTATTAGCCATCAGCTACATGACTATTATTAAATCAGGCTGATTGTGAATTGTGCAGACTTGTGGAACAAAAAACACACGATAACAGACCTGCACCACAGTGGTAAGCAATTACCAAACCAACAAAACAGTGCTACCACTTACTGCTATTTGCTGCCATTTATTTTTTTTACATATATTTTTTCTAAACAGGCTGATGAGAAAACCATCTACTTGGGACACAAATGCATGGACAATTCTGTTACTTTCTTTCTTAGTGCCATTTAACTACTTTGGTACAACTGCAAACAATATAATTTATGTTTGATTTCTTTCAATAAAAATATTTACTTCAATGTTTTTAAAATTCTGGGGAACCAGCCCTAAACCTCTTTGCAAAACTGATCTATTACAAATGGAATTCAATAATTTTGACTTCTTCCGCATTTAGCTTCATGCATTTTTATCTCTGAATCGTGTTAATTAGTCCAGAATTGAATTCAAATTGCGAAGGTTATTTTTCTTATTTCTACTTTTTAAGGTGTCTATCATATACAAAACATGGTGGTCATATGTTAACAGGAGCTGTTCTTGGTGAAAATACTGACAGCGCTCATTCCTACATACAGAAGTAGATTATTTGAATTCAAAAGTTCAAAGGTATGTATGCTCCATTCCAATTTTTACTGTAAAATTCATTTGAAATAGCTGAATGAATAATATAGGTATTACATACAATGCCATTTTAATGTAAGTACTGCATTATATCCTAAAGTGTACAGATTCAAAATTTTATTCATAAAGCAAATTTTCACTTCATGACATTTTAGTATCAGAACATCTAAAAATCTTACACACATTAATATCACTCTTAGCATCACTGCTGATTGTCCTGAGTACAGCATTCAATGAAATTTCAAATATATATTATTTCCTTCAGTCCTTTGAATGATGAATTATAATTGCTTTAATAATTCAGAATGACACAGATTTGAATCTAAGGTAATAACTGATTTGCGTATTACTTACTGCAGTGCTTTAAAAGTAATCAGGGACCAGGTCTCTGCTGATGGGAAAAGGGCACAATCATTGACTACAAAAAGTTTCAGTGAAGTGTATGAATGTTTCTAAATTGTTTTCATAATCCTCTCTCACATGGCCAACTAACCTGCCACATTCAGTACGCCGCTGGCCCTTTCTGAATGCCTCAGGCTTCTCATTTTTTAATCAGAATTACTCTTGAACACTACATAAGGATTTGGAAGAAACAGAAAAAAAAACAACCAACCACTATCCTAATTACTCCATAGTAAGCTTTATTCTGCTGTTTTTCCAGTTTTGCAATTAGCAAATGGCACGAATATAATTCTGCTAAAGGGGACTGGGGGGAGCATATAACGAAATATTTTGTAGTGCTGCATTCACTGCACTGCTTTGTGTTGTTGGGGTTCTTTTGTTTTTAACGAAAAGGGCAAAAATGTAGATTCTTCTCAGCTCTACTAACAAGGTCGTAGCTGCTCATAACCTTGTTAAACTAACAGCAGGACGGAGGGTTGGAGGAGGGGAATGTCATCTTTGCAACAATCCCGTGAGGACTGAAGAGGTGAAGGAAGTCACCTCCCAAAGTTTTTGGGTTGTCTCCAGCAAATGGAACGACTCCCAGAGCCCTTCAGGGACATCCCCACAAACCACACCACAGACAGACTGTGCACGATGCTATCCATCCATAAAACTTTGGGTTTGGGAAATCACACTGAAACACCAGTTTTCCCTACCCTGGATGAGACATTTGTGTGGCATTTTATCTCTAATAATCTACTTAATCACATCTCAAGTTTTCTTAAAATACTCTGTGTTTAGGTGCCTGTATTGCAGAGTTTCTGTTTCTATGGTTACCCGCACAGTCCACGTTTCAGAACTGCCATGCTAAGACAATGATAAAAATGAGCCAACTTAGCATAATACAAGTCCCTGCACATCTAACATTTTTTTCCTCCTTTCATCCCTCCTCCTGCACTTTGTAAAGCTCTCTCAGATCTCTCACCATACACAGCCTTTCAAGGAAGGCAAACACCTCTTTTACTGAAAATGCCCAATTATTGGACAAATTTCTTGCCTCCCCCCAAGTAACTTTACAACTCCTGCATACATCTAATGATAAGGTGTAACGGTTACTATAGCAACGTTGCTCTAGTAATAAATAACACAATCATGCTTCTGATTCCTTTCAACGAATAAAAAAAAAAAAATTGAGCACAACCTGGATTAATGGCATAATTTACTTACAAGTCTTCATACATCATTATTTATATTCAAAACCTCAGTTAGTTTTGGTTCAGCATATTCTCCACGTAATCAGGAATACATGAAATAAACAAGATACTCTTACTGCAATGGCGTTATCGCCTCATTTGTCAGAATGCCACAAGTGACAGTCCTGAATTCAAGTGAAAACATGCTCCATGCTTTGAGGACATCAGTAGGCTTTCATGGCTCTGAGCTCCCTGTCCTGGGACAGGAGCTGCCACCAAGCTCAGGCCTTGTCCCTGCAAACAGGATAACAAAACTGAACAACCAGTTGTTAAGAGCTCTGTATAGGGCATGCTTGCACGGAGAGCCAGATCTCTCCAACAGGCTCACCAGCACGTGACCACATCACAAGAGCAGCCTCTGTTGCAAGTGTGCTACCAACAGCATCTCCTGGGGAAAGGGAAGGACTCCACAAAGCACTGTTCTGAGCAATTCTTACCTGCTGCTAGATCCACGGCCCTTTGCGACCACTCCAATAAATGCATGATGCATTTTTGATCTTACGTAAATTGGAAAACATCCAACTAGCCTAACTGTCCTCAAAAGACCGTCCTGTGTTACTATACCTGCACTGGCACAATGAGGTTCTGCTGATTGCCTACCAGCCCCTTCTAGAGGCACAGCCAGGTCCCTTCTGCAGCAGCAGCGGCCTGGGAGGTCTCCTGGGGACAGTCTGGGACTAGGATTCTTCACCCAGCAAATTCACAGGCACACTGACACACATGAATTGGTGTATGCACAGCTGGAAAAGCCTTGAGGGAATGTGATGCTGTTTTACAACTCCCAGTATGACAGCTCCAGTAGCAGTTAGTCATTTGGTTCGCTGTGCAGGCCCCAGGCACTTCAGTCAATCATTCAGTCCCACTCCCTCAAACGCTCCGTTTCTCTCCTGCAGGCAGCAGCTGGGAGATTCCTGACCACACAAAGAACTGGGGACTTGAGAGCTCTTGGTGTGCACAAAGCAAAAACCCCAACGCCCAGCTGCCCCTAACTGCCCCTATAGGACCAACCTAACTTTGTCCTTGTATGTCACTCAGTATAAATACCATGGCTCCCGACACACTTTCCCATAAAGCAAAATTTAAATAGCACTGGCATGCTGGAGACAACACATTCCTTTTTTGGCAGTGTTTAACTGAAATTTAGTTTAGAAGGATATTTACTGAAGGATCTCAAAGCAATAATAAATGGAGGTTATATATCAGACATCACAGCTGTACTTTGGAGCACCATGGAAGAATCATCAGCTATTATGCAGTCGAGGCTATCCTCACCGTACTGGTGGTACAAATTATACAAAATGGCCACTGCTCACATTTAAGTCTTCCAGTAATTCACTAATTATGGGTTTGTTGGTGTTTGGTTTTTTGTTTTTTTTTTTAGGTTTGTCTGCATTTGTCTTGTCAGGTTTAATCACTCTTAATCCTGTGACAAGAGGTGAGTTTCACCCTAAGGCCAACTCCAGATCCATGAAAAAATGTTACTGCTTTTCCACATAAGAGAGTGCACTGACAGACATCAGATTCACTATGGTCGAAAAACTACTGCACTTTTCAAATATCAAGCTTTTTCACAAAAATAAGCAAAGAATCATTAGCTAATCTCATACATAACTTTTGAGAAGACCAGGTGTTAAGGTCTGTTTGCATATTTTTCTGCAGCAAATCCTCTCTGCTTATATATACAGCAATAGACTGAAAAAAATCACATTAAGACCATGAATAAACACTACAGACGGCCACATTAAAACCACCGAGGATTCTGCAATGAGTTCTTAGTGAAAATGATCATGGACTGAATGTGACCATTAACTGAATGCAATCACATATTGAATATAACACACTGGGCCTGGATGGTTAGCCATAGATTGCAATGAAGGACTGAAAAAGGTTCCCCTGGTGATTGAATTGGGTCTGCTGCTCACAGTAAGCAATGCAAGGACATTAGAACAATTCTGGAAGGCATGAAAATACCTTTTCCATATATTGAAGTTACAACCCACTGGAAGGCTGCCTATAGTATGAAAGTGAAAATTGCAAGCCACAAGGGGAAGAAAGGAAGTTGTGAACTTGCATGGGAGACAAAGACAGCTGAACCAAAACTCATAGGTAAGCAGCTCGCCCTGAAACATGTTGGTGTTATGGAGGCAACCAGACGACAATGAGAAAATGCTGATGTAAAATGGCTGCCAAACACTGACAGGGGAAAATGTCTGCCAGCCTGGGAGCTCAGCCAGCAGGTATGTTCTTCTCTTGGTGTTTAAGAACTCAGTCCAGGAACTCGGGATGTTCTTCATTGACTCATTTGGCACCCTGAGAAATGGAGACATCCTGAAGGTACCATTGATAAGAGCAAAACAAGAAATGAAAAACAACATACTGTTAGCAGTTGGAATCAGTTTGGGGAAATAAAGTTTAAGTAAATAAGATAAAGTAAAAAACATTATCATTTATTAGCTGTCTCAAGAGGAAGATAAAAATTAACAGCATCCCTTAGTTACTGATGTGGTTGGTGTCCTATGCCCTCTTATGTCTCTATGAGACAAAACCAACTTAATTTCTATCTAAAATTGAGCTTCTTGCTCTCCAAGAAGCTTCCTATGCTGCCTGTATTTTCCCTCTGTTATTTTAAGCTGTTTAAAGTGTCTCTGGGATGTCAGGTTGACTCCCAAGCATTGGGTTGTCTCTTAAATTCTATGGTGCTCCACACCCTGTGATGCAGACCAGCCCCAAAGTGAGATCTGACAGTTGCTTTGCTTCATTTCTGGGCCTGCTTCTGGGAGGGTCGGTCTCTACTGAGGTCAGTTTTCCTATTAGGTTATAGGTCAATTACCCATTAGGTAACCTATGAGGTTGCCGTGACCTTGACCACCCACTTTGGTAACTGGTTTGCAATGATGATTTAATAAATATACCGATGCACAAAGATTTATGTAATCTGTCATAAGTACAGTCTTGATAACTATAACCCATTGTTAGTATATTTGCTGTTACAGTATTGATGGTTGCAATGCATAATGAGTGCATTCACTGTCATACTGTTATCGGTAAGTTCTGTTGAACCTGTAATACCATTGCTGCTATAACACGGATCTTACTATCTCTAATTGCTGCTACTATTAAATAGTGCTGTACTCTTAATATCCTGATAATATCTAAAATAGCTTGTTATCCAGCTAGATCCAGTTCATTCTATGCAAGAAGAAAACTCTTGAAAGGGCAGTACTTGAAAGCGAAAGTGAAAGGTCTGATCAAAATCACCAGAAATATAAATGCCAGGAGTACCATATATACATGCGTGCTGCACAGTTTTAGTCCTTGTTAAAGCACTCCAAAATTGAATTCCAGGCTGATGCTCTTTTTACAAGAAACAAAAGAATGCTGACTTTTGGAGCATTAAAACAACTCTACTTTAAAAAATAAAAAAGGCAGAAGCACTACAACCAAAATCTTTGTCAGTTTTTACACTTGTAGTTGGAACTAGATCAACGTCCTAAAGCTAAGACAAACAAAAGTAACCTACTGACAAAAGGCAAGTTACAAAAAATAGAGTACGTGGATTGGAAATGAAAAACACATTAGCTTCCATGTCTAATTCTAAACGTCCTAGTTCTGCTTGTGAAGAAGATAAATAAGCAAGATAGCTGCTGGAAAATTTTTAATATAACTTAATATTGCTGCAGATCAGACATTAATGCTTTGTGGTATAAGGAACTTTAGGTAGATTTGTAGCTAATGCAAGTAACTCTGGGCTGCCATCTGAAATACATAAAGCTTATATTATATTATAACCTGTAGTATTATGATGGAAATAGATCTGAAAATGCATTAAAAGTTTTTACTGTGGAGTATGCAGGCATTTTGTACTATGAACACAGCCGTGTAAAATGCACTCAGTCATGATTCTCGTAGCTCACGCAGACATACAATATGCAGAAACAGTCTCCAAATTTGCCTCATTATGCCTGTTAAAATACTCTGATACATGAAATGACCTCCGTTAATTCAGTTACTACAAAAAAAAAAACGAATAGGATTACACAAAGAATGATGTTTTTAGAAATGTGATACTTAAGTAGATGCACAGACTTGTGGTAGGAATTTCAGTGCATCGGCACCGTTCTATTCTTGAATATTCTGAAACACATTTCATTATTTTCAGCTTTTTTTCTTTTTCATTTATAATTACAGAAACTTCCACAAAACACTACACCTAAGTAATTCTTGCAGTACCAAATTTTCCACTACTTGTGTGGTAAATGTAGAACCAAGCATAAAATCTCTATCGTACTACACTGAGATGTTCTTCAACAGCACAACAGTTTTCCTCTAGACTACAAACAGTAGGAATTATCTGTTTATTGGGCAAAAATGTAATTCCTTGTGCAAACGCCAACAGCAGTCATATTTTTGTTCTTTATGTAGAACAGCTAAAAACAATTGTGATTTATTTCATATTAGCTGTGAAAATAAACAGTTTGGTATTAATGAAATGGGAAAACAGAATTGTGTAATTGCAATTAGCATGTAGAAAGCAATTTCCATTTGTTTACATAAACATGGTTCCCTGCCCCCCTTTTCAGCTAATCCTTAAATCCAACTTTCAATGATTAAAAGAAAAAAAGAAAGAAAAAAAATGCAACTCGTATGAGGGCGTGCTGTAGGAATCTTCATTTAAATTCTGTCTGAGCCACAATAACTGCTCCCAAAGCACCATTGTATTTTCCATCAAGACCTCTTCAGATAAAACAATCCCACCGAGACGCAGCATTATGCTTCCAGAAGCATTCGGTCAGCAGAAAGAACAACAACCTACGTAAGTCTCAACCCGGCAGAAAGCAACCTTGGCAAAACCTACCCTGGTCACCCCTGGGGACTCTGCTTCATTGACAGCTGCAGGATTTTTCCCTTTTCCACCGCACAAGGCCAAGGCACCACAACAGGGCATTGCTGCAAGGACACAGGAACTGCTTGGCAATTACTCATATGGAAATCCTGTGCAGAAGACAAGAACTCACTGATGCCCAGCTTTGTGTAGAAAGGTGTGGCCCTAGAGCAACAAGTTGAGGGAAGGAGGGATGATAAGAAGTTCTACTGCCAGAGCACCAGGAGAGCAATTTGCCCACAAACATCTCACTAACAGATAGGAATTTTCATCTGATTAAATTTACCAGGTCTGTTTCTGCCAGCAACAAAGGTTTGTTCTCAGTTTTTATACTACGTTTCTCTAAAAAGCAGTGGCAGGATTTATTGGAAACTCTAAAAGAGTGCAGTGAAGGTACTTCTCTCAGTAAGCAATAGGGAGTTTATCTTCCCAAGTAATGTGTGATGGAACCCTGCTTCCCAGGAAGGTCCCCATACCAATGGGAATGGTGAATGAATTCTATGAATTCACCATTCATTCTATGATTCTATGAATTCCACATTTTGCTTTGATTGCACGTGAAGCTTTGTTTTATATGTTAAATTGTTTTTATCTCAACACACGAGTTTTCTCACTTACTTCCAATTGTGTTCCCCATCCTTCTGGCGAGGAGTGAGCAAGTGGCTGGGCGATGTTCAGCTGCCTACTGGTGTTAACCCACAGCAGTCTTTTTTGGCAGCCAGAGGCTCAAAGGGTTTGATATAACAGCAAATTTAATTAGAGTGTGCTAAACCAAATTTATAGCTATTATGTCTGTTTAGCTACTAACTGGCAGGCTCATGTGTTTGCTCGCCTTACTGTATATTAGTGTCTATTGCTTGTTAGTGGCAGCTTTTTGCTTCTGCTGTTTGCTGTGCTCCTTATCATCTTGCTCTGCTGTGCCTGGAAACATTATGATAACTGCAGCGGGATGTGCCTGGGCTGGCAGATGGTCAGAGCATTTCTGTTCTGCTCTACAGGACAGGCTGGATCCACCTTGTGAACTTGAGTTGAAGAGAATCTGACCTGCAGATAAAGCCACAGGAAAACAGGTTCACCCCAAAGCATCCATGGCCACAGCTACATCCACACTGCCTCAGCTGGAAAGGTTATGTCTGCTGGCCCATCAGCACATCAGGATTTAAGGTGCAAGAGTGCAGGTAAACGCTATCATTAATAAAACAGAAGGTAATAAAAATACTACCCTTTAAAGAATCTCCAAACTTGGTTTTAACACTGCTACCAAGATAGAACTTTCTATAGCCTTCCCTGGGAGATCATCCCAAATAGCAAATCACATTTACAACTTTCCCAAAATGAATTCCTCCAAGTTTCAACTTCCTGTCAGCACGTTTTGTGATTTTTTTTTTTTTCTAGCAGACCTTAAAAACTCCATTAGCAAAGTTTTGTTCATGATGTGAGCACTCATAATTTGTGATCCCATCACCTTCTCCTGGTTAACCTCATCAGATTGTGCTCCCAGAATGTCTCACTGCAATTGAAATTGAAGGGTAATTTAAGTTGGTTGAAAGTAATTACATGAGTTAGTCAGATCCATAGTGCTAACAAGGCACTTTGTGTGGAAAGTCCTGTGGCATCACTAATGACCACAAGCCCTCTCTAAGTCTCTCAATTTTTACTTTAAAGAGGGCTTTGAGTAGAGCAGCACCCCTGTGAACTGTGCTGAGGCACAGGTATATTAGTCTCTAATTTTGTGAGAAAAAGTCATCTTTCTTTTTCTCACTTTATTTTTGACTTTGCCAGGAGCACTTGGCTGATACTCCTGTCTCTTCAGCCTGTGAAACTTCTAGCTGTGTAGCTGGGTGCGTGTTAAAAAATGCAGTTGAACTAAATGATGACATACTCAATACTACAACACCGAAATTAATCTTAAAGTAGCTTGATATTACATTTGTAGCTTTGCACCACGCTCTATCACAACACTGCAATCCCTATTTTCCAAACAGCTCTTCTCAGTAAGTGTGGAACGATGCACTGCTACACTATGGACGAGTTCTTTTCTGATTCTGTGTGCAGAGGGACAAGAAAAAGATGTAACTTGCCTTGTGCTCACTCCCTGTGACAAAGCAGTGCAAAAGACAGAAACATAAGGTTCCCAATTTAGAAGGGAGAGACAACCTATCACAATAAATTAGGTTAGGTGCTTGTATTCCCTATTTAGAGAATCTAGATCAAATTCTCCCAATCCAAGAAGTAGTTTGGGTGAATTATAATAAGTAATGGATGCATTGGTTTTAAAAAATCCTGTGCACTTACAGCAAGAGATATTTTGGCACTGTACTCTGACAGCTTTCCTGGGTGAAGTCTGCAGGCTCTATTTCGTAAATCAATTACTAACAACGATTTATGTCCCATAGGTGACAGCTGCCATTTAAAAATAACTGGCAATGCTGTTTCAATCTACATGGAGAAAGATAAAGACTAAATGATCTTTAAATAGTTTTCAGTACTCAGAAGGATACAAAACTGTCCTCTCTTTTCTTAAGTTGTTTAGTTAAATTATACACTCCCACTCCTTGAAATGTAATATTGAAACACTTAGTAACACATTAGAAAAACAAGTCATCAGCTGTAACCCTTTCTGTGTAACCTCTGCTGTGAGCTTCCTCGCACCACAGCCAGTTCAGCAGTGTACCATGAATCCATGGTTCACCTCTCAGCCTCCACAGGTTCCTAACTTCTACTGAGGCTGCTGAGAAAGAGCCGTGGGAAGTTTGTAGCAAAGCAAGAAAGGTAAAAATTACAGATGGAGATGTAGAGATAGGACTATTGGGGCAGAATCAAGGGGGAAAACATCAGCATATAGTAAGATCCCAACAGGGCAAAGAAAAAAAGAAATGATGAAGAGCAGCCAGTTGAGTTAGGACAGCTGGGTGATCGTACTGATCTGTCACTGCCATTAGTTTCAAGTGACCTTATGGAAGATAACAACTGGGCAATAGTGAGAGCTGTGTGTGAAGGCCAAGCATTCCTCTCCTGACTGATGTTTGTTGAGACAGCAAAGACCCTTCAGGTGCCTTAGGATGTTAATTATTACACTAATAGCTCATTATATTCTGTCTAGATTTTTTTGTGCCATTCAGAAAATAATTGCTTTATAATTTCAAGTGTTGTATAGTCTGCTTCCCTTTGAACCTGCTTGAAGTGGCCTGAGCAAATAAAGCCCAAAAGCAAGGGGTAACACAGTATGTCTCATTCAAGTGACTGGATTTATTGAGAGCAGATAAAAGACACTTTTTCTTCACCTACATCTTAAATTTTAAAAAAGTTTTTACTCCAAGTTTCACTTTCAGTATAAAATATGCCCTTGTGGAAGCTGTTACAAATGTCAACACTTTAAGGAGCATGAATTTATGGTGGCATTGAATTTTAATGGCACTATAAATGTCTATAGTAATGGTGATATATCTGTAGCAATAAATTGCTATGGAGAAATATAAAAATAAATGTAAGATAAAAGATTGTGTATAAAATATGTTTTTACATACTCTTTAATGATTAAAAATCATAGAAAACTAGAGGTTATAAATCACTGAAAACTGCTGTTATATTTTACATGCTGTTTTCCACATATAACACAGAGATACTATTCTTTGGTCAGAAAGGCATTAACTTTAATGAAGACGGTCCAGGTGATTCTTTTGTTATTGACTTGAACAAAACTTACTGTCATTAAGGAGCATGGAAATTCTGATATGAATGACCCTCATCACCAAAACCATGCCTGCTATGGAAAACAAAGTTATAAATAGTTGGTAATTCTCCCTGCCTGCTCCCTTCCACCACCCACCTTCCCATTATTCACTCTCTCTCATCTCAGTCTAGCTGAAAATGAAGTGTTCACAGGACAGAGGTATATTCACAAAATGATGAAAGGAAAACATAAAGATAAGGAATACATGCAGAAGAATATACAGATTTTCTCTGTGTACCTCAAAAGTAGAGCTTTATATAATGAATGATCAGTCAGCACTTCCATTAATTCACTGCCTTTATGTCCTTCATCTATTTTCTTAAAACAGGGGCAGCTGAAAATTGAGATGGTTTCTTGACAGTCACTGATGCTGACGTCAATAAAACCTACAACTCCAGGAGTGTCAATGGGAAAAATAAGAACCAAATATTGCTTGGTAAGGGGAGGATATTAGATAGGCAAAGCAAACAACTGGAATCCCAATAAACGCTCCACGCTGAGGAAGGGAGGTGGGGAGGGAGAAGTAATTCGGTGGTTTTTGTGTTTGTTTTTGTTTTTTTTACATACACTACAATCAGTTGAAATGCAAGAAACGGGTTTCTCTCTAAATTGCAGTAGAATTTTGTCCTAAGAATTCATCAAAGCCTCTGAGAGATGGAAAATGACCTGGAAGATTGAACAACGTTGCTGCAATTTATGTGCATAGAGAATTGTGATGACTGGATAAAGCTGAGTCCATGTATTACACTCATTTCAGACAAGGAGAGTTGAGGTAGGAAGTGATACTGGGGTATCAATAATTGCAACAGAGCACGTTTTAAACCATGAGATTCAAAAACCATCATGTTTACTCTACTTTTCCCTTCATTCTAAGAAAAAAAAAAATCAAGGGCTGATAATGAGTTGCTTATTATCAACATTTCTACCTGCCTTAAGCAAAACTTAAGTGAATAATTAGACTAGATGTTGCCAGCTAAATAAACAGCTGCAAATGAGAACTCTATAACCTGACAGTATTGCCAGCTGTTGCCATGTACAGGGTTTCAAAAATCATTGTAGAAGGTATTCCTGCCATGCAGAAATCAGAGCTATAATGCTGAAGATGTAAGAATTTTAGAGTAGGAACTGTGCTTACCTCATGGTATTATAAAAGCTCCTTACGTGCAAGTGAATTCTGTAGATACCTGCGGATGTTCATCGAAAAATAGTTGCCAGCAAACAGCAGGATTCAGAACAAAAAGATGTGTGAAGGTCTCCCAAGAGCAGATAAGCTCCAGAGATTAGTAATGTTGCTGGACCTGCAAGAACTGATAAACTGAGAACACCAAGCATCTGCCAAAACTGCCCAAGGCCACCAGTATACACTAGCATCAACAACAGATTGTAGAGCTTGGACCATGTCCAAGACAGCAGCAGCTATATGCAAGCAAAGGCAACGAGATTATACATGCATCTGATGGAACAAAGGATGCTCTGAGGGACTTTCTGAACACCCACTTGCAAGCCACTGGCGTGACACTGGTCTGATCCTCTTCTTTTGAGTATCCAGCTGGTATTGGAATCCCAGCTACAGTTCCAACCAGGCAGCTGTGAATGACTGTGCTTGTGACTACCTGTCTGCAGGAATAGGGAAATATATTGTGAGAGCTGATATACCTACTATTAATAATTACAGCTTAAAGATATTAACTGCTTAATCAATAAAAGGTGTTCTAAAAACCTCAGCTATGATTTCTGTCTCCTCCTAACTCAATCCACCGTCAGGGAAAAGGGGAATTACAGCAATATAGCAGTGAGAAACCTCTGTATAGTCTGCGTTGGAGTGGGATAGGATCCTGAAAAACACTGTCAGGACTCCCAAGAATTTGTTATTCAGTATTGTTGAATTTTATATTTAATTTCAATTTTAAGGAAATAAGGAAAGCAATGCTAAGTGCTTTTTAAAATCCCATCTTCTTGTTTCTATCTCTAAAAATTGAAAGAGACGTGAAGGCTTTCAAACAGTTTATGAGAGGGTCAGTGTCAAAAGGGAGAACATTGCTGACCTAAGATGTATAAAGATACCAATTACAGATGCATAAAGAAAATAAAATAGAGGTTCAAAGAAAAACAAGTTTTCTAGCAAATCAAGCTGTTCTAACTATCTAGTAAAAGGAAAGTTGAGGGCTTATCTGTGATACTGAGTACAAATTACTGTTATTTGCACTGCATATTCTTGATTCATATATTGCCATCTGGTATCACATCCTTTCTGAAACTTGATTGCATTAGAAAGAGTATAGTATATGTAAAACTACATACTCATTTTCCACATCAATCCTGTCGCTTCTTGTGCCTCATTTCTTTTCCATCCCTTGCACAAAAAGGAATGCAACCATATCACTTCAAGACTCATGCAACCAAGACGTCTGTAGAAAGTTTATCAAGTATACGGTGCATTTCATCGTCCTGGACATTGTCACTGATACTCAGGCGTGCAGTGGGAATCAACAATACACACTCTCTGGGGATGGAAATGGAAAGCAAGAAGGAAAGGTCACCCCTTGCCTGCTTAGCCTTCTGCGACTCAGCTTTCAGAAAACTGGCACGGCTTCCCTGCTTCCATCAGACTCTGAACTTGTTAACGGATGTATTCCTTACATAAAAATACAGCTGACAGAGCCTGTTTTCTTTTTTTAACAGTAGCGTGAGAAACACCTGAACTTTTTCTCCCTTTCATTATCATCTTTGGCCATTACTTAAACATTTTAATTAACGTTAGAAGTAGGAGCTGTGACAGTGCTCTTGCAGTTGCTAGAAAGCAGCGCTCAGCAGCAGAATTCCAATCAGGTCGAAAGTGTCTGTTCATGTATTTGCATGAAGAGAAGACCAGATATCTAGATATATTTTTTTCTGTCTGATTGCCAGTTTCTCTCTTATTTTGGACAGAAGTATTCTGCATTTGACTACATTTGGCATGATTCATCTCCCTTTCACGTTGGCCTGTGCTTTAAAAGGAAAAAGGTAAAGTCTTCACTGCTGTCTGCTTACTTTAAAAAAGGCAGGTAGCAGATTTTCCAAATCAATGCCCCAGTGCTGTTAATGATATTAAAATCCTGGCAAGAATCCTTGGGGAAGAAAGAACTCTATTCTGTATGAATAGGTAGGTGCCAATTTAGGCAGGCTGATTTCCTAAAATTACTGCTTGTGCAACCTAACCCATAAAGGATATTGAACATAAACAGGGTAACTATCTGCAGTTTTCAGCACGTTCAATTCATAACTGACAATGGATTCCAAACTTCCAAAAAGCCACTGGCACAGACGTGTTTATCAGTTTTGTCAATACCATCTCATTCTACCCGACCTTAAATTAGTTAACTAATATTCAGTTGCCTCACGCTCAAGCATTTATTCTGGCAAAACAGGGACAGCACAGAAGAGAGCTTTGAGCAATAAAATCTCATGGCTGAATGGAGAGGTATCTCTAGAAAGAGTTCTCCTACAAGAGCCTGTAAGGCTTTCAATTGGGGAATTGTTTCCAGATGAAGCTTTCCCTTTCTGTCTGATTAACAAAAGAAAATCTCTCTCATCAGTTATGCTACAGACTCAAAATACATAAAGTGACCCATTTGATGACAGTTGTTATAATTTCTGTGGTACTCACACAGCATAAGAGTTCTACGGATGCTTGCCCTAAGATCCGCATTTATAGAACACCATCTGGTACTTCACACAGATCAAGTTTTGCTATTACCACCACAAGGCCTTGTCTCCCTAAATATAGAAACGTCAGAATTATCCACAGAGTTATTCATCTGTTACACTGAGCAGCGCTCCCACTGATTCGGGATTTTTTTTTCTTATTGTTTTCTTAAAATGTATTCAACAGGATAAAATTTCAGCATTTCAAGGCACTGTTTGATGACAGCTATATATAGATGCTTTCGGACTGCTGTTTTCAGCGGTGTCTGAAATAGAAATTCCTAAGCGGCAATTTGAAAATCGAATTTTTGGAGGGCACATGACCAAAGCATATGACCATGGTGAGAACTGTTTGCAGTTCTGAAACAAACTAGCATGCACTCTCGGTCAGAAGTCACAGAGACATCAAAATATTGACTTGGAGAGAAATTGCCCTGCTCCTTTCTCTACTCTACACATAGATAACCGAAGCACGTTGGGTTCAGTGCTCTCAGCTCTGCGGTTTTTCTCTGAAAAGACCTGAAAAAAGAAATTCTAGGTTAAGTTCCTTCCTAAGCTTGTCATTAATACCAAGAAGCAGTGTATTGTCAGGAATGATGACCTGGATGAGGGCACTGAGTGCACCCTCAGTAAGTTTGCAGATGACACCAAGCTGGCTGGAAGTGTCGATCTGCCTGAGGGTAGCAAGGCCCTACAGAGGGATCTGGATAGCTGGGCTGAAGCCAATGGAATGAGATTCAACAAGACCAAATGCCAGGTCCTGCACTTTGGCTATAATAACCCCAGGCAATGCTACAGGCTTGGGGCAGAGTGACTGGAAGACTGTATTTCCAACCTTAGTGATTCTATGATTCTATGAATGACATAAACTGGAGAGGATAACTAAGCATGCCATGCTGCTGCAGCCATGAGGTCTCTATCAGCTTAGTGACAGGTCAGTATGTATGTCTCAGTGTATGTAGTTGTAGCTAAACCAGATGCAGAAGAAATGAATGAATAGAGGAACACAGAGAAGCTTCTGGCAAGTTATAAGAGGTAAGTAGAAATGGGACCAAAGAAAAGAGGTGCTCTACTTCTGAAAGAAAATGCTGCTATATTAGCATCATTCCACATCCCAACAGGTACCAAAGGTATCTGAGCATTGACATGCCTCAAGCTAATTCTGTGAGGATGCTACAGGAATGCAAGTACCATTTAGCAGTGAACTGCAAATGCACAAGGGAAAACTCCTCCCACTTTTATGACAGGATTCAAGGTCCTTAAAATTAAGAAGTTCAGACTCAGCTTATGGCTTTGTTTTGGGTGCTGTTGAGGATAGGTGCCACAAATACACCTGTCAGCCTGCAGCTGTACTGACATGCAATCTGGGTTAGTTCATTACTATTAGTCAGCTAATCTTTCATTACGCACAAGATATTCTAAACGATTTCCTTTACTAACACAAAACTTTTGCATTGTACATCCTGTTTCAAAGCAGCTGTGCTCAGATGGCTTCCAACACACAGGTTGTTCAGGTTGTTCTTTTCTCCTTTGTGTAATGCTCAAAACCTGTGAGTTGAGTAATGATAAACCTATGAGGACAGTCAATGCTTAATAATACAGTGGTGTTACCACAGCATACAAATCACCCAGGATTATCTGTGATGGTAGCTCAGTGAATTCTGGTCTGATGAGTGATTTAGTCACAGCTATGAAATGTGGGTATTTTTTTAATTACCCGTAGCTGAATACTATTATTCCCATTTTATTCTTTAAAAGTATTCTAAGAATTTAGTCTGATATAATAAAGAATACATTTACTGCCGAAGTATAATGATCTGCTGTTAGATTTTTTTCCAACACCAATTTTAAAGTCAATTTCTGTATTCTCTGTAGTAAAGCTTCTCTTCAGCTCTAAAATAACAAGCTACAAGGGAAACGATATTTAAATTTCATCTGGTATTGTGTTGGTCAGACTGACATAATCCAGATGTTAACATCAGGATGTTAACCAAAAATTCAGGGGTGAAATGATGGGGGTCTCATGCCCATAGAGCTCAAGGAGTAGCACAGGTTGTAGCTGACTTCAGAACAGGAATGGAAGTCACCTTTATACTGTGACACAGCTGCATATTGCTATTGCTATATTGTGCTTGTAGAGGGATTTCTATACCTTGCTGTATCACCTTTCTAAGTCAAAACCCTGTGTAATATCAAGTACCTTTCAGTAAGTCCATTACACCCTCCACATATGGAATATCTAAAAGAACCCAATCAGACTGCATAGATGCTTACACAGGATAACAGTTTCCTTCAATTAACCTTTCTGCAAGAACAACCTGAGTAGTCAGTTCAAGAAGAAAGAGCTGAGGGATTAACAGCTTCCAAATCATGCAAGTAAGGAAAGGTTACACTGCAACAGTCTCTGACCAACCTAGATACAAGAATTGCAATTATCCACATATGTTTGCTCATGTGTGCTTATCTGAGAAAAGGAAGAAACAGTAAGTGTGAATGAGGGGGTGATGTTCATAACAGGAGGTTCACGTGCACGATGCTTTGCCTTTCGCCTATGTTTTGAGATGACTGGAAGCCACTCATTACAGTGGAAAATGAGATTAATTACAGCACTCTGCTTTTAGCAATATCACATCTGCTTTCCCATCCCCTCAACATCCCTCAAAGTAACTGTAAAGTTTTGTGCCTCACTTTTGGGGTTTCTGTCTTTCAGAAAAAAAAAAAAAAAAAAAACATAAAAAGCAAATCACTTTGGACTAATGAAAATCATGGTTGTTCAATATATAACTAAATGCACTACAGAATAATCTGAATCCCCATCTTCTCAGTCCTGCGCTGTGGGATTTCTGCATTAAGGCCATTTTGAAAAGTAAACCCTTAATCTAGAATATATGCACAAAGTAAAAAATGGAGTCATATTACTTAGATTAATGAACTAAAGATGGAATAACTAATGAAATAAAGATTTCTTACTTGAATGCCTGTACTGTGGTAGATCCTCATGTTACAGCCCAACTGTGTTTGGCACTGCTTGTTTCATGAGAAATCCTTTTCACAAAAGAGCTCTCAATCCAAATAGACACGAATGATAATACAGCTCCTGATCCCTAAACAACTTATCTCCCTTTTAGACAATGGCCTAACAAGCATAACTGATGTAAAGTTAGCCATCGTACAAGCCACAGAAAAGAGTAAGCAGTAGATAGGAATATACATTGAAAATTAAATGCATAAATAAGGGAAAGTGGTACTGTTTTACAGGAGGACAAAGTAGTAGAAAGCTTTGGTGATTAAAATAAAACGGTGAGAGAGGCATGACTGAAACACTGGGATGACTGTAAAACAATTAGAGATGGCCCCAGTACTACATCCATTTTTTTGAAGTCTGCAAATGCTTACAGCAGGTCTACAACTCTGTGCCCCTACTCACTGTGCTGTACTACATGGCACAACTGATATCAAAGACAAACCAGAAACCAAAATGCAATTAAAAGAATTAAGACCTGCAGGATTCAGTGACTATTGCATACCCAAGTTAACCAGCATACAGAAATGATGATATGTAATGGTTATATTTTCCCACTGCAGTACATACAAGAGGGTGGCACGCAGCCCTAATCCCACTTGAAGAGTCTGCAAAACCCATCTGGTGTTTGATCCCATATCTGGGAGCATTGGACAGGTGTGAGTAAGGAGGGGGGGAGTCAGAGTTCCTCTCATAAACCCCTGCCTCCAAAGGAACAATCCACCCAGTCCAGCGTTCCACCTCTGACGATTACTGATAACTGCTTCCAAAGCAGAGCACTTCATTAGGCTTTTACTTAAGCCTAATTATTGAAAAGGTTTCCTTTTTTCCTTAAAGTGAAGATTAGTTAATAACCCGATTCTCAAGAGTTTTCGTAGGCCTTGGTAATTCACATGTTAGTATTAAAATCTGGTTAATTCTGGCAGCCAGCTGAGGCCAGGCAAACAGCACTCTCCCAAGGAATGACTACGAGTCCTTTGCTGACATTAATGACTCCAAGAGCTGACCTAGCACCTAGCAGTACACGACATCATCCATATCTACTATCCACTGTTCTCTTCTGGTGACTCCCTGAGTTACACAGTGCCTGTGCAAAGCCCTCTGTGATAATGAACTGAAAGGAGGATGATGAATCCCTGCCTGTGAAAACAAGGAGACTATTTATGTTACTGACTCATTTCAGTTCTCTAAAAATTCCTTCTAGCAAGATGATTGAGTTATATAATATAAACCCCCAGAAGTCAGCAAAGTAAATTCAGCTTTGTTTAGAATAGATCTCTTCAAAAATCACTTCCCAGATTAGATGACACCATTCCCCAAAACGCCTTTATAAAGCACCTTTTTACTTTTACTATAACAAAATAAAACCCACCGTGAAAACCCTCAACCAAAAATTCAAATCATTTTTAAAAACCCACACAATTAGAAGATTCTACGAACATCTATTTGCTGAGCATTCAGTCCTGGATATTATTTGCACTAGTTGCATTTTTTAAGCTATTATTCCTCCCAAAGCAGTTGTAGCAAAGACCATCTAATTACTGAAGTACAGAAACACACTTCTATGCATGTTAGCTAGCAAACACTTAAGCTTGTACTACAATCTAGATTGATACATCAAGTAATCACAGAACTAAGTGTTTATTTGAAAAGGAGTGGGATATTGCTTGTACAACTATCACATAACCCATCAACACAATCATTCATTTTAAAGATAGGCATTTAAAATTTCTATTTTTCTTCCATAACTAGCACCTTGGTATTCAGTGCTAAACTACAGATGACCCAGAACAGCTTCAAAGGCAAACTGCAGATGGTGCCCCTTGACTTGCTTACACAAGAGAGAGAGTTTGAGGTCAACTTACAGAAGTTACTGGCATATTTAGGATCAGCCTCCAATTTGTTTCCTGCAAGCGTATCTTAATGATTTAAACTATTGTTAAATTGTATGCTTAAATACCAAGACAAACGTTTTCAGGCTCACTGACTTCACAAACAGTAGTGTTCTGTTTGCTGAGTGTTACTATAAATCTACTTATCGTCAGCTGGGTTCCTAAGCTGAAACTGAGTGAGCACATTTTCTATTCTTTAAACTTACAAGTTTGTTTTTATCATCTATCAGGTAAGAAAAAAGAAAGCAACTTTTCAACTTAAAAAATTATATAATTGTATGTTTACCTTCCTCATTCCGGTAGAATGGCCTGACCATATACATCTCTTTTCTCTCAGATTATTACCCAATACATTATTAATAATCTCAGATTATTAAATGGTTACACTTGAGATGACAATGATCATGAGAATAAAAGTGCATTCATTAGTCTGTTCTTGTCAATCAGAGCTGGTTTTCATCCATTACACATTTAATCATCTTTGATTCCCTTCTCTCCGACAAATTCTAAACTTCGTCATGGAAAGAGAATAATCAAGATTGCCATTTAACACAGGATTCTTCTGATTTTTCAGAAAATAATCTTCTTTATTCAGAGAGAAAGTAAAACTAATGATTGTACAGCTTCTGTCGGTGCTAACCCTCTCCCTCAGCCTAAACCTACTATTACCTGAGCTTTGAAAATGCCTGTTCTGACACGGCCCACACAAAAGATATGTTCACATCCAAGTTCTCTGAGCAGCCTGCACTTCCACCTAGGTAGATCCTAAGGTGACTCAAGGGTTTGATTGTATCCATTAGGTGTCAAGGAAAGAAAGTAATCCATCATGGATATTGATCAGTGCTCCAGCTACTACACTTCCCATTCCATAGATGCATTTCCAGGGAAAAATGAAATCAAAACACAAAATCCAAAAACTGCACTAGGATTTAAGAACCAAGAATAAGATTTAATGGGATTTATACACTTAAATCTGAGGATGGAAACTTGAAAGCTCTACCTAAAAGGAAAACCAGACCAACAAAAATGTAACAAAGCAATTAAAGAACAAATGAAAAAATAAACTGTTACTGTCTACATCTTTACTATAGGATTCTCCTGTCCTGGGCAGTGGTTTGGCTCATTTCTTAGTGCAAAACAGATTGTGTTCCATCCCAAATCTTACACCTATTTTCATCCACAGTCTGTGTTTTCTACGTATGCTGCTACCAGAAGAAGAGCCTTGGCCTAATCCTGGGATACCTGCTCTAGGTTTGAGCATCCCAACTTGAGCACACCATTTTAGCAAGCCAGGCCAATAAAAGCTCTTTGTAACCAAGACATAATGTGCTATAAAAGAAAGCAAATTTCCTGATAATAGCTCTTGCTCAGAAGGCTGCTTATGCGTTGTATCCATCAACTGCATGGAATGCATACATGGCCTTTGGAGCAGGGTCTGCACGCTCAACTCTTCCTCTTTGCAGACTGCTCTACCTCCACCTCCCACTCAGCTCCTGCCTTTCCTCATTCAGCTTTCTCTGCAGCCCCATGCTTCCACCATGGCTCTTAAAGCCTGCCGTTCATCTCAGTAAGAGCAGAATACACACTCCTCTTAACTGGATAGTGAGATCAGAACAGCACAAAAGGACCGTGCTTTACAATAAAATGCCAGTCGGTCCCTCAGATCACAGTGCTAGCTTCCCTAGGTAGGAACAGAATGGCCTGGCTGTATGAGACGACATGCTTTTGGCTCCAGTCTCTCCTTAAACCACTGTGGTGGTTCATTTATTTTGCTCCAGTTTAGCCTACCTGAGGATTTTAGTCTCCCTGACCTTGCCCCGGTCACTTAATACTTTCCTGCACAGTGAGAACTAAAGGCTGACACCACGGTAACCCAAATCTCAGGCTGAAACCATGGCAACAGGATCATCCTTCAGGCACACTACCTGAGACACTCAGCACAATTTCAAAATACTCCATATGAAATAAACCTCTTTCAAGCATTTCAATTTGCTGACACACATTCCTTCAAATTATTACAAAACAGAATTTCAAGATCGTTTCTTGAAATAAGAACTTTAAAGAGTAAATTCTCAAAAAGAGTTGACCAGTTTTCTTGATATATCAAAGAACAGTTAGAAAATTGTCCTAAACTTCTCTGGAATTTCCATCTGTCCAGCTGTGGATGTTCTTCAGAGTCTTTTCTGTGAGTTCCTCCTTTACTGCAGGACACTACAGGAAATACTACCAGTTATGCAAGGTAACCAAAGTGAAGAAAACACAGCAAGAAAAAGCCTTTTCCCACTTATCAGCTCCTTTCAGTTTCATTGATTTTAACGTTATTTGTAGCAATAACAAGTGCAAGAATTTCAGGCAGAGCTGTGATTTTCATGTGACGCTTTTCCTTTAAGCAGCCAGCAATCAAGAGAAAAAGAAAAGGAAGCCTTCCTCTTCGAGCTTTCCTACAGGCTCTATGGTAATTAATCACAGATCTGCCTACGTTTTATCAGGCGTGTATAAAAGAATGTAGGGATCACTGTGTGTTATGTCTCGTGGATAATCTCAGAATCCTAACAGAGTCATACAGAGGTTTTCTAATTAAAATGTGCAGTGAGATGTGTACACAACCGTAGCAGCAAGTGGGACAGAGGGAACAATATTGGTCAGAGCTGGGTTAACTAATTCTTAACAATCTGGTAACCATATATTCAAACTCAAGGATCATTTACATGAATGTAAGCAGTCCATTAAATAGAATGGAAGGAACAGTTTAATTTAGTGATTTTTTTTTTTTTTAATATAGAATACTGTGAGAGTTCTCAGTAACTTAATGCCAGATTGTTTTAAAAGGTATTTAATTGCCTGAGTTGCACTGAATTATTATGGAACAGCTTGCCAGTAGGAGATGACTTATGCTAATGATAGTTGGTATACACTTTTAAAAGAGTTTCTTTCATAAAATAATTCTTAAAAATCTCTAAAGTAACTGTCAATATTTTATTATCCACATAAATGTCAAATCTTATTCTGAATCATTAATTTGTTGGCACTAAACTTCTGGGAAGCAGCAAGACATGTTAATTATGCATTGCATACTATTTCTCTTAATCAGTTACAACCTTGCTTCTAAGTTAATGTCCTTGGTTTTTTATACTGTTAGAAAGGGTAAACCGAAGCACACCATTTCATTTTATGCCATTTGTTTAAAAAGTCTTTATTTTTTCTTTATATACTCTAAATAACGAGTAAGGGAATATCTCTAGATCAGCTGCTCTTGCCCTTGTAGGTGACTGCCTTCCCAACTGCTAACTGGCAAAACCACACAGTAGAACAAATAGGTGCAAGAATTTCCCGAGGCACACTGAAACCAACATCCTGGTATAGGTACTAAAGCCAACTAGGAACGCTGCCCTCCTGGGTTTGTTCCTTGCAAAGAGAACAGGGTCTAACGAGAGAAGCGGTGACTGATGGCCACCTTGGCCATAGTGACCATGAAGCAATCAAGTTTCAAATTTTGGTGTTGGGTGCCAGTGAAAATTTGACCCCAGATATGGGAAGATAGGGTATGCATGCACTCACCAAAAACAGTAATAAAATATACTTTGACCGTG
Organism: Phasianus colchicus; assembly: GCF_987193195.1. Classification (NCBI taxonomy): domain Eukaryota; kingdom Metazoa; phylum Chordata; class Aves; order Galliformes; family Phasianidae; genus Phasianus; species Phasianus colchicus. The sequence continues at coordinate 4,751,086 of NC_143451.1, read as the reverse complement.
ACCCAGAACTTCTAAAGTACAACTCCAAGTGCCAGCTCCAGCCACAGAGCGGCACTTACATAAGGATCTCATTGGTATGGATAGCATAAAGGGTTCTTCTCAGTTGAAAGATAATTTTCAAAAAATGTTTCTTCTTCTGAGCTTTACACAATTCCCTATTCTAAAAACAACTGCAATTTGACTCCTTTTTTAACAGACCTGCCAGTGCTGCTGCAGTCAACAACAGGAAATTACTGGGATTGCTTTATTCGCCTGGCACCACACGCTCCTGTCCATGCTGCATGCTGACTGCTCTGATAGCACGTCCTGGGAGGCTCAAACAGCACCTGAATAGACTGACCTATAGACACAAGCCTACTGGGGGTTAAAACCTCCCCTCCCTTCACTTTTGGAATGACATTATTATATGCATTTGAGCTCTTTTAGATCAAATTTATCTGCAGGTAAACACAAAACAAACCTGATGAATCTCTGACAAATAAGGCATTTCAAGCAAAAATAAATAGAATTTGCAATCTGACAGGTAAGCTCTTTTGCTCAAGTTCTGAAGCTGCTATTATGGTTGGAAAAACAGTTATACAGACTGTTCAGAAATTCACCTTGCTCTACTGCCCATCCAATATCTTATTTCTCTGATGGATTCTCATTTCAATGTAATCATATTCCCAGTAAAAACTGAATAGTGCTGGAATGGATGATTTGACACAAGTTATTCGGTTCAAAATATATGAAACAATATTAAACCTGGCCATAGAGCTTTTCAGGAGGGGGAAGGGAATGCCTGCTTGGCTACATTTAAAATGTATTCCATGTGAAATTTTGATTTTATAGAAAATGTTCTTGCTGATCTCTTTGCTACTTCTTTCTATAGTAAACACGATCATGGGGAAACAGGAGGCTTATTTGAAATCCTTAAAGGTAATTAAAGCTGAGACAGTTCAGAAAAAAAAAAATTCAAAAGTAGAAATGGTTCACCAATGGTTCCCCTGTGCCTAAAGCAAGTTTTAATTAAAAGTCACAGGAAAATAATCTGCAAGAAACAAAAATGAGGTGGGCACTGTTAATTTGCCTAAGTCTCAAGCAGATAAGCAGTAAATATTCAACAACAAAATTTGCTGTGGTTTTGTTCATTTTAACACTTACTGGAAAATTTCTTCGTTCTCCTGACTGCTCCATGGCAATAAACTGCTTGCCCAGAACTGGGGCTGGCAATGTCAAGGTATACATTTGTTTGGCTTTTCTTTTGCAGCATACCCTGAGCACGGCGGCTGGTATTACGCATTTTCACCACTGTCAGTTCCTCTGGAGAGAGAAGGGATTCCAACAGAAGAATCTATTGAAAATCTCTGAAGCAATGCAGTAAGGAAATCCCTTTTTCCAAGGCTAACCTGCCTGCTGAGGCTCTACACAGTCCTGGATTCTCAACTGGCCCCTTAGGAAAAGTGGCAAAGAATTGCCTCACAAGGAACAAAAGGAAAGGGAAGGCTCCCCCACCTCTGTGCTCACCCCATGCCCTACAACTGTCCTTAAGAATGAATTGGAAGGGACCCCTTACATGGGATGACAACTTTTACTTGCCCGTTGAAGAAAGCAGACAGAATTACTCTGCCAGTGCTCCCATTCTAAGCCCTACGTTTGCAGTGATAATGCAGAATACAGGTTTAGAGGCGTACTTGTCTGCCCGCAATAGAGGCCAACCATAAGAAACTGCAGAAATAACTATTAACCCTTCTGCTCTTTGCTTGCCAGCTCCCCGCCAGATCAAGGAACTTGGAATCCACCTGTCATCTTAAGAAGTAAGAAGTATGGCCTGCTGTGTGGACACAGAATTACCAAGGTCACATTGTTTTGCTAACCAGACGATTAACTGCTATCTGTTTCTTTTCTTCCATCCAAAGGGCAAATGCCATTGTAGGTGGAGAGGACACACTACACTTGCTCAGAGTTCTTACCCCAAATTCATCCAAACCAGATTGCAATCACTGAGAAAATAGAGTAAAACTCATATTTTTCCTTTTCTAATTTCTTCCTAAGTCTTTCTTTCCTGCATTCATAACAAAGAGAAGAAAACCCAAAGCAAGCATGATTTTCATCTTAGAAGAGTTTTCTACTGCCTTTTATCAGTCTCCACAGTCATTTTGAATTTTAACAAAAGGGCAACTCCACTTATAATTCAGACATTTCTAGATAAAATAAGCAGAGAATCAGTTCTTCCTACAGCGAACGCTGAATTGTGCTATTATCCTACACACGGCAGGTGCCAATTTTCTACAGAATCATGAAGTGTCATAATTATAAGCAGAATTACTTGTTAAAATTCAAGAAGCAGATAAATAACAAATGGGAATGTTGATTATCCAACAAATGTATAAAGATGATAATATCTGCATCTGATGAAACCGGTATATTATCTTTGTTCTAAGGGGCAAGATGTATTTTTTCAAAATGGAGGGGTTGCTTTAGAATTTTTAAAAATATTATTTTAAGTATTTTAAGTTAATTGTTTCTCAGCATCCCTGTATAAGCATTTTTCCCCTGAAACATTTACAGATACTGTCATTAAATCTTGAGAGATTGAAAAACAAATCGATGCTACAACCGCTTACCATTCTTGGTAGCTCTGATTTGAAAAACCTGAGAGGGAAGCAAAGAGGCAGTGGCCAAAAGTGGCTTTCCCATACCTTTCTATTTATCCTGTTAGCTTTTTTCCTTAACTTTTCCCCTTTCATTAGAAAGCCCTGATTCCAAACCCACCTTTATGCTGGGAAACTAATACAGCGAGCTGAAAATGTTGGAAACAAGATGAGTATGGCTGAGCTAGAAACCTGCTCCTGCCTCTCCTGTGCTGTAACCATTGTCTTTCTCTGAATTCTCCCCTTGCCTTTGGCACTGGTGTGGCTCCATTTGCCTTCTGCCTAGAACACACTGTGCTGGTGAATTCACCCCCCTTCCTTTGTTTTTATGGGAATTTAGTTGGTACTATAACTTTCTATGAGCCTCAAATTCCACTGCAGTCGGTCCTAGTAAGATTTATTCCCTTTGTATTTTTGATAGGTGGCATTAATGCAGTTTACATCCCTTATTCTGATAAGGGCATTTCCCTAGCATCAGCTAGAAAAAGCAAATCCTAGAAAACAACACTTGCAAAAATTGTACTGCATATAACACACCACAGCTCCTCCTGATCCACTGCTCTGTGAAGCCACTGTGCACGTGGGGCACCATTAATATGCTATTTTTGCAATGACCAGGTTTAAGTGGTGCAAAGGTTATTTATCACCATCCGTTTAATGCAGTAGGTGTTTGTGAGATGAAGATTTTGACAGAATGATATTTTCACTGCAAGAGAGGAAATGTTCAGACGTCCGTATAAAGGCCACAAGTGTTAGAACCTGAAAAAGCAGCCATGTACAAATCCTCTACAGGATTTTAACCATTTTCTCTGAAAGCAAACATTAACATGTTTACAGAAATAAATGTTAAGCTAACATGAAGCCTGATGCAAGCGCATCGATTCACAGATAGCAAATCACATCACAGAGGAGCAGAACAGCAGTTCACTTCCCTGCTTCTGCTGCAGGCAGTCAGATGCTCTCAGAGAGCTCTGCAAGATCTGCCTTTGGGATGCACACCCCCTACGTCCTTAATTACAGAGTAACACGCCCACTGAGTAAGTCTTTCTAAACTCTCTAAGTAGGAAATTGTTTTAATCCTCTATTAGGTTGCAAAAGAACTCAAGAAGCATACATCACTCTGAGCTGAAAAACCTCAGCTTATCAGTCGTTAAAATAATATTTGAGCTTGTTTTGTGCAGTCAAGTTCTGCAAAACAAACAAACTGCAGGGTTTGAGCAGAGAAAGAGGCATTCTGTGATCATAATGTTTGTGTTGACATTTAAACGACTGACCACACATTTCATCCACAAAAACTCTAAAAGTACATTTCCCACTATGCAGACCTATACGGAAGCCTTCTAACCAGCTCCCTTCTAACCACAGATGGATACCCAATACTGAATAAGCAACACATATGACACAGATAAGTGCTTAGCTATAACAATAAAAACCGGAAACGGTGGATAAAGAAAGTTTCTGGTCTATCAAGGCTGATACATTAATGGGGCAATTACAGCCCATGGCAAGAGGGTTGGAACTAGATGATCTCTAACGTCCATTCCAACCTAAACCATTCTATGATTCTATAAATATTAAATAAGTGTAACTATTCTAACTATTAAACACTGACAAAGCTTCAGGTGAATTACAACCAAAAAATCTGTATAAAAGTGGTAAGGGGAAAAGGAAAGCCTTTGGCAGGTCTCTGATAAGTTACTCAGGATGGAAGGGACTATAAGAGAATTGGAGTAACAGTTAATGTAACTGTGCAGGGGACAGAAAATTATTAAAGCAAATTTAGAAGTGCGTGATGAAGATCATGACAGCGGGCTGAATATATAGAAAAAGGAGTTCAGGGCAGAGAAATTTACAGGACTTCTTTTTAATGTTACCCTCCTCATAGAAAATATAAAGCCCACCTGACTGTTTGTGGCTGGAGGAGGAGGCTTCATTTTGGGGATTAAGACAGAAGGAAAGCGTATAAAGTGACGTGTTGCTCTGAGGAAACAAAAAGGCATGTCGATGAATTTATAGACATATTTTTTCCTATAGAGAGAATATTGTATGTTTCTATTTTTAATACAGCAAGACAATAGGATTTCCTGCCAAAGTACCACACATAAAAACCATTTTGCTGATTTCTACAGCATGAGGCACTGCCCCTGATGGTGAAATGAGGAATTCATCAAATGGATCAACAGAAACCTTTTACTAAAAGGTTTCAGTCAAAAACTTTTTAGGGGAGGTTTGAGTTATTGCATATGTAACTTAGCACCTGTAATTATGTCCTTCATTTTAATCAAACCCTTATGCCACTCAATTTTGAGTTGCTCAATAATTGTCACGTCTCAGAGTGGACAATCAGAAGGAAAGGCATAACCTTCAGGAGATGCCATTAGCATCCAAGTGGCAGCAGATGTTACCTTCTGCTTTCATATGAATATTCAGATTGCAAATACACGAAGCTGCTGATTGCACTACGCATTACGTCCTTACCTTCACTACTAAAGCCTACTGTGTTAATTTTGGCAAAGGTGTTACCCAATGACTTTCAAATAAAGTGAAGAGCATATTTGGATATAAACTCTTTTGCCAAAGTTAAATACATCCCAGCTAAAGTGAAATTAACCTTCAAGAGGTACTTGAGTTACAGTAAACCAAAAGGATTAGATATACTGTAGTTTAATTAGGTTACAGTAATTCACCTCATTAATCTTCTAGGAAACAATAACCACAACAGTTAAACACTGTAATTAAAAAACCCTATTTCAAGCCTTATTTTATTTTTATACCCAATATTTTCGAGTGCAAATAACTAAAAGGCAAACGAAGGATAGTTCCCTGGATGGGGGCGTAACAAACATCCTCATCCCTTTAACACATGACAGGGGAGAAACAGGAAGAGCACTGCTTTGATTTGTTTCTGTCCCAGTTCGGGCCATAGTGCCAGCAGTGGGTCATTCCTTTGGGTGGATCGCCAGTTTGGACAACACACTGCAGCTAAAACATAGCAAAAATGGTGAGCGTGCACGTTTTCCCTTTTCAGTGAACTACACAGCCCTTTTGAAATGATGTGCAAACATCCATCTGTTTGTGTCACGGCATTTGCCAAAGATATAAAGTTCCACAAGGCTGTGTTTGCTACAAAGCGTTGCTGTTGTAGGCAGAGAGTGATATTCACAGATCAGAAGATCCCATCATATGCACTGAGAACATTGCTCCATGCCTGCAGTACTGCTGCCTTGGGGCAGGATGAAGAGCAGGAGCACTGCATCCCAGAGGACAAGGGAAAACACACAAAATAATTCCGTAGGTAAAGACGTATCTATAGCATGGTCACCTGGGGATTATTGCCTGAAGAGGGGTTTCAGAATTTGGTCAGATATTGGAAATGCAATCGGATCTAGAACAAGTAGGTGATACATGGCATGGAAAGCCAGGCATCTTCAGCAGCAGAACTCAGAGGTCAGCGTCACAGAAATGAGTTCGGCGAGGAGTCAGAGGAAAGCAGCTCTGCAAAGATCAACAAACACTGAAGCATTGCTATCTTGGGAATCTTCTATATGTTTATGAGCCATAGCTATTTTTATTTAATGAACTCTAGTCTAATAATTGCAGGTATTTTCACATAGATTACAATAAATAACAATTAGGGCAGAAAAGCAAACCTCATTTTAAAAATTTCCATATACAAGAGCAGCTCTGAGAGTAATGCTGTGGAAATAATTAGGAGGCATTACTTTCGCAGCAACCTACATTCCTCATGCAACTACAGTGCTAAATGTAAGGTAAATAATTTGCTTTAATTACTTCGATTTTAGATTTTTTGTTCAGAATAAATTCACAAAAAGTTTGTGTCCTCATAGAACAGAATGGAGGTGTTGAGAAAGCCAAGCTGAAATATGTAAGTGTTGCAGAGAATAAAACTCATTCATTTGTAACATTTTTCCATTAAAACAACGGAGTAAGTACTGAAGTTCAAATGATATGTGGCTGTTTCCTTGAAGATCATTTTCTGTACATCTGATAAACCATAAGCACTACGAAATGCACCTCAGGCAGAACAAGAACATTTCTGCCGAGCGATCTCGGAAATATACAGCATATATATAAGGATTAGTTATGAAGGTGAACAAATTTAATATATCTAGTTGCTTAGATATCGTTATCATCCTTTATAAGCTTCAGATTTATACAAAGAAAAAAAAACACTTATTTTCATTGTATAAGACTAGCAAGATTTGTTTTGTTGTTTTGTTTTGTTTTTTTTTCCTGCAAAATATTCTTAAGAATATCAACACTTTCAGAAGGAGAAAAAAAAGATCAGTCATGAAACTCTACTTAAGAACTAGAGGCACAGGCATTATGTATATAGACTTCATGGTGGTTATGAACACTTAAGCACGAGGAAATGCACTGATCCAAGAAGACAAGCATGTATCTGTGCAGCTCTTCCAGCATCTTAAGCACAACGAGTACAGCAGTCTGGGAAACAAAGAGGTCTCAAGCATTGCCACGTGCTGTGGGATATGGAGAAAATATCCCAGTCATAACTACTACACCAGGAAAGAATTTCCTATGTATCACTGTACAAACAGCGTTTCTTGATGTAATCCACCTCGTTTGATGTCTTTACTAAGTTTAAAACTACTAAGCATAGTATTTACCATTTGTGTGAGAGCACTCCAAGAACAAAGTATTATCATGATCTCTGCCTATTACATTCATTCTGCTGACACCTAGAGGATCCCTTACACACAAAGTTTAAAGCAAAAAAGAAAAAAAGTGGCACAGGATTTCATGTGCGTGTGACGGAGTTGTTGGTTCTTACCAAGGAACCAATGGAATGGTGAGGCACCTTTTGCTCAATCGAACTGGAGAAGGTGCTGAGCCACCATGCTCAAGTGCTCAAGTTCCAAGGCAAGCTACAAGAAATATTTCACAATTCTAAGAAACACCACTGCAGTACTGCCCATTGAAGGTAGAATATTTATAAAACACTCCACGTGTTAGATGTTCATTGTTCTACTGCATGGTCACACGGGTTGCAGAATCCATCAAGGAAGCACATTCCAAAAATCAAAACAAAATTGTACTCAATAGAATTTATTCCTTGTTTATGTTGTGTTCTATAGTAATTTAACTAGCACCCTACTAAGACTGATGCTTTCTATTTAACGAACATTGCTATCAAGGAAATCTTTTTCCCTTGGAAGCCAACATTGTAGGAGCTTCTTTCAGATGCTACAATAGAAAGAAAGGAAAAAAAAAAGTCTAACATTGCATTCCGGTTAACCCTGAAGACTTCTTACTCTATCTATTATTACTGAAAGCTTTAGAGCACCGCTATATCGTAAAGGCTGTCTTATTTCTTCCCAAAAGACAATCACATAGCAAGATCTCTAATAAAAAAGGAAAAGATTAATTGGAGAGCTGCCTTCAGAGACCAAACGTTCCAGACCTGACAGTTTTATAATGTAAGTAATTAGGGCAACATTATGAGTTATGTTATCGGAGCCAGCAGTACGATCAGCAATTGTTTGTATTCCAGGGTCTATTCACGAGAAGAGTACACAGAAAGAGCACTAAAGGCAGAAGAAACAGATGCTGATGGAATAGAGCTGACTACTCAGCTGTTCACCCCCTGCCAATGCCTTCAGTGAATGTATCTTCATTAAAAGAAATTTAATCTTCAACAAAACCAAGAAAGCTGTTGCCTATCAACGCGGTCTGTAGAAGTAACAAATACTACGCTTCCGCGGATGTCAGAGCAAGTCAAATCCTTTTGTAAAGTGAAAATTAAAGATGAAAAACAGCAGTTCGGGGAGAAAAAAACAACAGTCATTTGCGCTAACCTCTGCTCATTTCTTCAGCTGGATCTGAGCTGTGCTTTTGTTGCTTCTGTGGGGGAGCGCACATGGCTCCTCCTCTAGGCAAAAGGCCTACAGAACTACAGCTGCAAAGAAACAAGAGCCCAAACACCCGCAACTGAAAGAGCGTTTGCCTCCAAGCTGGTGACCCTAAAGACAACAAGCAGGTAAACCAGCAAGCAGGGAGATAGCACGAGGAAAAAACAGGAGTCAGATTGAAAGGAAATACACAGGAGGCATGGACATTTACAACTGCAGAGATGAGCTTGTTATTTGCCTGAAGGCATCCCAACAGCATCACAGCCTCCACTGGGAATGGCCATAGAATAGTGCGCAGAGATTTGCAGGTACTTCTTAACATCTGGTCGGTGTTTTATCGATGATTTCACAGACTGAGTTTGAATGCGTGATTCAGTGATTGCAAGTTAATCACAAGTCATTAATAAATCAATAAACTACTCTGGGTATGATTGATTTAAAGAATGTGAATTGAATTCTTTATCCTGAATGACAGTTTTTCATCAAATCTTAGTATTATTATTTGGCTTTTTTTTTTTTTTTTTTTAATCATTACTTCTGCAACTGTTTGAGAACACAACTGGTATCATACATGCAAAAAAAGTAATTTCATCTGAATTTAAACCTGGTGTGAAATCAGTTCCGGTTTCGGCATCGTCAAATGAAAATTTGATGTACACCATGAAAAGGATCACAGATACAGTAAAAACACAGGATTATTAAAAAATTGTAAATGCTACACATAATTCGTCCATCAATCCATTAGAACTATTTCATATATCACATCCCAAATCACATACAAATTTCTACAAGTGCACGCAAGCGTTAACACACCATCACAGATGGAACTAACTTAACCTAGGCTGGAGCACTCTGCGTTCAACCCATGTGCTGGGGGCAGTGGTACATCCACACACGCACTGAGAATAACCACCATTCCTTCTTGGATAGAGTTGGAAAGTCAAGAAGCTGAATTTTCATTTAACTTAATCATAGTTCCCAAAAATCTCTTGTCACATATCGGCCTTTACTCATGACGTCCCATTGGCATTAAGGATTTTTATCTGTATACACTTTTGACGAAACATAAGAATCAGGGTCAAGATTACAATTTAATAGAGAACATCCCCAAGCCTGTTGAAAATGATGTTTTATATCTGATTCTCTTATCCCTGTGACATGCAACAATGGTGAGAAATTGCATTTAGAAACCTACTTTTTTTTATAAAGTAATGCAGTAGTCTCACAGAGAAAAAAAACTGTAAAACATTCTTACTACATTCTCACTTCCTACGGGGGAAAAAAGTGTAGCTTTGAATATCACAGGTGATACAAAATATGTAGTTTTCCATTTGAAATATCTGGTTTGGCCTCATTACTTCTCTTATCTCAAAAATCAGCTGAAGAAGCGTTATAATTCTAGAGAGACAATGAAAAACTACAGAAATAATCCCTTATGGGAAAAACACAACTACCTGAAAAGTAGGTAATTTAATTAATTAAGTAGGTAATTAATCTGGCAGTTAATGATCCAAAGTGAAAATAGTATTGAGTTTTCAACTTGGCTTTCCACTTGATGAAAACTCCAGAGACAATTAAAGCAATGCAAGTTTCAATTATTAAAACTTGTTCTTTCTTGTAGAATATTCCAGTCAAAATGGTGATCTAAACAAACTCCTTGGGAAAATACATCTTTAATGAAGAAATTCTATGAAAACTATATTTTAAGTTATTCCTTTGTTATATGAATCATTCTTTATAAGCTTGTGAACAACCTGAGGAATACACCAGGGAAATAAAAAGTATGCTTTATGCTGCAGGGAGCCAGCAGCTTCAGGCTCAGCAGAGGGGAGAGATAGACTTGTGGTGGCTTGAAAGTAATGTTAATTCTCTGATCTATGCCTGCATAAGAGACTCATCTTTGACTAGAGCTACTGAAGAGGACGCAGAAGTAGACAAATGTCTTCTTTACACCATGCATATAAATTTTCTTTGCAAAATGGTAGAAAGTGAATGGTTCCTGAGCATCTAGTCCAAAGCAACTGCTTCAATCCTTGTAATATAAATGGAAAAATATAAAGGCAATATGCATCAACCCAAGAAGTAAAGTTGTGTTTCATAGATGAACTGAAGGTTTAAAATAATTTAAACAAAGAAAAGTAAATAAGGAAGCAACAATTTATCTCAAAGGAATATTGCTGTAACCATTGAATAATTACAAGCACCAATCTTTATCACTATGCAAAGAAGCTAGATCTGTTTTACTTCCAGAGCAGCTCTAAGGATAAAATGATAAGAAAGTGGTACACATTATAATAAATCACACACAAAATTCCCCATTTGTTTCAGCGAATATCTTTACTCTGGAGGCACAGAATGCAGAGCTTCTTCCTGAGAATGGAGTCTGTTTAACTTACACTTCCACTGATGCATTGTGCCCTCGGAGCGTATTCAGTTGAAAAAGTAGAAAGGTTTCCGTTTACAGAAGTTTTGTCAAAATGATTACAGAACTTGTCATAGAACAATTTCTAAAACAAACTGTGTTATTTTCCTTTTATGGTCCCCTTGACATTTTAGTTCTTTCGCTGCTTCCTAGTTTCTGTTTTCACAGGAGCAGCACTGTTTTCTCTGATAAATAACAAGTTAAAAAAAAATCACAGGCATCCGTGTCAGTATGAAAAGCCAATGCTGTTAATTACTTTGTGCTTATGCATATAAACACAAATGCACAGAAGAAATAAATGAAATAACAGACGGAAAAAACATTTTTGAGGCATTTTTAAAAGTTTCCTATATAGAGAAGATCTTCCATAAAGGAGTGACTAAGCTGCCCAAGATGCCTCAGTCTGTAAAGAAGGATGACTATACAAGTCTGAAGTGTGGTGTGGAAGGCAGAGAGGGGCTGATACTGAATCTTTCCCAGGGTGAGAGCTAAGGTCATCAAAGGAAGCCAGGCTGTGGCAGATTCAGAAAGAGCAGCAGGTCACTCCTGATACAGCAGAAGTAATCAAAACTAGAAGTTCACGTAGTTGAACAACAGGCTGAAACCACCAGTGGTTTCTGAAGACATTAAAACTGTATTTGTCTCAGCAAGTCAAACTACAAAGTTTGTAGCATTGTGCCTACCCTCCTTCCCTCTTTTTTTTTTTTTTTTTTTGGAAGGATAACAAGTCCATGCCCTTTTCTTATACCATCTTAATTATACGAAGGCCACTCTTTATCACCATCTTAGAACACTATGTTAGATGGACCATTTAACAGACCCTATGTTACCATCCTCGGATTTGTCTGCAACAGCAACTGAAATAGGAAGACTTCAGTTACACTGCACGAGCTGCTAGGGGCAGTGATTTAAATCAGGGCCCCACTGGGCTAAGCACCATCAAAAATTGGGCACCGAGTGCAAAACAAGGCTCAGCCAGATTTCCCAGTAGTTGCAATAAACAAGATTTTTTTTTTCATAAAATGATCAGTCTGGAGATATGCACTGTTGTTTATAATGATCAGCTCTAACAGGGCACGAAGCAACATGACGCATCACGAAAATAAAATGAGCAGTTTAAATAATGCCATAGACCCTCTGCTATTAAAAAAATTAGCTGTTAAATCAAACCATGACAGCTGGAAAGGGAGCTAGCAATTCAATATTTATATTTTCTCTATGAAAAATAATGCTAAATGAATATTTAAAAAAAAAAAAAAGTAATTGCTTGCAGTCACCTCAAGGAAACCTTGCAAACTGCTCAGATGCTTCAAGATGCTCAAAGTGTAGTTTCTTTATATATTAACAGGCAGCACATCTCACAGAACTACTAGCCACACTACAAATCTGCAGCCTGTCAGACTAAGGGGAACCTCGAGGGATACACATCCTGCTGTGCCTGCAAGATGAGTTACTCACTGTCTCAGCAAGTTTAAAGAAACAAAACCAATCTTGGAAACATCTTGATAGAGCGTTAGCACCTGACCCAAGAGATGCTTCTGGCAGTGCACCTTTTGCAACAAAAATGAAAGAGAGCTGGCTTCCCCAGCCTGTCAGCAAGATTGGCCACTCATGCTGTTCTCCCAATCAGTCTCATTTATCTTTTGCCTACAGAGAGAACAGAATTAGACAGTTGGCTTCCAGTTTCTACAATCTACTATCTTGTGCTCCTTACAGACGTGCATTTGCAGAACGTAGCTTGGAGGACACTTCTGGAAAGAGTCCACCCAACCTCTATGCATCTGACCACTCATGGGTCCAGGACTATCTGACCATATGCAAGAGCTGCACATCCTTCCCACTCCCTCACCTCAGACTATCCCAGCAGCCTGGTCTAGTTTCTGACCACCTTTTTTTGTACTTGGATTACTTATTGCATGTATGCCAACACAGCAAGCACACTAGCAACTTGAATTCATTTCTACCTGTACTTTTCATTTTCAGAAAACACTATTTTTCCATCCCCTGCTTCTGTGGAGATTCCTTCCATAATTGTAAAAATTCTCAGTATGTGCAGTGAACTCCCCAGTTACAATTATTTTTAACTAGCTTTTCATGCCCTGTTGAATCTAACAGCTTAACAGCTTCAATTGCACTTTTTGAACTTCCTGGCCCTATAAATACAGACACTTGTTCTTAATAGGACTTCCAGTTTGATATATCCTGGGTTGCAATGCCAGAAGGATTACTTAAATTGTTGAAATTTATTTTTAAGTCATCGTGGATTTGATCACACAGCTGAAGAGGCTTTACTCAGTATTGTAATAAGACAGACCATGTCACATAGATCTTTTACACACCAGAAAGTTTAGAAAAACAGCAGCTGTAGGGCAGGCTGATTATAGTTCATTTTTTTTGGACTGTGGGTTTAAGTTTCTAATATCGCAGTTTCATATGTTCCTATTTAACCAAGTATTCTAAGGGTCAAGATTAAGCCATCCCTTGGTCTCGAAATCTGAAGGTAAGAACGAGGATAAATAATGAAGCAGTTTATCAGATTTATCAAATTGCTGGCATCTATTCCACCAGGCAATCAGATCCTCTGGCAAAAAAATTTAGGGTTTCAGAGGAGGGCTTTGCTCCTTTTGCAGTAAAGACTCTCAGCAAAGTTTCTTTCTAAGCCAAGACGTGTGCCGATGTTTCTCTAAGAACGTAATTTTGTGTTGTCAGAGTCTCGCATCGTGTCAAGAGTATATTTGGTGTTTCAATTAAGATCAGATCACTTGAAATTCCTGCACACCAGCTGCAGTTTATATTTAGAATAAGACTTTATTCTTCACAGTTTTTCATGTAAAAAGCTCATTTGTGTAGACACTTTTCAATAAAACTTCGCTTTATTGTAAAACTCAGATGTGATTCTTATCTCTTCAACATCAAATCTGTTTATGATCTTGACATGTGATATTTAAATCTATGTATTTTATGTTGCAGACGATTCACAAAGTTCTTTTTCTCTGGGTGACCCATTTACAACACAGCTCCCCCAGATTTTACATTCAATTTAATCTCCTGTGTTTACTAATATCTTATTTGCCTCATGCTTCATTACTGTGAAAAATATAAGATCCCTGTAAATCACTTCAGGTCAGGACATCACCATCACCAACACCAAGGTAAATGATTTTTCGTCATATATAAATATCTTAATTAGATAAACTAACACTAATCAATTGGATAAAATTAACTGTGATAACAAGTTGGCTCTTAACCATAGACCAAGATAGACCAAAATTCTCACAGAAATCTGCAGGTAACTGCAGTATTTGAAAAGACATCAGTACCACCAATATCACACAAGAAGTTTAAGATATTGAAAAAGGGTTTGTTTAGTTTTTTTACTCAAGCCATTACTTCCCCATTTTCTGCCTGACATTTTCTACACTGAGCAGCTCACCAAAGTTTGCTATTTATTTTTGTCAGAATAATGACCTGTGTCAGCACTGTCATTAAGTTCTCGCACTGCTCACACAGACCGAGGGAGTGTAATTATTTCCTCCCTGGATACATGAACATACATGAAGCTCAACCTCGAGCTGTGGATTTTACATCACCAGCAACGCTGGCAATAGTTCCCCTGCTCAACGTTAAAACACACTGTAGTAAAGCAACTGTTTCCTCTGTGAAGTTATGATCAAACAGCATGTTCACATCAGTTCCTGCAGACACCAACATGCTTTGTATTGATTTCTTGAGTTATAATTGGTACACACAAACACACACGATGCTGGGGCAACGAAGCCACTTGTTACCATTAAATCAGTGTAAGATATTCACCTATTTTCACTATGCAAACAATGTTTCTATACAGATTTGCACAAGCTTCAGGTTTTAGAGTAAGAAAAGCAATCACAGTGATGAATATATAATAAAAAAGTACTATTCACTACTTTTAAAAACTATTAAAGCTGATAGGTATTTTTTCCGGGATGGCTGCCTATACCTGACAATTTCAAATGCCTCTATATTTCTCTGGATATGCCAGGCCATTGAGCAGAAAATTGGCCAACAGGACATATCTCACTAACCACTAAGTTCTGTACAACAGATTTTCCCTATCCACATGAAAGCTTTTCGTAATGGTAACATTTACCAACAGTGATCAGACGCTCATTCTTTCAAGCAAAGGGGAAAAAAAAAAGCCTTCTACTTGATAGAAGGACATTTTATTTCACTTTTTTTTTTTTTTTTTTTTTTTTTTTTTTAAGAGTTGTAATCACCAACTGTGGTATTTCTTAAAGCTAATAATGGATCAATCATTCTCCTTCTCTGTGATAATTCAACATATTAAGCACAAACCCAGAAGGAAATTATCTCAATGAATAATATGTCAAAATAATGCAATGCACTTTAGCTTATATTCTTGCTGATGGATTTAATACCAGTCTTTAGGAAATGATAACATTGTTCTGAAGATGAATCTACTCATAACTGACAACTATGACAAATGATTTATTTTCAAAGCAGCAATTTATGAGGGCCAGGTGAAAGATGATAAAAAGTTAATAAAAGTTTGGAAATATTACAGGACCGAAAGCAGTGCATCAATATCTGAATCTCCAATCAAGAAAGTAATGTCCTCGTTGTTGGTTTTTTTTTCAGAGCTCTGTCTCTCAGAGCTATAATGTTATGTTATCCAGCTCGTGCAGCTCCTATTTTTCTAGTCTTGGTTTTCTCCTGTGTGAGATTATGAAATCCATTTATCTTAACCCCACAGAACGCTGTAGCTGCAGACACAACACGTGCTGCTATCAAAGAAACAAAGTGCGGTGGAAAGCTTTCTGATATATTTATTAGCTGTTTAGTGTTACTTTATTAGACAGAAAAGATTAACTCAGACGTAGAAAATCTCTAAGGATTCACTTAAAATTGATTGAAGTGTGTTATTGCAATGAACTCTTAAAGATGCAGTTTGTTTTCACCACGGGGAAACATCCCCAAGTCTCAACTTTTCACTTATCTAACAAAAAGGGATACAAACCAAATCCTGACTCTAATAACATATTCCACATCCACCCTATTCAATTTTGATATGTATACCCTGGGAAGTTCTCATGAGAAGGCCTCGGTAACAATAGGAATCTATTCAACTTCTTCCAGAGAAATACAGTTCCACCCACCAAGACTACTCCAAGCAATGGGACAACTACTCTCATATTTCAGGGCTGTATGGACAGAGACCAGCGTTCACCAGCTGAAATGGCTGAACAATATTTTTCAATTCTTGGACCCCTGATAGAGGTCAATAGTTCACAGTCAATGATAAGGCTTTTAATGCATGCAAATTTGCAAGGCATGATGCATTTAATAATCCCTCATCTGAGTAAGCTGTAAAGAAGCCAGCAGGAGAAATAATTAATTTACATTAATAGCTCTCAGTGTGGTTTGCTGTAGTGCCTAAGTAAAAAAAAAAAAAAAAAAAAAAAAAAAATACTCTGAAGAGCTAGAAGTAAGAGTTCACTCCGCAACTATTTGCATTTTGAATCTCTAAAAACCTATAAGTGCATAATTAACAGAGAGCAAGATGCGCCAACAGCAAACTATAGTAACAGAGTAATTTGCCAAAGAGTGGCAAAAATTGCTTTTCAGAGGCACCGAGTTTACAATTAGAGAATAATTTCAGAGAGAGTCCTCATTATCTTGCCTGACGGCAACTGATGGATCGTTCTCATAAGGAGTTTTTTGAAGTAAAAATAGAGATGGAATAATTGTATCACAATAAATCATATTAAATTGAATATACATATTGTGAAGTGACATTATCCTCATGAACTTTATGCCTTTCTAAAAATCACTACGAAGAAGTCTCACATGGAAGCGTGGTTAACATCTACAACAGTCATTAACTTCCAATTATAAGTGTTCAGTCTCTAAATTTCATTTGGTTCATGCTTTCCTCACTCCACACTCTCTCTGCTTTGTCTAGTTATCCATTGGGAAGCATTCTGCACATGGAGCATCTCTAGAATAACTGTGTGTAAGTCAGCCTCACATTCTAGTTACAAAGCAAAGGCATGTGTGCTCTCTACTGATCTGCTTTGGGGTGAACCTTCACTTCTGACACAGTCCTTTCCAGACTCGTTAACATGCATAAAGCTAATCCTACAGTGACTATGATAAAGATATTACATATATTGCTTGAACCTTTGCTTGCAGTCTACCTTCCCAAAAATGCTGGGGCTCAAATAAAAAAAAGCTCAACCTACTTGGGCCTGCCTGAAATGTGATTTTTACATGCCACGACACAGACATACAATTCAGTTGATTTTTTGTGATGAAGTGACAAATGATCTTACTCCAGTGTTCCAAATGAAATACTGATTATTGGGAAATATTTCTTATAATTTGCTATCAGTTTTAAACCAACAACAAAAGACAGCGCTTAATAAAGCTTCTTTCCCAGACAAGATGTATTAAATAAATATTTTTCCATCGGATTGTAAACGCCTAATTCTAATCAACATTTCAAGATTAAAATATTGTCAACATTCCGCAAGAAATCTACATCTGTAATCAGGATAAACATTTTCTCCTGGCAAATGATAGTCACAATAACACAGAACCTATCTATTGACAAAAGTTTTACAGAAGCCATCAAATATTTAACACGTTGGCTAATTTTGAGCCGCGTTGAGTGATGATTTACCTTAAAATTCTCAACCTTCTAATATTAACAGAGTAACATGAATCGACCTGCGACTGCTGCATTTAATTCAGATAACACCATTTCATGCAGCATGAGAACACATTTCCTCATTTTGATTCTCCATATGGCAGGCTTTGTTTTGATTTCCAGTATGCAATGTTATATACAAGTCATTGGAATAGACACTGTTTTCAGAAGATGGATATTTGATATTATCTAGCGAACAGCAGCAGCAGCCAGCGAGATAAATGGATGCATTTGGTAGTTGCTTTCTAATGAAAACAATATGCTCACATGCTTTTTAAAATAATCACGGTTGCAGAGGGCTGAATTACATTTTCCTACCTATGGTAAATATTATCTTAATGGGATATAGAGTTCAAGTGAAATCAGTGGGATGAAAGTTAAAGATGTGACAAGAGATAGGGTCAGGGTTAGGTAGGTTGCTCTTGAGGTACATATTGACATATTCATTCATGGGAAAAAATGTTGCTAAGCAACAATTTCTTCTCCATTTGAGTAGCTGAGTCGTTATACAATATTCCTAGAAAACCTTCTCTGAAGCACTGTGATTGTGTCAATGTCAATGGAGCCATTTTTATCTAAGAGCAATGAATGTAACAGCAGGAAGCTTCTTCACAAATCTCTCTCGCTACTCTTCCTCTTATAATACGTACATCTTTTGAATTGCCTGAATTCAAGCTTTACTTTTCCTCTTGTTGCCTCTGACCATCGCATTGTCCCTGCTGGATTAGAAGAATCTCTTTATAGATGTTTTCGAAGGCAACAACCAGTTCATCTCGGGAAGCCATACATAAACTAAAACAGACCATTTCTTAAATTACTTGCTTCTATCCATAATTTTGCAGGATGTGACTAATTCCCTTTGCACTTTTCTGCATAGGTTTCAGCACGGTCATGCCTTTCATGAAACGGATGTGCCTTGACACCAACTGTCTCTCTAATGCAAGACACATACTCAGTTTTTTCTAAATTGCAACTTTTCTTGCAGATCAGTAAGTGACAGTATGTGACGACAAATGCTTTATTAACATTCCCTGAGATACACAACAGGACGCTGACTTACGATAACTTCATTCAGCAACCTTGTGGTATGATGAAAGAACAAGAGAATCTTAAATCAAATACAATTAAAAACTAGTTTTTGAAACACGATGTATAGAACAGTACCAGATGCCAGACCATACTGGCATTTTACAGTGAAGTAACTGCTTATAAGGAAAGTCTGTACAAACAAGAAAATTGCAATTCCATAGCCCGTGACAGTCAAGAGTCTGTAATTACCTCACAGTACTCAGCTTAACACTAAATACTAAATATAGACATGAGAGACTTTGAAACTTCTTGACTTTGCTTAGCTATTTCATTCATTTGCAGCACCTAACACACGCACTGCTGTAGATCACAGAAGACCCTGAGCAGGAAGGGACACACAAGATGTCCCAGTCCATGTCATACAGCCAAGGAGTTTCAGGCCAATGGAATTTTTACTGTTCATATCATTAGTGCTAGATCTAAGGTTTTAGATGAGAATTTCAAAGCACTTCAGCAAAGCTCTGTAAATGCAACAAGACACTTCATTATTTCCATTTCATTCACATAAAACCTAAGAATATTCTTCTTTCCCTAGTTTATTTTCCAGATGTTCCTAGAATTCAATTCTAGATTCAGTCCAACCAAACTATTTCTGCTCCCAACCACGCTCAGATAAAATGTTTACAAGCTGAAGTACATGTGTTGTTTCTAGTTATTCTACAGTTACCTAATCAGAAGTTAATTGCATCCTCAGTCAGGACATCTCAGTTTCATACCACTAATTTACCTCAATTATTCAAATGGAATTTAACTGATTTCTAAAGCATTACTCAAGTGCAAATACAGCTCAAACCTGATGCTTTCCTTTTGCAAAAGAAAAATCTCAGATTTTTTGAATTTGCATGACTTTGTGAGGACTTCTCTTGGTTATGAAAGATGGCAACAAATTTTAGGTGTACTTAGTGAAATGGGGTGGTTTTGTTGTGTTTGTTGGTGGTTTTTTTTAACCACTTCAGGTTCAAAGCCCAATCCTGCACATAGCTCAGTACTGCCTGCAGGGCTGCTAATGGTGTCACAGTACCACCTTTCCTCCCTCATGGTTTACAACCTTTGCAATTTGTGTGATATCATAATTTTTCTGGTCGAGAGGAAATCCCTGCAGAGCAAATTTAAGTGGCCATGAATATAGTTTATGTAGTTTTTATCATACATGCCTCACACAAGCCTGCAGATCAGTTTGAAAACCATTACTCAGAAATTCAGCAGCATGCAACTTTGATTTCTAACTCTCCAGGGGAAAAAAAAAAAAAAAAAAAAGCAATACACAGGTGGAAGACAACAACACCAGCATCCAGCTCAGTCAGTGACTGGGTAAACTCCATTAAATTAATTTTGCTTCATCATGCCAAAATTGCCATTTGTGAAAGGAGAACTTGCAAAGACCCTGCAGTGAACAGCACTGAAAAGGAGGCAGGCACTACTATTGATGAATTAGTTGTGGCAACAGATCTTTGAAAACAAAATTTTAAACATCCAAAACTTTCTCTAGAAACTGTATCCCATTCACCGGGATTTGCATTAGCACTTTGATAACAAGCCCATCAAACTGTGCATTTCTTTAGAGGGAACAAAGAACAGCTTGTCTCCACATCCTATTATAATTACCACCAAACTGCACTGGAAACTTGGCAGTTTTGAATTTCATAACACCCATGACTGACATTCCTAATTAATACTATTGTTTTTCTCCTCTGGCTGAATTTTCTGAGTGCCAACATGCATAGCATACACAATAAACAGACATTAAAGAAAATAACATCAATGTTAATCTCTAGCACAAATACATCAAATGCCTCAGTGAAGTGCACCGAAAAGGACAGCATTCCTATAAATAATGGATCGTTGCAGTCTGATAATCTTTACCCTCCTACGCTAATAAGATGATAATCTTTCTCCTCCTGTGTCCTTGCCTTTGAATTTCAGTGCTGCATTGGCTAAAGTGCACTACCAGCTCATCTTGTCACATTGCTTTGAAATCTGAAAATGAGCAAACCTTTCAAAAGAGAGAAGAAAAATGGTCAAATGACAAACGGTCAAAGGAGTGAAATGCTCTGTGTGTTAATTCTTGATTAATCCTGATGCCAAGTTTCTCTTCTCTGTACTTTTCAGTAATTCTAAGGCCAGGAAAATTCATGTGGATATGTATTTGGTTCATGCTAGCTCACTGTGGGCACATCTCTGCTGCACAGTAGAGCTCAGAAATCTCCAGGGTATCCCAAAGTAACTCCAGAAGCAGAATTAGCATATTTGAATGCAACATCAACACCCAGCTGACAACTGCCCACACTTCATTTATCAGCAGAGCTGGTTTCTATTTCTGCACGGCTCCATACTGAACAACGTGGACATAACAGCATCATTAAGAATATTAACTGCTATTGATTTCAGAGCCAGAGACTGTATGGAGAGATACCAAAATAATTAATCAAATATAATTACATTTTAGAAACACTAACTTTTTTTTTTTTTTTAACTTTCCATTTTGAAATAGCATTTCTGATGGAACAGAAAAAAGAACAAATGGAAGTAAGAAGAGGAAAAAAAAAGCAAACAGATTCTTACAGGTGAAAACTTTGTAAATGCTGTATCGATGTGGCCTCACAAACTGGTACCTTAAAATATTCAGGTAGAACCTAAAGCACCCTTCGAGTACATGAAGTCCCTAGATTGGATAAAACAAATTCACCCTGCCGAGATTTGGACACCATTGTGATGGCCAAGGTCTGACTGGAAATCAGCAAAATTAGATTTGATTTCCCACATAGACTTTCAGCATGCCAGATAACTTCATGATCCAAATCACAGAGTGAAGACCCTAAAGAACATAAACATAACATAAACAATGAAAAACATAAAAATATTTAAATTAGAATTCTCTAAACATGAATTTTATCAACTGCCACTGTCAGCATAAAGAAACATGTAGATGATATAGATGATACACATAACATGTGCTTTTTCATACTGGATCCCTGGCAGATCTCCCAGTAAAAGAAATTTGCTAGAATTTTTATGTCTCCTTGAGATAAGGATCTCAAGAGGTAAATACATTTTTAACTATCATGAACCTAAAAGGACTTTTAAGCACTCAAATATAGGCTCAGAGACTTAAGCTTAAGTCTCTGGATGATGGATGGATGGATGGAAATCTTACTGTCTTTTAAACTCTGCAGACTGCTCCCAAATTTCTCACTTAGATGAGTACCAACAACAGTGCGATCTGGAAGCGGTATTCAGAAATGGATGCAACTGTTGGAGTCTGTTCTACCATACTTTTCAGTGAAACTAATATATGTATGATTGATTGCAAAATCTGTTCTTTCAGAGATCGAGTAGAAAAACGTGTATTTCTAGCCCATGAATATGTTAAAAATATCAGAATTGCAGTAAAATGTCAAAATTCTCAATGCACTGAATTGTTGAATAGCTTCGATATGCTTTTGACTTAAATTTCAATTTTTCTTTAAAATGTCTAAATTGAACTGGAGTTTTAAAATAGAATTATTAAATCAAGTTGAAGAGGAAAAGTGTGCCATTGGAAAGCATATAGAAAATACTGTAAATGCTTTCACAACTTCACATTTTTCCTCCTTTTTACATGTTAGGAGTTGGGATGATTACAAGAACAAAACTACTGACAATAGAGAACTTAAGTTCTGCAAGTTATTTTCTGTTTAAATGACCTTATAAAGTTTCAAAATACGTTTTTTAACTTCACTTTTAAGTCGCACAGGAAAGCAAGGAGCATCACATAGACTTAATCCTAATAACTGAGTTATTGATAACCTTGCCAATATCCAGCAAGGTGTCTATCTACAGATTTTGCCTTGAACGCATTTATTACAAGGTTATTCAGTTGGTAATTCTTTATTTGAACACAACATTTAAAGTTCAAAAGCTGGTGTGTGTCATGTGTCTTTTTTCATCTGTAATGTCCTCTTCATCAAAGCCTGCAAAGAGCTTGGAAGAGGCTGCAGTCTCCTGGTAGCCTTGTGTTTCATGTTTTGTGGTTTAAAAGAAATGCTTTTATCAGGAAAAGTGTCACAAAATGTCTTTATGAAGCCCTTCAAGTTCTCTGCTTTAGTATCAATACAGTCCTAGAAACATCAGCTTGAATATTTCTCTTTTAGAACTTTGACAGGCTTGAGCATGTGGCAGTTCTATTGACCTTCGTCTTACCCTTTTCACCTTGTGACACCTCCTATCCTTATATCTCTCTCAATATTGCCACATCCACAGCCCCATTTTTGGCAAATTTCTCTGAAAAAACTCAGTGCAGTTGACAGCAGCCTCTCCTCTTATGTTTTTTGGATACGCTCTGGGAGATGCACTTCCAGGAGGCAGAGACAGATCGTCCTTTAAGCTGTCTATGGTGACTGGATCACAAGAAGAATGACAGATGTGACACCAGGGACAAAAACATTTTCAGAGGGTTCTGGGGAAAATATTTGTAATTCAAAAGAGTTTTTGTTTGATTTGGTTGTTAGATAGAAACCCAAATTCTGCACCCCAGGCTATTGGCAATAGGTCTTCAAGACATCGAAATGGCAAATTCTAATATACATATCTGACTGACGTACTTACAGATAACTATGGCACGGTGACTAGCACTTTTATGCAGGGACACTGCAAACAAAATCACCAGCAGAAAGCAATGAAGCATAAAAAAAATATGTCCCTCCAGATGAGCAGTGCCATAACTGCCTCATCTCAGTCTCATCCACCCTTACAAGCATTGTTCATACATCGAGGGATAATTCACAACAATTTACAGATGCTTGCCCTATCAGTTTAGCTTCAAGTAGTTAATTTGAGCATATTTTTTCCCATTGCATATGTAAAAAATAATGAACCACAGTTATTTCTGAATACAAAAGACTTGCAATGAATCCAAGTTCACTCTGCGGTCTGAAGGAAACAAAACAAAACCCAGGAAAAAAATGATATAATGAGGAAATAACAAACTGTAAAAACATAAACAACAACTACAAAATTGTGCAAGTATGCAATGCTGCATCCACCCTTCAGATAATTATGTCCCTTGGACACGGGAGCCGTTATTTCATTTTTATTTTAGATCCAAGGTTCCTGTGTGAATGTCAGTTATGATAATACAGGCTGATGGTCAGGTCTGAACTGTCATTGCTTTCAACAACGTTTCCCTTAGAAGGTTCCATTGTGTGATATGACAGTTCAACACTCTGCACTCATAATAATGGCGCTTTGGGGAAGGAATGGGCTTTTAAGAATGATTCATTTAATACGTCCCTTTGAAAGTAACTGTTCCATAAAACCTAGAGAGAATTGTGTTGATAGGGATCATTTTTTCTGTCTTCAACACCACTGAAATCAGTGCTGTCATAGGAATTCTAGTTCCTCATGGCTGAGCACAAGGAGAGCAGCAGCACAGCTCTCTCTTCTCATGAGAGGGGACCATAAGACCCAAAGGGTTCAGCAGCTTGACTACCCTGAGAGGAAGGAAAAAAAATGCATGTTTGTAGTACTGAATTCAAGAAGAGAGATCAATGAGATATAGCTCCTAATCTCCATTTGGAAAAAGTAAACCAGTTAGGAGCACCCTAGTTAGGATTCTTCTTCTTCTAACTGCAGAATTGTGTGTGAAATCAGGACCACAACCATTAGCAATTGGATCACAGCCTCGATCATTTTACTGCAGTTGGCTTATTTTAACATGTCCTATCCCACAAAGACTGCAAGAGGCTTCAGCTCACTGCCCGTGCTGCTGCACTGCAGTCAGATAGCACTTCAAAAGAGCACCATATTTAATTTTCACCTACAAACATTAAAACAACCTTTTAAATTTAATTTGCGATACTCGTCGATCCTGGAAAGTAGGGCATTTATATTAGGGTACATAAATGTGCATCTATCCCCACTCAGGAACCAGATTTCACAATGTTACCGTTTGCTTTTCTTTTTCCACAGTACATCTTAAAAAAAAAAATACATCATAATATGGTAGAAATGCTTTGAAATTAAAGAACAACATTTCTGCTCTCTTGCTCATGCATCGCCCAGTAAATAATCACAAATGGTTGTTAATCTATTCAGTTTGTTAATGGGATCATGCCAAATTCAGGAAAACATTGCAAATAATTATAACTCACAATTCAGCACCCCACCCATCTTCATCTTTTCTCAGCCTCTTTTATTCCTTTTGTTTTTCCCTCATTGATTGCCAGCTGCTGGTTCAGATGTCATTTCCTGCCAGATGTTTTCATAAAAACCTCAATTATATCTAACAGATGAGATAGCTATAGAACCACAGAGTTGTACAGACTTCCAGAGTCCAAAATCCAGACTTTGGACATAAGTGACTTAATGAGATTCTATTGCTCCTGACACATTGGTTTACCCCAGTGATGATTTCTCACAGGTGAGGATTTCATCTGTATGATTCTAACTGAAATAAGCCCAAAGTCTACTTTTAAAACAAAATGTAGTAACAAAAAAAAAATAAATAAATAAAAATACTTAACCCTGCATCAAAGAAAGGAAATCAAAAAAAGGAAATCAAAACAGGAGCATGGAGGCTGCAGCCAGCCCATGCTAATTCCCCTTGTTGCTCCTTCCTTCCCAGATATTACAGTATGGATGCGAGAAAGTATCAGAGCACCCAGATGATAGAACAGCCAAGGATTCAAG
Organism: Phasianus colchicus; assembly: GCF_987193195.1. Lineage (NCBI taxonomy): Eukaryota > Metazoa > Chordata > Aves > Galliformes > Phasianidae > Phasianus > Phasianus colchicus. Next base: position 4,725,676 of record NC_143451.1, on the reverse strand, counting down.
CACAGGCAATCAACTGCATCCTCAAGAAAGTCAGCAGATTTGCTTAAGTATCAGACTTTATTATTCTATCCTGATAATAAGCCACAATAAAGACATAAAGCATCCTAGTAATAACTTTTAATTGAGTTTATAGGAAAATTAACATAACTAGAATTAAACAAGAGAGGAGTTGAATACAAGATTTATTTCATCTCACAATAATCTATTTTAAACTGTCAGCAGCCTTTTAACTTTCAAATTACAATAGAGCACGGCCATGTAAGACACCACCTGACCAACCAGCCTCGCACCACTATAATAACAGCTTTAATAAAGAAATGGAGTTTAAAGCATCACCTTTCTCAGCATCTGAAAATACAGAGATAATTGAACCTGATTTTCTTCAAAGCATTCTACCTTCCTAATGAGGTCTAATGAATTCAGCACTGCAGATTTAACAACAGGTGCCTTTACGTTAGGAGGACAGGCTGTACAGACACAAACAGCACCTGCAGTACTTTTCCTCAAGAATGCTAAAAAAGGCTTCAGAACTCCCTCCAAAAACAGCTACCTTGCCAAATACATAAATAAGTAAATAAGATTATTACCTAACATTCCTAAATCACCCATCAGTGGGGCCTCAGCCCCAGCTCTCAAGTGTCTGCATCTATCACAAGCACTCTGACAACACACATACTTCCCAGCTCTCAGTCTCCACTTGGACTGCTTGATACAGTTAGGTAGGATTGGTTTTATCCCTTGTCCTGAGTCTGTATGAAAACCAAAAGACTTGTTAGCAACTCCCAGATGCTAATTTATTGAGAAAAATAGTGCTTCTCCTGGATCACAACAAGAAGCACTTTCCTTAAGAGGTCACACAACTTTCTCAGTATCACAAAGGAAGCCTAAGAATCAGAAACTGAAGGCACCTCAGGCCCGTCCTTAATCTTCGAGACTATACTGCTTTTTCCAGGCAAGTGCAGGAGCTCCTTTCTCTAAAGAGATCAAAACCAGACACTGCCAAGGTTATTTCACAGACCTGCAATGACAGCCAATGCAACAGTGAAGAAAAAAAAAAGATGGCAACACCCAAGTTCAGTTATCACCAACCTCCGCTGCCCATTTTTTGCATGTTTAAATAAGAAATACCTATACAGTGAACTATATGTTCTTGAGATTAAAACCTCCATTGTGGTTTTACAAGCTACCATGAGGTCTATTTTTTTTTTTTTTTTAAATGTTACAACACATAAAACATGTTCTCTGATGTAATAAACATGCTTGTGCTTCAAATAACTCTCATCATTTCTTTTTATAAAATTGTTTTCACCATAGATGACGATGACTGAAAGACAGAAAAATAAATATACCAAGTCTTCCTACAGAGTAACACACCTATAATACCCAGATGCCAGTCACTTTCTCCCCACGCTCCTAACCAGAAGGCTCCTACTTGAGCCATGGAATACCATAAGCATCAGTAGCATCATGGTCATTGTTCAGCTGCTGTGACACATTCCACTTGCAGCTTCAGGTTAGGCTGTGATTAATCAGAGTCTATTTGTTGCAGAAGCTAATGGAAGAAACAGTGCTAAGCATTTTTCAAAAATGAATAATAACCCAGGTACCTGGCACCTGCATGTGAAGTGAAGCATTGCAAACAAATGAGGAGTAATAGAGCTTACTAGGCATATAATGTTATTGTTTTATTTTAAAAAGTGCAGAATAGGCAAAGTAGAAGTAATCAACCCGAACACTTTCACCAACTAAATAACCTTTAAACTTTCTGAAGTCCTATAAAATAACATGATTGATTAGCACCTGCATGAGCCTGCAAAGGAGAATGGGACGTTTACGTTTTGAAATTATATAAGAAATTTACTCCTACCTTAACTGTGCAAAAGGGTAGAGTCTATCATTCAAATACTGAGACATTGAGTTAATGATTTTAATGGCCTAGATCTTGCTATTGTGTTTCCTGGACTTTTTAAGTGCTTGAAGAAATAGTATTCAGGTCTTAAGAATTTACCAAATTAGTGTCTGGAGACTGACAGACATTTTAAAAAGAAAATGCCAAGTAATTGTTCCCTTATATAGTACATTATTTTTATATGCATTTGTAGAGATGCCCAGGATCATAAATGTCTCCTTCTTACAATTTGAAATAAAGAGTAAATAAAAGAAATTTTAAGGGAAACCAAAGCCGGTGCATACACAGGTGACTTGTTTAAACAGGACAGCAATACACTGCTTAGACAGGTTAGCACTACTGAATTTGATGGGTAAAACGCTGCCAAACCACTGATTCTGCCAATTGAATAAATCCCACACTAGAAACAACAAAAAAAACCACGCTGAAAACTATTGCTAGTTTCATAATTCCCAGTTAGTTTTTCTCTCTCCTATGGCTCCTTGTGAAATAAGATTACTCATAGGCACTGCTTCTATCTGTATTCTTCTGAGCTCAATGACTTCCTCCTGATATGTTCTAAAGTATGAAAGGACAACAGGGAGTTTTCTGAGGAAATAGTCTTGGCTTACCACTTGATAAAGATAGATCTTGGTCACAAATTCTATCCATACACAACAAATCCAATTTTTAAAGAAGAATTAATTCACAGTATAGATGACAGCATCTCAAAAATAGGATAGCTAACACAGCATGTAGAGTTCTGAACTATAGTAGAATATCAAGCCTTGAGAGTCGGATTCACTGACATTTAGAATGCTAGAGTCTGAAAGTTGAAGGTTTGGGGTCAAGAAGTTAGAGAACAAATATTAACACACCGAGACGAATTACAATTAAATCTGGAGAACACAACACAAATAAACTGAGAACGTAACAGAGTTCATAGAATCACAGAACAGTTTGGGTTGGAAGGGACCTCAAGGGTCATCAGGCTCCAAACCCCCTATCGTGTGGGGGGCCTCCAGATTTAATACTAGACCAGGCCCCATCCAACCCAGCCTTATAAACCTCCAGAGACAGAGCATCCACAACCTCTCCAGGCATCCTGTTCCAGCACCTCACCACTCTTAGTGGACAACTTCCCCGATACTCAACTTAAATCTTCCCCGTCTTCAACTTCAAACCATTTCCCTCCGTCCTACCATTACCTACCCTTGTAAAGAGTTAACTCCCCTCCTGTTAATGTTTGTAACGTAAAACTTGGTAGTATAAAATCTTAATTTCATGAGAAATAAGATAGTTTAGTTGTATTTTTATGGGCTTTCTAGAAAACGTTACAGTACCATTCTGCTCTGAAAAAAATTGAGATATTCACTAGGCTGGCTGACATTTGGGGTTGTATTTGCATACAATATACTTTAGATTCTGAAACTGAAAGGAGTGCAAGCCTTTGTTTTGAAAAGGAAAAATATCACACTGGGAAAAAAAAAAGGAGAAAGAACTGAATGATGGACTGAGGGATAAACATTGTGCATTATTGTTTATTCAAGGATCTTGAAGCACTAAATAAGGTTTTCCTAGTATCATTACTGTGGTGATTAACATCCTTTTTCACACTTAAAAATCATTCCTAAAATTTAAGGATGAATTGATTTCTCCTGACTATAATTAATTACTCCACACCTAATTGGAGGAAGTTGCTGGTTTTTTCTCAACTCCATGCTTGCAAAATAGCAGCTTAATTCTGCTTCCTTTCGTCTTCTGCTGGAGGCAGAGTTAGCAAACCCCATGGCATCAGAATGATAAAATATCTGCTCCTGGCCTTCTCACTTCATAAAGCAAGTTCTACCATACTGCATCTCTTCCTCAAGATTAGCAAAGTGGCTGCTCTTGAGTTTTAAAGAAGAAACTCAAGAGAAAAGACAGGATGGTAAAAAAAAATAATTGCTATGGTTTAACAAGCACAGCCAAACATCCTGCTGGTGCAAGGAAAGCTTCTGTATGGGTATGAGATAGCAGGGGTCAGCTGGGCTGCAGTCCGTCAAATAAGCATTTGAGAGAAAATCTCTATAAATTATAAAGTGAGAGTAAAAAATTGCTGAGAAGATATTAAGAACTCCGTATTTTGATCTGAGAAACTTCTGGTTTTTGTTAAGCACTTTTTGACAGGGAGAGAAGAGAAATGATGATTGTGTTCCCTTCTCTACAGCTATAAGCCTTTCATGGTAAGATTTCATAAATAATACAAGGACACGAGTCTTACCATTTAATGAACAGGTTTTGTTTTTTTTTTTTTTCCATTTTTGATACACTACACTTTAACATCAACAATACTGGAACATTCTGTAGCACCGCTTCCATAATATGTATGTAAACAATAGTGATAAACTACATGTTCTGCTGTAAAAGAAATGTGTGAGGGCTGAGAGCTACTTCACATTAGCAGCCACAAAGTTTTGGGAGTAATTATTCAGAATTGAAGCAGTTGGGAATAGTTGTGTTTCCTTTGGAAACCTAACAAGACATATAATAATTTAAACCTGGATTTCCTTAAAGAAAACACTGTGTATTGTTTTATGTATTGTTAGTGGTATCAGTGTGTTTTTCTGAGCTAGAAGGTACTTATTTAACACAACTTCATCAAAAAGAATCAAATACAGAGTACCGTCACCGCACCAAATCAACATCTCCTGTCTCTAAGGATGAATTGTCCTCAGTAATTTTGTTCCTTTATTACAAAACATTAAAAATAGTATCTCAAGCCTATATTAAATACACTGAAGTGTTTCGTATGCTATTAGAAAACTCTCTGAAGAATAAAACATTGGCTTTGAGATCCAACATTCAATTGCCCATGCACAAAATACTACAAAGCTAGTTCACTACGCATATGGGTACAACCTTTATGTTAATGAGACTAAGAAGCCCCTATCTACACAGAACACTGAATTGATAACTTCTTAATCTTCCCACCTTCACATATTTGAACATCTTAATCTATAAATAAATGTAGCACTGAGGAAATATAATATTCATCTTCCCATTGCAGTCAAGAATCAAAATCCAATTGTGCTAAACTCCAAAAATCCATGAAGTCCATCACCCTGAGCTGCATTATAAAATGCAAACTTACAGTGGCACTGGTAAAAAAATAGGGAGAAAAAGCAGATTTAACAAGCAAATTGCTCTGAACAGAGACTCTAGGAGCAGTTACATTACATTTTAACATCATATCCTACACCTCATAATTAATTCATTGCGTTATCCAGAAATTCAGTAATCCTTTCTATACGTTGATGCATCTTTAAAAGAATGAAGTTCTGTGTAAAAACGTGTTTTCAGAACCAGACTTCAGCAATGACTGAAGAAAAAAAACTGAAGGTGCAGTGTGTAAAGAGCTCATAAGAACTCATAATAAGGATGATATTGGATGTAAATTAAGGCATAACTGTCCTTCCTGAAAACCGTTCAGATTTTGCAGGCTGGGATTCTCTCCCCTCAGCACATTCTCCCCTTGTATTTAAAAAAACCACCCTCTGTAATTACAAATGCTCTTACTCACACAAATCTGGAGCTGCACGTTTTAATATGGCATTATTTCCTCTCCTAAAATGCTGATTTATTTTAGATAAATAGTATTCTTGTGTCACATGTCAATTTATTCTAAAGGAAATAAAAGAAACAAAAGAAAACAATCAATGCATGCAGTTTTACTACAATAATATAAAATTGCACCTTTTGAAAAGCTTTGATTGTTTCCTTACCATGACCTTTTGCCTTTTTGAATTGCTAATTCGGTTAATGGATTCATTTTGCTCTGAAATTTGCATCATGGAAATTACCAGCCTTACAAGGTCCTCCATGTACAACACAGTTTGCATATTTTTGTTACAAAGGTTGCATTTTACACTGGAGAACAGTAGGATGCCTTGAAAAGTTAAGAACGTAAGAAGTTACATTAGGGTCAGTGGTATAACATAGAGCTTGTTAACTTTTTTTTTTTTTTAAAGAAAGCATGAAGTCCTGCATTTATTTTTATTTAATTTATTAATGAAAACAATCCAGAGATAAAGACAAAGCAGTGATCTTAAGCTTAAGTTTAGACAAAGACCAGGCAATGTGGCTTGCAGAGATAGAACTTGGAAGCCATGATGTGATTGGAAAAGATATTCAGTTTCCCATTCCTTTATTCCAAGTAATATGCTACGTGTATATGTAGAGTACAAGAAATAAGTTTCATCTGAAATCTATGGAAGTCAGTTGGACAAGTTTCCAGTAGACAAATGAAATATGAATGAGTGTACTTCCCTGCCCTTAGGGGTTCTGCAGCAATTTTTCAAAGCACTGTTAATACCAGAACAGTCCCCTGGAAGTTATCTGCTAATCCATTGGTAGCAGCTTCAGTTGTGACACCGGCACAGTGAATTTGCCTTTAGAAATTATGCTAACCTGCTAATGCAGCTAATCAGAAACTTGCCAACATCAAGTCACGCTCTGGAAAGTCGAGGTCAGGTCACAGAACTTTACTATAATTACCAGGGTTTTCAGATTTGTTCATTCTAAAGAGTGTGTTATATAGGATGACAGTGCACAGTCTAACTCAGCTAAAGGGACCAAAAATCACTCTAGCAGCATGAGCTGAATAAAGATCTTGCTTGGAGAAATCTGAACCCCACTGGAAAAATAAAGGAGACTTAAGAGGCTTTGACTGCAGAAATTCCTTGACAATATGGAGATGCTCTGTTACAGATAATACTGTATATTTTCACTTTTGGAACTTGAATTTCAACTAACCCACATCCTGCACAGTTCCTCCGAAACAATCAGGGATCAAAAAGTCCTCAGATAAATCCTTATCAATAAATAAATAGATAAATCAAAGGCAGAAGTAATCAGATGAAAGGGCCACCACCACTGAGAACAGAACTCGTGATCACGCTTCATTCATAATATTCATTTTCACTTACATTTTCCACAATGGAAGTAGAATAGCAATTAGCTTATTTAGACCCTGCATGCAAAAACAAAGACTGAGCTGTCATGGATACTTCTCACCAAAACCTCCTCTCAACTCCTACATTTTCACGTAAGCAGGTGAGAGCTGAGTAACAAACTCTGCACAAATCACCAAGAAATTAAGCCTTTTCAATACATGATGCTTAGAATTTAATAGAAGTCATGTAACTACGCTCAGAGCACACAAAGCAGTTCTCTCAAAAAGCAACTAGAGGAGCAGCACTAGAAATCCCAGTACCTATGGAAATTCAGTGATTTAACCACTCTGTTGTCATCTTGAGAACATCCATGCTGTCTGTCATTGGCTGACAATTCACCAAACAATCTCTCAAAGCTAACATATTTCACCAAGCTGAAAGCCCACCTTTCACCTCCTCACCCTGCTGCAGTTCTGCAGCTGTTAAACAGCCCACGTGGGTCAGGACACAAAAACTCTGATATTAGGAGAAATAATCTCATCACGTGGTTATGTACCTATAAAAGTTAAATAGCAAAACACACTTTAAAAGACACAGACGAAAGGTCATCTGACTTCCCACCTTTTAACACCAGTCTGAACTCTGTATTTCCATACGGCGTTTGATTTGAAACAGCAGGACCTCCCTAACTAAAAAAATATGAAATATTTATTAAAAAAAACAAAAACGTTTGCTTTTTACTTTACAACAATTCAAGAAAAGAAAATAAGACATGAAAGAGGAAAAACTTGTCTCATGAGCTTAAAAAAACAAGTTGACTTTAATTTCAAAATCCCATGCAACCAATGAACCAAAAGCTAAGATTAGCTACAGCATACAGCTCTAATTGGAGTTTAAAACAATACCATTATTAACATTTACTATTTATTTCAGCATTCTGCAGGAATCTATTTAACAAGCAAACAGTCACTATGAATAACAGAACAGATTTTCAATGTAGATACAGAGCTAGCAGAAGCTAACAGACGTCCTTAACTGTGGTGCAGCATGCTGTCATTCTTTTCCTTAAGTATTTCTCTTCTACACTACTGCTTTTCATCTCAAAACTTTCATCTTACTGTATCTGACCTAGAACTGCTTACTTTATAGGCTGGATTCATTGTAAGCCTGACTTACCAAGACACTGCCCCTTTGAGTGGCTATTCCAAACTCATTTCACTGGTCTAAAGTACCTTCAAAAAATCCTGCATTAATAATTTTTTTTTCCACTAGCTGATTTTTTTTTTTCAGTTTTCCTTTTTGTTTTCATTCCATTGCCTAGTCCTAGGAAACAAATTCTCCAGCAGTGTTAGATTCATCATTCTATTAAGCAAAACAAGCATCTCAAAACAGGTATTTTAAGCTTCCGTGGAGACAAGGGAACACAAGATCACCATTATTGGCTGCTACAAGCATGTTAAAGTTCTTGGCACTTATTCCACTGACTCAATTTATTGCTGCACATGGAAGGTGCTTTGGTACTACACATTGAGTAACAAGCACCACCCTTTGGCAAATTCCTTTTGGGTCTCACAGTTTTACTGTGCTCTTCACCTTTACTTTTACACATCTTTTTAAAAACCAATTTCAGGTGCTTGAGGCCTTGATAACAATTACAGAAATATTTAATCTCACTTGGGCTGACAACATGAGTCATCAGCAACAGCTATATGTCACTATAAAAATTAAGCTGGCAAGGTTACCAATGTGAGATCTTCGGTAGCTTTTAAATTATTGAAAATGTTGGCATTAAACAAATATTCAGATACATATTGTAACTCTTAACTATTGGCCCATGAATTTCTATATGCATACACGTATAGAAATAATTTGTTTCACTGTTTTGTATGAAATTAAAACAAAACAGTAGCAACACAGAACCTTGTACTCAACACAGTTGACTGTTCTCATCTCCATCCCACAGGGATGTGAGATGATGCTGAGCCACTTGCTCAGTTCCATCACTTAGAAGTTATGAATAAATCTATGAGCATTTACTGTCTCCTGTTTTCATCATATAACATACCACACAGATGGGAAATAAAAGGTTTTCAAGTGGTACAAGGAAAAAAAAGATGACCTCATTCCTACTGTCACTAGATCTTTCCAAGCTGATTAAGAACACCCAGACAGGAGTCAAGCAGACCGTTAAAGCTTTTCTCTTTCAGGACAGTACAGAATCAGGAAGTGTCATTATTAACAGATCTCTCTTCTGTTCAGGCAATGTTCTATATTCCAAGCAGCTTCTTTATCCTTTATCACAGATACTCTCTGCCAGATAAAAGAAGAGCTGCAAAAATTCATCTTGATGAAACTCACCACTAAATACATTTCATGCTTACCAGACAGACCAGCAGAGGCGTATTTGTAACAGTATTAGGCTTTATAGTGCAAAACTAGAGGAAAACACAGTACTACCACTGTCAACCAGCGTCCTTCATTTAATTTATCACAAGTTAAATCTAATACCAAAAGTCCAGAAAAACTGTTGACTAATGATGATGGTCAAACTTCTGCTCCATAGGAAATTCTTTGGATCCTAAGTGAGAGAACACATTTCACTGAATAAAGATTGTGAACTAAGATTTCCTGCAAAGTGTCACTAGATGGCATCTTGTCATCACACTTCAAACTGAGTTCATCACGACTGTCATTCCTTCATGACAAAACACTAAACAGAAAATGTTCTGAAGACATATCAATTTACTGTAACTCTTGAAATACTGTCTTTACTGTTATGTTCTATGTACAGTCCTACTGCAAGTCACTTAAGATCAAAGAAAATCCATATTCACAAGTTGCTTATCAACACAGGTACATAGATATTTGAAAGTTAGCAAAAATATGAATGTGAATTAAAAAGACTTCTTTATTTTGTAATTGTACTTAAAATGCAAACTTAGATTGTGGATACACTACACAACTTCCTTGTGTACGTTTGCTGAATTCCAGTGTGTAGAACTACCGAAACTAAATAAAACCAAAGCAAAAGATTTTATTTCCCCCACTGCATTTTCTTCAGCTCCCATAGGGTGGCTTCCTTGATTTTCAAGTAAAAGACATGTGAGACCACAGCTCATTGAGAGCCTTCCCATATCAGCTTATATTTAGAGGAGCAATGCAAACAAAACCTTCTTTGAAGTTCACTCCATAGATGCTTTCATTCCTTGTCTTCCCTTTGCGTTTTGAGCCACTGTCCACCCCCAGTTTCTCTTTTCACACCACAACCATAAATATTCACAAACTCAAAATGAACTTCTATCCAACTTCAACTGACATCAGCTTTCTAGATTCATATAACTGTTGGTATTTTAATTTCCAGCTAGTTAGTAGCTGATTGCTTCCCTTTATTTATTTACTGACATTTAAACCCATGACTAAAGCACAGGACAGCGAAAAGAAGGCTGCTAAGAGAACAGTGCATAGCTTAGCTCTACTACCAAAAAACCACTGAAGTTTATAAAACAATGAAAAAAATTAAAACATCAATGCCTGTCAACATATCACAGAGAACTGCTTTTTTAAGAATAGCTACAACTTGCTGCTATTGACCAAACTGAAATCATGATTCAGTACAGTTTGCACCACAATTAAAAACAGTGCACCCAATGGAAGAGAACACATGGGCTGCTCTGAAAATAATGCCTCCTATGTTATATTAGTAGACAATGTCAGAAACTACACTGCAATACTGACAAAGCTGAAGGCTCCAAATTCACTGTTAGGCCAGAGAAGATGACCACCTTCCTCTTGCACTATGAGAGCTCCAGGCCCCAGTCAGAATCCCAGGAGCACAGTAACAGTCTTGGCTGGACTGTCCTACCACAACCACTGCATAGCTTGGGTTTGTTTATCAACACAGCAATAGAGACTCAGAAAATGGAAAACACAGCAAAAAATCTTCCTACAGTAGCCATCTTAGGTAAAGTCTTGACCCAATTCCGAATGCAAGGTGCACTTACTTTAACTATGAAAATACCCTTCCAACCACATGATAGGTAAAAAAAACTCCTGCAATATCACAGCAATTCTATACATCAGGTTAAGAAAATAAAATCAAGTGAGATCAGTTTTATAATATCAGGAGATTCCTGCAGTGTATTTCCCCCCTTCTCTCCTGTGCAGAAGCCTTTCCAAACAGTCTATGATGATTTTTAAGGAGTGGTTCTGGTTTGGGTTTCTTTCAGTTTTATGTCTGTCCCTGATAGTGACAGATCTTAGCAGCTTATTGAGCTTTCATTTGTTCTTTCTTTCCTTTGTATTTCTCTTTTGTTTTCCACAGAAAAGGCTCTTAGATGCATTTAGTTTTAAAGAAAACTAAAATCTCCATTTCTCCCCCTCTCCCCCTCTCCCCACATGCCATTATCTTCAGCTAATAGAGATCTTTCCCCAAAGAAGCAATATAGATAAGGTAACTTCAGGTAGCTAGCACATTTCTATTCCAATCACATGCAGCAATTCTTGCAGCAATTTTATTTCTCAACAAAAATCATTATTGTCCCTATTGAATTACCCTGAAGAGTCTTATTTGACACACAGTATCTTTTCTCAACATTTCATGATTAAAAACATTCTTACCAAATATCAATATACAGGCACAAATTTTAAGAGATGGAGACTGGGGATAAAGCAAAACCTTAGTAAAAGGCAAACCTCTGTATCAGCTTAAAATTCTACAGTAGCTTGGAGTATAAAACCAAATACACATGAAGAGTACATTACTTGGAAAAAGTATATATATAAGGTACCAAAAAAAAAAGAAAAAAACATTACAGAAGCCAAGCCCAAGTATATAACTCTAGAGTCTGGCAGTTAATAGGTGAAAGATCTCCAAAAGCTTCCCAACAGCCATGTTTCTTAGCTCCACAGTCATAACTGATTGCTTGACGAGACTTAACAGCCAAAGACTTTAAAAGGCAAACTTGGCTTCCACATATAGTTTAAACAGTCCAATATCTATCGAGCAGGTATACCTATCATGAAATGCCATATTGGATAGGTCTGATTATTCACCACTGAGTTCCCACTGTTCTGCACCACTAACTCCAGTCATCCCATTGAAGTCTCCATTTCATAACAGAGAAGTGAATTTAGCATATAAGTTTCAGCTGTATTAGATTCCCATGCAGTTCTGTCATCAAGAGCAGAAAAAAGCAATCAATAATTACAAGGGAAAAAAAAGAAAAAGAAAAGAATAAAGAAATAGGTCTGGAAATCAGCCTTCCTAGCTCTGGAACTGGGGAATTATTCAATAATTCGTTCTCAGCTCCATTTGAATTCTTATCTGTCAACTCTCCTTTTATTACCAGATTGTTCTGTAAGTAATGATCATGCAACACACTTGAAAAATCTTTGTATTCCCTCTCATCCATCACAACAAACAATTTCCCAAGCTATGAGAGAGACACTGTGATTTCAAGAGAAATACACTTAACGCTTAACTCATTATTTTTGATGCCATGATTGTATGGCATCAGAAATACCATGGAAAACACGAAGCTCCTTTGTCCTTCCATCACACCCCCACTCATCACAGCGTGGTGCTCAAATCTACCTCTAAATCAATAATTAGGAAAAAAAAAAATCACAATTAAAGGTTTGTAAATTACTAAGGCCCACGCAAGGCAACTGAAATTCTGTTTTATAGATACTTTCAAATCTGCAACAGCAAAAGATTGAATCATGAAGTTAAAAAAAAAAAAAAAAAAAAAAAAAAAAAGCAGCAGACCTTCCAGCTTCAGTATGGCCAAGAAATTCTATAAAGCCTTTCCCTTCTCTGTCTTTTTAAAGGGAAGCAAGAGATTTTCAATTTAAAATGACAGATGTCTAAAGAGACTTGTCCTGCACTGGTAATCAGATCATACTCTCTTTCCAAAAATACATTTAGATGAAAAACACACCACAGAATACTTCTTTAAAAGATTTGCTTTCCATAGATATGAACCCAATTTCAATGCTAAGACAATGAGCACAGCAGTTCCAACGAAATAAGCCTTTGTGTCTCACAGTATTATTTTAGAGCTTGTCAGAAGTTAGCTTGTAAAAAGAAGGCTGTAACTTTTCAGTTGCTATTAAAGCTTACCAAAGCAGTCCTAGTAAGAGGAAGTATCAGATCAGAAGGACTTAATGAAATAAGCTATTCTTCCAAACTTCATATAAGGGGAAGAAAAAAAAAGATTCAATCAAATCATTCAGATAAGTGAAAAGCTTTTTCTTCGTGTTTCAGTCTTTTAAGATATTTCTACACTTACGTTAACGTGAGCAAACGTCATTTTCAGAAGGCAGACCTTTCAAGCTGAAAGACAGCTTGAAAGGAAGTCCAACTACCTCCTTCTTTCAAGATGTTTTTGATTTTTTTTTTTTCCATGCCACGATGTTCAAATTCATTTTTCAAATTACATAAATCATGCCCACAAATAAGGAAGAAAAACACAGGCTTGCCAACAACAACTTTGCGCATTTCCTTATTCTGACACAAATCCACATCCCAGCAACCTCAGGTCTGAAGGCGTACCATACAGACACAGAGCAAAAAATAAAGGAAAGCGTACAAGTGAGGTCATGTCAGTAACTAGCACCATCTCCAGCCTTTCCACTAGGAAAAGCCTATGGCATTACATCAGTGTTTTTAGAGACAAAATGAGAAAAGGAACACTGAATTCCATCACTTTTTAAGTCACAATTCTGACTACATATCTGTCAAAACCAGAGAAACCAAAACCCCCTAAATGCAGTATGCAATGCAGACTATATACTTACAGACTGAAACTTGACTGCAATTCATGACCTCAGCATACCATATCATATGCCTTTGAGAATCAGGCTTGGAATTTCTCAGCAAAAACATATATTATGGTACACCTATTTCCTGCCAACTAGTAGCGTGATAAATGAAAAGACTAAGTGCAACACAGAGACAGACTACATTAGCTGTATCAATTCAGTCAATATAAAGTACTTCTGGCTTCAATTCTGCACCGTTTTCAAGAAAACAGCAGCATTACTGTTGAAAACTCTATGGTCTTGCATGCCAGCAAGCTTGTCTCAGCTTCTGCTTTTTAACTCCATGTATATCCTCAGTAGGGAACATAATTACAAAATGGGGGGCAGGTGTACCACACCCTACAACTTATTCAGATACTTCCCTCCTCAGCACAGCAGCAAAACACAACCTGAAGCCATGTCTGCATTCTCTTATGATGCTGGCAGGAGCACACCAGATAGACTGACAGAGCTGTCAGTGAACTTACATTTCATAACTCAAATCAGCATAACTCCGTTTGCTAATACAGATCTCAGCTATAATACTAAAGAGCATTTAAGCAAGTTCAACAGCAAATTCACTCTTCTACATCCCATGTTCGCACCCAAAAAGGTACCTGAAATTTACAAACTCTCTCAAACTTGCAACATGTTACACATAAATAATACTCTAGTCACCTGCAATAATCCAGGACGCATCGACTCAGAAAACAGAAGGAAAAATTAGCAAAGGCAAAGATGATTTTTATGGAAACAGAATTCCAACTGAGCCAAAACTAACCTGAGCCTACTAACTGGGGCTGGAGTCCCTTCCCCAGCAGAGCCAGACACCTGGCCTGGACCCACCAGAGTCTGCCAAACACCAATCTCCTCCTCTTCTGTCAGGAAGGCTGAGAAAATTGCTCATTCTCTACAGCTGCATTAATGGCATTCAGGTGCAGATTTCTGATGGCCAAAGAGATTAATTCCCCTCTCACAATTTCAGGATGATCACAATAATTTTCATATACGTGACATCTCCCTGTACTCTATTCAAAACAAATAAAGCACAAAAAAAATTGTGGATTTGCTCTCATGCAATGTGAGATAATAATAGCTCATATGTGCAACTTCTGCAAAGTATTAGGCCACCAACAAATCATTTAGCTATATACACTTGCCTAGGAATTTACAGGAAATGGAAATAATTTTGTTTCAGCATTACAGTATCCTGATTGCACAATAAAAGAAAAACTCTCTCATAGAATTAGTGTTAATGATCCTTTCGGTGCTTTTTACAGGTAATTCTTTGTAGTTCCATATTTTCATGAACATCTGTATTTGAGATTATTTCCATTTGGCACTCAAAGATGGAATTGCATCAGCCATTTACAGGCTGTTATCGAGGCCAACTGTGTTACAACAGGCAGCTATGCTGCCAACACATCAGTCCTACCTGAAGTTTTAGACTTCCCTCTGCACTTACAGGGATCATGAAATAGCATTAAAAACACTCTACACAAAATTCAGAACACACCTTCCTCCCCAATCTTCCAGATGAAAGTTAAAAGCGAACATCAATTCACAGACATTACTATCCATTCTTCTGCCTTTAATGTGAAAAATAAATTTTGGCAGTCTCTCCCCATGTTTGAAATCTCAGCAACTCCTCAGGGGATGAAAAGAGTCAATGCAAGTAAGATGCTTTTTTTTTTTTTTTCCCCCTTGGAACACAACTACTTCCAGCAATTTATTTGACTGACTGTGCCTTCCATTACCATGTAAATTGTTTCAGGCTGAAGGAAAAAAAGTATTAATCTCCCCTCAGTAAGTCATAAAATAAAGAAATCAATTTCAAGGTCAATTTAGTCTAAATAACACCTGCTGCCCTTTTTGTAACATGCAGACTCCTCTGAAACACTAAGTTACTGTCTATAAAGGCATCAATATGTGATGTTTCACATAAATCAATGTAACACATACACAGGATAGACTATTTTAACTGTACATCTGAGGCTTACCAGAGATTCAGAACAGATCACTTGTCATCACAGAACTTGAACATGAGCACGAAGCTCTTGTGTGAATAAGGGTCTGAATCTGCAAGAAGCTCTTCTCTTTCAAGATTGCTGACACCTAGGGATTGACAAGCAGGAAGGGTTCAGATCCACAAAGGATGGGCTCAACATACTTTTTTTTTTTTTTTTTTTTTTTTTTGAAGCACAAAAATGTAAGAATCAACAAGAAATGTTTTCTACTGGAAAGCTTACTTCCAAAACTAATAACACCAGAAAGGAAAACATTTGACGGTTTCCCTCCTTCCTGCAAAAAGGGAAACCTATTAATTGAAGAAAAAGAGTTGGTCTTTTTCAGAAAGAGCTCAATTTCTCTTCTAACTACTCTTAATAGTTTCCATGGGAGCAGAAGACTGCATTTGATGACTCCACAGATTCTGTACATTCACAAAACCTATCCAGAAAAATTTGCCTTGAACTCTTCAACATTCTGCATGTTAATAGAAAAGTTAAAATGAAAACAAGATTTGTGAACTGGTTAATGTATTTCTCCCAGAATTACAATTCATTCACACAAACTTAAGATAAGGAATTCTCCTACTCCAATAACAATTCAAAGCAGAGTTGACACTTGTTTAAACAAAATCAACCGGATGAAATAATTCCAAGGTGCCAGGGAGCCAACAACAAAAGTTACCAGGAACAAAGGTGGTGATGACATATTAGGAGCTGCCAATATACTGACAGACAACATTTACTCCATGTAAAAGGCAGTATCATATATATCCAATAAAATTATAAATATTCATTTTGAGGTGGGCTGGTCCTAAAAGCAAGAGAATCAAGCAGAAAAATAAACAGAAGCGAGGGAAGACCATTCAAGAGCCCAGCAGAGTGGCCATGGACAGAGATAAAGGGACACAATAGAAGCAGTGTATTTCTGGAGCCCAAAGGAACCCAAAGCAATGCCACCATTACAGATGCACATTGGAATGCTTTTCTCAACAGGAAATCGCCTTTACAAGAAGCTCCAAAACACCAAACAATGGAGAACTGGAAGGAATATGGAGAGACTTCTGGAAGATGAAGAACAGGAGCAACACAAGAAGAGACCTGGAACACCAGTAACTAGGCTTATTCTACGAGATTTTTATTCATTTCCAACAGATTAGAGGTAGAATCACAAAGCGGATTGGAAAGAAGCTTAGAGCTCATCTAGGTCCAGCCACTCAACAAAGTCACGGAGCATGACATCAATGGAGAACGGACTGCGACCTCACAGGCCTCCATGCTCATACTGGGGCGCAGCAGAGCCTGGCCCAGTCGAGCTCGTTCCTGGTGTCTGGCTGAGCACGTTGGCGAGGTCTAGAGACCCAGCGAGGCTTTCTTGGCTTGTGCTGTGCGGCTCTGGGAGCTGTTCTCAGCGCCCATCCCACAACATTGCCCGTATTGCCCCAGCCCTGCCTGGATCAGGCAGCCGGGTCCCGAGAAGCGCTCCAGGCAGCAGAGGTGAGGGGTGGGGGGATGCATCCCTGAGGCGGCCGTGGGGCTCAGGAGCTGCTAGGGCTGCATCTGCAGCCCGACCCGGGGCCAGCAGGGAACGGGCTGGGGAGGGCTTCCTGCCGAGGGACCGGGGCACAGCTGCTGCCCGCCCCAGGACGCACACTGACTGCGGCCTCTCCTTCTCGCAGCACTCAGAAACCAGTGCAGGAGTGCAGCAAGGGGAGCGGGCTTCCATCTCCAGCTCCGCGGCCCAGAACGCGGCCATGGAGGAGCAGTTCTGTGCCATCTGCCGCGACACAAGGCCTGACGCCTGCGTGGTGCCCTGCGAGCACCACTTCTGCCTCCGCTGCATCCTGCAGCGGACCTTGAGAAAGTTCACCTGCCCGCTCTGCAGGAGGCTCACGTGCACCATCCGCTTTTCAGTGCGGGCAGACGGCTCTCTGCCCTGCGTCATCACGCTGCCATCCGAGTACGAGGCAGAAAGCCACGACGCAGCCGCCCTGTGGGACATCGCCGCCCCGCGCCCCGCTCCATCGGGCAGCCCCGCGGGGCGCGCACACGAGGAGCTCCCCGACACGTCCCACGCGGCTCCCGGGGACGCGGCCGCCCGGCCCGCCGGCACGCCCGGCCCCGGGGACGCCGAGGAGCCCCGGCGGGAGCCAGCAGCGGGACCTTCCGCCCAGGGCCGCGGCCGCAGCCCCGGCAGCGCCGAGCGGGGCAGGGACCGCTCAGCCCGGGGGTCCCGCCGCCCCGGCAGGAGGAGGGCCCGCAGCGCCCGGGGCACTTCGCAGCCCTGCAAGAGGCCGCCCCCGCGGCACCAGTAGCAGGGCTGCATCCATCTTGGTAATAAAAGACGTGGTCTGTCTCATCCTACTCGGAGCTCAGCGCACGGCCCGCGGGCGCTGCCAGGACCGGCGGCCGCTGTTCCTGCACGCGGGGCACAAGGGCTGCCGTTCCGCGGTCCCTAACGCCGTTCCCTCGCGCCCTGCTGCTGTCACCACAGAGCCGAACTCCGCGCTGCCCTCCGCGCCCTGGGAGGAGCCGCGGCCGCCACGAGGCCTCCCCTCGTCCTGCCCTGCTCTGGGCCGAACAAACCCAGGGATCTCCAACGATCCTTCACCTTCCTGACCTTTCTCAGCCCTCCTCTGGGCACTCACTCGTGGTGTTATTTGTTTTACACCGCGGTGCCCGAAACCACATGCAGCGATCGAGGTGACGATGCACCAGCACAGAGTGGAGTGGGGTAACAGAGCTGAAAGCACCTGCATTATTCCTTCCACTCATTTGCTTCATCACACTGCTTCACCAGCTGCTCAGTCAGCGCTTCCAGCCGTTACCTAACACTTCACCTACATTGTATGCCATGGTGTTTGACCAATTAAATAGTTAAATTCAAACACACATGCAGTTAGAGATGAACTGGTTGTCGTTGGGTTTTGTGTGTGTGTGTGTGTGTTCACTTCTTCCTATTATAAATCCACAAAAACATTGATCAACTAGGATCCCTTTTCACCTGGCACACCACTGTGAAGGCCAACCAACAGGCACACCACTTCTGTTGAGTAAGCTCTGAACTGCATTAACATCAGGAAAGATACTTTACAAACATTTGGAGAAAAATAACAGCTCCAGAATAAAATTACCTTGACAAGCAGAATTCCCATTCCAGCCTCAGTTGGAAATCTGTCCCATGATTTCCTGATTGTTTATTTCCAGCAAAAGGCCAACTCAAGCAGAACCTTCAAGGAACACAGGTTAATTAGAGTTCAATCCACCTGGCAATCCATTGGTTTTTAGTAGATGCTGAAACAACCATACAGGCTCTGGCATCAATGAAGGTTCTTTCTGCGGGTCTCCAAACTTCCAGTGGCTCACACAGAACAACATGAAGATAAGACGTTGAACTCGAGCCCTCTCATGATACACAGTTAACTAGGTACTGAAAGAAGCCCTAGAACATTTAGAAGAAGAAAAGCAGCAACATGACCAATGTAGCTACAGAGACACAAACAGGTGAATCACATAACTAAGTAGAGCATCAGCAGTTCCCAAAGAAAAAAAGAAAAGGAGTAGCTGGATTAGGACTGAGCAGTAATTGTGCACAGACCTGCTGAACAACCCTGAACAACCTGCTGACTGTCATGAGCAGAAATAAAAGAAATCCAAAGAAGTTACTTGGATCATTGAAATTTCTCATTTAAAAAAATCAAGCCAGAAATCTAGTCTATTCACAGCCTGATCAAATGAGACATATTATGAAGTGTAAAGGAGAAAAATGTCAGAATCAAACCAATAAGATATTTCTTACTGGCATGTGATCCATGTCCACTGCATGTACAGAATAGCTACTAAAAAGCCCTCAGGATGAAAACACAAACACATTGAGTACTAATGAGGAATTTCACAGTCTGCCATTATATGTTTATTTAAATTTCAGTGTAGCATGCATACCAATATGGGAAGAAGTAGAATAAAGGGTCAGTAACACCAGGAAATAATCTAATAATAATTTGTATATTAAGCAAATACTATTTTAAAACATTTCCTCAAGTCAATGACTGTTTAACTCTGCCCAGAGTCAGACTGCAGATAGGATAATTCTCCTTTTCTGCAACAGTAAACCACCAGGTGGTATTGCCAGTTATTTGCCTATTGTGACAACTGTGGCATGAACACCAGCAGGAATTAGGACAATGCAGATATTCCCTAGTCTTTCTAATAACCATCATTCATTCTGTAGTTTGAACTTATGTTGAAACACTATTCATCTGTTTTATAAGGTGCTGGAGAGGCCTACAAATGGAATTTGCCTTATTTGTGCCACGTGCCATAGCACTGTTTGATCAGGGACACTATCCTACATCATCTCTATTTCCTCCTGTCTACACTGGGGTTGGTAAGAAAGCCTAGAAGGCCTTTTTGTTCTGACGGAAATAATAGTAATAATAATCTTTTTTGTTTCTGTTTTCACCCCTGTGTTGGGACATAGTTTATTTTCTTCATAGTAGCTTGTATGATGCTATGTTTTGGATAAGCAATGAAAATAGTTCTGGTAACATGCCAGCGTTTAAGTTGTTGATATCTTCACCCAAATACCTTACTCTTTCAAAATATTCTGTTCTTGCTCTATTGTGTTTATCCCTTGGCTTTTACCAACTTTTACTTATTTGCTGAGGAATCCTTTTCACAATGCTAATTACTTTTCCCTCTCTAAGCATGCTATCAGTATGTACTCATAGAACTAAAGCCTAAGACTGAAAACTCTGCTTCCTCTTCTTCCCAAAACAAGATTTCAATGTGATTCTTTAGAAGAATCAGAAGAATTCTTTTTCCGCTTATAATTCCATTTTCTCTTTATACTCAGAAACATATTTTTAAGTAAAGAAAATTATTGTTTCCATTTCAACTTATTTTCAACTGTTTTGTAAATAATACTGATCTATAATGCAATAGAAAATGAAGCTTAAAATGAATAGCATGTCCAAATGAAACACTGAAACACTTAATCTTCATTTTTTTCATATAAGTGGGAATGCAGTTTTCCTTTACTTTTTGCCCAGAGTGAAATGTCAGTGAAAGTGACTTTTCAAACCAGCTCTAATTGTAACTCACTACATGGCACTTGCATTTAAAGCATCTTGAAATTTCTGAAAGTTCCTATGGGGAAGTTTTATACACTTTGTTTGGTGCAGTCATCAAAATTGGATGAAATCATTCATCAAAGAGGAGAAAGACAAAACAAACAAACAAACAAACACCAAGAAAGTGAAAACAGATCCATGATGTTTAGTAACTTTAGTCAACTTGGCTGACTAATAATAAAGACACTGGCAGGGCATATGAAACTTGTTTCCCTCAGGTTTCTGTTTATTGATGGGACAAAATATAGGAGCCCTGCAGCAAAATTATCCTGACTTAAATGATCTCAATCTGTTCTCTATCGATTTTTCTTACATAGCAGTAAGTTTTGATTAACTTTAGTAATAGCAGTGACTGCTTCAGAATGTCCTGAATTGATCAGACATAAGGATTTCCTATTAAGCAGAAATTAAAGACATATTTCTTCCAGTATCACAATTAAGAAGTGCCTCCTTCTTTGCAAAGGTATAAATGAAAAAAATTCAGTGCTCCACTACCCATTTTGTTGACTTGGAAGGTCATTAGGACATGTGTTCCAAATGGGTGATCTAAACACAATGATAATTTTTTCTGAGTCAACATATTCACAGCAGTGTCCTTCATAGGTTGCATGGCTCATCTTGTTACAGGTACCAGAGTTACCATGCTTGTAGGAAGTAGAAACTACAAAACACTAACAAGAACCCAGCACAACAAACCAAAGAATCAAATTAGAAACATATAGGCAAAGCTTTGGGAATAAAAGGTACCACAGGATGCTTCAATGCTGCATTATTGTGTCAAATAAACATCTTCAGAAAGCATTCTGTCAGTCTGATTTGCATCTCATTATCAAATTGGAAATATTTTACCTCTTTGGAATTGTAGATTTTTGCAGATGCTGCAAATCCACACTTTTTTTCTGGAGAAAATGGAGAATTTTAATTTTAACATCTTAAGTTCAAAAGGATTATGTACTTTCCAGTAAGGAAGAACTACATAAAGGTAAAAGATTACATTGCTAATAAAAACATGCAAAGTCACCAAACAAAACAAAGATCAATTGCATCAGTGAGCATACATCAAAATTTTAAGAACCCTCCTTACAGGCAAAAATGCATTTCTGCATTTCCAAACTGATGGCTTATTAGAGCCAGTAACGTTCTTTTTTGATTTCTTATAATTATTTTTCAATATTTAATCAGAACTTTTAGCCATAATCATATATTTCTCACTAAAGCCAGATGACCCATGAGCAGAATCCAACTCTTAAAGGAAATGTCTATTTAAAATAGTACAGATACTAATTCTTTCACTTAGGCTTCATGGCTGCATTTGTTTCATTCTGGCCTTTAAAAATCCCTGGAAAAATGTAATACAGTCTTTGTGAAAGCAGTGCAAAGAGATACAAAACAGCTTGCAAAATCGAACTTTTTAATGCTGATAATTAAGAACCTGTTTGGTTAAGCATGGAAGAAATGAGAACACAATTTCTTTTTCCTTGTCTCCAAGAATCCTCCTAATAACTTCCACTGCTTCTCTCTAAAATCAGATATGAAGACCAGTGCATACAGAGAACAACTTCAGTACTAATATTGCCTTAGGTTCCAGTTAAAGGCCAGAGTGATAAGATCCCTCTTACATGAGTGATCATGGTTGTTTCCCATTTCAAACCTGTATGACTGAAGAAACAGAATTCATCCTCTGTTGCAACTTGTCAGAGTAGTTAACAAAAAAAACTAAACAAACAAACAAACAAACAAAAAGCAGAACAACTTCTTCCTGTTTTTTCGTTCTGTAGGTGCTTGCTGCTCTTACCTATATTGACTTTCAAAATTTCTTCTCTATGATGGATAGCAAAATCAGAAGCACAAGGTACTCTTGGAGCAGGACACAACACTTCTAAAAATAAAAAAAAATAAAAAAAAATTATGCACAACATCCATTTAGATACATATGATTATATAGAAGTTCATTTGTACCACAGGAGATCCTGCAGCTTACAGTTCTTGCATCACAGAAGATACTTACTCTTGCTCTCCCCATATTTTATTATGGAAGGTTTATCATCACTATTAAACTTTAATTCCCCCAAAGCAGTGCATTAATAGATTCATAAACTTTAACACCTTCAGCTTTGTGCCATCTTCACTATATATTGAACACAATTGTTAAGGAGCAGTTCCATACTTTTCTGTAGATCTTTTTAATAATAAGGAGATTTCAGAAATATTTCAAAAGCACAGTCATTTTGATACCCATATTTTCCCTAATTTTAAATGTCTGTCATGTTGAAAATTGAGCATTATGGTTTTAAACACAAAAACAAAGAACGCAGACTCCCTTGCTCTCACAGTTCATTCTTTTCAAACTATTTTTCTAACCATACATGGAACTTCTAACGTGTTTGTTATTTACTGCTTTCCTCCAAAGCCTGCTTTCACGTTAACAAATAATTATTTGTTTTTATGCTTTTTCATTATTTAAAAGTCATCTTAATGATGGGAGACATTTTCAATTAAAGATCATCCCACTATTGCAAATGCTCTAAATACTTCTAAGAGGCAGGTACTTGTTAGAAGAATCCCCTACGCTTCTTGTTCATGCTAAGGTATTGGAAGAGGAAATAAGATGTCTTATCAAGAAGCTAATTAGCATGATGGCACATAATTAAGGAAGGAGACTTTAAAAAAAAGGAAAAGGAAATTAATTTACTGAAGCTTGTTGAAAGAAAAGAGATGAAGACAGAAGAGTAAGATAGAAAGGGGAATAAGGAGCCTGCTTCCACTAGAAAATCAATTCAAGAGCTAATATTGCAGAAGAACTAAATGCAAGCTTCATCTCTGACATGGACTCCCAATATATGCAATATTTAGGTACTTCACAGTGGGAACACTGATTGAACCTGAAGGCTTTTTCACGTTACGTCATCACAGGCAGGGAATTGCCTGCTCTTGTGTATATGTGAATTAAATATCATTATCAACAGGGTAGAACAACACAAAAGGACTTTTTTTTTCACGTGCTGGACAAAGTGGTTTAGAATCACTTAGGTCTCTGGTGGGATTTTGCTATTTTGGAGTAGATCACTCAACAGTCTTAACGTTAAAGCATATCACCATAGGCAAAATCTGGAGAACTGGATCCAGGTCTTCCTCTCTTTGCAGATCAGATGTGGCAGTGCAGAGAGATGATGCAGTCATCCTGCAGTGCAGATAAACATGGTCATAAACAAAAGGCCAAACCAACCAACCAAACTTCCTGAGTGCAAAAGCAAAACCCATTGATACAAAGGTTTAACAAAATGCACAGGGTAACTTAGCAGCAATTAGCATGCATTCAGAAACAGATGTATGAAAAGCAAGCAAGTTCTTGTTTTTACAGAAGTGAGTGAACAGCTTTAAAGTTCAAGGCTGTAACACATGCAATAGCACGTACTACACATGCCAGTCTTACTACTTATTTAGAAAATAAAACAAAGGGGAATGAATAAGACAACTGTTTAGAATTGTGTTTTGCATTACAGATTAGCTGCCATGAAAGAAAGCAGCAGCATTTATAATGGGAGGAAATAGATACTCCTGAAAGAAAAATCAGTATTAGAAATCATGTCAGAATTACTATTGGTCTTTTCTTATACAGAAGCAAGTAGGGGGAAATCAGAGGTTATCAGGAGAGCTTCCAAACTTGCTTTTATCATTTGCTGTAGACACAGACTACAACAAGTAACATACTTTTTATAAGTAAAGCATTAATTCGGTGTATAATGTATGAAATTTGGCTCCTGTTGCCTAGAATTTGTTCAATCCTCAACAACAGCTGGCTGACACTGAGAGAAAAAAACATATCTGGGATAGCAGCAGAGAGGGGTTGAATTAATTTTCAAAATCTCTGCATTTTATTTAGCTTCTGCTGCCATCTACAGAAGCCATCGCCAATCTGCACCAAGGGCAGGTACAGCAGTGAGAAGAACAAGATAAACCTTCAGCCCAGTGACAAGCTGAGCTGGAAAAAGCAGGGGTACTTCAGCTAACAGTCACTGAAGGACCTAACGAGCTCTTTTTGTAGATAGCATCTCTCTCTCAGTTAGGGCCCAAAAATTCATTCACAGCTACCTCTCTGCTCTGTAAATGAGTTAACTCATCTGCATAGCACACAGATAAAAGCCCAGACCTCATCAGTCTGTGTAGATCAACACAGCAGTGGAGCTGCCTGTGAAGTGATGAAAGTTTTAATTTCTCTTGGTAAGATTGGTACATGGGTAACCACTACCTTGATTCAGTTTCTAATTTCTCCATTTGGTCATTTTGTGAAAAGATGAGCACGACACAGGATTTATTTTGAATCTTCTCCTGAACAGTCTTTTGTCATCTAAATGACAAATCACAGAAATAGCTTACTTTTCTGATGACACCATTTGTGAAATATTTTCTCATCAGATTATGATATAAGCGAGAGGTGAGTAGCATTCCCCTTATTTTTACATCATGTCAGCCTGAGGACATAAGACTTCAGTGTGCTCTGGCTGAGAGGCTTGCTTTGCTCAAGCTGAAATGGAACACGGTGGGCACTGGAAGATGGGAAAACCTTGGGATTCCTGCACCAAATAACACCCTCCTCAGCACAGCCCAAGGCAGCTGCCTTCAAAACAGCATTGGAAGATAAAGCAGAGAAAAAACCTCCTTCCTGCCAGCCCACAGGTTGTGCAAAGCCTACAGCCGTGCCTCACTGTGGGAAGCACTGGGAAACTTTCCAGGTGCTTGAAAGCATCTGGATTTACCCAGCTTGGAGGCTGAGCATGTACAGCTGTATAAACTATAGAGAAATATCCAATTAATCCCATCTCCTCCTCCTCACAGTGAGATTTAACGCATATAATCATAAGGTGAAACAGTGCTGTGCTGTCTAGGTGAGTGGTTGCAGGGACCTGTAAAGAAATGCTGGCACCCAATTACCTGCCCCTCCCTTGACTACACCCTCACAAACCATGCACGTGTGTCTTCAGCATGGGCTCAGGCAGGCAGAGAAGCAGTGTCTGCAATACTCCGCAGTTCACCATGTCTGGGGCTGGCACGGCTCTCCATTCGGAAAGTTCTGAGCTGCACAGCTGGGTGTGAATATGGGAAAAGGCAACAGGCATGAGCAAAATGCCACTAAAACTCATCTGCTTCGTCCTCTGCACTCTGATTGCACCTGATCTCACAGGTAAACCTCTGAAAAAGCTTCAGTTAACAGAAGCCAAATGACCAAGGGGTTGTGAGGAACTAGAAGTCTTTTGTCCTTCTGTTAAACCTGTCTTTGCAAAGCAACGCAGCACGCAGTCAGGTGACCCTGAATTTTAATTACTAGAAGAAGTAAAAGTAGAAGACAATCCATATATTTTACATTCTACAAGGTGATTCTGTAATTTAAGGGGAAGTTTCAGTCTAAAGGAAATTGACATATTAATACTGTACCTGCCTCTGCTTTTTGCTGTTCTGTGAGAAGCTGTACTTACAAGTCCTCTTTAGCTGCTGTTATCTCTGAGCACAGGGGAACACACTGCCTGTACTGTGGATGCAGGGTCAGGGAGTTAGAAAGTTTTAATTACTGGCTCAATTATGGTCACTGAGAATCTCCTTTGCCCTGGAAGATGGTTGTGCATTTTTCAATTTGCTTCTCCAAGTAGATGCTTGTCTCCAAGCTTGGATATGCTTGGTCTCCTAATTACACTTCAGTGCTCTTGCAATGGTCAGTCCTCCAGAAAGGAAGCACAGCTTGCAGGTGTGCTCAGATTTTGCTCAGTGATGTCTTTGAAAACTTCCTTCTTTGCTCCCGAATTCAAGTTCTCTGCCAGAAAAAGTAATCTTACAGCTTGCTTGGCCAGCAGAACACTTTGAATCATTATTTATAATTCTTGGTTTCTTAATATGGAAAAACACTACCTCAGCTCCACGTGGTGTGTTCTCTGCAGTTTTATTCTGTGGAATAAGGAGGATTGTGACAAACATATTTTTAAAAGATGACAAAGCTGGGCAACTATTCTTCAAGTAATCCATTTTAATTTTTACTGCTTTTTTGCATCTGTAGTGTCAGCCAGCCATGCCCAGGCTGGTACCCATGTGCATACTGTGAGAGGCAGAGAGGGGGAAAGGTGGAATAATTTCACACTATGTCTCCTGTTCCATTGGCCTCAGAGTAAAACATGAAAACTTAAATCTCCTAATGTATTTTTTGAGCAAAGAACACTCTTTCCTTTAAAAACAAACAAACAAACAAACAAGCAAACAAACAGAGAAGAGTATCAAAATCTACAGCAGAGCAAAGGAAATTTGTCAGCATTATTTAAGGCATTTTAAAATGAAAATCAAGAAAGATAAATGTACTGGATTCCAGAGTGAAACTGCTTTCTTTTAACCACAGATTCCCTAAGTTGAGCATAAAAGGAGAAAAATGTTACAAATGAAGTTTAAGGAAATCATCGCTATTGTAAATGGAAATCATACAACAAACAGAATATACTACTGATAGGGTAGTAGGCAAAAATGGTATTTACAGGGTAATATGGAAATGTCTTTTCCATGGCATGACTGGAGATGTCTGTCCAAAAGTACCCTGGCTTGAAAGACTGTAACCTGCCTTTTCCTATAAAGCTTTTGTGTTTGTTATTGCTATTCGCAGCTACTTGCTATTGGTATTGCTTGTGAATACAAAATCAAATGGAAGCAGTAAGCTAACAGCTCTCTGGGTCCTGCTGGCTTTCTTTGCCAGTTGTCTCCTGTGCATTGTGTGGCTGTTGTTTCTTTTCCCTTAAAATAACTAAAGATAATGGAGCATGTTAGTACTGACACAACATACTTCCCTGTTCATACTTCGTGCCTTCCCTGTTTGTACAGCCTACAATCATCTTTCCTCCCACTTTTAAACGTATTTGTTTACAGGTTTCACTGTGCCAATGGAAGAACAATCACAGATATTGTCAACAAAGTAGTAACACAGTGTAGTAAGCTAAGTGCAGTCAGGAAATGAAGACTGGTCTCAATTAGACAAAAAATAGTTTAAGGGCCATCAAAAGGTAAATATCCCAATTCAGAACTATTCTCTCCTTTCAAAATTATTTTCTATACAACATAGTAAGAACAAGTTCCATATCTCTGAACACAGCAGATTATATATCTCCAGTGCAAACCACCTCTGTTCAGACCTGGAACATCATATTGTGTGTGTGAGTCATATGGAAAAACTGGTGCTTGGTCATGTAATTAAAGTCTGTTATGTAATTCGCACACCTAGATATTCCAAGTACAGAAATTCACGTGGGAACCAAGAGTACAAGGAATAGTAGTAGCAAACAGTCTAAGCGTCAAGAAGCACAGAGAATTGAACAAGAGACCAAATGAGTCTCTGAGCTGCAAAGTGAAAGGCAATAAAGACATAAAAAAGAAACAAAAAAATCTGGGTTTTGTTGTTGTTGTTGTAGATGAAAAGTGTCTTGACAATAGTACAGAGCCCCAACCAGACAGAAGTGACAGAACTGCTGATATAGCAGACAGCAAGTCTTTCACTATCTGAATGCCAAGGAAGAAATCATCTCATCCCAGAGATCTCTGTCATTCAGTTTAAAGAAAGGCCAAGCATTATGTCAACAGATTCAAATAACATCTTGCAAAGTATCACATCATAAGCTACGAATATGGGCAATATTATAAGGGGAAAAATATGTTTTTGCAGTGCTTTAAAAGAATAATCACCACAACAACATTGCTGATGGACTTGTCAACTCGGTTTTGATCTTGGGTAGAACAACTGACATTAACTGGTTAGCTTTATAATCACAGCTTTAAAAAAGCACCCTTTTTTGCAAGTTATATTACATTTTAAAAGTAACTTTAAAAATTAAAAGAAAAAATAAAAAGAGAGAGACTTATAAGGGAAAAGAGAGAGACTTATAAGGGAAACAATTTTCTTGGGACTGGTAAACAGCAGAACAGAGATATGACCGTAATTATCATGTTGTGAAGGGCGTACTCATGGGGCAGCCTTCCTCTTGTGCTCTTGTCAAACTCTGCTAAGGATTTTACATTAAGATAAAAAGGATAAGTGAAAGGATAAAATCTATAAACCGTGCCGTAGGCATCATCCCAAACTTAGGCTTTGCTGATCTTCAGGAGAAACATTTTAACTTCATTAGTCCTTTAAATAAGTTTATCCAAGAAATTAATGAGGTAATTTGATTACAGCCTACAAGCACTTATATTGTTAGAATCCTGAAACATGAAAAAATCTGTACTAAAGCCAGAATCGTCAAATGACCAGTCCAGCCAAGTCTGGAAATAAATTGTACATTTCTAACCATGATGGGAATTGTTCATTGGAACAGACTGTGGAGCATAACAGAGTATCTGTTATTTGGCTTCATTAAAATAAATTGGATAGCTTTCTAAAAGCTTTGCCTTTTCTCACTACTGCATATATTTAAAACCTCTGAAATAACAAAAAGACATGCTTTGCCTTTCTGTGAGCAGAGGCAGCTAAGTGTTCTGTCATTTGCTCTTTGGTTGTCATTCTTCTTTGTAAAATACCTACAAACACTTAAATGACAGTGTCAAAATGCAGAGTTTTTCTGATGCAAAGCACAGTTTTGCACAGTTCTTTTACTTTTTTTTTTTCTAGTACGTTCATATACGTTTCTTTTCTTTGTTTCATTTTTTGGTAGGACTTCTAGGTGAAGATGCTCCACTGCCAGCACCTCAGAATATCTCTATTCTTTCTACCAACATGAAACATTTCTTAATGTGGAGTCCTGTGACTGTCCAGGGAGAAACTGTGAGATACTCCGTTGAGTTTCAGGGGTAACTTCTGGTTTCTGTTTTGTTTTAGTTATGGTTTTTTCCTTCTTTGCTTTCTGAACACCAATTACAATCCCATACTGCTTAGATTTCTTGAATACTATTCAGCTCACAAGTGTAGGAGAAGTTTGATGCTCCAGCACTGTTAATAGTGAGTAGGAAGAATACTCACATTTGGTCTAATTCTGAGATTGTTTACAGACCAGGCCTTATCAACTGCTGGTTGTTAAGAGATAGCTGCATAATCTAAGGCATGCACTAACCCATGTATGCAAACTGCCTCTGTCTAAAGACTTAGGAAGATTAGCAAAAGTTTATTTAGAAAAGGAAAGAGAAAAGGCTTGAATTCTTTTCAGTGTTATTCCTTTAAACACATTATATACATTTATTTCTGATTGATCTCAAGCTGTGACTTGTGTCATAGTTTGGCCTGAAATGTGATTCACCAGGGATAATCAAGCAACTGGGCAGCTTCTGTGGCATCAGCTCTGGGTTGCTATTCCCCATAATGCTTTTGGCTGATGAGCAAGCTAACTCTAGGAGAATTTCTCTAGATAAAATCTAAAATACATTCGTGCTGATTTCATAAACTCCCAATAATCCAACCCACTGTATTCTACTACTGGTCTTACTTGGAAGGAACTAGCAAGCAGCCTTAGCCCATAGGAGATGTGACAAGGGTACCTCCTATCAGAATGCTGCCTGTTTACTTTCTTTTCCCCAGGGAGTATGAACGAGAGTACGCTAACGAGAGCTGGATCCCCATCTGTGAGTGTTCCCTCATCACAGTCACTGTATGTAATATCACAGAGGATATCTCAGCCACCGTGGCCTATAACCTGCGCGTAAGGGCAGACAGTGGTGCTCGAAGATCAGAGTGGGGCACCTTGAAAGGTTTCTTCATTCGAAATACAAGTAAGTCCTGACATTTGTGTTAAGCTGCATCAGTTACATTCATTTCTTGATGTCTGATAATAAGGGTTAGCTCTCGTGCACGTCTGTGTATTGTGCATTTGACTTGAAGCCCATAAATGCACAGAGCACATCCTGTTTCTCAACTCTTCTCATGCTGAGTTGGGACGCTTCATTCTTAGCCACGTTGTAGTCTTGGATATCAGTCCCTCCATAAGCATGGCAATACTTACCAGGGCTTGAATTTCAAGGGCTTGAAAGAAAGCTAAGAAGACTCCAAGCATTCCTCTTAGCAGGCTGACCAGTCCTGCCACTGATTTCAAGGAGTACTGATCAAGTGGGGTTGTTGTCAATGCTCTATCTAATCCATTTAACCTACTCATTTCTAGGGTCCAGAACCTGATCCTAGAGAAGCAGATACTCTAGAAAACACCCATGTCATCCTCTGTCTGCTTTGCACTGCTCTGGAAATCCAGTTCCCTTCAATTGTTTCCCTTCAATTATTTCCAACCATGTGTCAGATGAAGCTGCCTGTCTGAAGCTGGAGGTGACCTTAAACGTTCATGGATCACTGGAAGTTACTGACTCATGAGTGAGCAGCCCTCACCCACAGAGAGCATTTAGTCAAAGCAGCCCCCTCAGAAATACCACATGAAACACCGAGCGTGTCTGCTGGTGCAGCAGTGATTTCTAGGTGGTGCTTTGGATGACAAATTTTTCCCTTTTCCAGGAGCTGTTAGCACAGAATCGAGTGCAGACCATGCTTTCAAGCAGAGACAGAGGAAGGATATTCCTTAGCTTAACTCTCATAATGGACAAGAACAGCAACTTTCTCACTTTCCTTGTTATCCCTTTTCCCAAGCAGATCTCAGAACGGAGCAGTCTTTTTATCAGGGGATAAATTATGATTTTGACACGGCAGCTACAATTGGCATCAGATCTTTTCTAGTTATCATGAAATAGGATACTAATGTGCCAGAGATTGTATTTATCCTGAGATTCGAACTGTTCATGCACTGGTAGTTATACAGCTTCCTTCTTCAGTTCAATCAAAACTCCCCATCGAACGTATTTAAAAGCTAGCTAATATAATTGGAAAATCTGTTCTTTTGTCATGCCCTGACTGAGAGAGTGGATTATCTCACAAGTGTTCAGGAAAGATGATAATCAGGCTTCTGAGGCTTTCTACAGCTTTGATCATAATGCAACAGACCCCCAATCATTCAAGGACCTTACAGTCTTCCACGGCAAATTATCAGGTCCACAGCAGATTATCAGACAGAAGTTGTTTCAAACAATTCAGGATTTTAGATTAGCCCCATCGGTCTGCTCCTGACTGGAGCATCTTGCCTTTCTGTAAGCAGCTCCTGCCAGCTACAGTATTACTGAAAGACTCATGGCAGACTATGGAGGACCTTGTAAAGTCCAGAATTTTTCATTCCCCAAACTGCTGGAGCCATCAGCATCTCCTAAGATTTTAACTGTGGCTTTGGGCAGTTCCCTTTCTGGTCACCAAAAGGCAGTTGGTATGCTGCACATCTGTTTATCAGCATCCAAGCTCCCTCCTCCCTCCAGCTCCTCACCAGCTTTGTTTCATAACCTGTTTCTTTCAGCTCTTCATTACCTCTTCTGTAGTCTGGTATCAAGTTTAGAACAGCACTGAGGAAGACATGGCACAACGAGGTACTTCCTTTCCTGCCTATGATTCTCTTGCCTACGATTCTGCCTATGATTCCTCTTTCTTTGAGAACAGGCTACCCAGAGTCTACTTGGCTTTAGGCTTAGGCAACCTTGGCACCTAGTTGCCAGGTGGGATCTCAGGCAGGTACAGTCTGTAGGCCATGTTAGGACTCATTTTCAGCCAGAGCCCATCTATGTGGTCAGAGCTATCTCTGAACTCAGGAAGGAAAGATCCCACGCACTGCTGTGACCAATCTGACCATGTTCAGTTGGTGGTAGCTCTTCTCAGTACCCAGAAGTCACCTCACAGAGCAAGTACACTTTGCCTTTACATTTAAATGAGTCCATTGAGGGAACTCACCTGCCCTTTCACATTCACGGTAAAGAATAAAGATAGCCTGCATCAAGATCTATTTGCAAGACCTCTAGAGTGACCTCCTGGAATCCCATTCACACCTTTTCTAAGTGATAAGGCATCGCAGAGGCTTCACAGTACTGTAAAGTATTTGACAGCTTGGTCTTGTGTCTTAGAGACCTCTGGGCAACCCTCTCACTAAGCTGTGGAACTAACAATGTAGTTGATTTCAGTTCTTCATCTGTCATAGTTCCGATAGTTAGTTGGTATCCAGTTCCCCAGCACAAGAGATAAATGTTAAACACTCATGTCTGGTTAGTATTTGTGTCTTACAATATTCATCTGTTAATCCCCAGTATTATTTTTAACCTCTGAATGGTGTTAGTTTTGTTTTTTTTTTTTTCTCGTTACATCATCATGTTAAGCATACTATCAGCTTTCAATTTAAAAGTACGAAGTAGTTTTCTAAGCCTCACTTTTGTGGCATATTCATCATAAACATACTTTGATTTCATATTTTCATATTGTTCAGTATCAATAGCAATTCACTTTGTGCAAGAGCAAATTCTATTAAGAACATCTCTTCTGTATGTTCTGTATGCTCTGCTTCCTTTCTTGAAAGCAAGAGGGCTGAAACCAATTTCAGCTACAAGAGAGTGGTAAGGAATGGCATTGGTAAGTAGTGCAAATATGATCTTTGTATTCCCTTGATTCCAAATTCATGAATGTACAGTGCATAGTTTCATCCATGCTTGATTGATTCTGATTGTTCCTCACAGCAGAGTCCCAGACCAAACCAAGCTTTGAATATGAAAGTAAGCATTAAGCATATCACCAACAGATTTACTTGCATACTAGCTACAAAAACATGTCACAGCAGGCAGCAGGTCATCAGCACACCCAAGTCATTCTAAAAGCATACAGATACTGAAACATAATGAAGATTCATGTGAAGAGACTGAATTATCCTAGGGCTTTATTTGCTTTCTCTTCCACCTTTGAATAACTGCCAAAATTCACATGAAGAGCAGTGGTTTCACAGCTCCTGTTCTGTGTGCTAGCACTAAGCTAATGCCCAAAAGCAGAACTGGCCTGGTGTGGTGTCAAAACTTCTGGTTGCCCAGCTGGTTCTGCTGCTGATCACATGGGACCCTCAGGCCAGAT
This sequence comes from Phasianus colchicus, assembly GCF_987193195.1. Classification (NCBI taxonomy): domain Eukaryota; kingdom Metazoa; phylum Chordata; class Aves; order Galliformes; family Phasianidae; genus Phasianus; species Phasianus colchicus. The sequence goes on along the minus strand of NC_143451.1, from coordinate 4,691,999 downwards.
GCTTCATCCACTGGAGAAAATTCAAAACCTTTCAAGTCCGTGCTAGTCAGCTATTGCCAAATTCCCATTCAGAATGCCAGTCACAGACCTCCTCCTGCTCAAAATCTGCTGCAAAATCCAGACAAGCTGGGAAGCAGGGCAGAGAGGTTTCTCCTCCATCGAAGAAACCAGCTATTATTCCAGATAATTGTTAGTGTGCTCATCATGGCAGCTGGAGGACAGCCATAGCAGGAGCCTCTCGTTTTCCTAGCTGGGCCCAGACAGACTTTTTTGAAGATTTGCTTCTGATGTGATAACAGTGCTCTCTCTCCTTTGGCAGCTTTTCTGACCCCACCTCTGATGAAGGCCATAGCAGATGGGTATCATTTACTAGTGGAGCTAGAAGACATGGGACCTGCCTTTCAGTTCTTTGTTCTCTACTGGGAGAAGGGCCAGGAGAGCAAGGTGAGTTTACCCTTGGATTTTGGCACGGAAAGGGAACCCATGTGTCTTAGAGCAAAAGCATAGAAACACTTCCCAGGCACTGTTTTTCAAGTTCAAACTGCCGCTGCAAGGCTGGAGCACCTGTCTGGTGTCAGCGTGTGCCACGCTCCTCTGCACTGCAGGCTGGTGCTTTACTACTCCACAGCCATTAGCTTAATGGGCTTCTGAAATTGATTTCCTTCCTTTTTGGAAATCCAAGTAAATGAGATGAACCTAGTCCATAGGTTAGAAAGAATCCTATAAGCTTGTGTCTGATTTCCTTTCACAAATGAAATGCTAACTCTTTGATATAAAAGATCTTAATGACCTAAACATTAATTCCAAACTTCATAATAGTTTCTGAACTGTCACAAACACCAGGTTTACTCGTCAGTACACATCCAGATCTCCAGCAGGATTCTGTTCACTTTTTACTAGTTGTCACATTGGACATCTTATTTCACAAGATATCACAAACCGCAGGCAGTCATTGACCTGATTTGTTTCCCTGAAATCTTTTCAAACCATCAGCTCTCAAGGTCACATATTCATGAAGTACATTGATAGAGAGGACTGGCCCTGCCAGAAAAGCCCTGCTGGCTTTTTGGAGATATCCATATGTGTGTGATGGTGGAGGCTCATCAGGCCTACTGTGAGCTAAGGCTTTGCCTCTGCAATACAGCAAGATTTATGAACAACTAATTGTTCTCTCTCCTCTCATGTCTTGGCAGATTGGGAATAGCAACTTCATCTTGCTACCAGCGAACAGAGTCCTATTTATTAAAATAAATAAAAAAAAAAAAGAGAGATTGGTTCATCTGCTATTTGAAACGTGCAGAATTGTGACAGTTGCACACTCCAAGTTCATTTGCTCCTTACTAGCCCAGTCTCTCTCTGTACTTCAGAGCACAGCACAGCTCTTGCACCCCTATCACATACTAGAACGAGCAGGATATTGGCATCCCCAGAATAACTCAGACCCCACATCAAACGGAGAGATTAGGTCATGGGCTAGTATTGTAGCTGAACGCCATCAATAAGCTCATGGCTCTTTCTTTGCATCCCCTCCTATTTTTCCTGGCATGTATGATCTGCACTCCACTGTGCTCCTTTTTATTGTCTCTTCCTATTCACACAGTCCTCTCTGACACCACCTGCTCCTGTTATTCTCCTCTCTTCTCCCCCAGCAAAGTCTGGGCTAGCATCACATTAGAACTCCTGCTCTCATTTAGGTCCTTGTCCAACATTCTGGTGTTCTCTTTCCCGGGCCTATGGCAGATGCAACAGAAGATGGTGAAGGAGATCAGCTCCACAGTTCATCTGGCTACCATGGAGGCAGCAGCTGAATACTGCGTAAAAGCCCAGACATATGTTGAGACAATCAACAGAAGCAGTAGCTTCAGCCAACCACAGTGTGTGAGGGCACAAGGTAACAGCCAGCCTTTCTGCATCTTCCAGTCCTGTAGTCAAGCCCCATAGGATACCCCAGCAGCACTTCTTTGGTTTGCAGCCAGCATTTCAAGGTCAAGCTGGACTAGGCTCTGAACAACCTGACAAGCTGCAGATGTCCCTATTCATTGCAGAGGAGTTGGACTAGATGACATTTAAGCTTCCAACTCAAACAATTGCACAATTCTGTGATCTAAGATTTCCTGTCTTGTTTGTAAATGTGCCACCCATGTGTTCTCCAAGGAAAATCTAGAGTGCAGCCCCCTGCAGTGGCATAGGTGTCCCTTTCTGGAGTGTGGTGACAAAAAAATCTCACCAGAGCAGATTGGAAGGGCAGCCACAGAGGGCTGAGTCTGATTACACTGAGTAACTCATGTTCTCACGAGCTAAGAAATTTGTTGCTTCACTTGTTTTTAGGCAGCAGATCCATGTGGCCAATCAATGTCCTTATGTCCTTTGCTGGCTTTGCTGTTGCTACCTTGACTCTGCCTTTCCTTGTCTGGAAAACAAGAAAAACCTTCCAGGATTTCTGCTGCCCCACTGCTGTCCTGCCAGACACACTGGTAACATTTTCACTTTGTTTTTAGGGTGCTGGATATTCACTGAATCATGGCACAAGCAGAAAAAGCAGACAAATACATAGGAAGACTTGCTTATTGCACTGTAATGGAAGAGCTAGTATTTAGGGAAAAGAGCAAGCAAATCTTTCAACACAGCTCCATAAACCGGCAGCAAAGAGTTCATGTGAGCAGACAGCTGAACTGGAGGATCAGGCAGCCCACATGGGGTAGCTGCATGGCTGCCATTGCCTTCTGCCTAGAGCACTGAACAGGGACAGTGCTCCTGCTGCTTGTGGGAAAGCAGCTTGGGAAGCATGAGCTGACCAGCTGCTCCTCAAACAAAACAGCTGTGTCACTGGCAACACAGCTCCGTGTCCTCTGGCACCAGCAATGAGCTCTGAATTCCTTGGTGAGGAGCAACCAGTAATTAAAACACCCTCTTCTCTTCCTCATGCAGGAGGAGTATATTTAAGTCAGTAACTTTAATGTGTTGTCTGTCTTAAGTGAGAATGTAAGGCAGCACATTTTGTGGTCATGGTCTGAGCCCCAGGTCTCTGGCTGGTTGCAGCAGGCAGGATGAGAGGAGGCCTGTGGGGAAAGGCAGAAGTAAGAGGCCAGGCTCATCATTCTGAGAAGGTTTGAATGAATGTATTTGCTTTACAGAAAGTACCAGAGTCCCCCACCCAGCTGATATGGTGCGAGAAGGAAGAAGCTGAGCAATGTGATCTGATGGTGCGCGTGATCCCCTCAGAAGAGGTTCTCTGCCTGTGGATTCAAGAAACACTTTAGAGCATCCTATTAAGAAAACAAAACTTCTACAGACCAGACAGAATGTGCTTCAGTGTCTTCAGAGTGCCAACAAGAACTCTGTTCTTTGTGCCAAATCTGCTGCAAGGAAGTGTTCTGTATGAATACATGGCCAGCTCTCATCCTCTTCTTAACTTCATCCATTCACAGAAAAGCTGGAAAGGACCACAGGTGACAACTGCCAGTTTCTATACTTCTTCATATCCATACCTATGAGCAGACATGGGTTAACTTGATTTCCTTCATGATCAGATTGATAGTCCCAAAGCAAAGCCTACACTTGAGCCACCAGCATTTCACCAGAACAATGTATGTAAAGCTCAAACCCCGAGCCCCAACCCACTTCACTGTCAGTAATTTTGCCTCAGGTGTTTTTTGCTTTTTTTTTTTTTTTTTTTTTTAAAGAAATGAACCTGCCAGTAAGAGTTCCTTGCATGGCTAAAACAGCTGAAATGAACAGAGATAAAATGCTGTCAGGGCAGGCCCCAGATATGAAATAAGAATGCGTTCCATGTGACAGATACCAACAAATGATATCATAGAGGAGAAAGATTGTTAAGGATGAGTTGTTTAAGTGGGAGGTGACTGGAGCTGAAAAAGCAAGAGAAAAGTAGACTCAAGAAAGGGGGGAAAGAAACTGAAGAATAGAAAGATATGCAGATCATGCAGTCATGCACCCCAGGGCCATCTGGGGTGCATGCTGGGCAGCTCCATGGTTCAGCATCACAGCTGAAGCAGGCTGCTGACTGCATCATGCACAGCAAACCTGATTCTGTGGACAGGACGGCTGGAAGAAATGAACAGGAATGTTTATATAGAGGGGAAATATCAGGAAGAATGCATCAAGCACCCCAGCACGACCACATCACAGCCTGTTTCAGACCTGATGGCACTATTTTGTTCCAGATAGCTTATTATCATTTCTGCCTTCAGGAAGGAAATCTAAAAAGAGAAAGTCCTGCTAAACAGAAATAAGATAGAGTTCTTTTGCATATACTGCAGTGATGGCGGTTGCTGCAAGGATAAGTCATTTAACACCTGCTCAGCGGAGACTTATGCTGGGAGGGCACGGGAAGGCTTTGATCTGAGGAGCTGCTTTTAAAACTACCAGCGGAACTAATGAAACACAGCAGAGCTGTGCCTAGACTTCCATTCTTGCAAAGTCAGCCGAAGCCACCAGGTGGCAGCAAAGCACCGCGAGGGTAGCAGAACTGACGGAGCGGAGCTCTGCGCTCTTCTGCCGAGGCAGCCCCTTCCGAACCCCCCGCAGCCCGGCTGGCATCTCGCTCCGAGCAGCACAGGCGCTCGCTTTGTTCCTATCTTACCTGCTTCTGTCTGGACAACGCAAGAATCTAGTCACTAGGAATTAAGTAACCATTAGGATGGCTCTGATGGGTTTGTAACAGAATATAGGGTAAGAAAACCTGTGCGAGCCTGAGCACTGGCACAGCATGGATGCTCGGGTTATCACCAATGAATTGGAAAATGGTGAGTTACAAGCATACATATAATAGCAGCTCCAGACAACTGTTGCAGCAAGTCCCTGCTGCTCGAGCTGAGCTGGGGGCTGCAGCAGGGGACAAGCAGCAGCTGGGTGATGTGGGGAGCTATGGGCAAGGAGGGAAGTCAGCGCATAGATGGTGTGGGCTCTTTGTCAAATGCCTCCTTGAATAGCATTGCCCAGATCTGTCTTACAGTCAGTGACCTTGGTGGTGAAGCTGGTTTAGTGAGCTCCCATGCTTCACATCTGTCCTGATTTTATTTCCATGGGTTTGGATGAGTTCTGTGTTTTAGTTTCTAGTGCGCCCTACAAGGGTGTTCCCATAAAGGAAATTGTCCTGTTGCTTGTCCAGCCCATGGCTATTATCTGAAAAGCCTAACATCCTCTCTCTCTTCTCCTTCCAACACTGTTGCATTACAGCACTATCAGCCAGTGTTTAGGGAAACAGAAAAAAGCAGGAGAAGGCTTTGTTAATTTGAACAGGAATGGCTTCGGAAAATTATTTAAATGCATATTTTCCAGCAGTGTATTAAGCATAGTGAATATGTTTCTTTCTTACTGCAAAAACAGATTTTATGACCTTCCTCACTGCCAATAAAGTGGCTTAACAATTGCACAATAATGCCCAAGCAATTTTAAAAGACACATCTGGGAAGAAAAAAAAAATCTGACAGCAGAGAGACAGGAGGGAATTGTTTACGTGTTGCTGCCATCTTAGCAAGACTGTGCTCCATTTACATCAGGATATTCCTGTTTGTGTCTGTGGAGACGTGAAACCAAATCTGAGATGCTGACCGAAAGAGCCTGGAAAGTTTCCAGCTTCGAAGTACACACTGCATTTTGCTGCGCCTGAAAATTAGGGGATAGAACAATAGCAATTGTTTTGCCATCCCTGCATGTAGAAACAGTGGCACCACGTTAGGGAGCTGCCGTCAGTCACTCCTTCCGTTCATTTCCATGCACTGAAAGAGTTAACAGTGCCTTAGCAGTCATGGCAACGGCTGCCTTTGATAACTGATTTTGCTCCCACGACCATAATGCCACATTTCAAAGACAGGATCAGACAAGTAATCGCAGCAAAAAGCCATGATGAACTTTGTTCATTTCCATTAGGGTGGTGGTAAGTGACTCCATTTCTTTCTAAATACAAATTGCTTTGTTACTTTCCTCATAAAGCGTCACATGGAAATAAAGTACAAACTTGCATCACCTTGTCACTGCATTTGATTCTTAAGCTGCATATAACCTGTGGGATGCAATTCTTCAGTACAACCTTTTCCTGCAGACTTCCCAAGAGCAAAACAGAAGAAATGTCAGTAAGACCTTTTTCCTCAAAGAAAAACCATCCAGTCCGTGGAACACAGATCAGCATCAAGTGTTGATTACATGAACTTTTAAAAGGGTTACACAATATTACTCAATTGACAAGAAGGCGAGAAATTCAATTACCTGTTCCATAAGACTAACTGGCTAGAATATGGTTTAATTTTTCCTCTAAGTATATTTCCTTAGAAGTACATTACTGCTGGCAATTTTTAAGGGCTGCTGACATTAATAAACAACCCAGCATTTCACTCTCCCCTTGAGATCTTTAATTTGATAGACTGTCATTTTCTATTAAAAAAAAAAATCAAAAAGAACCCAAGATCACTGCTTTTTCAGGACTATAAATTGATTTCAGTTTCTTGTGAAGGTGATATACTGCAAATGAAGTGCTACAAAGATCAAAAATATTTAAAAGGTTGCACATAAAGATGTTTGTTATTTAAAGACCTACGTAGAAAAACCTATCGCTATCAGAACACAACTGCAGAAACAGGAAAGAGCTCAGTTCAGACTTGTGGGCTTCTCAATAAACAGAACTATAAAAGTATTCAGAAATCTCTAAATCAAAGTATAAGTGGACTTAAACGATGGCAAGGTTAAGTGAAATTGTCCAAATAAGTACTGCACACGGAGCTCTAATTTGGTTTCTTTCATTATATGGGCTATAAGTCAGCTCGTGGCTTAGAAGTGGCTGTTTCTGAGAGTGCATGCACCTGATTCACTGACCTACACGTACAGCTGAGGACATGCTCCCACAGCACAGACCAGCAGGTAGGCATCCTGCTCATCCCCACAGATGTTGGCCCCAGAGCGAGGTCTGACAGGGAGCTGGAATAAAGTAGAAGAATTAAGAACCTGCTGGCCTGAGCTTTCCTGGTGCACCTGCACTTCACAGTAGTAAAAGCCAACTATGTGCCAACTAGAGAGGTGCTGGGCTCAGGCTAGAGCCTGCTGTGCCTCCCCCTGCTGTACACCCAACTGGTTGGTGCTTCCTTAGTGTGGAGCCAGGAGGAGATTGACAGCTCTCAGCTCTGTGAGGTGGCTGTGAGCAGCAGGGACATCCCCCAGCAAGGCACTGACCTCCCTGAGCTCTGCACAAGAAGAGAGGAATGGATCCAGAGGCTGTGACTGGGACCAGATACATGGAATAATCAATGGCAATGAATGAGGGCTAGGACACAAGCTCAAATATATTTCCCTACAGGAGGGAAAATGGTCATAAGCCTCATCACAGCTCTCACACAGCAGTCTGACCACAGAAAATACAGGTGCATCATATCAGAACTGGCCTTGGTCACAGGCCCACGACCTACTGAATTTCACATGTTCTTAGCCTCCTTTATAAGCAAGCTGAAGTCTTTATTTCATTTGTATCCCTTGGGATACAAGCAGCATTTCGTGTTTGTTTGTTTGTTTTTTTCCCCCCAAGCCACACATCTCTACAATATCCTTTGATTCACTAGAAATCGGAAACAAGAGAACTGCCCTGATTGACCAGTTTGGGATGAACTCACATCATTCACCAGGGGTCAGCCTCAGGTCTGTGACACTGCTACCACCAGCCACCTCTAATTGCATGGCATGGCATTCTAACTGGACAAAAACAGTCTCAACACCCATAGTAGAAATAAAGACGAAAAAAAAAAATCAGATTTTGTTGTGTTGACTTCAAGCAATGGTATCACAGGAAAATTAGACAGTTCACTAAAAACAAAAGGGAAGGGAAAAACAAAAGGAAAATCTTAGCAAGTAGATTGAGGTCTTTTTAAAGACACAGACAGAATTCATTTAAAGAAAATGTATTCTACCTGTCAGAAAAGAAAACCTTAAGAGCAGAGGAAACCTGGTATGGCGAAATAGCAAGGTGAGGGAAAATGACAGAAGCAACAAGGCAACCTTCAGAAACCTGAAGTTATGTCCAAGTGAGGAAAAAAAAAGAGGGATCATAGCTTCATTCTGATTAAAAGTAACCACACAGTAAATCAAGACAAAAAGAATTTGAGATACAACTTCTTAAAAACATCTCAACTAATAATAAATCCTTTTCCAATTACATTAGAAATGGGATGCTTGCCAAGTAGTCTACAGGGCCAACAGATGGTGGTGTTACCACACAGCTCTCAGAGGAGTTAGAACGATAGAATCGTAGACTATCCCAAGTTGGAAGGGACCCATAAAGATCATAGAGTCCAAATCCTGGACCATTCAAAAAAATCAGATCATATGACTGAGAGTGTTGTCTAGATACTTCTTTAATTCTAGCAAACACAGTGCCATGACTCTCTAAGGAGACCATTCCATGCCCAGATCAACCACCCTCACAGTGAAGGACCTTTCTATGATAATAATTGAGAGAGGTCTCACAACAACCTCGGCCAATTCTGAGTACCCTGAAACAAATCCCATCAGGCTTCATGGACTTATACATGTCCAGGTGGAGCAGCAAATCCCACACAAGTTCAAACTGGCTGGGAGTTTACCACAGTCACCACCCTCTAAATCAGGGCACGTGGGGTCCAAGAGCCCATCACTGGTGTTGAAGACAGAAGCAAAAAAGGCATTAAACATCACTGCTTTGTCTATGCCTCTATTTGTAAGGTGACCGTTCTGATCAATAGAAAACATCCTCCCTGGTCCTCCTTCTGTTGAGAACACATTTAATAGCAGACAAAGAAACTGAACCTTTAGCAACTCTGTTTGCTGTGAAGGATTTTATTAAGGTTTCTATGCTGAATCTGTATGCCTGAAAACACAGGATTACCTTTCACAAGTGGGCGTGCTTGGATTGTTTGTTCATTAGGAAGAAAATTAATAAATTACACAATCTGGATAGTATTGAGTCTGGAGTTACAGCATGTGGGTGGGAGATTTGAGTACTAGCTGTGGTGCATGGCTCTTCATGTGATCCCAGGAGAATTTAGGCTGTGACAGAATTCAGAAGGTCTTTAATCCAACCTCCTGCTCATAGCAGGGCCAACTGCTGTCAGCGCAAGCTGCTCAGAGGTTTATTCATTCTGGGCATGGAAATCTCCAGAAATACAGACTGCAAAACCTCTCCCAGCAACACGCTCACCTTCGTGTCCTCTCAGTGGAAAAAAAAGTGACTCCTTAGATCTGGACAGAAACTCCCCATTATTTTGGCCATAATACTGAACTTCCCAAGGCTCAGTAGTTTCACTATAGGATAGCTATATTTAGTTAACTCCACGTTAGCGGGGAGCTTAGGGTTGGATTAGATGACCTCCAGAGATCCATTTCAATTAAAAATATTCTGCAATTCACTTTTGGCAGAGCTAATTTAATGGAATGCTCTTATGTCTATATCAAATTATGCAGTCTGTTTTATGGGAATTATATTAACAAATGGAGAATAATAGACTTCTGCGAAACCTGAACAATACACAGCCTCCTAGTAAAGCACACTGAGGAGAAATGGGGATCTCTTCAAAGATGCACGTGGCCTTAGAGGCCAAGCAGACTGGCAGCCTGTACCCTGCTTCAGGCATTCCAGGAAACAGAATAGAAAGGAATTTTCCTGATACAAAACCTCAATGGAGGAAGAGGTTACCAAGAACTCGTTTGGGATCAGCTGTGAGCCCACAAATTCTACCCCAGGATCCCAAGCTGTACAGACAGTTCTGCTACTGCTGAGCTTTTTCCCCCCCGCAAGCTTCGCTGTATTCAAGTTCCCAGAAGATTTAATACATTTTTCTTTTGAACAATTCCTCTTTCATTTTGCACCCCTGCTGAGGTCAGTGTTCATACAGTCCTGTGAAAGTGGCCTTTGATACAAACCAGCTTAATCTCTATAGTTTTTCCTCATGTTGTGGTCTTCAATCCTACCTCCTGCTTTTTAGATGTATAACCTCTATCTGCTGTGCTTTCATTCTTTTAAATAGCATCCTGTTTGTCCTCCAGGTTGCTCATACATCTCATCCCTCCTGCTGCTGTCCAGACAGGTGGATGGCTAACGTTTTTCCCTCTCTTTGCCAAGTTTGGTCCTGACTCTCTCTCCTGCCACCTGGTACTTCTTTATTGTTAATTTCCACGTTGTTCTCATCATATCACTGAGTTTGATGCTACTTCCAATATATTACCAAACTAAACCATTTTAGCATATGTCTCTCACCATCACTGTATGTTATGTTGGAATAGTCTTACCCAAGCCTTCTCAGCTTCCCATACTCATATAATTTGGCATTTTCATAGCCACTACTGCACAGGCATTTGCTTTCCTTCCAAAGCACTGTGATATATTGTCGTCTGCCAGGCACAAGCTTTCTGTGCATCAGTCTGTTATCCTCCCATTGACCTATTCCCTTCCACTTGGAACAGTTATGCAACTATACAACTGTTCCACAAAGTTCACAATATCTTTTTCTCTCCGTTTTGCATTTACTACCAGTCTCTTAGTTTTTCCTTTTGTTTCTTTGCTTTCCTCCATCTTCCCAGAGGGAAGGACTTCTGCTCAAATTGAGATTTGGCACTGAAACATTTAAAATCTGCTTGCCGTATCAATAAATTTATTATGTCCTACAGCTCCTCTCTCAATGTAAACTGCACGCAGTATTTTGTGAAAATCAGCTTCAGCTTCTACATCCAACCTGACCATCCTGCCTTCCTGTGGCTGCCAAGCTTAGCACTTAGCTTCAGGATAACTACCCAGCTCCCATTTGTCTCTGAACCAGCACGACTACTTGTGATCGTGACCACAGCCTCAGTGCTCTCAACCCATTGGTTTGGAATAGTCCTTCATGTTCCATCAGAATTGTGAGCTAGTAGTGACTTAGTGTTGTATCATATAAAGGATATGCCTAAATCACCTCAAAGTCAAAACAAGAACCTGGTTTTAGTCACAAACACTTCCTGCCATCCATTTTCTTTCCCCTCAAGAGCTCATAGACCTAAGTCGGTTTGCACACCTCCACAGCTTCATTACAGCTGCACATTCATAAGCCCATTTCCCTCATCAACAGAATCAATGAAGTAGCTAAGAAAATGCACATGCTACAGCATAATCCCCTCTTTACAGTGCACAGTGACAAGCAGCAGTTAAGTACTGCTGATATATTTCAGGTACAAATCTTGTTCAAACAAGTTTGCCCTTTTAAAATCTCATTGCCAAATCATATCCTACCATTGGTCCTTAGAAGCACTAAAATTGCTTCTGATAAGTTCTTTGTGATAAAGAGATCAGGCAAAGCATCATCAGAAATATCAATAACCATACATAAGAAAAGTTGACTCACCCAACCAGTGATGAGAGTCTTCCCGGCTGTAGAACAAACCTTCCCAGCAAACAGCCTTCACTCAGAAAACATTCTCCTTTTGGAGGCTAACCCTTAAATGAGCCCAGGGAAGGGTGACCCTTCCCCTCAGGTGGGAAGCACTGGTGAATTGATTACATCTGTGCTCCCTGGGCCAGCCACCCTCTTCACCAGGTGCTCAATCATCAGTTCAGGTCATGACGTAACAGTTCCCCTGCATCTACCAATCACGGTGTTGGGGCATATGGATGAATCCTAGTTATTGCAGTAAAATACAACTACATATGATTAAACAACATTGTTGTTCTTCCCACAAATGCTACCAAATGTACATGCCAGACGGAATCAGAAAGCTACATCATTTAAACTTTCTAGCTTCTGTCCATAAAAATATATTGATAATGAAATAAAAAAATGTACCTCAAACAAGAAAAGGGAAGATGGTTCTTGACAGGAGTTAAAATGCTATTTCAGAGTTTAAGCCAAAATACTTATTTTGAGGAAGAAGTCAAATTCTCATTAAATCCAACTCAGATTTGATTGTCTAGCTACAAGGACTGGCATGCAACATTTATAAGATCTATTCGATTTCAAAAGACTACTGAGCTATTGCACTGTTTATGGAGACAGGCTGAGGGAGCTGGGGGTGTTCATCCTGAAGAGAAGGCTCCAGGGAGACCTCATTGCAGCCTTCCAGTACTTGAAGGGAGCTTACAAGCAGGAGGAGAGAACCAACATTTTACATGGTCTGATGGTGACAGGACAAGGGGGAATTGCTTTAAACTAAAAGAGGGGAGATTTAGATGAGTTGTTAGGAAGAAATTCTCAAGAGAGAAGTGAGGTGCTGAAGCAGGTTACCCAGAGAGGTCATGGATGCCCCATTTCTGGAGGCATTCAAGGCCAGGATGGGTGGGATCTGGAGCAGCCTGGTCTAGTGGCTGGCAACCCTGCCCATGGCAGGGTGTTGGAACCAGATGATTTTTAAGGTCCCCCCCAATCTGAGCCATTCTATGATTCTATGGTAATTAGTGTTTTAGACGCTTCCAAAGACACAGGGGGATATGAACGTATCAACTTTTTATGAATTTGGAAATCAGATGTCTAGGTTTTGAAAGAGCATATTTGTGCAATGGCCCTTTGACGTTTGTCAGCACTGCTACATTTGTTGTGGGATCTTTTGTTTTGGGGCAACTGTTTTGTGAGGCCAAGGAGTCTATGAATATTGGAAGGCTTAAAACTTACCAATAAGGCCTGGATGTGCAAGAATGCTTCTTTAATTTTAGCAGCGAAGAACATGAATTCTGCTTTAAGAGTTCCACTTAAGTGAACTGTAACTTCTTGTAATAAGTTAGCAAGCAAAGTTAGCATTGGAAAAGTTAACAAAATTAGTTAAATGTTTATCTTACCCAACCTAACTGCCAGCATCTTGACTGTGAGGAAACAATACTTCTAATTCAGACACAGAAGAATTTATAATTTAGGGTTGGAAATGGATACCAAAATCTCTTGCAGCAAATTAAAGAAAGATGTAGCTGAGAAGCAAGCATGCTTTATGTTGGAAATATTTCTTCTGAGAATGAAGAAAGGCTTCCTTTTTACCCAGTAAGTCTGAGATCAAAATATCTATAAAGTAATTTAACAAAAAGTGCAACACAAGAAATGGAGGGATATAAAATTACTCAGTGTGATACAGAGCAGGAGTGCATCTTTTCACTGGACTGTTTTGGAGGATTTAACCCTGGTCACATCTCCAACCCAAACCCAGCCACGTCCAGTCCCTTTTTATGAGGCAACTGTTGGCATCAACTTTCAGCTCTACTCTATGCCATAACAAAAGCACTTGGAACGGATAATCACTACAGCTGCATTGACACTGCTCTGTTGTAGCTCTGCTTGTGCCACCTGCAAAACCACAACCTGAGGCTGCCCAGCCTGTTTTCTGCCAAACTGCTCAGTAATGTGAAAGCTGCCTGCTCTGGGGAATACAGAAGCTGCAGCCCTCCTATTTTCCAGCATGCTCCTACGTGGTGGCTGGCTGCCCTGGCTTTGGGACAGATGCTGGTAAACCTGTCCTGTTCAACCAAATGCAGCATGATTTGCATTGCTATGTCATTGTGTGCTGATGTCTTTGTGCATAGTCTACCTCTTCTAAACCTGACACACAAGCAGAGGCACATTATGAAATGGCAAAGTGGATGTGCTACCATGCAAACACATCATCCTCCAATGAAAGAGGATAGAAGGTATCATCTACTCTCTGACATGAAGGAGATGTCTGGGAAAAACCAGATACCAAGACATTCCAGGAGATAATGGTCCTCTTCTCACAGAGGACTCTGTTTTTTCAAGAGAAAGAGTGCCTTTAGATCTAGTTTCAGAGTGGCACCTTGTATCCAAGAAAGGATGAGCTACAGTCAAAACTGGTTAAAACATCCAAACTGGCTACTCTGAAACTGGTACTTAGGTATGTCTTGTCTACCAACCAGTGACACTGGATCAAGGCAATTCTAGTTGGAAAGCAATTAAAAGAAAACCTGTTGATTATGCTGTTTGGTTTTTTATGAGACCTTTCTGTCGAGACTACTGAAGGTCTTTGCTGCCATACTGTCAGAAATGATTTTTACCTGGTCAGATCAGTATAAAGTTCCTGAGCAGCCTTATTGGGCTTGACTCAGAGCCCCAAAGTGCATGAGAGACTCACACTTAGTGAGAAGTCAAAAGTTAAACTGAAGATTAAGATAACACTTTTTGCCACATTAAAAGAGCAGGAAAAAGACGAGTTATGCTGATATCTATGCTAAAGGAAGAAAAGGAGAATTTGACCCAGAGGAAAGGAGATCAGCAACTAGGAGGGGTCCATCCCAAGGTGGAAAGGGGAACTGAGAAGCCCAGTCCAGTGACTGCTGAAAAAGACATTTACAAACACATGGGAAAGCTCAGACAAACGGACTTGTAAGAAATGAGAATTTGATGAAAAGCTATAGCTTTTTTAAACTTTTGATTTAAAAGCAGCATATAATCCCATGCAGCTGACACTGCTGGTCAAATAAACAACTAAACTAAGCACATCAAGCCCGCCTCCTTCATTAGGGGACCCAAAAATCCTCTCATTTTATTGAACGTTTCTTTTGCTTTCAACTAGTGAAAAACATACCCTCACTGAAAGATTTCCTTCAAAAACACTATAATTAATTTAAATTCTCTGCAAAATTCTTTTCGTGCTCAAGAAAATATTAAGCAAGAACAATTTGCACTGATTCTGTAGGAAATAGTAAAGCAATAGGAGGATATCTATAACTCACAAAGGTAGTTTTTTTACATCAGATAAGAGCTATTGCTGCAAAAAGGATTTTTAAAGTTCTTGTAGCCACAATATGAAAACTACTTCTCCATAGCATTCAAACCCTTCTGCTTTACTATGCAAGATAATACCACATAAATACAATTTAATCCAGGCATCTGAACTGCTTTCTGTAACATATGTATGACCTTTCCATTTTTATACACACCAGATCTGATAAACAGAGATTATATAAAGAGGAATCATTTGAGCTTTACCACATGAGTATAGCAGAGATTGTTTTCCCCTTTTTTAGGTGATCCTAACATCCAGTGGAGTCTAACAATTAGTGAGGAACTGACTTCTGACTTCTGTTAGGAAAAAGAAAAATCACGTTAGAAGATGCTCTGACTTTGAGCATGCTTTACTTTGTGCTGAATACTTTAAGTTCTCAAGGCTTTAAAAGCTCTCTATCACAAATCACAAAAGAAACCAAACCTCTTCTTTATTTTGCTTTCCTTTTTTCTTCATACTGCCCCTGTGTTTGTTCTCAACACACCTGTCAGCCCAAAAACAAGAATAAAGATAAGAACAGAAACAGAAATATCTGTTAGGATTAGGAGTAAAAAAACAAAATCTTGAAAGCATTTAGAACAAAGTTACCACAATAAACCAAACTCTTGGATGCCCAGCTCCCTGGGAAAAGGAACAGCGTCCAAAAGTTGATGCTGGGATCAGAAAACACAAGTGATAGAGCAGCAGACAGAGGAGATTGGTGAGAAAAGGACTGTAAAGATGTGTGTTCATACTTGGAAAAGCGTGATGAATCAGTCTTCCACCACCTGGAAGATAATCCTGCAGAGCACTAGTGATGCTATGAAGGTGTGCTGTCAACGTTTCAAGTACACTCTCTATTTCTCTAAGCAGCTGGCATGCCTCAGAACACAGAAACATCTAAATCCATTGCTAAATGAAATGCCCTGCAATATAAAAATAACTGAAGTGATAATCCTGTGGTCATCTAAATAACCATCACTTGTATTTCTTACACGCAGTTAAAACCAAGCAAATGATGTTGGTTATTTGGCTTTGTGATGACATACTCAAAGGGCTGGAGGGGCACAGTGCAATTATCATACAATCACAGAAATGTTAAGGTTGGAAAAGACCACTAAAACCAACCCCACCCCACCACGTCCCTCAGTGCAACACACTTACCCTCTTCTTGAACACCTCCAGGGACGATGACTCCACCACCACCCTGGGCACAACTTAAGGCTATCAGCTCTCATCCTACCAGCTACCCAGGAGCACAGACCAACCCCCACCTCACCACAGCCTCCCTTCAGGAGTTGTAGGGAGCAATAAGGTCTCTGCTGAGCTCCCTGCAGACTGAACCCATTCCCTCAGCTTCTCCCCATCACACTTGTGCTTCAGGCCCCTCACAGCTCCATTGTGGACACACTCCAAGGCCTCAATGTCTTTCTTGCAGTCAGGGGCCCAAAATTACAGCTGCACAGAAGCATTCCCCCACCACAGGCCACTGAAAAAAAAAAAAATCTGATGCTGAGGAGGCAGTTGTAGATGACAAGATGGCAAGAGAGGGCAAAGTGAAGTCCGCTAAGGCAGGGAATTATCTGCTCTACCAAGCATTACCTTTGCAGATCTGATGTCGTAACTGTTCTCACACAGAGCAGCATCTCTTAAGGACTTCCTAAATTATTTTTAAAAGAACAAGGCTGTAGTCAAGCGATTCTGTATAAACAATGGAAAATCTCACAGATATTGGAAGCAGGCGTGTAGGCCAGGCACTGGCAAGGAGCATAATGGATTCTCACAACTGCCTGTGAGGAAGGCAGGGCTGGGACCCTCCATTCTGCTGTGGTGCTTACCAAGGAGAAGCTCCACCAGCAATTCCTTTCTTGTAGGACCTGGAGAAGTACCGCCATATTCCATGGCTGTGGGCAGTGAGGCATGGAGTGAGGTTTTATGTTGGCCAGCGTGCTGATTTAACAGAGCACAGGGCGTAAGCCCCACTGTTACTGTGAGCCTGTGTGGCTGTTTCCAGGGCTCACTTTGTTCCCTTCCCCCAGACTGCTCTGAGGGGCTGCGGGTGGCCCCAGGGTCCTTGCAGGGTGGAAGGAATAAACAGTCACTCAGTCCAAAGCCCAGCGAGTAAATGCAATTTACCACAGAAAATTGTGCTCATCGGTGAAGTACACAACCACTGCGTGACAAACACTGCCAGTGTTCAGGTACACGGTCTGTACCCTGCACACACAGCAGCTCTGCATGCAGACCGTGCTGTCAGCACCATCCCCTCACAGCACACCAACCAGCAGTGTCCTACAGACCCACTTCACTGTGACAGACACCAGTTCTACTTATTACAGACTTTAAAATTTGAATCCCTCTGGGGCTTTGCTGACCTCCAGAGCAAACCCTTGCAGGCAGAGAATCACACTGCTGTACCGATAGCAAAACCAGCCCTTCAGTTTGTTCCTCGTGAGCTTAGAATAGAAAAGCTGAAGCACTGTTCCATCCCTCCTTCTCCTGGTCACATCCCTGCCCGCTGGTACACGACCAGCGCATTTCGCAGCCACGCTGATCCCTTTGGGGAGGAAGGTGTGACTGCCCCAGTCCCGCTCAGCCGTCAGCATGATGCAGGCGCCTCCGAGGGCTGCTCAGGAGCGCGGTGGCACAGCAGCTGTCCCTGTCGCCCGGCTCCTGCCGAGCCTCCCCTGTCTCTCCGTGCTGGGAGAGAACAGCGAGTCCTGCAGCCTGCAGGTGTCTCCCAGCAGAGGAAGCTGCAGAGCCCCTGGGGATCATGTGTGGTACCCGAGCAGATGTTGACTTGCTCTTGGTGCTCTTGGTGAGACAGACCCTCTCTGATCCTCTCACCGCCTGCAAGAGGACGGCCGCACTCCCGCGCCTGCAGCTGCTCCTTTAACATACAAAGGCAGGATTTCAAGTGAAGAGAAGAATGGGAGTCTGGCTGCAGCGTTTCCTTCACTGCTACAACAGCAGATTGGAAGAAGCTGAGAGTTTTGGTGCCTGGAAAACTGGATTCTGAATCGTGAGAGGCTTTGAAACACCACCCCCGCCCCCCAAATAAAACAAAAACCTTTGACTTCTTCTCTCAGCAGGAGGGGGAGGGAGGGCGGATTTACCATGAAGACAAATCGAAGATGCAGAGCCCTGCTAGCAGTGAGTCTGAATCTGATGGCTCTCCTCTTCTCTACAACAGCTTTTATCACGACCCACTGGTGTGAGGGCACGCAGAGGGTCCCCAAGCCGAGCTGTGGGAAAGAGAAGAAGACAAACTGCCTCAACTACAGTGGGAATGAGACTGCCAATGAGACAAACCAGAATGTGGTTCATTACAGCTGGGAGACGGGAGATGACCGCTTCCTTTTCAGGTATTTCCACACTGGGATCTGGTACTCCTGTGAGGAAAATATCAATGCTGCTGGTAAGTGTAAAACAACTTCCTTCCAGCTTGTGTTGTTTTGTGTTTGGCTCAGCGTAATGAACACACAGACAAGCTGTTCTGTGCTGTAGCTAACGCAGATTTGCCCTGCAGAGAGAGGCAGAATTTGAACAGTTGTTCGTTGAAACGCAACCTGTTCCCAACGAGAGCAGAAATTTGTTTGTTTACCTGCTGGCTGATGCAGGGTCTGTGCTCTGAAGGCAGCCGAACCCCGGCTAAGCGGTGCGCGCTACCCCTCGGCGGGCACTGCAGCTGGGCGCTGCTCGGCGCTTCGCCTCCCAGAGCTGCTCCATGCAGCGCACAAAAGGCACTGCCTGTTAGTTGTTATGGAGATTCTGACATTTACCCTATCGGATTGCGATTGCCCCCTGAATAACCCAAAGGGCAGTGGTCTGAATGACGGGAAAAGCGCAGCGCTCCCGATTTTTATCAGGCTGTAGCCTAGAGTTTCTCTTTTCTAAGTAAATGAGCACTCAGATGCTTTCTGGTGGCTAGATTATACATGGTATATACTGAGGTAGAGAAAAGGTAGTTAAAGGGTAGAACTGAGCACAGGAAAGCTCATTCCTGTTCCCTGCTCAGCCATTTACTTACTGAGAACCACTAGAGAAGACTGCTTCAGTTTATCAGTGAATTCATTTCCCTTTCTGTACCCTGGAATTTACCAACAAATATAAAACACTGGAGGTTGGATAGAAGGCAGTCCTGCTTCCAGAGTTGTCAAATAGAGCTCACATCCCAACTCAGATGTGAAAGAGCTGCCACTGCCCAAGGAGTGAATCAAGGGCTGCTCACCACTGTGGGCAGAGGAGGACAGCTGATCATCCCATGTGTTGTGTCTCCTAGGACACAACCTCCCTGGTAGTGGGAAGTTCACAGAATTTGTTTAACTACCCTGGGTGCATGTGCTATAAAGTGGGGCAAACTTAGAAAGCAGCTCATAGTCCATCCCTAGGTGGTGTGCACACTTGCTGGTAATTTCGGGGATAGTGCTTCAAGTTGGTCATTACAACTCGATTTGATGTAAGAAAAGAGAAGCTGATCAACTCTAGCCTTCAGAGTGTCAACAAGTGGCCCCATGCTAAAATAAGAGCACCAAGGTAACACACTTGACATTAGGGGGGAAAAAAGTAGAAAGAGGAACACTTTTCTTATTGATTTGGAAATAAACTCAGGCCACAGCAAACTAAGCGAGTAGTTTAAGACCCTCCAACATTGTAAGCATCTTATTTGGGATTGGCACAAACAAATGTGCCTGAATTCCTTGCAGATATTGCAAGCTTTCCAAGCCAATCTTTATGTTTAGCATAACTTGTGACTGTGTGGCTCTAATCTGAAACCAAAATTATCAAAGAGAAATATGGTGATCAGTTCCGTGCTGAGTAAACAAAGCCTTGCTGTAGTGAGTGATTTTAGGAGGTGGCTGAAAGCCAGCTTTAGAAAGTTGTGGTGAAAGCGGGAGAGAGGGTTGTTACTCCTCTCCAGCATGCCACCACAGCAGCCTCATCACATGTGTTTTATCTTAAAACACTAACTTGGTGAAAAGAACTTTTCAATTAGCAGATAAGGAGCAGCCAACCTTTAGAATCCAAGCAGGTATAAGGTTATATTGGCTCAGACAGTTGTTTTGTTTGGGTTTTACAATAGATTTTCTGATAAGGACAGGAATGGTGTAATGAACACAAGTCTGAATTTGGCCCATGAGAGTGTCAGCACGTGAAAGCTCTTCATCCAGACTTAGTGGTTTGTGAGCACATGGTCTTGGCCTGTGGTCACTGCTTATACATGCAGCCCCTCTGCTCAATGCATCTACAAGTAAGCAATTCCAGGCTTATTGCACTGCTTGCAGTACATTTATTGACCACAATTATCTAAGTATTGCAAGTCATATGGTCACCATGTCATTAATAAACACCTTAGGATGCCAGGAGAATGCCAAAAATTTACCACTTAGCATACAGAAAGTAGAGTATTAAATCCATCAAAATCAGTACCTAAAAGGCACCACATACTTTTGATAACGCTTTTCTTAAAGCTTTACAAATACAATACTGAAAATGACTGTTTAGGAAATTTATCAGCCCCTAATCGTCTTTGAGGTCCTCTGCTGGCTCTCTTTGAAAGATCCCTGTCTTTCTTGAAGTGAAGAGCCTAGGACACAGTGCTCCAATGCAGCCTCACCAGGGCAGAGTAGAGGGGGAGAATCACCTCCCTTGACCTGCTGGCCACGCTCTTTTTAATGCTTCCTAGGATATCACTGGCCTTCTTGGACTCAAGAGCACACTGTTGGCTAATGGTCAACCTGCTGTCCTCTAGTAAACCCAAGTCCTTCTCTACAGAACTCCTCTCCAGCAGAACTCTCTCAGACTCTAACCTATACTAATGCACGTGGTTATTCCTCCCCAGGTGTAAGACTCTGTACTTGCCTGTGTTGAACATCAGAAAGTTCATTTCCACTCAGTTCTCCATCCAATTATAGGTCTTTTTGAATGGCAGGATGTCCAAGATTCTCACACAATCCACATACTGAATGCATAATTACCAGCATTTAGCCATTTCATTTAGCCAAAGTGCTGTTCCTAACAGTTCTTGTAAACCTACTGTGCTGCTAACAATGTTATCCAGTGTTTTGGAAACCCCTCGCCCTGGGTCTCAATACCACATACTCTATACACAAAGCACTGTTCTGAACAACCCACACAGGACATTCTCATAAACATAATGCTTGCTTATCAGTCTTCTTTTAGCCCACACCTGATGTCATCAACAGCCATCATCTAGGCAGAGTCCTTTTAGTAACCACTCCATAACTTCACACTAGTCAGCATACAGTATGACCAGTACATATGGCCACAGACAACAGGGAGCACCATTCCTACAGTTCCTGACCTTTCCCTCAACACTCACTGCAGATGTCTGAATGAATCCCACTGCCAGTGCCAGTAACTGTTTGTGTTGTTGTGATGCTGTCAAAGCAAAAATGTTTCGAGTTTCTTTCCACTGCTTATTTGAAACATCTGCTTAAATTTCAGGTGTAGGGTGCAAAGACATACCATGCAAAGTCCAGCAAAGTGAGCCCTCCTCTTGTTCCAAGATTTCACTAACATCAACAGATGTTGAATGTTGTGATTATTTCTGAAATATTTTGTGTATCTGAAGTTTATTTTCATCCAGTATGCCTAAGTCTGCTAAAGAATCTGAAAAATATTTTGCATCTGAGAAATAAAATTTTGAATTCCCTCTGGGAAAAGAGGCACTTGAGCATATATATTCCTTCTGTAGTTGAATCCTGTAACTATTTAGCACAGCTTCTGACTCAAAAGTATGCTGAATTCCAACCTGCTTGAAGGAGGATGGAGGCTCTCCTTTCCAGAGTAGGTTCAATGCTTTGGATACCAAACAGGTGAAGGTACCATCCATAAGAACGATACATCTCATTTCCCAAAGAGCATGAATCTAAAGCTCTGTAGCTCATGCTGGTCACAAGTCCTAAGTTCTGCACTTAGACACAGCACAAAGTGTTTGCTGCCTCGTTCCAGGTTGTGAATTCCTTGGCTATAGCCAGGTGACTCAGAGCTGAGCTGCCTATCATTTTATTTCTTTTCGAGTATGACCTTGCATGCATATCTTATTTCACACCTGCTGTCTAAGTCTGTGCTTGGTCCACTACTGGATATGTCACAAGATACTAACCTAGCGATATGCTAACAGCAGCATGGATGGAAAAGATCCAGTGGTAAACTGATGGGTGGATTTTCTGACTCAACAATATGATATTAAAAAAACAATCAACACGTGAAGTAGGTAAGGCAGCCTACCTTATCCTTTTGCAGAACTGGAAAGTGATAAAATCTTAGCCATTTTTGCTCATTAAAGCATTTATTTGATTTTAATAGAAATAAACCATAACTCGGATCTTGTTTAAGTGGCTAATGAGCAGGCAATATCGGTAATCAGATCTGTATTTCAGAGAGAAAAGCAGCTCTTGCATAGATGCACTTTAAGAGTACTGCCCCTTCCAATTAAAAAAAAATGGCTTTTTTGTGTTGCTCACCACACTCCACAAAAGCCAGAGAAATAAGAAAACTGTATATCTAGGCTCGTTTTGCATTATTGGAATACTGTTTCTAAAGCAAGGCATCTCTGTATTCTCTGTGCCACCACATATTTATTAGCACTCTTCAAGGAGTAAATGATCGAATGGCTTGGGATCACCTAATTTTAACCCCACTGCCACAGATAGGGTTGCCAGCAGCTCTATAAGACATGAGATCAGGCTGCCTGGGACCCCATCCAGCCTAGCCTTGAACACCTCCAGGGCTGGAGCATGGGAGAGTAGAACTTACCTGATATGCAAACATGCACCACAGTGGACCACAAATATAGACACTAAAAGCACATCTGCAGAAGGAGCCAGAGAACTAGAGAGGTGCATCCTGCAGTATTGAATAAATCTCTAACATATGAAAACAAAAGCTTCATTATATTACTATATATATATTTTTGCAGTGTGAAGTATAGAAACAGTACTGCTTCACCTTTTTCTCTCTCCAACAACGTGATAATAAGAATATGTGACTCACCATAGGCAGCTGTCCAGGGAGAGGGACAGGGCAGAAGCACCTGTGAATAAATAATTAACAAGCAAGAGGAATTGGGAAATCTTATTGCATTACGAAAAAATGTAATATAATTGGCATAACTGAAACCTGGTGGGTTTATTCACAACTGGAACGTAAAAATTGCTAGTTACAAATTGCTTAGGAAGGAAAGAGTGGGTAAAAGAAATTGAGGAGGTTTAGCTTTGTATTAAAGAGATAATTTGCAGAGATAGAGGAACTGAACTCAGGGGGCATGGATAGTTTCCATCCAAGAATGCTGAAATAATTGGCACATGAAAATGCAGTTTTGGTAGCAAGAATCATGTATGAATCTTCACATTTCTGTATTCAGAGAGTAAGATGGGTAAAAATAATAGAGACCAACTGACCCAGCAACATTAGGACAGGTTTTAGTGAAAGCAGTCAGTACAGGGCAACGACTGGATATATCAAAGATAGAGTTTTATCAAAGGTAGAACTAGACAAGAGTAATGCATTAGACCAAGTCTCTGTGGATTTTCATAAAGCATCTGATGGAATGTCCCACTGAAAATTCTTCACAGAAAACTGCAGACTGCAGAGGGAATGGTAACAGCAGGTTGCTAGGTATCCACATATTTCCACAGTGGAAAACAGCCAGAGCCTCTTGGAACTGGAAAAAAGGCAGAAAGCTCAGAGAACTATGACAATGACATTGATGGGGAATGACAGGGTTCAAACAAAAAATATCATTGACTTCTTCTACAATTTAAGAACAAGAGGCATAACAGATAAATAGAAATATTTCCTCCTGGAGAGTTCCCTGCCATAGAACGATGTGAAGGTGAAAACTGAGGACTGCATGCATCCAGGAAGGAAATATCCATCACTGACGTGATGATTTGAGAGCAGCCTCTGACCAGGAAGTCCCCAGACTAATGATGCAGTACTGATATCACAGGAACAGAATCACTCCGTACTGCATACACACGTCTTCCCTAAATATCAGTTATTTATGATGGTACAAAGATAGTGAAGTAGGTAGAAATTTTGCTGGAAACTGTGGTGCAGATTTTACATTATTTATTATTATTGGGATAAATGGAGAGGCTGCAAGCTGATTAGAGAACAGTCTTACAATGAGACTCAGGCAATTAATATAAAAAGAGTAAAGAACACAGTGGAGATCAGATACATCTAGCAGTCCTCAAGTTTAGTCTTGAGACTGATGTGATTATTGCTGAGATTAACAATCTACAAAAAAGAACCAGAGACACAATTAACATTATCCAAGTTTCTTGAAATAAAATTAAAATTAAAAAAAGAAATCAAAATCAACACAAAACCCACAGCAAACCAGTGGACATTAACAAAGCAGATGTATGTGCCTCTACTGATCAACATCATCAGTCAGTAGAGAGTAATGAATACTTCGAGGGGAGGTTGCAGTCTTCCTGGAGTGGAATGAACAAAGCCCTGTGATGACCTGTTCTCCTCGTTGGCCAGAAGAGCAATCTGTCCAAGAAGTTGTCATTCTAACATGGGAATCTTAATTTGAAGAGAAGAATCTTACTTTGAATGCACTCCTTATGTATACCGTCTCACAAAGTCTGGAACTATTGCTATTACGGAGTAAAGATTTATCTCCATAACTAAAAATGTGAGCTGACATCACAGAGCAGTAAGAATATTTTATAAATAAATAAATTTAAAAGCATAAATTACGCAATTCTGTGAGGTCACAAGAACTCAATGGTAGGAAAAAGATAAGAAAGAAGGTGTGGGCCAGCATTTGTCTGTGAGGTGACTGCCAGCTGCCAGAGTGCTGCAATAGAAAGGAAAAGTGTTATTCTGTGGGTGAATCAGCACCACTGTGCATTTTGTTAGCACCATCATGAATAATTAGGGTAAGAAAACGGGGGGGCAAAATAGATGCACTGTGGGATTTCGAAGGTAGTTGAGGAGAAGAGAATTTCCTTCAAGACAAGAAAAGAAAAGAAAAAAGTAGAACAAATCAGATATCAAGAGGGGCTATGATAGTACCATATAGACACACTTACATACATATATATTCAAATATCAACGAAAGAGCATTATTTAAGTTACTTATCACTGAGAAGAAAAATGAAGATGCAAGGAGGGGCTCTCAGAAAATGAGTGCCTGGCATTCACTGCCACAGAGGGCAGTGTGAGCAAAGGAAATGACTGAAATACTGATAGTTTCAAATTCGCAGAATGAGCCGTATGACAAAAGAGCAATGTTTCTGGCACGAGGAAGCTTGGACTGAATCCTGCATAACTGATTTGTTGGTATCTTGAGGAGGTCTGAAAGAAGCCATCTTGGTCTGACTGCCTTTTGTCACACCATGTTTATATTGTATTAAATTACATAGAATCCATGCTTCAGGGTTTCCAGTGGTCATTGATAGGAGCCAAGAAAAAAATAGCTGCTGGCTTGATGCACATCGTATTTTCTGAAGGGTTTTATGCCTTCTCTAAAGCATCAGAAATTGGCTACAGATGGAGACTGTGCAAGGGTGCTTTGCTGCTCTCCACATTATTACAGCTTCTCAGGATCTAATTGGTATGTCTGTTCATGCACTGAACATTAAATTGATGATCTAATTTGCGATCAGAAGAGAAACCTCCTCCAGGTTAGATAACAAGGATGGTAATGGATTTTTGCCTTCTTTTAGAACAAGGGAAAAGGTCCATCTCAGGAAAGCAACTGTGATTCCTCATAACAAATCCTGAGGTTTTGCTTCTAAGATAGGATAGTCCTGGCCATAGGAATTTAACTAATAGGAGTCCTCACAATGATTCTTGTTCTTCTTCTCCTGTGGTACATGACAGCTGTAGTTTCTGTGGTCATTGGTTTATTACAGACCTTCAGGTTTCTGTAGAGTAACGGGGATGTTTTGTGTCCGTGATGCACTGGGAATTCTGGATTTGAGGTCTTCCTGATCCTGCTAGAGACAGGATAGCTGTATGAACATGTATCATAAATTGCAATGAGACTTGTATTGTACTGAGACTGGTAACAGAGCAAAGAGACAGGGCAAGGCACCACTCCTTCCTTGCCAAATTTCTCCATCTCACAAACAAAAACTACAAAACTATATCACTTTCTCTTTGCATGAGTCCATCCTCAGCTACTTAACCCAGCAGTCTTGAAGGAGCTGCTGTCTGAAGGGCTTTCCTGGTTGCTTGTAGATGGAATAAACTTCAAAGAAGTAGAAGATAAACACATAGGTCCTGTATTTCAAAGAGATACAAATGATCATCCGGATGGATAATTGAGACTGTTACCTCAGTGCCAGTTACTGCAAAATATGATCAGATGCAGTCAGGACTATAGGTAGGATGGAATATCAATCATCCCAGTATCCTCCTGGATTGATATTACACCGTACTTACTCCTGATTTTAAGTTTTCCTTTATGTGGAATTAGCAGAGCTAAAATAGGTAAAATTAAAAATTGACTTACCTGACAGATCTCAAAATAAGGAATTATCAGGGCGTAGGGTCACTTCTAGCATGATCCTCTGTTAATCATGCTTTGCTGTAATGTTATTCGGTATTCTTGTTGGTAATCTAAATGGTAATATAAATCTTCACTGATCTAACTTGCCAATGACTTAAAGACTACAGATGGTAGTAAATAATGAGAAGCAGATGTTATTACTATGGAATGACAAGGCCTGTATGAACAGTCACAGTCAAACAAAAATTTGCTTTAAGCTGTTCCACCTTGCACTCGGCTACCCCATGGGACAGGGGGAGGGAAGGATATAAGCCATGATTGCTGGGAATCAGGTTCACTCCACAATGTTCAGACTCATTAGATTTGGAGACAAAAACACCTTATCATACTGTCATTCAGACTGATTTCATTCTGCATTTTCTGACCAGACCAAAGAAAAGTGAGACTTTGTTGTTCTTTAGGTCCAAGCTTAGGAATAAGGTTCACAAAAATAAATACATTTTTTCCACCTGATTTCAAACACTGGATATTTTTTTGCAGTATACTCTGTGTTTTTTGCTGTTCTTTTCCTTCTCTTTGTTAAAACGTCCATAGCTGGAAGTTTGAGGTTGTCTGTTTCCATGCTCTGAGTCAGGTGCTCCCGCTTGGAAACTCAGGATGCCTCAACCCAAAAAACAAGGGTTGGGAAACTGGGAGAAGTTTCTGGAGTTCGCTTTGAAGCAAGCAGCTTGACTCACATCAGCTAAGCAGATCAGAGCAGACAGATGGGCAAGCTAGGGAAGAAATACTGTTAGAGTATCAAGTATAAAGAAGAAGAACAAGTTGATGTAAAATTCAAGGTTCCCACTCCTCCAGCAACCACTTTACCTCTTAACCTACAGGCACTTGCATGTGTTTCAAGCTTCAACCTTAGACTTGAAAGTATTTTGTTATTCTTACTATTTATATATCTCTACAACTAAGAATCTAGAGCTTGATTCTTACAGAAAACCATGAGATTGGTGTAAGAAGTATTGCTTCTGCTTCCTTTTGAGAGACAAAATGCAGAATCAATCTGAGATTTCACCATTAAATAAATGAATGAACGACTAAAAGAGCATGAAAACTGAAAAGGTTTCTTATTCAAACATTTTATTTTCAGAACCATTAAATAGATAAATAAATAAAAAGACCTGAGAATGGAGAAGGCTTATTACTCAAATCTTTCGAGAACTATCTATCTATGACCTCTTAACTCAAAGAAAAAGAGATGGGTTAGTTGCTAGATATTTGAGACTGAAAGATAGCATGATACTGGAAGACTCTTAATTGCTGAAGACAAAAATATCTATCAGTCAGGTTAATTCTACAGCGTAGGCTAACTAAAACAAGACAATGTTGCAATTATATTGAAATAAATAGACTCATCATCTCCTGATTTATTTACTTTCCCATTGCATGGGTTCAGACTCAGATATAAACCCAAACTAGCTTGCCTATATTTCTACTACTCAGTAATGCTGCTTCTAAAATACCTGGAATCAGCCAGAGAAAGAAATGAAGATCAGAACATTTACCATCATCCTTATCTCCTCTATTGCCAAGGCTTATTTTACTGGAACCTCCATCTCCCTCACCAGGATATTATGAGAGCTGGTTTATGTGTGGAGCAATTGATGTACCTTTCTGTGAGCAGCAACTGCTTCTTCCTCTGCTGGAAATTCAGCAACTGAGGGAGATTTTTCAGTGAGCCCAAACAGATTAAGTTAACAGATGAAGCTTCTCATGTTTTCAGTCTGAAAAACTGAAAGGTCCTTTACTTTGTTGTACTTCAACCTTGAACATTTCTTCATTGATTACAACATAATTTCCACCTTGATTCCACCATATCATCTTAAACTGATCACTTACAATGAGTAGCCAGAGTTTCTGTAGAAAGCTGAGGGCTGAGAAGATACTGCCTTTGCTCTTCCCAGAAGAAACGTGAGGTAAACATTTGGTTTCCTCTTCATCAGAAGAAGTTAGTGAATCCTCTTCTTCTCTTACCCGTGCTAGAGTAGCATCACAAGCTGTTTCTGGATCCTGTGCTGGAGGATCAGGAGAAGGAGAGCCTGAGGATTCAACCTGTTTCTCTAGATCAAAAACAGACAAAAAATTAAAATTTAGTTACATGGATCAGAAACATCTTCTATTTCTGTAGACCCAACTAGAAAAAGATACTAAGTCCATTTTGCTGATGGAGTAAACAGAAGATGTGTAACCCCTCTTTGGTTTCTATGCTTTTAGTAGATATTTCAGAAATTTAGAAACCAAGCTAACCAAAAGAGCAACGTACTTTAAGCCTTTTAAATCACAACTCTCTCTACAGGATCAAATACTTAATCTGTCAAGGAAAGGCTTGATCTGGAGACGGTCCTAGATGCAGAACTCAAGCATATGCCAAGTTCAAGGAGGAGAAGGTGACTCCCTCAAGGATAGAGAGGCCTTGCAGAGAGATCTTGACAAAAGTGAGGGCTGGGCAATCACCAAGTGTGGGTCCCTTCCAAATTAGGATCTTCTTTGGTTCTTTTCCGTGACTCATGTTCACAGCAACATGCCATGCCATTGTAGTAATACTCTGATTTTTGTCCTTTCCTCCATTTTTAGCGCACATTAGCTTTTGATGTTTTCATTTTCTGGAGTAATCCTAACCGTGAAACAGAGTTTCTTTCTTTGCTCTCAGAGACTTTCATCTCTGCTTGCTCTGCTTATGTATTTCTGCAGCTAGGGCACAGATCCAATACGAATACTCTGGTTGGGCGTTATCTGGAGAGAAGTGCTGGCATGGTTAAAAGAGGATCCATGCTGACCCACAGCTACTAATTGGAAAGAGTGGAAGATACTCCTTTGATCTTTGCTAATCACCAGCCTGAAGGGAACTGCTAATGCAGTCACATG
Source organism: Phasianus colchicus (assembly GCF_987193195.1). Lineage (NCBI taxonomy): Eukaryota > Metazoa > Chordata > Aves > Galliformes > Phasianidae > Phasianus > Phasianus colchicus. The sequence goes on along the minus strand of NC_143451.1, from coordinate 4,662,877 downwards.
AGAAACTGTAGAAGACATCACGCATATATATACAGTGACGTATATATCAACTACACATTCTGTCAGAAGCACTATTTCTGGTCTTTCATGGTTTCCTGGAAACCTGATAGTCCCCCTATGGATTCCCTGATAACTAGTATGTTTGGCATATTTACATTAGCAAGATTACTCTTCTTTTTACAGCACTTAGACAGCAAATGGGAAGTGGACAAAATGGCGGCTCGGTGCCCTGAGGTGCCTGTGGAGCCAGTGAGTGGGAAACAACTCTGCCTTCCCATTAGCTGTCTGGAGTGGCACCTCGGCATCTGGAAAGAGATGAATTTTGTAGAGCCAGTGAGGCTTCAAGCAAAGTGCAGTGTTTCTGACCACAGAGTAAGCACAGTGGGTCAAAGTTGTCACCTCTGCGATGGACAGGTACAACTTCTCATCTTTCCCTTCCATTATTTGAAGTGCTTAATCAGAACTGTGCCCGATTTCACGTTTTCCATCCGATAAAGTCAGATATAATTTGACATCAGAGTCACTGAAAGCCTCTCTCAGCACCATTGTTCTCTCAATTCTGTTTTCCATCTCCTCAAACGTATGCCCACCTATATGTGTGTACACAAAGGGCCTGTCAACCCGTTGGGCCTTACAAAGATAGTCAGATGAGCCTTTGTGACTTCGTGTGTTTCAATTAGATGTCAGCGTGAAGAAGTTTGCTTTCTGTGAAGAATTTTCTCACCAGTCAGAGTTTTGGTGCAGAGAACACAGTTGCCATGGCACACAGTCTGACTTAGCACAGCATGCAGCACGTTCCCATCTCTGCCTGCACCCAGTGCCCCTGCACAGCTATCTGCTGCTCCGAGGAAGCAAAAGGGAAACTTTGCAGTGCGCACATCCCCTCTCTGATAAGACTATTAGCATTTCATTTGGAATATGTGAATTGAGGAAAAAACGCATGACTGAAATGAAAAAAAAAAGCTTAAAGAAGTGGTCTTCTGCTTTAAAATGTAGAAAGGTTTAAGAGTTTGAGTTCACTGAAAGAAACAGAGAGAAATGAGAACTGGAGCAAATTCTCACGTTACTTGGAAGCAAGAGAAATGTTGATGGGCAGCAGCTATAAATGAAAGCTGTTGGAGTGATAGAAAACAGCTATTTGCATAGCTCAATACATATTTGAGTGCAACTCTGTAAAAACTCGTTTGTTTTCCAGCAGAAAATATTGTTCCAGCAAAATCAACACTTTCAACAGTTGGTTTTGTTGGGAGATTAAGGCTTTATTTTCATTAGGGAAAAAAAATCAGTTAAGTGCTTTGTCTGGGATAAGTTTAATCAAAAGTGGAATGTTTCACTCGTTAATTAACTTGATTAACTTAGTTTACGTGAGCTCATTAACCTGTATTTTTCCTCATGTAGTATTTTAATTCACGGAAGTGGTGATTCAATCCTCATCCACTCCTTCGGACCCCTGGAGGGTTATATCATTTTTTCAGACACACACAATGATTTTACTCTCTGTAGATGACATGGAATCTCATTAGAATCACGTGGCTCCAGATATAGTTGGAGAGACAAAGACCTGCTAGGGCCTATTGGGGAAAAAAGGGACCTTGTCTTTCATAGGCTGGGAGCCAATGTGTTTCTAAAAGGGAATGCTGTTTAAATGAAATTTAATCATTTAACTGTTCAGAACTGTACTTCTGAACTCATGAAATTTTATGCAGGGTAAGTGAACACAGACAGCTTTTTCTTTCTTTTTTTTCCCCCCAGGATGAAAAGCAGAGTTACAATGGAGCTCCTCCTTTCACTCAGAACTACTACATTTTTCTTAAAGTCAAATTATTTAATAGAATATTTCGAAACAGTGTAGTTGGAAGACATACCAATTAGGATTTCACAGAGTTACCTTTTATTTTATTGCCTTAATGAGGCATTTAGCACTGGCCTCTAAAGAAGGAACACAGGACCAATAAATGTGATCCCAGACACCAACTTCTTGTCCTTGCTATTGCAACAGGTGTGTTATACCCCCAGCATATTGTCTTAAAGCCTGTGCTTTTTTGTGTGTTTTCTGCCCTCTTCCTGATTTCTAGCCCAAACCACCAGTTTATATTCTGAGGTGTATTCTGGACCAGTTCAGCCACTGTTGTGCTGTCCTGAAGACAGTGATTGAAAATGTTCCAGGGGAGGGTAGAAATCTGAATTCTCCATCTGTGGAGTGGGAAAGGAATGAAGAAACCATACATTTTAGGGAACTCATAGAAGAAAAAGTACATCTGTATGCTACAGTTTCGATGCAATCTATGTGCACAGCTGCATTTCCAGCTGTTTTATATAGCTGTGCACTTGCTTTCTAGTGTCTACAACTTCCCCACAAAAGGATCTCAACCTGAGCTGCTGCACTGTGCCAGTGACAAGATGTGCACAGCATAAAGGGAAAAGCAGCTCACTGCCATGAAGCTGATATATGGTGCAGTCTTATGGCTCTGCAGGACCTTGCTTTTCTCAATTCTCTGGGAGAGTTGAATTTTTAGGATTTGGAATAGCAACTTTCCTTTTTTCCTGAAGTGATTCTCAGACATGAGAAAATTTTGATGACAATTATTTGCTGGAAACTCGGGAATTCTGACTGCATTAGGAGCAGGAGAAGGCAAAGAACTGTGGAAAGATCATGGGCAAGTTAGACAGAGTTCATATGATGCTGCCACAACTCTCTCTCATTCCCTGAGTCCAGCACTTCTTACCATACACCATTTCCTCAGAACAGAAGCCCAAAGCCAAGCTTTCCACAGTAGAAACCACTGAGGAGCTGGCAGTCATTTGACTTCTGAGCTACGGGTGCTTGCACAGCTACAGAACCGTGAAATGGGAAAAGTTCCGATGAGCCTGTGTGAGAAAATGCTGTGTGTGCTCCTGGGAACAGAAGCTGAGCCCAAGGGACTTTAAGACCCAGGGGATTTCTCCTCTCTTGCCTGTTTGCCGCTTCCCAGTTCAGCCTGAGCAGGTAGTCAAGATGCAGGTGCACACACACGTGTACATGCACACAGATGCCTCTGTGACACTTACCTGCTGGCCACACAGATCAACGTAGAGAGCTGTGCCTGTAGCAGCACCCAAAGAAACACCAGCAGCACCCCACCAGCTCCTCTTCCTCTCCATCTGATTAAGTGTCAAGGTCACCAGTGATAAACTGCCCACCTCTTCTCTCTGTAGATGCACAACATCACACCATTGGTCTCAGATACTGTCATGGGCTCTAGGTCTGCTATCCATACTAAGACCGCAGGATGCTCACCCAGGCACCAGCTCAGACTATGAGTATTTCCAGATATGTCTTCTAGTCTCTAGCTGGTTCAGTCTGAAGATCCATACTAAATTACAAATACATGCATATCTGTACAATTAAATAATATTAACTGAAGAAAAAACACAAATCTCAGTGTTTTCAGTCGCTGGTACCTAGACCTGTAGGTCACTATGACCTTCTAAGGAAGTCCAGTGAGCCTGTGCACAGCCAGCATGCTTAGGATGGAATGCATTCGCCAGGGCTCGCACAGATGGCGTCACAGATTTCTACCTCATCCTTGGGAAGCCCTAGAAGGAATTGGCACCATGTAGTTTCCTCCTGTTGATGTCTGGGTAGTCAGTCCTTTCTCCTCAACCTGCAGCAACTCCGTGATGCTGCTGAGTTCCAGAGAGCTCTGCACACCGTGCAGCAGTGTTCAAGCCAGGTTGTGCCTCCTCTGCCTCTGCAAGAGTGTTATGTACAGGACAGACCACTCCTTGGCTTTTTCCTCTGTTAGAATCAGTGAGACAAGTGGGTGAGGACTATCAAGGGAAGGAACCTTAGACACTGTTCTTGTTGCAGCACGAAATGACAGCCTTTTCTGTATTCTCCAAAGACTCTGCAGGACCTAGTTATTAGGTGACGATGCATCTGGAAAAGGGCGGCACAGCAGGATAAACTCTGCAAAGTCTAAAATTAAACTTAAGAGGGCTTAAGAGATCGGTTATACAAGATATCCAAAAATAACTTAGAATAAATCCTAAGAGGAGCAGTGAAAACACTGCTGACATCTTCAGTTCTCAGAGAAATGCATGTCTGCATGTCCAAGTACAAACACGGTCTATAAATGCCACCAGTGGTTACCTCTGACAACAGAAGAAACTCCTATGTCCAGAAGTAGGAACAACAGAGGGAAGAGTCCTCATCAAGAACTTCTTACGTAGTTCTGAGCACCACCTTTAGCACTAAGGTCATCACAATCTGGAAATCAGCAGTTGAAAATAAAGTGACTTCACCCTCCACGCTTTTCTTTTTCTCAGTCTCCAGTCTGCAACCAATCTTTGCATCATGGCCCCAACAGGCCTTTTTCTGGTCACTCCAGCGTTTTCTGTCCTTGTTATTTAAGCTAGAGATTTTGTCACAGAGAGATTTCCTGGGAGAGACAACACTGGGCAAGCTGATTAAATGGAAGGTATGGATGCACATTCCTCCAAGCAGCATGCGATCACCCTCTGGACAAAGCATCTAGAGCCAAACATGATGGCACCACTAGCTTCATCACGACCCCGATGAACTAGAATGGCTTTGTCAGTACTTTACCATGTATCTGAGAGGCACTGTGCATCTCCAGCTCTCAGAATGACAGATGTCATTTCTCTAGTAGCAAATGCCATTCATAGTTAGCTTTCTTGGGATAACATGGGGAAGAGTCAGGCAATTTTTAAAGGTTTCCAGTAATATGGCTTCAGGTTCACTGCAGCCCTGGGGGAGACATGACTCTGAGAAGTCAGGTTAAAGTAATAGAGAGATAAAATTAATAGATTATGCCTGAAAACAAACAAAAAATGCTGATCCATATGGCTAGAATGAAAAATCCAACTTAATCTGCTTATATCAAATTCAAATCTAAAGGTCACTCTCCCTATATTAACTTGATATCAGTGCATTCCTGACAGACGTCATGCCTTATAATGCAATCTGGCTGAGAATGATTCCTACTTACAGCACAGTATCTTTTATAGCCCACCTGCTTGCCTGAATTTCTTGATCAGGTCCCTAAGAACACCATGCGTGAAAAAAAGGGTAGCTGGCCTTTCTCATATCCCTGCAAATATAGGAAGAATGGCTACAAAGAGCAGCTAGAGAAATTCTAGTTGGAAGCACTTCTCCAGAAGTGCAGCCCTGGGAGGCACTACAGAAGGTGCACCACCATTCATCAGGTATTGCAAGACTTGGTAAAGTCTCAGGTGACCTGATCAGGCCCCAGCATTAGTCCTACTCTGAGCACAAGGCTGAAAAGAGACCAGCGAGGTCCTGTCAACACAGAGCTTCTGAGATGCTGTGGTTTCTGTGATACACCACCAAGTATCTTTCAGTCTGTTTCGTAACAAAATTTGTTCACCTGACATTCCCTCTGCTCAGATACGGACCTCTTTTGGAAATAGAGATGTTGCTTTGATAAGTTGTTTTCTTTTCTAAAATGTCCTCGTAATGCCTGAATTCACAGAGGACAAATCCTTTGCTGAGAACAGGGGGTTACAGAAACATTCGTTTCGATATCAAGTGCAACTTTTATAGCAACTTACACATAGATTACATACACAGCACTTTGTAGCATATGTAGCAAATAAAAAGTAATATTAGCAATCTGTTATGAATGTTTTCTTTTGTCTCAATTGTACCAACAAAGACATCAAAAGGATTAATATTATATAGTGATCGTGGAATCCTTGGAGTTGGAAGGGACCTCTGATGGCCATCTTAGTCCAGCTCTCCTGCAGTGAACAAGGATTCGTACATTAATATTAATAATTAATTGCCTTTAAGAAAAAAAAAAAAAAATGCAGACTTGAACATCTTTCCTGCATTTCACCATGTATTCTTTTTAATTGCTCACATTTTCTAAATCAGTCTTTTGACTGCGCAACGATAATTAAACAAAACTAATAAAAACTTCAGCTGTTATTCCACAAATTAAAGTATTAATAGGCAAAATGGATTCTTCTCTGTTATCTGTGGAAGGCATGCCGTGCTCTGATTACTCAGGGCAGAGCAGAGAAGCTATTGGCCACTTTGTAGAGTATCTTATTGTAAAAACCACATGTATTCATTGGACGGATGCACCTAAACACAGGAATTTTTTTATAGTTTCTTCAATTGCCTGAAGAAGTAATACAGAAAAAAGTCAAAGCATCCATCCTTAAGAGACATTTGCTGTTTCGGTTACATTTGCTGAGGTGGAGTCCTAAAGAGAGAAGCTTTAATTTACAGTGATAAAAGGATGAAGCAGCCACAAGGCAGAGGGAGTGACACAGGGCTGAGCGACTGTCAGGCAACACATTAGCCTGCTTGATAACAATGGGTTTTAAAAGACTTGGAAATGCTATGCAATTTTTTTAGCTTGCTTTGTGCTTCAGCTTGTCTTTCATAACCACATTTCATACCTAAATCAGGGCCTGATTTTCCCAATTTGGAAAACTGGGGTGAGTGAAGCTTTGACTTCTGCATCCAGGTAGCCAGAGCTGGACAAATACTTTGTTCAGCCCTTCCAGAAAGATGAAGTTCTCCATCTCTCCAGTGAGTAGTACTAAATGTCAGATTCTTGTAGAAAATGACTGCTTCTTTGCTTTCTGCTGTAAAATCAAGTGCCCAACTGGAATTCCACATTGATTCTCAAAGTCTTTAATGACAGTCTGCTGACAACGTGAGTCTAGTAATGTCTACAAGTAGCATCAGCATGATTTTTATTCTGCTTAGTCTGTTCCCTGAGAATATGCTTTCATGCTATGCCCTATAAAATGAAGTCAACCATTCCGTGGCTCACTCACATTCTCCCTTCAGAGAAGAATATGTGGCTTGGGACACTGAGAAAGTGCAGCAGCAGCTTGAATATTGGGTCCCATTCAAGAGAGCCAAGTGAGTGTCCCCTCAAGGGCCCTCAAGTTGGTCGGAATCAAATCTATCAAAATTCTTCAAAACGTAGCACGGAAAAGTTGTCCAAATGAATTTGAATTTTGAATAACTTTCTTTATCCTTGAGTAATTATATGGGATTCTGGCTGTTCGGCTGCAGTCTTAACAAAAAATATTATAACTGGGACTCAAAACTTGCTGTTAATGTTTTGGGTTGGTTTTTTTGTTTTTTTGTTTGTTTGTTTGTTTGTTTGTTTTTTGATAAACAGCTTTAGATAAGCATTATAAAACTGATTATTTTTGCATAACAGATACCTATCATATGCAGAATATGTAGAGTCCTGCTCATCCATGCTTGTAAATGACAGTCCAGTGTTGGTGAGCTTTGCATTATGTGGCTCCTTCTCTGCTATCAAGTTGTTTTCTCCTGATAAGAGGCACAGGAACGTCCTTTTTTCACAACCAGAACCTAGAAGGGCTTTTTCATATTCTTGATTGAAGGGGACTCTGGCCTTGTGAGGATAACTTGTCTAGGAAGGAGGCACAGTAAATGTCTGCTCTGTGGCTGAGAACATGAGGTGGTCCCATAGAGTCTCAGGTGGGAGCGATGGCAGGAACACCAGCAGAAAGAGAAGGCAGAGCAAAACCAAACATCTTCTGTCTCCTAAAATAATCCTTTTCTTTTAAAGGTGAAAAATGTCGAAGTTTTATTGACCTCGCTCCGGCTTCTGAGAAAGGTAAGACAATACATTTAAGGTTTCTTCCCTTTTTACAAATTGCACCAGTACTGTTTCTTGTCATACTTCAGTGCCAGGGGAAACATTACTTCCTAAGCATACAAGAACTTACATGTCATCCAGATTACTTTCAGCTGAGGGGTTAAGACAGCTGTTTACTCAGTTCCTGCAGACCTGTCATTTCTCTGATGCATTCCTTTTTCATTCAGCTGTTTGGTGTTTTTTTTTTTTTCAACGTAAATTAAGATTTATATTGTAATACAGACATTTCCCTGCCTCCTCTAGTAAGGAAGGACACTGCATAGTTTCCTCAGGCCATGGAGACATTTATAGTCAGAAAATTGCAGTGACACTTACTTTCAGGTCCCAAACGTCTCTTTGTGAGGGGGAATCATGTAACTGCTTGTGTGACCTAACATCAAGGAAAGAAGAGAGGGAAAATAATCTGGTGCAAAGGAAGGGCAGGCTGCAAAGCTTTCCTTTACCCCTGTACTGTACGTGCACATCCCCCCATAGCAATTTAGTCCATATTTCTCAATAGTATTCATCATCAGAAATATAAAATAAAAGGTAGAATTCAATTAACTAAGTTGGGAAGCTGATCACATCCTGCTTCCAGCTGAAAGCCAAGCACTCTGCCCACAGCCACAGAGGCAGACGATCCTTGTGCTGCCCTCCGTGCTCCTCATGAACTTCTGGAGAATCCAAAGGATGTGAAAACCCACATTTGTACACACACACCATGTTTTAGATCACGTGAGACAGTCCCAAAGCCTTCTGAGCAAATGGTACCTTCCTGAAGTCTGACAGTGGCAGTGAGTGGTGTAAGGAACAATTGTTCTCAGTCTGAATTGCTGATAAGCTGGACAGCTTGAAAGAGAAGGATGATTACTGCTAATAAACTAGTCGGGTATTCAGTGAGAGAAATACTAACAGTCTCTATGAAGGTCATTGTAAGCAAACTTGTAAGCAAACATAAGGGAAAAACAATCCTGGGATTACTAACACTGATGAGCTGTGAGCTAAACCTTACATACAGAAATGTGACCTTGGGACTGAACAGATTTGAAACTATTATCTCCACATTCAGTAGACAGCAAAAAGCAAACAGGACTTTAGGAATCCCAAGGAAAGGGCCTGAGAACAGAGCAGAGAATATCCTGTTGCACAATGACTGTACGTGACCAAGAGCCTCTCCCATATACAGAATACACAGTGGTATTTTTTTTCCCTTCTAGTCCAGTTCACAGAAAGGCAGCAAGAGTATTCAGAGTTCTAGAAGATTCTGTACAAGAAAGACTAAGATTCTTTAGCCCGAAGGAGAGAAATGTGAAAGGAGATATAAAGGACATTGATAAAGACGTAAAAGGAGCAGAAAAGGCAACAAAAGCACAAGGCCAAGCAGACACTGCATGATTTGAGAAGGACTCGAGACAAGCACAGCCTGTCTGTTAGAAAGGCACGAGGATGGTTTTGTGCTTCATCCATTTTCTGTGCAAGTTCATTAGGGTTCATAATGCATCACCCACGCTCATTCAAAAACAGCACTTAGTACTTAAAGTATTTTATTTTATTTTTTTTTGGTGCTGCTAAACGCTGTCAGCAGTTTTTTTTCCATAGCACTTTTAGAGTTGCTGCATGGTATCAGCGTATATTTCTAGGCTACTTTATTTTTTGTTTTCAAAGAAGTCAAGCTCTTTTGGTGCAGTTTTAGTGAACAAAATTACTTCTATTTCTGAAGCTATTCCATGCAGTTGTATGACATGTTCACATAAAGTGAGGGGAATGCTCAGCTGGAAGTAGAAAATACCAACTACCTGACTTATAAAGAAAAACAGAAAAGATTCTGCAATTGTGTATCAACTGAAATGTTGCCAACCTGATTTCTTCACCATCAGCCTTGTATTGTCATGAGATACTTCCATCACACGTGAAAAGAAAGCTGTGTTCAATGATGCCCAGCTTGCTTTCACTGCAAATTATTTAACTTATAGACCTATTCTGTTCTTTTGTAAATAGAAAGAACTTTAATTTTTAATTTCTTTAATTAATTTCTTTATTTCTTTAATTTCTTCATTCTGTCACTCAGCATTGACTTGACAACTATCCATTGTGCTGTGATAATATTCCAAAAGAAATCAGAGAAATCAGCGTTTTAACATGTGTTTCTCAAGCAGAGCAATGAAGGTATTCAGAGCAGATGATTGCAGAGGATCATCCAAATTCCAAAGTGAAAACCTGTTTAGGAAAGGTATGTAGCTGGATAACTGTGCTCAGCTGCTGGCAAGGGGCAGGAGACAGATTTTCCCACCTCTGAAGCCCTGAAAAACCTGCGTACACCTCCAGATTCTTGTGAGCATGCACACTGGGCAGAAGCTTGCAGCTATTCAGTAGTGGTGCTGGGCCAGATATTTGATTCTTCTTCCAAGTAAATAAGATATGATAAAAATGCAGCAAATACATAAAAATTGAGGGCGTTTTTCTGAGCTCAGCTGTACTACCATGCTTTGGTTTTCACAGAACATTGTGTAACTGGGAACACAACTTGTCTTTACAATGAGACTTCTGCTCGTTTTCTATACACATTCTTAGCATGAATTACCACTAAAAAGTGGTTGTTCAAGGTTTTTTTAATATCCAAAATGTCTCTAGGTATGCATGCTCAATTACTGCAACTGGGGACTCAGCTTTCCAGAGTTTTCTTTCAAGTTGGCTTTCTCTGCTCCAAATCAGGCCTGTGTCTCACCAACTTCTTGGCTAAGTACAGCTTGTTGGAGACTGTCAAAATACTTCCAAGCACATCATCTCTCCCTTTGAAGGCATGCTAGAAGGAAGCCTAAGCACAGACATAGTCTCGTTGTGTAACAAGTTTTTCTACAGTCCATCACCGATGAGCAACAAGTCAGAGTAAAACCCCATCAGAATATTTAAAAACTTTTTTAATAGAGAAAAGTTGGTCGCTGAAACATCTACGGGAAAATTTTAAAAATACATGGTGAGGCCCAGGTGCATCCTTACCACAGATCTGACTTTCGTAAATGAAAACCTGTTTCTTATTTTCACTGTTTAAGCATAAGGATCTACGATTTTGAGCTCCCTATCTTTAGTCCACTCATGCTGATCTGGATATTGTATTTCTGTTCAGCTATTACAGCTTTTGTATATATTGCACCAGTGCCACCTACTAAAAGGAGGCAGATCTGAGCAGCAGGATTTGGGGCAAACAGACCCACAGTGTGGTATAAATAAACACTTCCAACCTACACTTGGAGAGCCCTTCCCTGCTCTTAAGACAGCTGCCAACAATCTGTCAGAACCCTGTAAGCCTAACATTGAATTTATTAGCTATTGCTGGTTGTTAGCGCTAAATCTGCTTAGCAAAATCAGCTTTGTGATGGTAGATATAATGAGAAAGAAATATTTTCTGTGTCTGCATTTATTATGACATTATTCATTCACTAATGGTGAAGGAAGGTAGGATAACAGGTTACTAACAAGGTTACTTTGGCCAGGACTTTTAGAGGGCTCTCAAGGAGCAGTTGGTTTTGGGTCCCATGGAGGCTTCTATTTTCTAATTCTCATTACAGAAATGAATAATAAGATAGCAACTATTTCCAAAAGGAGCTGGAAGAAAGCTGCCACGTGATCTTCAAGTTCTGAATCGTCCCTGGGATTTTCTCAACAATGCAAATTAAAATTTCATTCTTGCTGATTATGTTGACATCAAAAAAAAAGGGTAGCTGGTTTAGTAAGGGGCGCCGATCTGTTACACTGAAAAGCACATCCAGTTTTTAACTACTTGGTGCATCTTTTAATGCACCTCCCAGCCTTTCCTCTGCCTATGGGCTGCTCAAGACCTTGCTTGTTCAACACAACTTTCTTTCCATCAGTGCCCACCCAGCACACTGGGCTGCGACATGCTCCATCATCCTCCATCTCTCACCAGCCCTTCTGGGCTCACTTTCTATCTCCCCTCTCCCATCCCTGCAGATCTGTGCCCAAAAGAACATCCACAGGGCCGTAGAGAATACATTGACATGGAAGAAACCATGGCTGAATATCATGTCCGGAAACTGGGGCACCATGGTGTAAAACAAAAGGTGGCAATAAGTCCCATCAAGTGACCTGATGAATGACAAGTATACACAAATACAGGCCTGTTCCTCCCCATGCTTAGAGCAGCATGGAGGTTTGAACTCCCTCATCCTTCTCTAAATAACATAAATGTCAGCTGTTAACCACAACGACAGTGAGGGCAGAAGGAGAATGATTTGCTCTGACCTGAGGAGTCCTGTTGGGAAGTTGCTTCAGAGCAAGCTAAAAGATCATTGTTCACTCAAAACTGAGATCTTTGCACCAACATAGGGCAAGATTCACATATAGGTTCACTGGACAATCTCTTTACAAGGATGGTACATACAAGGATGGTAAACTACTCTAGTGTTCTGTAAGACCTCACTTGCTTCAACAGTCAAATCCGTGGAACAATACCCACAAAAAATAGCAAAATGGCAGGTCATCAGCAACTGTCTGCACAGCACTGCTTTTTACTTATTCACAGGGAAATTCACATGCATAAAATAAACAAGACCTTTTAGACACCATGAAAATTGAGGCAGCATAAAATCTTACAGAAGGAAAATGTTCATTGCTGGTGAGTATTTAACGCTCAAAAATGTTACAGGGGACTTTTTAAATTATAGACTGCACTGGCAGAGATAGAAAATGACTCCTGTATGTCCTCTACACAGCTCGTGATGATGCATCCTGTAGAGATGAAAAATAAAAATCTGTGCTGTCTGAAAAGCAGCTGGCAAAACTAGGATGACAAACAAGAAGTAAATAAAGTCTCACCTAAACAAAGCACAGAAAAAAGAGAAAGCTTAGCCAAAACTATACAAGCTTTTAAGCCAGTGCTACAATAGCAGCTAATGAGAAGAAAAACAAGATGCCTGATTTTAATGGGTACTGACATAACTGGTGTATCAGAAATTTGACAAGAGAAAGATAACTAGAAGGACAATAACGTCATGGCACTGATTGCACCGAAAGTCAAAGCAGATGTCTTGTACTGAAGTTGAACAAGAACAACAGAGTAACATCATTAACAAACAACACAAATCTCAGACGATTCCATGCTCAGACAAAAAGTACAGAATTAAAGAAGTGGGTTAGCTATCAATAGCAGGGTCAGATTTGGGAGCAGGGATGGTATGAGGACAAAAAAGAAAATATCAGGAGAAAACTTCAAAACTCTGGACACACAGGCTGAGAAAACATCACTCTAGATATGATGCAGAGGCTAAAATTTGAAGAAACTTAATGGACATGGAGAAATGAGTTGAGAAACTTGTAGCTCTTCGCTTTTTTCCTGAGCAGAAAGCTTGGTTCAAAGTGTTACCAGGAGATGCTTCACATCTGTGACTAATAAATACACATTTAGCATCCTTGCAAAAGCAGTAAGTCAAAAAAAAAAACCTTGGGAAGGAGGGGATGTAACAAAAACAAAAGCTGATGAAAAGAAACCAATGGCTCAGCTAAAACCTCTCCACAGGCAACAGCACAGAGGCCTGTGCTCTCCCACACAGTCAGAACTGCTTGAAAAAATGGACAAACAGCTTATTGCTGATAATGGGCTGTTCATGGCGCTGAAAAAAAGGGGATTGCAGGAAAATGTGATTGCAATTACTGAGAAAATATCAACAGACAATATTCTATGTTGATAAATGCAAATAATCCTACCTTTGCATATATAGTGATGGGTTCTGAATTAATTTTAACCACTCAGGATAGAGTTCTTGGGGTGATGACAGACACTTCTATGAAAACATCAATTCACTGCTCTGCAGAGCTTAAGAAAAGATGAAAATAAATATTAGGATCATTGTAGGAAATGAAGAACAAAACAAAAAAAAATCTCCATAACACCACATGTATTCATGATGTACCCACCCACAGCACTGCGTGCACTCCTCAGCCCTCCCTTGCCACCCCCAGCTCAAAAAAGGATATAATAATATTTAAAGAGACAGAGAGGAGAATGACAGTGATACTCAAAGATAGGGAATGCTCTTTTGCATGGGAAGGAGAGCACGAAGTGGATTTCAGGCTGGAAAACAAATGAAATTCAGAATAGCTAAGATACAATAAAAAACCAACACAACTTTTTGGTTATGTACTGTGGAAGTGAAGAAAAAGAGGGTAGCTTTTCTGAAAGGGCTTCGACTGCCTAGAGATCTCCATCCAGTGAAAAGAAATGATTGGTTCTCCCTAAGGAATTGTACACTTTTCCAAACGGTTCCCATTGTCTTCTGATATATTTTACATTTTGCTTACATTAGTTTTAATAGAACTGTAATAGAGTATATGTGTGTATATATATATATATATATATATATGCATACACACTCATGCAGACCAGTACCTGTGCACTTGTAGTAGGAGAGTTAAGTACACAGGAGGAAACAATATGTTACTTACCTTGTTGCTTAACTTTTATCCATGGGGTTTTTCACTTTTTGTTTGTTTGTTTGTTTATTACACATCTATTATGAATCATAAGTTATTTTTAAAAGCCAGGCAAATATAAGAAGAAATCATGCTTAAGAGCAGAATTCCAGCTAAATTTGCAAGCAGTAAGCTTGCTTTTCATGCTGATAATGCAAAAGGTCTGGAGAATATTGCATCTCTGCCGTGGGGAATGCTAGCTGCAAGGTCTGAGTATAATTCATCCCTCAGCCCAGTACTGAGGAAGTACATGACCAAGCCTGAACTGCAGCTCTACAGAGGGAACATTTAGCCAAAATATACTCATTAATGCTTATGGGACAGTTCTGAGTCTTTAGAGTATTTTTCATGATCTTTCACGTTATGTTACTCAACCGAACGCGCAGTAGGAAAAAGAACACAGAACTAAGATATTCCTCAGTCTGTTCAATGTCACATACAGGATTAAATTCAGAACCAAGTACAAAGTCAAAACCACAAAAAGACACAGCAACCACATCAGCATGGCAAAGAGAATCTTTTTGTTTAGCTCACAGCACAACCTCACCTTCCAAAACACAGAAACCCATGAAGAACTACAGCTAAACAAAACCGCTGGCATTTCTTCTATCAGCTACACAGATCCTGGTGATTACATTTGTCAAATGGTCTTTCAAGTTCTGAGACTGCAGTCTCTTCTCTGGGAGCTTTTTTTGACTGCCTTAGTTGTTTTACAAGAGCAGATAGTTTTAGATATATCCAATGGCTCTTAGGATTATGAAGCTTTCTTTGCTTTAGAGGGAAGTTTTACTGAGTTCTGTGGTCTGTCTCTCTCATTCCACTTTTTCTACACTGCAGCACAAGAGGAGCAGGCAGATGGTCTGATATTATGAGGCTGCATTAACCAACAGATGGACTGACTGCTCAGAGCTGAGTCCCTATGCCAGCCACAACAGCATGCTCAAGGTTTATTCCTTTCACCAATTTTTATTGATCATTCCAACATTTCTGGCTTTTAATTCCAGTCTTGAAGCAGCAGACATGAGCAAATGACTCAAACCATCAGAAAGCAACTGGAAGAGAAAGCACGAGATTTACACGACCAATTTAAGATTACATTAATGCTTTTCCCAAACAAGATGTACAACATTTCACAATGCGTACCTGTTTGTATATTTTTCCTCTCTTTTCTCTTCCAATGAATGTGAAGTGGAGCAATTAATGTGAGATCCAGGTGTCAGTTCCAACACAGAAGACAAGTCTGGAAAAGCAGAGCTCTGACGGAGTGCTTAGAAACATAGGGGGAAGAAAACCCAAATCAGAAGAAATGAGAGGGAGAGGACCAGAAATGCAGAGAAAATGTCACTTAACATCTTAAAAGTCAGTAGAGCAAGAAAACCGTATAACCATTAAGTCTATGTAGCACTCATCAGAAAAAGCAGGATCTATTCTGTGAACGTTGAAGGAGCTGTCAGTGCACTAGCAGCACTGTGCTACTCATTCTGGAATGGAATATTAAAGAAAATAATGTTAAAGAAATAACTAGATTTCCACTGATGCGGCAGACACATTGCTCAGTCCCACTGTTTCTATCACATAGAGACTTTTTATCATATGAAATGTGATGTCGAAAACACACTGCTTGTATCAGAAACTTCCAGACAGATCAAGCTTGAGGTGACAGAGGAGTGATTTGAGATGATGTCACATCATAGCTCAGAAGAATTCCTTCTGACTGTCAGAGCAGATATTTAGCAGTGAATTACAAGGAATCTGGCAAGTATAAAGCTTTTTGAAATCTCTTCAGCTGTCCTAACACTGGCCCAGTATTATGACTTGCACAGGGACAGCGTGGCACAGTGGCACAGCTAAAATGAGACCGCTTTGGTCAGATCCTTGAATCCATCAGCCAGGAGGGCAGCTCTCCCAATAGAACATCTGGTGAGCAGTCACCACATTCTACCTTCAGTGGGGAGCACAGACAGAGGCAGGAGTTGTTTCCAAGGAGGATAAAATCCCACTGCGATATTCTGAATATAAGTTTACCATAATAAGGAAACTGTATTTCTGTTGGAAAAGGCCCACAGGAATCAATACAGACCTCAGGCCGTGGCTCCCCGCGCATCGCTCACGGAATAGCGGGGCATTCAGGAGGCCGTGTCACTGGTTTGGCAGGCAGCACACATTTTCAAGCCACCAGCCAAAAATGTATGACTAATATCTCCGTGCACACCATTCCTGCCTGCACCACGTACAACACAGTTAACATGACTCAGCAGTCTCCTTCAGGAATAGCGGTACGATTTTCCCAGAAGAGATTCTTTATGAGCAAACAGCTCATGTTTATGGATTAAAAATGCTTTGAACTCTTAACAGCAATTCCACTGTCAGCCGCCTCTTTAGTGTTGCCTTGAGAACAGGCACTAATGCTGGATTTTTGACAGTCAATTTCGTGACCTGACCACCTGGAGAAACGGGCCAGGATGGGATTTCAGTATCGTTATTTCATCTGGAGACGGGCCTTGCAATCTGGCATCGGAAGCTGTTGGCACAAGGAGCTGGCATCACAAATCAACTTTCTGAATTTTCAACAAATAACGTAATCATACACACTGGGCGTGGTTGTATCTGCATGTAATAGAAGGCATAGATGTGTTTTTATATTCTCTAGAACTGGTTTGCCAGCTGCGTTATTCTCAGAAGCACAACAGTAGATGAAGTTATGGAACTTTGTGATACCACAAACAGAGGCAAAGGCTTCTTTATCAGCACGGTCTCATTCAGACAGCATTGAATTCTGGCTATTTCAGCTCCAATTGCAAACAAGTCTGGGAATGGCTTTACTAACATAAGACAGCCAGGAATCGTCTTGTAAGGAAAAAGCACTGAAGCATATATCAATAATTTCTTCCCATTCTTGAGGTCAATTTAACCAGAGCTCGCTCTCATATAAAAGGTATGGTCACAACCGTTGCTTATTTTTCAGGACAGGAAATTGCAGTGGGTTTGAACAAAGAGTACTTGGTGCTTTGATTTGTACTTCTGCTCAGAGCATTCTGAACAGCCCTTAGTTTTTCTTTCTCCAAATGAAAAAGGCCAGAGATGCAAACCAGCAGAATACCCTACAAAGACAGCAGCAGTGATTGCAGTTTCGTATTTATACTTCTTCAGTTGGGTACTGTACAGCCTAAACCTGCTCAACACTTCTAGAAGTCATTAACCACACTGTTCTTTGGACTGCTTAATCAGGAATTCATCAAAATGTGGCATGATGCCTGGAGTTCTTTTAAGTATAATTTCTGTGACATTTTTCAGGATTCCTTTTTCAAAGGAAACTCAGCATTGAAAACTTCTGATTCAGGATGCTCCTTGCTGAGAGGTAATAGTGTGTTCATTTACAGTGCCTTGCCTGATGCTCAGGGTTGACATACTTGAATAAATTCAAGTTTAGTGAAGAATTTTTCATCCTTGAGACTCATTACAGGCGGAGGTAAAGCCTCTTTATCTCATTGTCAAAAATAAATTCTGCTTGCCTCATTTTTCCATTCCAGAATTGCCTGCAGCATCCTTTTGTTAGCATGTTGTCACTGTGCAGCAGTTGCACTCAACATGATCACCACTTTTGAAGATATGCACTTAGTATCTACGAATCTGTTTGATGCTGCCCTCCACTATCTGCCAGAAGAACAAGGGACTGATCTTGTCAGATGGTTATCATGTACTCGAGTTCCTCAAGTTTCAGCAATCCTGTGAATAACAATTACCTTTTCAATCACAATGAGCAGTATGTTCATTTGTTTATAGTTGCAGGGAAATACATTTCCTTTGCATCCAATTCTGCTGATTCAGAGGCTGAGTCTTTTCCTGGGGTGATCCGAAAGGCAGAATTCAGTCCTGTGAAGAGGCAGCACTGATGGTTTGCACCAGGAACTCCACAAAGACAACACGCTGCTAAGGAAACAACAGTAGTGCAATGCTCAGGGATGCAAACAAATTCACTAATGTCCTGGCTAATTTGTTGATCTAATAATCTCTAAACAACAGAAGAAAGAAAAAGTATGCTTTCAGCAGCACTATATTTTCATCTTAGGCAGAGATTATCACAGGACAATCTGCCTTGAAATCAGACTATAAAAAGGGCCTTCTGAAGGAAGAATCCTATGATTTAAGTCAACATAGATGGACTTTTTCAGTTTGCCCCAGCTCCATCATCCCACGTTCCTGGTAACTCGTCCCAAGTCACATACTTACAAGGCTTTAGCTTTTCCAGGGTTGTCCTGAAGATTAAGACCCATTCCCTCCAGGAGCAGCTCCACAATTTGTGGTGTTCAGCTCCAGAACAATCCCACCTGCAACATATCCCCACACAACACTCACAGAACAGGAGCAAAGAGCCAAAGTGACCCACAATACACAGATTTCTATCATTGCCAGCTAGACTGTTGAGGATGTGCTAGGCTGGTTAGTGTAGAGACACCTAGGGAAGAAATGGCAAGATAAGGCATATCAGAACAGCAGGTGTTGATGGTAATGAGATTACTAAGTCATCAAAATCCTCCTATCTACATGTAGCTTCTCATGACACCATGCTGGGAGACACAGGACACCAAGTAAATTGTGATGTGTAATAGAGACATAACAGTGAGACTGCTGTCAGCTCCTGTCTGAGACAAGAGCATAGCACATTGCTGATAACCTGCTAAAAGCTCAGGAGGTGTGAGGTGGACTTGACAGGCAGTATTCCTCTTACCCAGTATCATTTCAGGGAATCCTGAAAATACTGTCTGAATATATTTTGCTTGTGAGAATACACATATGGGAGTGTAAGGGAAACAGTTCTGCTTTAATTTTGTTTTAAAGTAGAAGACCATTCTTTGTTAGGAAGTCATACATTGCTGCCATAGCACTGCAAGGTGAGCAGGGATGAGACACTGCCTGACTAATGCTGCACATTGTGAGGAAGAGGCAGTCAGGAGCTGGAACCTCTCTGCATTTACAAGGAACGTCCTTGGCTTAACACACACATCTTTGTCGAGCTCTGTACATGAGCTCATGGCAATGCTCTGTTCTCACATAACAGTTTAGTGAAGAAGCAAGCCGAAAGCATACACAGGACAAAGACCAAATGTTGAGAAGAATACAGACCCTTGGAGGTGAAGGCCATCCAGGTGGGAGACTCCTAATGAACCAAGTGCTGACTACTCCGAAGGAAATATTTTCTTAAAGGCTGAGTTAAGTCAGACAAACCACGGTGGCAGGGGACAGAGGCTAATAGGTACTGAGATAGTAAAGGCAACAAGAGAAGACAGAGAAAGAAGAGAAAAATCCTCCAGAGAGCTTCTTGCCTGTCACATGGAACAACTGAGGTCTCCCCTAGAGATGGAGCTCTTTGCTTTGCAGGAAGGAGGCTTCTGAGGCTGGAAGTGGAGTTAAGTCCTGGCAAGGGACTGCTTGATAAATCTCAGGTTGGGAGCAGTGCATTGGGAGATCACTTCAACATAAGCACAGAACAAGGAGACATTCTCTCGAGAAAGAAGAACTGTTCTGCTTCTGATCATCTTCTACATGAAGATGCAGAACGCAGATACAGCTTGCATTTGCAGGATGTTATTCTTTCAGATGAAATTCAAACTCAAAACAGGCAGGAAAGGACATACAACTGTGTAAATTCCATGTGTGCTACTTACCTTCTCCCTGTATTACAGATTCTTTTTAAAAGGTACAAAGCAGATATTCGATGTACAGTAAGATGTGAGGGTCCTGATCCTGCCTTCTGGGTAGGACCAGGACTCAAAGAAGGAAGAGATGTCCATACCTTCCACAACAAACTCTCTCTGTACCGTACTGGAAAAAAGTTCCTCCTCCTGTTTGACCAGATGGAACCTATTTCTCTCAGCAGCACTTACTACTCTTATTACTCAGACACCTACGGTTAGAGAACTCAAAGCACTTCCTGTGACACCAACCAGTCACTGCTTTCCTTCCTCCTGTCGCTTTCTCTTTGACCAACAGGGTTACTGTGCCCTTCACTCTTACCTCTCTGAACTCTACAGTCACTTTGAAGACAATCAAGGCTACTTCTAGCAGTATCCCACATAACGCATGAGCTGCAAGATGCAATAAATAGTGTGAGGGTCAGATGAGCCTAGGCAAGTCCTCTGCAGCATCACAGCCCCTGGCATGCAGTAAACAACGCAAAACAGCAAGTCATGTTGATAGATAAGCATCTCCATCCCCTATCGAGGACAGCCTCTGATAACCACCACCCTCATTCCCAGCTCTGTCACAATTCTTTCAGTGCATCAACATACAGTCCCCAAGCAGTACCACACTGACCTGAGCAGAATTTCTCCTCCCCCTTCTGCCTCTTAGTGCTGTGCTAAATGTTGTGTCCCCATGTGCTGGGCTCCGGGAGCTGCAGCTTTGCCCTCTGGGCCCTTCCATAGAGACAAACTGTGCATCTCTGTAGTCCCCCAGCATTTCTCAAACTCATTACGGTTGTGTCTGTAGCATCCAGTTTCAAGCACCTGTTCCTAGGTGTGCAATAGGCAGCCTACATGCAGTTTACATACTTGAAGTAAACTCCAGAAGCCAAAATGTAGGAATCCTGATACGGTCAGTAAAACCACACTGGCTTTCCTAACTTTTTAAAGCAATTGGCTCAGATTACTTCTTGATGACATTTACATTGAAGCTTGCCTTTCTCTCCTACTCCTTATAAACTGCATCAGATCGCTTATTTAATAGTGTGATGATGGAACGCAGTGACAGCGTACAAATATTAATGAATTGTCTGTGCTTCTGGAAGCTTAGAAAATCTCCAAGCTCTTGGTTTCTTTGGGCAAAATGAAATTTACAAACCGAAAGGTGAGTGAATGACAACTGCAGTTCATCATTTGGAACAGGGTGTTGAGGTTGATAAGCTTTGCACTGGAAGCTGGGGAGGAAGCAATAGCAATCAGGCTGGAGAGAGACAGAGCAAAAAGAATCACCAGAACTTTGAAGGTGAAGTTAGTATTTTTGGTTGTATATAACTCTGAACAAAACAGACAATGGGTGACATGTTTTATTTACCAAATAAATCTAGGTCTGGCTCTCAGGTGAAAATAACTTTTTCATCTGCTCAGAAAATGAATCATGATTACTTTATAAGCTTACATCAAACAATGTTCAGCATCAGGACTTAGTATTGAGGCCCCTTCAATTCCCAGAATCTCAAATCTGCATTTAATTTGGAAGCAAGCCAGAGATTGGTACAGTGCATGCGAGGCAGATTGAAGCACTTTTCTTAGAAATGTCTGTGTTACTAATACTAGTAAACACTAATATTACAGTGGTGCTGGGAGATGCTGTGCTCAGCACTGTTGTGCACAGCCCAAGGAGATTGACCTTTAATGCCCTGGAAAGATGCTGGAGATGATCAGAGCAAATGCATGCATATGATTATTTGAGAGATGTGAGTCTGAGCAGGGTGAGGGTAGGGGTCACCCACCAGTGCATAGGTCAGGTGGAGACAAAGGAAACCTTGCAAGAAGAGGGGTTGAAACAAGAGGATAGATTACATATCCAGTGAAATAGAGGACAGAGCCACACCACAGCCTTGAACTACAATCACTGCTACAGCACTACTCTGGTCTGTAGGTATCAGCAGTGAGTATCCCCAGAAGTTAAAATGGGGAATAAACAAACATTGGGGCAGACACGCTCTGTGTTATTCTATCAAGGTTGGGTAGAGGAATTTCTGAATTTGAACTAGTTATTCAGGACTTACAGCTGCCTCAGGTTACAATCAGGTTTACATAATCTGACTCATTCCGACTCATTTCATCATTTTCTTGCTATAGAAACTTAGGGTTTTAAGAAAATGAGGTAAAATCTCTCCTTAATCCTGCAGTATCTCAGAACAATACCTTGGCTGTGTCTCTCTCTCTATTTCTTTTCAGAGAAGTGTTGCCAGTTGCCTTGATTCCAAATTGACTAATAGACGTGAAAAAAGCAGCTGTTTGCTGTTGATAGATGCAGCATTACACAAAGTCAGTGTAAGAAATTAAAAGGCTTGTTTACAGCTATCTTTGCAGCACTGTTTAAGAACTCAAAAAATCAGATATGGTGACAAATAATCACACGTATTAATCAGATGCAGTTTCTCAGACAAAATGTGAGCTGGGATCATCCTGGTCACTGATAAGACTCAAATATTTGATGAAAGTGAGACTGGGTATCTGATTCACTAAGCTCAACTACATACATTATCATACATGTTCTTACAGTGAGGAGAGAATGTATAAATATAAGTGAATTCTGTGGTAGTCTCTATGGTTACAACTAGCATTTTTCTAATATACACCATTGTCTTCAAATGCTTAATTTTCCATGTTTCAATTGCTTAGGCTGAAATTTTCCATCGCTGCTTGTTGTTTCCAGGTCAATTCTCTAGCAGTTACACTAGCAAATGTACAGAAGAATTCTAGCAGGTCCTCAATGCTGAAACAGCAATTGGGAATCTGGCAGGGACTTACTATTATCATTACCATCCTCTCACATTTACCCCATGGCTTGCTGACTTTTAAAGACTCAGCAGATCCTGCTAGAGGTTTTGTACTGAAATTTCCAAGTGTAACATCTACAGCAAATGCATCAGCCTCACATGGCCACTACCACAATGCAACCAGAACCACGTATCTGTGGACAACCCCAAAGAGCTGCAAAACAAGGTTCAGATGGGGCACATCAACTCTTCCCTTCACCTGAGGGATTGTACCTAGGGGCTGAGGACACAGAAGGCTGCACAATTATTATTTTTACCTGCAGCTTTTCAACTGATTATAAATACTTGGCTTCACCCCACCAGTATTTTGGCAGCTTTCATATTCAGCCCAGCAGCAGATACATGATTGGATCTCCAAAAACCCACAGCAGTACAATCATTCTGCAAAACACTAACTTCTGCAAAAGGGAGTTTCTAAGAATAAAGCCCAAGTATTATGTATTTCAAACCTGGACAGGAAATATTTTCTTTGAACAGCCTTGCCAAAAAGAAGTCCAAGACTGGACATCTCCCACTAACCATACTTTTAAATTATGTGTGCCATCACCATCATGCATTCTAGATTCTGTTTATTTAAGTCATGGTACAGTGGGGGGAAAATAGACTCCATATGCTATGCTTTGGGTCACAGGAGTTGAGATGCTCTAGGTTCTCAAAAAGAGGTTCTCTAGCCAAGCTGGGATCCTAAGCAACAGCTTGTTCTTTCTCTAATATCTTTATCACCCTTCCATTCTTCAGATCTCCATTCATCACCTTTTCTATTTTTCAGAGTTTAGGTGGTTGTCTACTAAATTTAAGCTTTTTCTACTAAATTTAAGCTTTTTGAATATCCAGTTACCGCTGTTCCTGATTTCCTAATCATTTTTTACTACCTTTGACCTCATGGAAGTATTTAGCAAGTAAGTGACCAGTTGCTTCTCTTGTACATTGCAGGTGTCCTATGGTTGTCAGTAGTATCTGAGGTGTTATACATCATGCTGTTAGTCGTCGGATTCAGCCTTATGTGCCTCGAGCTCTTTCATTCAAGCAGTGTAATAGATGGGCTCAAGTTAAATGCCTTTGCTGCTGTCTTCACTGTGCTTTCAGGTATGAGTGTTCCTTTCCCTTTTTTGCCTTAAGAATGGGACAAATCAAAATGCTAAAACTCTGAAGGGATAAAAAATGGGGGCTACAAGACTCTTATCTCCATTGAACTATCACACTTCCACTGGGAGCTGGAGCAGCATAATAAAGTCACCTCTTGACAGGGAGAAGAAAAAAAAGCACAGTTCTGATTTCACAACAGCAGTGCAGTAATTAGGCTCTCCCATACCCTGCCCAGCCACTACCAGAGTCTCAGCCTCCTTTTTCAGCAACATCATTTTGATAATGCAATAGGAAATGAGAAATATATTGTGTTGAAAATTCTTTTTTCTGTGTTAATCCTAAGAACATATGAAGGCTTGACACTCCAAACCAAAGAAAGATGTTTATCTTGTTCTTTAGCAAGACTGAGAATGAAAAAGATTCCAGTAATCACACTTAGGAGAAATCCCAAGAGTAAGTTTGGGACATGTATATCCTTCAGAACAACTGGTTCAGACTGTTTTCATGCTCTGTCTGTACTTGGAGCCTCTCAGTGTATGAACTTAAGGAATTCACTGGTCTAAAAGTTATCAGATCTAACCGCGTAAGGAAGGACCACTTCACCTCTACGCTGGCTCAGAGCTCCCCTTCCCAGGTTTTAACAAGCAACCAGCCACAGCTGGCTTTTGTGAGCACAACTGGATGGATTTCTCTGGAAGATAGAACATCTGAATTAAGAGAATTTTGTTCTGCTGTGTTTCAAGCTGAAAGACATCATAACATGCAATGCACATTTTTGTGAAGGAGTGTCAATCTTCAGGGACCTCCTCAAACTGAAATACAGCTAGCGATATACAACTTTGATCAGAAGTGAATCTGAGAGGACAAAAAAAAACGTCTGCTAAAAACTACCAAAGCATAATTTTCTGGTTCAGATGTCACTCCCAACCCTCTTCCCATTAGGCAGAAAAAGTAATAAGTGCCAGCTTCAATTTCATCCCTGTGTTCCAGCAGCCCTTGTTCACGACCTCCTACTCACCTGAGTCAATGGACTGTCATCTTGGCCTCCCACTCAGCAAATGGGCTGAACACTGCTGAAACATCCCTCTAAGTTCTGTAGGCAAGAAAAACAGAACAGCCTTGCTGAAGTTAGTCCTGGCTGTGTCAAACCTCCTAATGACTCTGAGTGACAATGACATGCCTCAGGGTAGTCTGTAATGTTTTATTAAGGCTGAAAGGCTACTGGCAGAAATTATAGGAACAGAAAGCACAAATTCTTAACATCGATATCATAACCATCAGCTGGAGAAAAATCCATTTACTTAAGAAGTATAGCAAGCTTTCAATGAATTCTGGAAATGAAATGTAGCCAGAGACAAGGAAGGTGAAGCCATGCTCCTGCGAGGCCTCCCACCCTCCTGAAATCCCAGTTCTGCCTGTGGGATCTGCTCTTTCCTCCTCCTGACTACCCAGTGTGTCACACTGACATGAAGCAGCTGAGCAATTCCCTGCAGTTCCCTGTAATAAAATATCTTCCTTCAGCCTGTGCAGCAGTTTGTAGCAAATATAAATTTTGCCTTGCTGAAGGTCCTGCTTACCATACCTGCAACAGAAACACATCATTCCCCTGGCTTCCTCCCCCAGAATTGCCCTACGTCATTCCACAGGTGTGATGTGAGACTAATGAAGTGCTTTTGATTCTGGAAGTAAGCAGGAGTCAAGTTTAGAAGAGTCAAAATTTGGGTCTCGGGGAGAGAAAATTGGGATTTGCCACTTGGAGGAAAGGCACCAGTGAAAAAACATGAATGGTCTGAGACATCAGGTGATTGATGCTTACTTAAGCAGCTGTATCTCACTATTGTAGCTGCAAAGTTCTCTAAGCATCAGAGCTGCTTTTTGCCACCATTTTTTGAAAAGTGAGGTTTGCTTTTCCTCAGTGGGATGTCTAGATGTAAAAAAAAATACAGGCAGATTTTTCTGCTGAAGCTGAGGAGCCACACTGGTGGTAATGTACCCTGTGACTTGACTGCAGCTCTGCTCTTTAGCATCACAGGGAGCACAGTGCCTGTAATACAACTGCCTGATCTTCCAGTTGCACTTATCTCAGCAAAATACAGTTGTGCCACAAAGCAAGCATCGTCAGAAGTCTTCCTATGATTATCTCATCACACATTACTAAGAATGCTGTTAACTTTCTTGGGTAACATCCAAGTGTTTTTTCTAAGTGCACAAATTTACATATCTGTCAATTATTCAGCTAAAATATAGTTCTGTTTGGAACCAACACATCCACCCTAGCATTGCCTACAGAAGAGTCTCTTCTTGTTCTCTTACCTGAGGCCTGTCTGGGTCAGGCTGTGAGATGCCTTCTGGCTGGCATACCCTTGTTTTGCAGCAGCGAGGTTGGTGGTGATGCTGATGGTGCCGAATTTTCTTCAGTGGTTTTCTTTAACTTTTCTCTTAATTGAGGTTTCAGTACGATGTAAAATAGCAAGCTCTCAGTCACACCTTTCCTCAGCACACACCTCCACAGGAGAACAGGAGACGTGAAAATACAGCAAAGCCTGCAGCAGAGCTTTCAGAGCACTCCCAGCAGCAGCTGTCTCAAGAACTGTAAAAAAAAAAAATTTCAGCTGTTCTGCCCTTTGCTTCTCAGGTCTCCTGGGGATGGTGGCACACATGATGTATACTCAAGTGTTCCAAGTGACAGTCAGCCTCGGGCCAGAGGACTGGAGGCCACATTCATGGGACTATGGATGGTCCTTCTGGTAAGTGTCACCACCTCTTAATATCTTTTCATTTCTGAGTTGGTCCATCAGCCTGTTGGGTGATTGTACGTATCATCCCAAATTGCCAGGAACATGCATGTGAATTTCCAGCTGCCAAAACACTACGAGCAAAACTCCACTGTGGCCATACTATCACTGAAGTGTTAGAGGACAGTTATCAGTAACTGTGCAGCAGCAGCTGTGCATATCAGCAGGTACATAGCATTTCTGAATAAATAGCAGCCACAATTACCAACACAGATTGAGCACTCTCATTAAAGTTCAATTTAGGTACATAATTACCGCGGCATTTCAAAGAGTTTTAGGGGGGTTTTGTTGTTGTTATAATTAATGTCTTCGTTGAACCCTACAGTGCAATTTTTAACACAGCTGCAGAGGAATGCATAGCACTCCTAGCACCATGGTCATTCCCTGTGAGGCATGGGGAGGTTTGGGACAATGGACATTTAGGAGAATTATTGTTATATATATATATTTTTTTGAAACTTTCCCATTATCTTTGAAAATTACACAAAAATAGCTTGGTCAAGATGCACCAACTGCCTTACATCATTTGCAACTTTCTAAGAAACTTGATAAGAAAAGGAGAATGCAGAGAATAAAAAGACAAACTCTGCAGACAACATTCACATCCCTCCAGAAGCATCAGCCTCTTTGTATGGCGAATGGGGAAAATACTTTAGTTTTTCTTTCATTTCTGAATATATTGCATCATTTTAATTCCACCTCAAAGCTCAGACAACAATCTTTGCAAACAACAATAAATGAATGCAAATACATCTTATGCACAGCACTGCAGGGAGTTATTAGTCTCTCCTCTCCTCAGTAGAGTGTGTTTCATGAGAGGACTTATAAACATTTTAGGAACATATCATTAAATATAAACAACATTATTTTAAAAGTGCACCTTATTATCTGTATTAATGGTAAATATTCATTATTGCATACAATGATGAGCTTATAAAATTATTATAAGTGTTTATAAAGTATGTAATAATAATCACTGGATATTTATTAATATAATTAAATAGTAATGCTTGCTATCTGTTTTTAGTAATCTCTTTCATGATTTACCACATAACTAAACATTCAGAATGTTGCTAAACGTCTTGCATGACAAACCAGTCATTAGAGTTCATTTCATCCTGTGTAAGACGAGAGCCATCATGCCATCAGAGGCTCATAGGTCCTGTATGGCATCCTGGTAGACCACCTGCTAGAGCACAGAGAATTAAAACAGCACAGGAAGGAGTGCCAGGGATCAGTGCCATGGCTAAGAGCCAAAGGGCACGAATGGAGATCCAGGCTGTCATTCACTTCCCACGTAACAATGGGAAAACTATTTCTCCCATAACTTCATTTCTGCTCTATCAAATGGGAATGATAATTACGCTTCCCAAAATGAGGAATAGTTGCTTGTGTCACAGGGTTCGCAGTGCAGCCTTTGGTCCATGTTACCTTACCCCATTTTCCCAAGCCCTTGACAAAGCCTGGCACAAGTCAGGAGTGGAGCAGGAGGTCCTCCAGGCAGTGAATTTCAGCAGCCAGAGGATCAGTGGATGTCCAAGCGTGGCCCCTCCAGAAAGAAAACAAATGCACAGGTCGGAGCTGTTTGAGCCACAAACTGAGCCTCAGCTGAGCCACCAGAGGCAGTGCAGATGCAATCCCACTACACTTGATCCACAGCTGGCACAGAGGCACTGCTGCTAAAGAGGTCTCCACTAAGGTAGGATGCAACTCAGCAGCCTTTACACTTAAAATTAAATTTAACCAGGGTCCATACAAGCTAAAATATATCAGTCATAATTGTCTTGCGATGATGATTTGCTACATGCCAAACTTGAGGGCACAACCAGAGTCTTTGTTCTGCATTTCCTTCTCCGAACCTTTCAGTATTTCTGAGTTAATAATTAGGAATTATCACAAGCATTTAAGAACAAAAAATGTCTCCAAATATTATCCACCAGGCAGTAAGCAGGCACAGTGAAGCGTGTGGTTTCAGCTGGCGTTTTCCTTGAAATCAATTAGGAGACCAGCTGGAAATATTTGGGGATGTTAGAGCTTCTCCACACACTGTTTGAAGACACTTGCAAGGCTTCCCTGTGCCTGGACACACACAGCACAAGTTTCCTTCCCACTTCTCAACCCAACCACAGGAACCCTATCAAAGCTTCATCCCCCTAGGGTTCTCTGCACTTCCTTCTCATCTGGTTGCATCTGGCAGACAGGTTCAAAAAGCCCAAGGAAAAGGCTGCCTCTACACACTTCATTGCCATGGGAGTCCCTGAAGGACTGTTGTTATGCATTGAATTTTGAAGTCACTGAAATGAGCCATTTCTGTTTACTTGAACCATTTTTTCCCCAGATTTTTCAGTTCACGAATACGTGTTCTTCACTTAATTTTCAATGAAGAACTGTTTCCTTGTCTGCAGAACATTTGCAGAATGGGAAAACAGTTCATGCTGAGGGCTCTGTTTATAATGTTTATTTATGAGGTAATGCTATTGTGCTGTTTTTTCTGTCCTGCATAATTTATAACAGTGTTAAAATTGGTTATAGAAAAGATGAAAGAAAGGAGCAGGTTAAGTGTGTAGCTGACAGACAATTAAGTTAATCTAAGTTAGTTAAAAATTCAGTGTGAATAACACATAGCTGGAGCTGATGGGCTGAATGCAATGGCCAGGGGAGCCTGAACATGGATAATTTCTGCAAACAAAAGGAGTTCTTCATGCTGGGAGCCCCGTGCTAACATTGCTGCTCCAGCCTGGCACTGCCACGGTCACTTTATTCCCACTTCCTTCTCCTGCTGTCTCCCCGTGCTCCTGGTTGTCACTTGCATATGCACACCATGGGCTGCCCAAGGCTGGCTAGCACTGCCTGCGTGCTTGGGCCATGGCCCTCAGGTTGGGGCTCTCTACAAAATGGAACTGTTGTCTTCTGCTCTGGTTGGGCTTTCGGAGACTGGATGTAAGCCAGGAATGCTAGAAACAACCCTGAAACAGGAAAAGCATAAAGATATTAATCTGATGAAAGTAAAATGGAATAGAAACCATCCATCAGGTTGTGTTGGCAGTTAGTATCCCATGGATGCTCTCTGAGGAATTATAGTTTTCTGCATGGCTCCTTCCAGGAATTCCATACTGCATTTAGCACTTGCCTGCTAGGATCTGAAACACTGCAAAGAGAAATCAAGACATGCTGGAATTTTGTCACAGTGCCCAGAGTGTTAAGATTAGCACTCTTCCATATGGTTCCCCATGGGATTGAAGCTGTGCCCAGCCCTTAGCTCAGCATCCTGCCAGCGTGCCTGAGCAAGTGCCAGAGGTCGCTGGAGGTAAGATGAGGAGAATGGGTTTGTCATTGCTGACTTACCTGCCCGGTCACATCCTGTGTATGTGTGTCTCTTGGCTTCAGAAATATAACATGAGCTACTGTCTTAACCCAGCTGTCTGCTGGTTTCTCTCTCCACAGTCTGGCGTGGGGTTCTTTCACCTGCTGCATGGCGGCCTCCGTTACTACCTTGAACTCTTACACTAAGACTGTCATTGAGTTCAGACACAAGCGCAAAATCTTTGAGCAGGGCTTTCGAGAAGAACAGAACTTCCTAGACCAGGAAGCCATCAAGTACTTCAGAGAAAGGTCAGTGCAGACAGCCTCTCTATGCTCAGTGGAGGTTTTCACGGACTCTGCTAGTCTCAGAAAATCCAGGCACGTGGGCAAAGTCCCAGAGATACCTGGTGAAGATGCGTGTTAAAGAGACAAGAGATCCTACATGGTCTGTTTTTTTCTTAAATTTTGTGATGTCCCAGTGCCTGCTTGTTCTCTTCTACTCGTTAAGACACAAGGCTGACCAGTCCTTACAGCATGCATCTAATTCACAGAAATTCATATGAAGCTATATTGCAAATGCAAGCAGATATTCCTTCCCTGAACAAGGTGAAATTGGGGGAGGGGGGGTTTAGCAAATGTTACAGCTGTCCTTTCTCAGAGTGTGTAATGGGTAATGCCTTAAAATCCCTAATAGCTACTGAGATATATTCCAATCACCACTGGAGTTGCCATCTTCCATACTCACATGCTACAACTCATCCTGAACTCCTCCTCACAAAATCATGCATCTGTCACATTGCAGTGCTATGCTCCTCTGCAGAAACACCCACATTTCCACCCACACTGCTGCCAGGGTCCTGGATTCACTTCAGATCCTGGCTAGGCTCTGAAAACCCACAAATGCTCCTTTGCTCTGCCTCTGAGCACAGCCTGTCCCTGTGTACTGCCCACCCCACACTGCTGTCCCTGCACACTGGGCCCATCATCATGCATGGCCCATTGGCACACACTGCACACATCTGCAGACTCGGGTGGCTCTTTAGAGCCAACTGCTCAGTAGCCAGCTGGTCTTGACCACAGAGATCTAAGTTCCATATTCAGTTCTTTTCTTGACCAGTATGACAAGAGGAATGCTACCAGCAACACCTCTCACAGGCATTTTCCACTTCCTAACAGCTACTTCCAGCTCTGCATTTCACCCCTGTCTATTTCTGCTGAACCCCAGCAGTGCCACCTCCTCCCCAGCAGCAAGAGGGCTACAGGGCAGAGGTACAAACACAGCCTACAGTCAATCTTGGCATATGCACTGCTCTTCCCTTCTCATACAAGACTGGCCTCTCGCACACTCTTTGGCCTCCTATGTGATTCCATGCTTGGTCCATGACACACTAATCATCCCTTCCCCTTCCCCTGTACTTCCATATATACACAAAGACTTTCCCCACACACACATACACACCTATCAGCAACAACCTTCACCTCACTGCTTGCTCATCACAACCATCTGTGACAAACATCATTCTCCTTTCCAAACAATACTCTGGTCAGTCTACTGTCAGCCAAGCCCTGTGCCCTGAACCACTGCTACCCAGCTTGCTTTTCTTGCTTTTACCAGTGCAGTCAGTCACACCTTGTGCTTGTCGCTGGTGGGGTTGTGCCTGAGAACACAGCCCATGTGAGCCACTGGAGCAATTCCACTTGCTGGAAGCAGATCAACCACTCTGAGGGTGCTGACATACGTCACATAACTTATCTTTTTGCCTATGGAATAATTATTTGATAAAAAGCATAGAAAAGGCCTCAGACTTTGTAGGATCCCTCTGAAGGGCACTGGGGGTTCACAACTAGGGCACAGGTATGCCATGTTAGAAAGTAGGCTAATTTATTGTGAGTTCTGTAACTTTCTTGTTAGCTGAAATGGCTGCTCTGAGATACCTGCTGTCCTTCTTTGACAAGAAGCTTAAGGCTTTACTTAAAACAGAAGGATGTGAAGAACACAAAAACACTGACCTCAGACAACAGGAAGGTGTGAGAGGCTCCTTAGGGAACCTCCATGGAACAAGGAGCTACTAAATTCAGAGAATCCTCACCAAAAGCCTGTTGCTGGAAGCAACATAGAAGTATTTTGGGTAAAACATACCTAATAAGCATTTGTTGTTCTTCTGACCAAAGCAGCAGGTTCTCAGAAGTGGAAGAACATCGCTGGGAAGCTTTCAGGAGACAGGAAAGCTGGCAGGATCAGACATCTCAGTAGCAAATCGAGGAGTTCTCCTGAGCAGGAAGAAAGAGAGACCTTGTTGCTTATAACATTGCTTTGGTTAGTCAACCTTAAATAGTCTGTGCTGATACAATTATTCCTCTGTCAAATTTTGAGTTTTCACTCTACCTTTCAAACAATCTTGGAAGGATCATAAAAATGACCCAACCAACCGTGACTTTCTTAATTCTGCATTTAGAGATGGCAATTAACTTTTAAAAACTCTTTGCATGAAATGAATGTACACAGGGATGGAGAAGGGATCACCGTGTGCCTTTGGGGAGCACCAAGTGAGGGGAAATGGTCAGCAGAATGACTGAACTGAGAATTACAGATGTGAGACCAGCAGGATCGTAAGCAACAGAGTGTATTTTGTCATATTGAGAGGTGCTAAGGAAACTTGATAAAATATTACCACTGCCATTTCTGGAACAAGAACTAAAGACGTTAACTAAGTAACCTTTTTCATCCCACATCTGCATTGTGTGGTTTGACTTGGATTCTTCCTGCACTCACACCAAGACACCAGAGGAGCAGGTCTTAGTCCACAGAGGCAGTAAGCTGAATGCAGCACTACAGGTTTGTCTCCTCTTGGGAGCAAGGTTTCATTTTACCTATGCAACTAGTAGGTATTTAACACACACAGCCAAGAAAAAAAAGAGAAAGGTGCTACCTTAGCCAGTATAAATCCATGTTTTACATATGTCACTCAAAACGAGCTCCATACTAGGCAACAGATGTAGGAACAGTCTGTTCCTTGTGGTTGCTCTGTGTATTGGTCAGGGATGCCCTGAATTTCATGTTTTTGTCTCTACCACTTGCTCTATGGCAGGACTGTATATTTTCTTCACCCCTCCCAGCTTCTTTGCTCATTTTGAGTCTGTGTGAACAATTCACTTGTTGCTCATCTCCATTCTCCTTTGCACAAGTGTGGCAAACACAGCCCAAGCACGGCGTGTTTCCAAAGTGAAATCACACCACGTGCAATAACAGCTGCAGCAGACAACTGAAGGTCCCTCAATGGACTCCCGAAATGAAGCTGCTGCTTTTCTAATATAGCCGAACACACACATGCATGGCATCCATCCTCTTCCCATCCATGGCAGGGACACATACGTGCCCAGACCACGCATGCAGCCCTCAGTCTGGCTGTCACCTCTCATTCAGAATGAATATCCCTGCCACATCCCTACTCACACTGCAGTGAAACCTCACAGACCCCTCCGCAAACCCATCTCAGCTGCTGATGCCTTACATTTCTGTACTGGTAATTACAGCATTCTTGCAATGTTTTTAATTAGCAAGTTGTTGATACTTGAGCTCAGATTCCCTGTCAACTAATGTGCTTCGTGATTACGATGTTTGGGTTGTTGGTTTTTTTTTTTTTTTTGCATTATATCTGTTGTATCTGAACATGTAACAAGAAATGCAGAGAGCATTAGCATGGAATCATCCCAGAGATCTAGAGCTGGGCAGCAATACAGGCATTTGTTTTTTAAATGCTAGAACACTTAGAGTTAGCACCAGCACTGTGACCAGGGTGTACTGTGAATGCAGCAGTGCTGCAGCACCAATTAGCAGCACAGTGTTTCTGGATTCTTTGTGTCACCAGGGAAGTGCTGGCAGCTCCAGCAAGGACGTGACTTCCTCTAGCTTTGATCTTTCTTTGCACAAACAGAAATTAACTTAGATTCTCCTTCCTTCCTGGGCATATATCCAGGCATATTTTTCCTTCCCTCCTACTCCTGCATCTCCATGTTCCTTTTCAAACCTTATAAATAAAGCCCTGCAGCCCTTCTCCCTTCCATTTGTGCATATCACTTCCCTCTTCCTCGCATGTTTCTCTGCCTCAGTTCACATTCAGCACCCTACATACACACACAGTTAGCCCCCACATTGAAATGACTCAGTGCAATGGACAGTTTTCTAAGAGGAAATTATTTTTTTGTGAAAGTTCAAGTCTTAATGTTAGTCTCCACAGCTGCAATTCATCATTTGGGAGACAGGAAAAAAAAAGTTACCCCCATTTTGGCTTGGGGTCCCTTCCAACCCAAGCCATTCTATGATTCTATGACGATTTGCTGGAACATATATTTATAGGCCCCTGCTCCCAGATATGAAGAAGTCTGTATTACAAAAGATAATTAACAATAAAACAGCACCAATCTTGCAAGTGCTTTGTCAATCACAGCATCACTGCATCGCATTTGATTTTTACCATATATAACTGCAGT
This sequence comes from Phasianus colchicus, assembly GCF_987193195.1. Lineage (NCBI taxonomy): Eukaryota > Metazoa > Chordata > Aves > Galliformes > Phasianidae > Phasianus > Phasianus colchicus. The sequence goes on along the minus strand of NC_143451.1, from coordinate 4,628,531 downwards.
GCCTTCTCAAGAGGACCCCCTAAAACACCACCAGAGGAATCACCAGCAACACATTAGATGAAAGAGCTGTGATGTTCCCCTTGAGAGCTCCTAACTCAAGAAGCATGCACACATTCTCCCCCACACAGGGGATAAGACACATCAACACATGGCTCTGACACCTGATCCACCTCAGCTACGATGCACACAGCGCAGACCTTTAAAGCTCCAGGAAGGAAGATCAGAAGCAAAGGACCAGCAGAGGCTTTTAGATGAGAGTATGGAAGAACTGGAGCCTAGAGTGAGGGGTGGGGGGGCTGAAAGGGTGAAAACCAAATTCAGGTGATGATTCTTCATGAAGCAGGACAAGCACTACCCAAAGCAAGGAATAAGAAGTTATTGAAATGATATGAATAAACATGAATGAGCCACTGACCTCTTCTACCGTTGACATGAGGAAGAAGAGGAGCAGCTTTTGAAACACATCCAGGCCTGGTCAGGCTGTGGGAGAGGTGCTGAGTCCCACTGGCAGTGCAGCCACTGCAGAGTCAGCCATCCTGGCAGCATGGCAGAAAGGCCCCAGTCTGCCATCCAACCTTCTGCTCCTGTGAAGCATTGCAAATCTCACTTACTAATGATCTAAGCCAACGTACAAATTGACCAGGTAAATCTGGAAAGTCCAGCCTTCCATATTCATAGCACTCTAATTGCCAACTTGCAGCTGTCCATCAACACCCTCTGTGGCACTGAGCTGGTCTCACAGTATTTTCCTTGCTATCTGAGCCTTTATTCTGATCTGCAAAACCAGTGAAACTTCAGGCAGATGCTGCTGGTGACATTCTAACTTGAGCTGAGCACAGACACTGATTCCAGTGCAGAAATCTTGTCTCCGCAGGGCTAGAAAATGCAGCTTTGAAATACTAGGAGTAGTTTGAAACAGATGCCAGAACCAAAACTACTACTGCAGAAGTAATAAATCAGGACTGTTCCTAGCTCTGAGAATCAGAACTTGTCCACTCATCATTTGTAGGCGCTATTTTTTCCTTTCTGTTCATTTCTTTCATGCACCTTAATCAGACCTTTCTTTCTCTAACTTCATTGTGCTCACATAAAAATGCTGTCCAAAGACACGCTCACCTCTTGCTCTGATTTCTAACTGGGTCACCTACATATTTCAACAAGTTTTAAGCTACTGACCTACAGCACCTCCCCTTCACATTGTCAGTATCTTTTCCTATGGACATCAATAAGAATTTCAAATTAGCTATTCACCTTTGATTAGCACACAAGGATAAGTGTAACATTCTGCCTTAGATTTACACTGCACTTTATTCTGCAGCACAGAAAGGTTTATCTGCAGAGCTGTTCCCTCTGGAAAATTACCCAGACTAGCATTTAAATGGTGAAGCACTAGCAACCTATCCACTTCAACACATATGTACACAACACAATGTTGTTAGCCCGTGACACTTAGATGCATCCTAAAAAGTAAAAGAATGGGAGAGAAGCAGCCCTGAGCCCCTCATTTCTATTCCCCATGGCCTCTTTACATATGCTTTCCCCATAGAGGGGCAAAGCTGATGGAACTGAGTCCTTCCTGAGACCATTGCAATCTCCATAGTGGGCCTGGCTGGCTATAGATGGAGGAGCCCAGGTATGTTGTCCCCTTATTTATTTTGACCCTTCCATTCTTTCCATTTCTGTAAATTTGGGAGCAGCCTTTGTTTCTGTTAAAGGTGCTACTTCTATATTCTCTTTTCCAGGACTGAGGAAGAGAGGGCTGAGGCTGGGGACCTGAGGTTACAGTGCCTCCATAGCTGCTCCCCAAATAGTAAGTGACCATGGCTCTGGATATACCCGATGCACAATGGCTTGTACTGTCCCCACAACTGGTTTCTTGGGTTTGAGAACAAGGTTTGCAGTAGGAAGCTCTGTAAACAGAGGTTCGTAATTTTCCCAGACAGTGCTGCCCAAACGATAATCAACTAGTATGTGAACAGTACCAAATTCTCAAGGATTCAATTTAAGATGTATCTATACCCTATAATTTTATGCTGTCTCAAGAAGCTGCGATTTCATAGTAGTTTTAAAAATATGCTGTAATTTACACCTGTATAGCTTTCATTATCACTACCCCTTTTCATCTATATTTATCACAAATTCATGATGATGCATGCTATTGAATTTAAAAGTAACTGAAAGCAGCTTTAATAGACAATAACACTAGTATAAAAAGTATAAAAAAAACCTTTTTTTTTTTTTTTGCACTTCTATTAATCTTTATTCTGAAGATTGTTATGCTTTTTATCTAGCATTCACAAAAAAATAATCTTACTTTAAGCACCAGAAATCAGTGGTTCAATGCATGGAGCAATATTGGTGGATGGTTCCAGTCCTACTCTGAATATTATATTTTGCCTTTACTCTCCAGGAAAGATGTGCTGTGTCTCCATCAATTTCCTTGCAAAGAAAGCAAGTGATTCTTCATACAGCAGGAGGGCGAGTTTGGGAAAGTGACTTGCTTAGCTGAGCTCTAAGATTAACTCTGAACCAATAAAAATTAGAAAGCTCGTGGCATTTTGTTGCTCCTGGCTTTCTGAGATGCACATCTCAGCCACGTACATAAGTTAGGTGTTCACAACCTTAGTAATTGATGGTGCTGCTTTGTATCAGACCTGCTGGAACAGCTCTCCAGCGATCTTCACACAGGCACGCTCACATTAGCACTTCTCTTAAGCTTGTTTTGCCACCAGCACAGTTGGTAACTCTTGCTCCTTAAGATATCATGGCAGTTGTAAACCTTTCCATAGGCAGATCCACATCCTTCATTTTCACAGGCCTGAAAAAATCCATTTGGAATTGACGAGCCATATTTCTTAAGAAAATTCTCTACCTACCAAGCTACCAACTAGTGCTCAAATGTGCTCATTTCATTAAGGAGATTGTCCAAAGGTGGGTTGGTTTTGCTTTCGGTTTTGATTTTTATAAACAACAACTAACAACCCTTGATCTCATGAGGTGTTCCAAAGAATAGAACCAACTGGTTCTACGCCCAGCCCTGCCCTGGTGCTTCCCTTACAGTACACACAGCTACCTCAGCAGGTGTACCGACTGCTTATAAAAGCAAAATGTATATGAGAAGGCAGGTACCTCATCATCTGGTGTGCTTCACTCAATGTGATCGTGCCAGTGTCCTGAACTACAGCCAATTACTACTGAGAGCAAACATGAAAAATTACATTTACTGCTGCTACTATTGCTTAATACTTCAAAGGCAACATAATACAAAATGTTTAAAAAAAAAAAAAAACTATTAGCTAACCAGACAATGCTTTGCTCTTATGTGTAAAGATCATCACAGCATTTCAGTTAAAGGAGACACAGAATAGAGCAAAACCCAGACAGAAAAGTTGATGTGAAATCCAGGCAGAAATTCTCTTCTTTTTTTTGCCCATCATCACACCCTCGTAATATAGGAGTAGATACAAATCCAACATCATTCCCAAGCCACTACAAGTTCCCTTTCTTTCCTCCTACTACCTGACCCTCAAGTATTTCCGCAGAATATCCCAGTTCCCTGTTTCTGAATGACACTTCAAGATAAACTTCAGACTCACTCCTTCCTTTGATTGGCAGGAGTACTTTTTTTTTTTTTCTTCTCCAAAGTGCATCTTTCTGGTTACTAATGAGCTGCAGATATCCAATCGAGCTCATTATATTATCTGCATAAGAGGTACCATGCAGCACTGCAGCAAATGCATCAGTGATGAGGCTTGCAACCCCCTCGAGATAGGCAAGCATCATAATTTCCATTGATAGACAGGCAGCAATGAGATGACATCTCCAGTGTCACAAACAGGAGATACCCCAGCATCACACTTACCTTTCTAGACACTCTTCTTTAGCCTTGGTAAGTGGACCATCATGGAATTTGAGTTTCTGAACTGCAGTCTGGGACGAGTTCTGTGCTTGAAGAAAATGTACCTTTGTATGTACTTTGTGAACAAGGAAGCACTAAATCCAAAGGTAGACGGTCAGGCCACAAAATACAAAGAGAAAACAGGAGAATGAGTATTTATTGCTAACTTTACTTACTAATATTTGACAAAAGACAAATGCATCAGAATCAGTACAGTGTCAGGGTACTCCAAGGACAGGCCTGTTGCTTTGGTGAGAAGGCAGCATTGCAAAGGACTCACGGCCAGCAAAGAATATTAATGTCAGAAGTACAACACAAGAAATGCCTTGCTAAAGCCACACTAGCCACAGAAGCCTGCCTATATTTAGGAAGAGGACATCTCACTTTGGCCAAGTCTTCTGCACAGGACAACCTGCATTGCACTAGCAGAGGAAATGTCAGCAACATCTGATATTCCAACTCTTGACACAAAGGTTGTCCTGTCCCAGTACAGAAAGGTAGAACCAGGAGTTACTTCCTGCTGTTCCCTTCACCTAGCATTCCCTGGAGGACTTGCCAGCTGGCCTCACTCAGAAATGCTCCAAGGCTGTTCTTATTTGGACCAAACTGCATATTAAGGACATTCACACATCCTCAGATCCCATTCTTTCTCCTGTCCTTCCATGATGACAAAATAAAACATCTGGTCCTTCTTGAGAGATAAGGGCTTTTTACTGAGGGCCACTCTAGAGCAAAACACGAGAGCATACACATAAAAGATTGAAAGGACAAGGCTGAGCAGTCGCAGAAGACAAACAGCTGCTGGACAGGAGACTTCAGAAGAGAAATATTAAGGGCTGAGAGCAGCCCACGAGCAGAGCAGTAGCACAAAGGGCTTCTGGCTGCAGCAAGAGCTCAGGCTGCCCTGCCGGTGGGGCTGGAAGTTTGGGCAAGTGGCCATCAGCTATTCATCTCTCAGCAGCTCAGAGAAGCCTTGATCAGGGTAGTGCAACAGCCAGTCTTGAAAACTACACATTAAACCATGTAACGTCCAGCACTACACTGTAAGATTCCCTTAAAAGGGTTTAAGAGATCCAGAGATGTGCTAAGAACAATGCTAGGGAGTTGATCTGTAAACTGGTATCCTCTGTTCTTCTACTTCTTCTGCAAACATTCAGCACTGGCACTTACTCATCTAAGTATCCCCAGTCATATCTTGCTCATAACAGACTTACTCTTTCTACTGCAAATGCCTTTACACTCTTTTTGCCTATTTGTTGTTCATTTTGACCTTCCAAGCCTCAACTTCCCCTGTCAGATGCACAGTCACTATCAAAAAAGATAATTTCACATCAGAATATTTTGTTGTCGTCCTGCAGTTGTCACCAAAAAAGGCTCAGTTATTGCACTCCAGGCATCACCTATACCTGATTTCTGACATCTCTATGTTTGCTCCACTTTCACTCTCTCCTTCGGCCTCCCCACAAAGCACTGGGCATTAAAACAACAAGCCTGCTGCTTGGGGTCTGCAGGGAAGGCAGGCGAGGTACAGAGAGCAAGAAGAGGCAGGAGAAATGTCACAGAGGACAAGGAGGGTCTGTATGCTGGCAGAGCTGGGGAGGAGTCAAGTAGCTCAGAAAAGCCACGAGCTTTGCAGGAGGGAGAATATTTTCCATTTTGCTGCTCACTGTTTGTGATTGAAAGCCTTGGTTGTTATTTGAGGTAGATTAACCCAGGGCCCAGAACAGCACCTTTTCTGGTAGAAAACTGAAAGCCTGTTCAAAATCAAATTGGCATTAAAAAAAGAAAATACAATCTAGTCACTGTTTTGGCAGCGTGGGTGTTTTTAGAGGGACACCTGACTGATAGAAGGCCTTAAAAAAAAAAAAAAAGCAGTTTGTTCTCCTACCACCACCCTGCAGCCACATCCCCAGGGTCCAACCCACAGCTCTTCCACCATCCTCCCACCCCTGTCTACAGTAAGCTTTGCACAAACCAGCTTCACCATACAGCAAATAGTCTTTTTTTTCCAATTAAATAAGGCCACCACAACTCTAAATTGAAAATATGGTGGAAACGATTCACAAAAATCTGTTGCTTTTTCTTAGTTGCGAGAGCCACAGGAGGGAGATAGTGCTGGGGTTGCAGGAAACTTCAGTACATCTCCAAATTCAGTGCTGCAAAAAAGTACATTGCACAAGCTCAGCTGGAGAGGGCAAGGCACAGACGGCAGGCAAGGTCACTCTAACAACAGGGAACATGCTTGATATGCTGAGCAGCACAGGGCTGGGAGAAGGCAGACAACAAGGGCTTGATGCGTTTGAAATGTTGCTCAAAGTTGAGTCAAGGATTATCCTTGTGGAGGCACATGACAGCTGCAATCACCCTCCTATTTCATGTCAGCATTGATTTCAGCTCTGAGTCCTGCAATTGTTCCTGTAATTTATTCAGTTCATAGTGATTCACTACATGAAAAAAATCCCCTCTGATAAAGCACTATGGTTATAGAGCTATGATTTGGGCTTGCTGTGCTGAAAGCAAAGGGAATTTCACTCCTGTCTACAGACAAACCCGTGTCCACCAGGAAGCTCCCAAGTTAGAGGTCTCAGTTCTGTCCTCATCTGCCTCCACCAAAATTCAGACTGACATTTTGCTATAACAAACTTCAGATTTCTTCCCAGGCCATGATTCTGTTTCCATGATCAGCACGATGGTAAATGCAAATTCAGTTCCATGTTTAGTGCTGGGGCCAGGGGAAATTGAAGGATGTCAAAGTGAAACTGGGGGATAGTTTGTAATACCTGCTCTTTCCTGCATTGCTCCAGTGAAAGGAGCTAGTTTCTTGTAGAAAAATCCATGAAATTAGTTACAAAACTTGCTTTCTATCACTCTAGTGTCCTTCCATAAACATGCCATCTCCTACAGCTAATGCAGGACTTAAGAAAAAAAAAAAAAGAAACAAAGCAAAAGAAAAAACAGTGATAAAATCAGAGAATATCCAAAGTTGGAAGGGATGCATAAGGTCCAATCAGCCCTGCCTAATACTGCTAAAAATGAGATGAAGTATTTCAGACCATATAGGCACCCAAACAGCATTTCAACTACAGTGCATATTGTATTTCTCATAACGTGTAGGCAAAGGTTCATTTCACATTCAGACAGTTTTACACCATATTTGAGGACAAATACACAACAAAGAAAGCTGCAGCACGTATGTCAGTTGGCTTAAAACGTTTGCTATTTTCAGAATAAGTTTCTTTCACTTTTCCACAGCAAAACGTATTTTCTGATCATGGGGTTTTGCAGTGAAGAAAGTAAAGTGTCAGTGACCTGAATCAAAGCCATGAGTCAACACATTTGAAAAACCTGTCCTGGAGTTTATTCCGTAAAATGACTGGAATTATCCTTTGAACTCACAGCATTGTCAGAGTTGCTGTGTATCATAACACGTTTCAGCTGAGATACCTTTCCAGCTGAATAAGGCATGAAAGTATTAACTCCAAAGTTAGGAGATCTTAAGAGACGTCTTCCTCAGCCCTCTCAGAAAACGAGCAGTGGAGCAGTATAGAAAAATGTAGGGTTCTTCAAAAGCACCTGATAAGGTTTCTAAGACATTTCAGATCCTCAGATAGTTGTTAAAGGATGGAGCTATTCAGAACACCCAAACACTGAAGGCCAAAATTAATATATTCTCTTTAACGCTGCCCTTAAGAGAATTTGTTCAAGCAAGTCCAACTGCTAAAAATGCTTTAACTTTGATAGCAAATAAACCCCAACTTTAGAATTGGTAAAAGGTGGTCACTTTTAGGAATTATCTATCACAGCACTTGTAAAACGTGTTTACACATGAGTAAGGAACCTAGAGGGACACCCTGGGCTGTCTCAAAAAAGATCCACGACAAGTAGAAAGGAGGAACTAAGCGTTGGAACCCACCTGTGAAGTTGGGAAGTCTTCCTTTCAAGTTTGATTTTGGAGAAGACAGTTTTGAAGCTGTTGGAAGGGTCTGCCTGTTTATGATGGTGTTTATGATGGTACATCAACCACAAGAACAGGAAAAGCTGTTCTTTTCTGGTTTCTCCATTTTACCTAAGTCGTAATTCCTTTGAGAAAAGGAATGATGTCGTTGATGGTGTCTAAGTAATGGCAAGACCCCAGGACTGATTTCAGCCCCAGGCCCTTGGCTGAGCTTCTCTAGTAAGGATTCCAGCCCTTTTATGCTATATACAGCTTGTGGGCAGGAGCTAGCCCCAGAAAAAATGCTCCATTAGCCAACCACATAACATTTTATATAAGGAAAGGGGTCGAAGGGTATACATCAAGGGGTAGGACAGTGGTGGGTGGGGGACAGAGAGCCTGCAAAAGCATCCATGTTCCCCCAGATTCACATTTCTTCCAGCTACATCAAGGCTTATTTTTTTTCCTGACATCTGTGGCCCATTCAGAGCTTTGCCAGTTCACCTCCAGCACCCTGTTCTGAACATGCCACGTTCTCCATTGACATCTGAATGGCCACTCACGTGCAGCAGGAGTTCCCACCACTCTCTCCTCTGCTGTGCTGGATGAGGGCTGGCCCTAGCAGGAGGGATCCTGCTGTACCACCCAGCTGCTGCCATTTTGTGTCTTCAGCATCTTTAATTACCCCACTGAGAACATCTTTCCAACCCCTGTTCAGCCAGTTTTTGAAAGCAAAGCCTTCTGCAGAAGGATGCTCCTCCTGATATGAGCAGTCCATTTTTCCCCCATGCCTTTTATACAAGTCATATTATTCTGCCTTTTGGGGGCTCTGTTTTTATTTAGTTGCTCTATTACCCTCTGCTGTTCCAGTTATAAAAAAAAAAATCTAAATTTGATTTAAAATTGTTATTATGCTGTGATCTAGCAAACGTCTTAATTGTTTCAGTAGCCCTAGTGAAGCCAGTAGGTGTGAGGTGTGCTCTTTAGGGTCTTAAAAAGTTAGGGTTCAGTTGCATCCAACGCTGAGAAACGTGTAGGCAGAAGTGAGCGCATAGTTCAGACCACTGGTCCTAGTGGAAAAAAAAAGACTTCTTCACAGCAGCCAGGAGAGAAGCACAGGAAACAATATTCAGGAGAAGAGATCTGGCATCCCATGCCATTGGCATTTCGAGCACCTGAAAGCCTGACATACAGTGTACAGTTCAGGGTGGAAAGACAAGTTCTTAGCACTCCGAGCTCTGTAAGTGTCCTATAATGTCACTACAGGAACAATGATGTCACTCTGTGCAGTTCTTCTATTTTTATCTTCTCTGTTTATTCATCCTGTAATTCACTGGGCAACCATGCAGAGCTACCAGGAGGGTAAAGCGCACGGGACCAAGGTGAAGGCTTCTCTTCACTCTTCGTAGGGATGATGAAGGGCAGGCAATGTGGCAGGCTGCAAGCCAGGCTTCATCCCCTTGCATTCTTACTGGAAATTGACACAATCAACATCCCAGCAACTTTCTGCTTTCCTTGTCCTTTCCCAAATACCAAATGCTTGCTTCTCACAGAGCTGTACGACTTTGAAAAGGAGGACACTGATGTGCCAGCGATTACTCTGATGATAGCTGACGATAGCTTAGCTGGCACCCAGGAGGAACTGGTCCTCAATTTATGTGCCTTATTCTTAAATGTTCTCAAAACTCTTGGTTATCAGAAACAAAGGGTTTTATACTGAGAAGCAAATCAGGCTATGGGAAAACGTGGTTATGAGAAATAGACCTAGGATTGTCTCAGAATAGAACTGAAATTGCTCTAAGCGATTAGCCCTGTCCAGATGAAAAAGTGTGTTTTTGTCTTTCCTCAGGGCTTCACAACACCCAGCTCTAAATGTCACTAGCACACAGAAGAACAGGAGTGACCATAATGCTCAGAAAATACCCCCATTTGCTACGTCAAGCTCTTCTAGCAACATATCAAGCAGCTCTTCACTTTCATCAGAACCAACCTGCCAGGTCTCCATGGTTCAGGATCAAGCCCAGCTGGACATTGTTTCCATCTCTAGGTTGGCCCCAGGAGAATCACCAAGCCCTCAACCATTTGAGCAAAGAAATAAAAGCTTAGCAATATCATGTTCCAGCCAACTCGGTACAAGGACTCCTCCAGCATCTTGCCCAGCCAGCCCCAGGCTCAGTCTAACACCCAGCTCAGCCAAGCCTCAGCAATACTCGGACTCCTCTCCGGCCAGTCCAGGGACCAATGCTGCTTCCTTCTATGCCCTCTGTCCTCAAACAGCACACAGCTTGGAAGCTTCAGCATCAGATTACACATTGACCCCAACCAGGAAAAGCACAAGGCCTCCAACAACGACTCCTGAAGATAGTTCCCAATCTCCTGGCTCTTCTAAAACTGGATTAAGAACTATAGGAAAGGGGTTTCAATCACATCTGGAAGATCCTGATCACGAAAGGTACGTATCCAGACTACACATGTTTAAGTCCTCAAATGATTATCAAACAATTTACATAGTTTTTATATTTACATGTTTCCAGTGGTTTAGGGGTTTTTTTGCTATAATTACCCTATACTTCCACGATGTCCTGCAAAAAAAACATGTTTTCCATTCATTTATTTAGCTAGCTGGATGTGAATGAAGATCATGTTCAGGCTCAGCTCTTTGCACAGAGCAGTTTAAATGTGGCTTCATTTCCTTTCAATTGAGAAATCACCTCTCCCCCCACTCTTCTCAGCCACCTAGGAAGCAAAACTACCACAAACACAGTTCAGTGGCATCATTACAGTTGAGCCATAGAATCAGTAAGGTAGGAAAAGACTTCTCAGCTCACCATATCCAACCCCAGCCCACCCTACCATGCTCACTGACCACATCCCTCAGTGCCACATCCCAGCATTTCTGGAACACCTCCAGGGACGGTGACTCCCCCACCTCTCTGTGCAGCAGTGCCAGCACATCACTGCTGTTTCTTAGAAGAAACCGTCCCTAATATCCAACCTGAACCTCACCCTAATGCAATGTGAGACCAATTACCTCTCATTCTAAAGTGCATGATCAGGACCTCAACCCCTGCAGCAACATAGAAAATACACTGCTCTTGGGAAGTCTGAGAAATAGGGGCTGGAGATGGCATTCAGTGACACGGTAGGTGCCTCCCATCCCAAACCTCACGTTCCATACTCTGGCCCCATGCAAGTCAGACTCATTTCACCCCACTGAGCCTCTGAGTTCCACACTGTGTCCACCACTTCTCTTGGCAGGAGATTTGTAACCACAGAGGAATTCCAAGCCATGGAGAAAGAACTAGAAGATGTAAAAGACGAACTGAAATGCTTGAAGTGGAAAGTGAGACACATTGGTGAGACTGTGCAGCCCCTGGCAGAAGACAGCAAGCGCTACAACGGCTACACCCTGACGGAGCTCAAGGCAATGGTGCAGTCTGAGGAAGATCCTTACAAAGCTGCACACAAAATCCTGACTGCACTCTTCAGCGATGTGTACTTGCTGCAGCACTCGGTCACCGAACAGGCAAGCAATGCCAGATCTCTGCCCAGACCCAAAATAGACCCAGAGTTGTACACAGTGTATTGTGACATTCTGAAAAGCATATTCCCTGGAATTAGCAGCCAGACCTTGAGGGAACAGACACAACACATGCAGAAAAGCACCCAGAACGAAGCGCAATAACATCAGAGCCCACAAAACCTTCCGCAAAGCGAGAAGTCCCTTATGACTTTTGAGCAGTGGACTGTGGTGTGTACTGCTGGTTGAGTCTATCCCTTCTAGGAACAAATCATCCGTAACACCTTGGTGAGCTCTGAGCCCTTCACATCACCTGATGAGACAGGGTGGGAAGACATTCTGCATACTTACCACATTTTAGAGAAAAATGCCCCCTTAGTGTCTCTTTCTATCTTTCAATACATGGATGTTTCCTTGTTTCCAGAAACTACAAATGCTGCCAAAAGAATTGAAACAAGGCATCGTGTGCTCAAGCAAGGGCCTCCCCAACCCCAAACAAACCTACCAACCAACCAGCATCTGGGTAGTTTCTATTTTCTAGACTACACCATTCATTAAATGACATTACTTGTTAGAAAATCGTGCTTGTCCTTTTTTTTTTTTTCTTTTTTGTCTAAAAATACTTTGCGTATCAAAATCAATCACCAGTCACAATTTGAATACACAATGGTATGGAACATGAGCCACATAGCAAACCACCTTCCACCTGCAGCAGCATCCTGGGTTACATGGGAAGAAAACCAAGGCACAGCAACCTGGTCCCCACTGTACTTAATTGGTAAGCCAAGACATAGAAGCGAGCAGAAAGTCCCTATGTCAGCTCATGCATGATAGAAGAAACAATCCACCAGCAAAACAGGTGAAGCTAGGAGTCTGTGACCTCTACTTTCTCACCCTCTGACAACTGTGCTGACCAAATAGTTCACAACTCTGCTTTGCCTTCACATGGCAGTGATGCATCTCTGGTGCATGTCTTCCCCATTTGGTGCTGGTTGCTCATGCTATTTGCCATATAGCAATCCAGCACCTGTGACACAAGCCCAGGACCTTGTGCTTTACAGAGGACAGTACATGTTTGTGTGAGATCAGGGGCAGCAACACTTGGGAACAGTTCTGCTTTCATAATTCTCAACATGCATTATAACAACACTAACTCTCACTGCTGTGTATGAGCAACAAATTGTGTATTGAAAAAGCTGTTTCAGATCTGAATTGCACAGTCTTGACTGAAGGAAAAGGAGCACATATGCTCCATAAATCCTTGCTATAACAAACAAGGGAAACAAGGGTTGAGGCTTTCTACTTTCTTCTAATATTTCTGCATTCTTGCCAACCTTCCAGGCTGTGGCTTCACAGGATGCCCTAACAGCCCCATCTCACAACTAAACGTTGCACACATAACAAGAAGACTCTGGGCTCACTCACTGAGATTCACCCTTGCCATCACACTGCCTTTCATTCCTTCTTCCCAGCCTATACTCTTCCATTCAGAACCTCAAAAACCCTGTGAGCCTGCTCCCAACACTGACCCAGCTGATGAAAGTGGGAGGAATATGTGGCTGAGGGGAAGCCCCAACCATTCCCAGCTCATTTTTCTGCATTTTGTCCATCCTTTAAAATAAATCAAATGTAACTGGGCAGCATCTACCTCCTCTGCCCTCCTTTAGATGTGGCTTTAATTTTCTGCTTTGCTGTATTTGCCCATGGGGACTCTACACATGCCCCAAGACCATAAACTAAGTCTGGAGTTGTTGCTTACCTGTAAACAAATCTTATTTCTACATGTCCTACTTCAACAATGTACCAACAGCACTGCTTGGGCCATGGAGCATCACCTCTCACATCCTATAGGGATGGGCAAAAAAAATTGGAAAGGGAAACTTGCAAGAACTTGTGGGTTGGGATAAAGCAGACCATGTCTGGAAGTTAGACTGGGTGAGCAGCCACAAGCTTTCCTTGTAAGATGTGCCTAAGTTTTGCTGGGGAGAGGCATGCTTGCTGGCTGTGCTTACCTGGCCTCTCTGGAGAAATAAGCACAGCTATCCTCCCACGTGAAATTTTCAGCATCTCCTTTATTTTCTCTCTGGCCACCTGCTCCTAACACAACAGAAGGGTGAGGGCCTACACCTGCAGAAAGTCCTCTTTGGAGGATAACAAAACTGAGTCAGCACAATAAAAATAAGATAGCAGTATCTTAAGTGCATGGGCCTGAAAGCAGTTGTCAGCTTTCACTCCTAACATCCTACTCTGGCCTGAAGAGTGCCCTAATACAGGCCTTAAGAATTTAGGTCTCGCTGCCTTGTACTCAGACAGAAAAGCAATAGGATTGTATAATTACTCCGAGAGTTAAAAAATAATCATCCATTGTTCTTTTTGGACAACTCATCCTGATCTGCACTGTGCCTACCTTGGTCCTTAGTTTGAATAAGCCTTCTCTCCAAAATTTTGTCACCTCCGCCTGCATAGAGATAGACAGAAAAGGCAATCAGATACATAGGGAGAAACCAGTCTGTAAACCCATGTTGTGCTTTATCCTCTTCTCCATCAAACTATAGAGCATCATTTTTTTCATTTAGTACATACTTTCAAGTCTGAAGAGCCAATACTGAGCCGAATTATTTTTCTTCCCTTTCTTAACTCTAGACATTTCATTTCCTATTCTCCAGCCATATCCAGACTCAGGGATTCATTAGTATTACCCTTATCCAAGCAGCACACACTGTTATGCATTCATCCCTGTGTGCAACCTGAGGACCTGAGAGTACTGCACACACAGCTTAGACCAGAAATCTGCCTTCCCTAGAAGCCTGGTCAGAACCACGAGGACATGAATACTGTTCTCAGCCTTAGGCAATCTTTTATTTGCACTGATTGATTGAGTTAATTAAGCAATCTATTAATATTCACCATGCTATAGCTCAGTAGAATTCAGTTGGCAGAACAGATCCTACAGCAGATAAGTTATGCTACGCAGAAGTTCCTGACCCATGCTGCTTATAGAATCAGAGAATAATTTAGGCCTCTGGTTGACTGGAGGTCAGCAGGTCCGATGCTCTATCAGACAGTATTCTATAAAAGAAACTAAGTTATAAAAGACGTGCTGCAAAAAGTAAGCCATTGCAATACAGTAAACTTCATTTAAGCAATAATACAACCAACCTGTACTCGAGCCACTGGTAGATCAGATCTGCAATACGAAATCCCAAGGAGTTTTATTCTTCCAGAAGCACTGCACTGAGAGATCACCAAGGTGTAGAAACCTCATTTACATCTGCATCAGTGAATAAAGAAGATAAATGGCAAAGTTCATGCGGCACTGTTTTGGAGGGCCGCTTACCATGGTTAGATCATGCACTGCCCATTCACTTTTTAGACTTCTCATGAATATTTCTAATGCATAATTACAGTCAAATTCAGTCATTAAATCATACATTTTATGACCTCATGCTTACCCCTTTGTTCTGTTAATAATAATACTCCTGCATAATGTGAATGCTTTCTGCGAAGTCCAACAGCCCTTCTGGTTTGTGCCTTAAAATATAGCAGAACTAGTTCTAGGGAATGTCAGCTTCTTTAATATTCATTATCAGCATCATCTTTCCTGAAATATGAGTCACAGTTCTCGGGCAGTACCATTCATTACCATTAATCCCTCCTCCATTCTGCTCTCCTTATGTGATCTCTATGCATTTACATACCTACCTCCCTTTGCACAATCCAGTACAACCTGACTTTAGTAACTTTCACATTAAGCCTACAATCTCCACATCCCAAGGTGAAACCAGCCCTGGAGATCTCTTTCCATTTTTTGTGTTCATGCATCCCTATAGGGGGTTATTTTTCACCACGAGATGAATCCCACCCCTATTGGGGTCTGACAGACAGTAGAAGGGCTATGGAGGGAAACAAGATCCAGAAATCCGGAAAGACCTCAGACACAAGGACAGAATATACACTGCCATACCCAAGTATCCCACTGAGAAACACAGAAGATCTTGATTTCTTGCAGATTTATTGTGAAGAATACATTTTTTTCCAGCGTCCCAAAGAGAGTGATTAAAATACATATCAATGTCTTGCTGGGTCAGTGGGTTTTGATCAGATTCCCATTTTTGTATTAATATTCAGATACATTACCATCCCAGAGAGATGAATAATAGAAGCTATTTCATTTCTCTGACAATATTAAACATAATGAATAGGCTTACAACCATCCCGCATCCTTCTCCATGAATTCTGACCACAGATAGATCTCCCGTTGGTAATGGAAATGTCACTTTGATTCATCTGTTCGCCAGCCAATCCTTACCAAATAATTTCCAGTATATAGCAAGTGATCCAAAAATGCTATTTTGGAAACAAGCCAGAAGTGACATTCATTGTAGATTAGATTTTACCACTGTTTAGGCTTAAAACATTTCAGAGAGCTTTGCTGCTTACTTTCTTTTTAGCAGCGACTCCAGTAGAGCACAAGAGAGATCATAAGACTTCTGCTAATTTGCAAATCTAAAATTATCATTGGAAGACCGAATTTATTATTGTACAGCTAGATGATGACAGAAGAGATGACCTTTCTGCAGTGCCAGATGTCTTATCCATGCTGACCAAGGCCTTTAATCAGTGGGAGAAAGTATAAATTACCATGTGTCACGGAAAAAAAAAAGCACACTATTCATAGCCAAGTATTAAAGCAGGCTGCCCAGAGAGGCTGTGTCTCCATTCCTAGAAGCTTTTAGGGCTGAATGGGATGCAGCCCCCTGTGACCCATCCGATCTCCCAGCTGTCCCAGCTTTGAGCAGTAGATTGGACTGCAGACATTCGAAGGTCCCCCCCAGCCCCAATAACTCTGATTTTGTGACACTGTCACATCTGACTTCAGCTTTGCATTGCTTTTCTAAAAGGCTGGGTTCTGTGCCCATGTGTCAAGACAATGTGTAGGTTTTTAGGAATATAAGTGTTGAATGAATTCACATATTTGGAATATTTTTGTGTGTGTGCAAATGCCTTAAATCCTCAAAAAAAAAATCTCAAAAATACTTTGGTAACAAAACCAGATGAAAGGACTTACATTCTACATGACCCGTATCAGCTGGATTAAAACTTAATACACAGTAAATTTAATGATGTATATGTATTTGTGACTCCCACAGAGATGAGATTCTGCCTACACTACTTACACAGAGAGCTCTGCACCAACAAACAGCAAACGTCAGTATGACTGCATACAGAAAAAGACTGTAATAGTCTAAGATGCAGGATGGAAACAGGGGCCTATAGCTTGGAACTGGACTGGTTCTGAGAAAGCCTGAATAAGGGGACAGCTGGCTAAATGGTCCTGCAGATCGTTGTCTTGTTTCAGCCTTCAATGCATAAATGGGAAACTCAGCTAGGAGAACAGTTCCACCTCTCACTACATGGCAGTAGGGCCCACAGCAGATCACGTTCAGTTTTAAAGTCAACAGATCAAAACAGAAGATTCAAAAAGAGGCATGCAAATCACTGAAGCACTGCAAGAGCACACTACAGCTCAGTCTGTGCTCCATGCTGTGACCTGATCCCTGTACACTGGTCAAAACTGGAGCAGCATCAAAGGATCAGCTTTTCTAGGAGCTCTGCTGCTTTAAGAGTGCAAAGCACAGCTCTGTGTTCCTTCACCAAGAACTTTCCTCTGGATCACACATGGCAACTCCTACACGGCACCCTGATGGTAAGAACATGCTGCACCGGGTCAGACAGATTCCACCTTGCCCAGCATCACATCTCTAAGCCAGATGGTTAGAAGAAAACACAAGAATTAAGCAGCACATGTATTTTTAACTAAGGATCTTCCTACATTCAAACATTTTTAAACTCGGGAACTAAGACAGCATCTATTATGCGTTAATGATTCTGGTAGATTTTTGTTTGTTGGGTGTCCCCATGAAGCTGTTAACTTTTAGCAACAGTGAGCATCTGTTGGTAAAGGCATCCTCAGCCATCTGCTACATAAGGACCTAACTCTTCCATGTTCCAGACCTGATTCCTACTCTGCATTGAAGGAAAGAATGAACAACCCATCTCTCTGCCCATCCGTTTTCAGACTGCCACATTACCCTCCTTCCCACACAGTGTTGACAATCAACATCTTGAAAGCCCTGTAAGGTCCAGCCTGGCAAAGATAACTAACAGTAACGATTTCAAAAGAAGGGAACCAACTGCCTTTTGTAAGGTTTAAAATTGTGCAATTGCAGAAAGAAGCCCAAAACATTAGTGATGAATAGGAGCACAGAGCCATGAATAACAGGCACTATACTTGCTAATCCACACATGTAAGC
This sequence comes from Phasianus colchicus, assembly GCF_987193195.1. Taxonomy (NCBI): domain Eukaryota; kingdom Metazoa; phylum Chordata; class Aves; order Galliformes; family Phasianidae; genus Phasianus; species Phasianus colchicus. The sequence goes on along the minus strand of NC_143451.1, from coordinate 4,610,865 downwards.
AAGAAGGGATGGCAGTCGTTGGTGTCTGATCTCAGCTCAGCATGCTGGCTGACTCCTGCCAACCCTCTGTAAAACTGTACCGGTGCTGCCTCAGCCCCTGTCCTCTTTGAACACTCTTCTTCCTCAAGATGAAAGTTCTTCCCTCAGAAACAGACAACAGTGTCTGTCCTGGCTACCCCTGACACTGCTATCAAGCAGAGAAATCTTAGTGAAAAATATGAAAGGGCTCAACTGCTCTCAGTTTGTTACCTTTACAGCAGGGACCATCTCTTCTCCCAAACATAACGCTCCTCTTGGATGAAGAGTCACATCCAGGACGTCACAGCCAGGACATCTTCTGTTTTCCCCTATTCTTATGCTCACCACTCATGATTTCTTTATGACCTTCTCTACAACTTGGAGATCTGTTCAGCCTCTAACACGCAGTAGGGTTTGTGCTCTCAGCTGGCAGAAGCTGAGCCACAGCCTCTTCCCTCTCCTTACACAGTGGCTAGATATAGAACCTGAAATAAAGCATTTCTGTTTAGCACTGCACATACTGCCTCTTCCAGGGCCGGAATTCTTACAGGAATTGGCTTCTTAGATGAGAAGACCAATACTTGGCTATTTCTTATTTCTGAGTTTCTTAAGCATTCTGACACTCACCTCCTGTACACGCTTAATGCATCATGTAGAACTTCCAAAAAAATACTGGGAAATGCCTTTTCCAATTAGAACTAGGTGAGCTGAGGGATACTCTGAAACAACAGTTCATGTATGAGCAAGAGGAAAAAGCAGAAAAAGAATTGTGCCTGTGTCTCTCCCAGAATCTCTGTTCTCTTGGAAAAACTACACAAAATCTACATATGCTAATATTTTTATAAGTCCAATGAAGTAAGAAACAGCCAAACTGATTTTAGCCACACCAAACACACCTTGAGGGAGTCAGAACCTAAAGGCAAGACTTCAGTGAACAATTTGGACTTTCCAGGAAAAAATAACCACCAGCATACCTGGAGAAAGCTGCTAGCAGATCATTAGGTCATTTTTCTCCTAATCAGAGTCAGAGCAGTGAGCTCTAAGTGCAGAACCAAGCACTGCTGGAAGCAGTAGTCCTCCTGTGCTGCTGGTCATTGGGATAGTCAGTCCACTCCTTCAACTGGGAGGTATGAAACAGATCACTAGAGCCCCATCAAGTACAATGCTTGTAGCCTTTTTTCCTCTCTTTTCCAGTAATTTCTAGGTCAGTAAGAAGGAAGTCTGCAAATGTTTCCTTTTATGCCTGGCTCTGAACACTGCAGCACTTCCCAGGGTCCTGAGCCAGGGTGAATGGAGCTGATGCTGTTAGACAGGGGTGGAAAATTGATCTCTTCCCAGCAAGATTTAGAGGCCAGTCAGACAGGAAATTACTCCAGATGGGCACTCTGTCCCCATCTCTCAGCTCTTCCTGCAGCTAGGAGATTCACTCTATAATTGCTTTTTTAGTCCACATTTTATCCTCAGCTGACAGAATTCCATTAGGGTGATACAAGCTGCGTGATAAAGGGATGTTTGTGTCTCACATGGGCTGTAAGTCATTTCTCAGCAAACAAGCAAACAGTCACAGAAATGGGTGAAGAGACCACTGAGCCAGGAGCCCTTCTTTTGATCTGAATACAAAGACCACAGCATTCAAAAGGAAGCAAACACTCCTGCAGGATTTCCATTCCCCACTGCTTCCCTCTCTTCTCTTTGGAAGAGACACATCAGCGTCTGCCCAAACCGGTGCTGGTTTTGAGACTCACTAACACACCAGGGCCTGGCAAAATTTCCACAGGATCAGGAAATCCTGCAGAAAACAGCACCAACTAAGCAGAATGTGGAGGTGTAATTTCACAATCAGCTTCTCATGGAGCTTCTCTGGTTTCATCCTCCAAAATAAGGATGACTCTCCTGACTCAGTAGTACTGGAGCTTCCATGTATCACATGTTGTCTTCTTACATGGTCTGCTTCACTGCTTGCTCCCCTGCTCACAGATGGGTGCTTCTCAGCAGCAGAAATTAAATTCTGCTGGATTACACCATAACAAGAAAGGCAGAAATTGAAAAACTGAAGTTGAAATCTGAAACCAAGGATGACTTGGAAGGCTTGCATTTCAGACTGATGGAAATACTTTTTTAAAGATCTCAAATTATGCAGCATTAAAACTTATTTCCCCACAGATTATTCCTTTATCTTCTGCCCTTGTGGGACAAACTCACCATTTTGATCTAAACCCTAGAAAGTAAGCAAGCAGGTAAAAAGTCAGCAATTATGCCTCAGAGGTTTGAGTGGCTGAAGTTTCATAATTCCTATTCAAGAATTCAATCAAAGTTTATGTTAACTGTCCTGTTTCCTTTGTCATGCTTTAAATAATTTGGAAAGATGTGTTACTGCTGCTTGAAAAATTACTTCTTCTGGAATTCTGACATTACTTGACACTAGCTAACGTACTTTGTGAGGATTTTCTTAATTGCATGCTTGCTCTTCTTTTCCCTCCTTCGATGCTTCTCTGACAAGAATGTACCTGTAACAAGTTAAAATAAGTGAAAAACGATCGTTATTTTTTCCCCAATTCACTCGGGAAATGATTTTAGTAGCTGAACTACATAGGACTGATTAGGACACAAACATACCTTTGTTACGTATCGCATCTCAACTCATCAGGAGGACAAATGCTGATATCTCCTACACTATAGAGATGAATGAAGTACTTTTTAAACGTTACATTACTTTCTACATATGGCTGCCCAGGATCAAGGACTTTGTCAGGCCTTGCCTTAGTGCCATATATCATCCCAGAGCAAACCCCCCTTTCAGCCAGACACACTGCAGAGGAGAACATTCCACAACTTCTTTTTTTTTTTTTTTTAAATATTTCAAAGAACTTCACTCTCTTACGTACTGTAGCAATTATGGGGAAGGAAGCACCAGTACAGGAAGATGTCCATGAGTTTAATAACTAGTACAAATGCCATTGTGGCCAACAGGCACTTACACACAGACAGCTATTTACAGAAAGCAAAGCTCTTAAGCAAGCTTTGTGAAAATGTCTTTTATTCATATGCTTTTTTTTTTTTTTTAGCATGAGCACTTATGTTAATAACAATAGCAATAATTAAATTCCATAACAAATTCTATTATAAACAAATAAGCATCTATTTTACATATAGAAGTGTTTTGCATTTAGTAAAAAATACATTTTGTTGCTCCATCAATAGATAAATCCAGGAAATGTATTGCTATCTTGGGTATTGACAGCTCAGCCAACAACAGCTAAGTATTTCGTAAACGAATACAAACACTACTGCAGCTCTTGACTTTACAGCAAGTAAAGCAGCACATTTTGAATCTGTATCAGGAGCTGCAATAGCATGTATCTTTGTTTCACACACAAAAGCATTTCAGAACTTTCAGCTCTATTTGAAAATATTAAGTTCTAAATGAGAAAGGAAGAATGTTCTATGAGATCTCGTAAGAGATTTACAGGTTGTCACCACTGACAAATATTCATTGAAAAGTACATTTGCATAGCTACAAATCCTGCAGCACAATTATTTGGTTAGAATTTCTGGTTAAACAGGCAGACATTCAGGATACTCAGTGTTTTAAAAATGCCACTCACTCCTTACCATCTGCTCATTAAAATGCCTTTACCACTTCTGAAAAGGGATGGTACATTGCTGGCAGCAGAGCTGGTTGGTGCAGCCCAGAGGGATGGCCTCCTTGTCTGCAGATCCAAATGCAGGCTGTAGTGGAGGGCAGCAGGAGGATCTGAGGGATGTGTACAGTGCTTTTACATAGTCGTGAAATAATGAAAGAAATCATTTTTTCACTGGAAAAAAAAAAAAGCTAAGTGAAAGCTGAAGCTTACTCATTAAACCTCAATAAACTCACTTTCTGATCTGTCATTGCAGATAATGACAATAAAAGAACCAGAAAACTAAATAATTCACGCTTTAAATTTCATTACTGAGGAAGTTTTCCTGTAGCAAAGGCAACTTCCTCTCATAAGACAAGAGGTGGTTCAGCAGCAAGTGTGGAGTAAATTCCATTTGGATGATAAGTCATCTAGCTCTCCAAGATGCAAGTGTCCAGAGCTGGATGTATTCAGGACTTTGCAGTCAAGCCCTTGTTATCTTTTCCTCCTCTGCAGTCCTTTTTCACATAGACAGGTTTTTGGACGCAAAGCTGTTAAGGAAAATTGAGTGCTGTTTTAAAAATGCTCCTACATCAACAACAAAGTCACAGACTAAAAAGAGGAAGAAACATTCTCATTTCTATTTCTATCCCAGAGTGAAGGTTACACTTCTCAGTACCATATCCTACACTGACAGCAAGCAATACTAACTACTTCCTTGTAGAAGAAAAGATTTCAGAGTGCCAGACTGCAGGACAACAAACAAGTAAATCAGTGCAAGGAAGTAACTCTATAATCTGTTACTCCATCTCTCAATGGACAAAGAGGAGCATTTACATGAGATACACAAGTTTATGTCCACAGCACAGGTGCTCAGAAAGAAGGCAGAAGCTGAACTGGGTCACATGGGAACCAATGACTGCTGTGCCATTTCACACCAAAGCACTGACACTTGCTGTTTCTTGCGGTCCATCCTTTCCTTGACATTTTGATTTACGATTTCACATGAACCATCTGGCTTCAGAGACTAGGTGTATCATCACAGGTTTGGGATTACATTTAGAGAACAGTATGGATATAGAAGAAAATGGATAATAAAGTATGAGGCAACAAGGGGAGGAAGAAAAGCAAAATCTGAAAGGAACGATAGCGTAATTAATTCCATCTTTCAATAAAGAAGATGGACTGACTCCAAAGAGACAAAAACTTTTTTCCCCATGAAGACAATTCTGTGGAATCACTTCACTGGGAAACCTGGTCTGAACTCAGAGTCAACTCTGCTCTGGTTAAGGGTTTGGACTAGAGACCTCCTGAGGTCTGCTCTCCAACCCAAATCATTCCATCAACCTCTGCTGCTGATAGCAATAAGTATTTGGGAGAAGACCCTGGGCAAATATCAAAAACCAACAAATCCTCAGCTGAAAACCTCACAGTAAGAAATGAGAGCTTACCCATCTTTAAGTGACAAAAGAAAGCATTCTGCACTAGATACAGGGCATGTCTGCACTGCAACTCAACATGTCATTACAACAGGCACAGAGATGTGTAGGATACTTTTGACACAGCTAGTGCTAATGTATTTATGCTCAAGCTATATTTGCACAGGTAATGGCATTTGAAATCCTTCTCCTACAGAAGTGTTATTAAAAGCCATCAAATAATTTCTGTAGCACTTTCCAGAGAAACGAACTAGAGAAATTGTCATGCTTGGGGAAGAAAAACAATCATGAATATACCAGCTTGGCTGAGAATATGTAATGTATTTAGGGAGCTATCCTGAGGAATTTACAGTGAATGACTGGGACATTTCAGACTATAAATACAATCTACTATTTCTCCTTGGGAAAAAGAAAATAAACAGGCTGTCTTTTTAATTATCACTTGTAAGAGAGAAGAGACCAACAAGACAGACATCTGGGATTTTCATCCTAGTTTTGTATATCATGATTTTTGATTTGCTTGAGGAGCACCAAGCAGGTAATTCTGAGACACGTGCATCTCTAAAGCTGCTTAAAAAGCCAGTGGGGATGCAACAAGCTTATTACTCCAAAAGCTATCTTTGGACCTATATAATCACACTGGTTTTCAATTGGTCTTGAGCCAGTTTGTTTCCTGAAGACCTGTGTGCATGTGTTGGTATGAGCTACGATTACATGTCACATAAATCTTTGATTTATATGATCCACTTTCAGATTTAGATACAGAATAAAAATCCAGAGCGTGATGTTCCATGTTTGCCTTCCTATGGAAGAACTAAATTAAAAGAGGGGTGCAAATCTCCCTTCTTTTCCCAGCTAGGTCTATAACAATGTTTACTATTCATACTGCTTTTTTGGAACATGAGCAGAAGAAAACTGTAGAAGATACAACTAACCTGGATCAGCCACAACCTGCTTCTTTTTGCTGTTGGTGACAACCTGATTTTCATTCATCATTCGTACATCCTGATCTTCCACGTGATTGCTGAAAAGATTAAAATCAGTATAATAACCAAAATAATCATTTTGAAAAGTTACAAGAATTATAGAAAAAGATTACCAAGTTATTCAGTTCAGGAGGCTACACACACCCCTATGAAATATATATATATACAGACTTATGTAACGTTCCTATCTGTTAAGCTTAGGAACATAATATGAGACTATCTAAAAAGGAAAGGCATTCTGCATCTACCTGAAGTATTTTTTACCAGTCTAATGAGTGGCGTAGGTTGCAGCAGGCACACGTTCAAATATCAACATCATATTCACTCTACAATTTCCTCACCTGCCTACACAGTTTGAACCACATTACCCAAAGTGAAATTTTACAGTAGCTCCATACAAAGAGTCTAAAAGCCCTGCAAAGAACTTTGCACTATTTTGTAATGTTGATACAGCAATTATTCATGAAAAATTTATGAACTAAACAAAATTCATTTACTGTGACAAGTTTTGTTTGCAGGCCACATAATTTTAATAATTTCTTTCTCATAAAGAAATAATAACCTCAAACTTAAATTAAACCCATTACAGAAGAAGCTGTGAGCTGAATTGGGAGTTACAGAAAATACTATTCAGACAAAAAGCAGTCTGAATTCTTCCTTTTCTCTACAAATACTGCACACAATAGGCTTCTATTGTTGTAGAAAATGGAATGCCTCTCCAACAGACACAGTGCAACTGTAAAACCAATACTGAAGTAAATCAGTATTTACATCATTGATGATAATATGAGAGGGTTCATGAAATACTGAATCGTGATACATGAAAGACAATAGGTCAAGGTTAGAGGTACCACCATGCAAAAGTTCAAGAACATTTTTAAAAGTAGGGGTGTTATTCCAGCAGATAGTAAGAGATGTGTCCTCCACTGCCAAAGAACCCTATCCTTCAGAGGGTTAGAATGAGAGAGGAAGGGAATAGAAGACAAAGAACATTCCTGCACGGGAATTGTAGAAGAGAAGACTGCATAATTTTTACTGGAAAACAGATGCTGCAGTGTGTATGACCAAGAAAGGATACCTCCCAAAACTAAGCCAACACACCCGTGCTTTATACGAGTACGTGCAAAGGAAGTCACGTGAAACAGCTCTACAACTGCAGCTGAAGTTTCTCTGCTTCCAGTACAATAACCTCCCTTGAACAAAGATGTTAGACTGAATGAAGTAGACGTTCATTTCTCCTTCTCCTTTCTGTATCCCCCTGAAAAATTTCTCAAAATTCGTGTTTTCATTCCAATAACTTTTTCACTTGAAAAACCATCTACCTCCCAATTTCACCATGACAACACAGCTTCTTGTAAAAAACATAAGCCTAACACGGTACTTTCAAACAGTAATCATCTATTTCAACATCTGACAGTATTCAGTGGCCAACAGCCAATGCTTCGGAAAAGCAGAGGAAATCCCTATAAACAAATGTGAATTTCTATTCTGAGTCAGGATAGCTTCCATTCCTTCCACTTATTTTTTAAATTTTCTACTATTGTTCCTGAAGTAATTGCTTTGCATTTTTTGAATGCAAAACTGTCACCTTTCTTTCAAGTAATGCATGTTTAAGACATTCTATTTTTAACTGTGCAATGTATAAAAGTGCTTATTTCTAGAACACATCAGTTTTTCAGTTTTTCCATCTCATTTAAAATACATTTGTCTTTCAATCTTTATTCTCCATGCTATGGACTGTTTCTTAGATCCTATCAATCCTGATCTTCTGAACATATTTTTCACTGCATTTCCATCATATTCTCTGTGAGGTTGCCAACTTGGTGGCTTCAGTGGGTTAATCCTGAGAACCAAACTCATTTTTCATTTAAAGGACTTTCTTTTCTCTGATATCTGATGCTTCTTCAAAAATTTTTGGGTTTTTCCCCCACCATGTAATCTCACTGCAGTTCATCAATTATTCTCTAAGAAAAAGAGAAGTCTTTCCTCTGTGCTTATTATTGCAGTCTGACAAGAAAATACTTTCAAATATGAATCAATAATCCTAATAGTGTTAAAAAGTAGTTAGAAATCAAGCTAGTACTTTTATCCCAGCATTTAAAAAGCTACTGGTTATTTACCATTAAGTGACACTGAGTATGCTTTAGAGGGGAATTCTTCATAGCAACGTGCACATTCCTGACATCAGTCACATGACAACATTTTCCAAAAAACAAGACACTTTCAGTTAAGATCTACTCACATACCTGATTACAGTTCTCTTCTGATGGCAAATCTTCTCATCATCCGTAAAGAGAATGGTATGATATGGAACTACTGGATCACAGGTAGGTAGGATGCCTGAAACTACATGGTTCACCATATCCAGAATCCCATTGTACACAAGCAAGTCATCCACCAGAAGCTACAGATAATAAAGAAACTTAATAATTAAAAAAATCTAGGAATCAAGTGCTGCTTTCAACAGTCCTTTTAGTCAATTAACTAGAAATCATTTTGGACCACAACTTCAGTCCTCAGTTTAGCTTTTGTCCCTAAACCTTCAATCTTTCTCCTCCCATTTTGTCTTCTCATTGATGTTGCTTAAGAAGTTTTCAAGTAGGTAATTAAAAAAAGTATGTCATGCTTTATGTAATTACCCTTCTATCAACTGGAGTAAATCACTGTTAGATTTTGGAATTAGTGAATCTCATCCCACTTCAGCTATTTAAAACTTTGGTTTTTAGTTTGAACAGGTGTTACAGATCTGGTCCCATAACCAGTGGAGAAAGGAAAGCATTACTCTGTTAAGGCTATTATCTGAAAAACTGTTCTTTCCTTGGGCAAGAAACAAAGGACTATGACTAGCACAGGTTAAGCATTTTAACATTAAATGCAGGGTTAATGAGATGAATACTATCCATTCAGATCATATAAAATCACACTTCGGTAATCTGTGAAAAAGTACAGCAAAAGATACAAAATGCATACAAAAATTACTTACACCAAATTCCCTCACACCTCTCTGGGGTGTTTTGGCATAATTCCACAACTTGATCATCGACACAGTGGTAGGCGCATCAAAAATAACATATACTCTATTCACCTGTAAAAGAGAATTCATTTATATGTTAGAGGATAAATCCCCAAAGAGAAAAAGAATCTCATACGCATTTCATCAATTTGGGCTGTGTTTGAAGAGATATAGCTATAGGGCAGATAACTGATGCTAAGGATTTCAATTCGGCTATCATTTCTGCTGATAATTCACAGATGTTACTCTTCTCCATAGTTGCCCTCTCAAATGTGCATACAAGTCATCAGAAGAGGATATTTGCATCTCAGCTTGTCGTCTTGGACTGCTAATCAGTTAGGGGAGGAGCAGAGCAATACTCTTAATGAGTGTTACATTAACAAAATACAGATGTGCTTCAGCATGAGACAAGCTGGCACATGAATGGAATACACCTTATTTTGCAACATTAGCATTCCTCTCATATCCCCTAACAAAGCTCTACCATAAAACCTGCAACTTCTGTGAGGTACACAAACAGGCACACAGACAACTCTCCTGATGCTTGCTTGAGATATTGCTCATTTTACTTTTTGCACTGAAGAAAGAGAGGCAGATGTGATCAATGGAACTGCTTGCATCTCTCTTCTTTCCCAGAAGAAAATCTGGACTATGATGTCTAGTGACAATTGTTGGTGCCATAAATAATTGAAAATTTGATGGAAAATCCATTCAAGCAGGTAAACAAAGTGACAATCAGTGATAGAGCGACAAAGAACTCTAACCACGCTTACATTAGTAATAAATCTGCAAAAGACAAAAATACTTCAATATTAGAAGGGAAAAGGAAGTCCATTATAAAGAACTTTCTTAAAGCATTCAAATTTTCCAATGTAGCAGAGTTTACACAGCTTTCTAAGCAACTGGAACGTCTCTAAGCAGCCTGGCTTTGCAACAAAAGCATGGAAGATGGCAGAATTATATGGATTTTGAAAAGGTATCATTTGTTACAGTTTACAGACAGAAGGGTCCATTGCTTCCTCATCCCTCCTACATTTCACATACTATCCACTTACCCTTTTAATACCAATATTTTACCTACAGTTTGGTGTCAGATTTGACACAAAACAACGCATGGAACTGTGCTAGAATCAGGCATTATTTTCCTTTTATCAGAATGAAGTAACCTCTCTGACAGTGTTTCCATAAAGACATTAACATATGCCAAACACAAATTCAGCTGTCAAATCACCCATTCCTGATGTTTCAATGGATATCTTCACATCCAGCCAACATGTAGGACTGAAGATGTTGAACGCAGGCTGCAGGAATCTTAAGCATTACAGAGACCTTCCATTTTCTTACAAAATGCAAAGGGTCAGTACTCCCAAGCATAATTAAAATTTTAATCTTAACTATACTCCAATGCATTACAACGTGAATTATTTTCAAAATTGACTTCCTCGTTTTTAATAGTCTAATTAATAACTGTAACTATGCAGTAGTTTTTCCAACAATAAGCTGCAGAATATCACACCTCAGCTTTACATTTTGTCACTTTCATAATCCATCTTCTAGGAAATGAACGCATCTTAATGATACCCAAAACAAGTCCATGAAAAAAATGTTCTCCCAGAAATGAAGTCAAAACTCATCTACGTTTATCTACTTTTTCTGTTTAGATATTTAGTCCCCATTATTTTAAAAACATGCTGCTTCTAGAAGGGCTCAATCACTTGGACCCTTAGCTTACAAAATATAAAGCAGTCTCATCCAATTTATGAATTTAAATTCAAGATAAGTTAAAAAACTCTACTGTAAAAAAAAACATACTGGCTTTTGTAAGAATTAATTTAAGATCTCAGTTCATTCCCACTTGACAGGTCTTTATTGCACAACACACAGATTAAACTCCTTGGTCAGTAATCTTTTCATAGTAACTGAACACACACTAGAAATTCACCAGTTGCACCATGGAGATACAAGGAGGTTACAAAGCTGGGAAACCTATATCTATACTGCTGTGATCTGTGCAGTGCAGTAAAGAGAAAGCAGAATAAAGAACTCCTCCTGACAGGCAGTCATTCAGCATAGCTTACTAATATCAAATTGACCTCAAAGTTATGTATTCTTCCCCTTTCCATTACACTTCCAGCCATATCTGTGCACATCAGTAGAATGGGATGATAAGGGAAAATGTACCAAACCAGGAAGAAGTGGTGCAAGCCACATATGTCTGCCATCAGTTGTGTTATTTACTCTGTCAATGAGTTTGTCTGGGGTTCGGATATCTCCAGATACATCTTCTAAAACGTTGACACTATCTGGAAAAGCAGCAATATCTGAAAAATAATTTCAGCTTAAATAACCAAGAGGGATATTTCCAAAATACCAGATGTAAGAGTTTGTGCCTCTCCTTTCGGATTCCATGAGCAAGTATTCTCCAATACAGCAATAAAAGTTACAGAATACGCCAAGTACTTTATTTAAGATAGCTGAAGAACTTTGAGAGCACATTTTTAAAAGCAGAATGCCCTTAGAGATTCTGGCACACAAGATTATTTTTAAAATAGGAAGAAATTAACTAGCAGCATTCCACTTATTTTAAAGCCCACTTTTATGACTTCATCAATAAAGTTTCCTTATCAGAAAAAGAAGCACTGCCTAGAGAATTTTTGGTGCAGTTGTGGAAACTCACATGAAACATATCTTAAGAAAAGCATCCCTGTAGACAAAAGTCACCTTTCTGACCAGGATTTTTTTTTCCTTAAGTTCCTCAACGCTTGTGATTAAAATTAACTGTCTAATATGACCTTCTTTCATTTCTTCAAGCAGGAAGATTAAGCCTTCTATTGAAAAGGCTTTCTAGGTAAGATTTTTTTCCATAAGGAAATGCTTATGTTTAAAAATATATGTACATTAAAGGCACATATAGAAATAGGGATGAATGGCATTGTCTTCAGAATTGTAAGTCCCCAGCAATCCAGTTTGAGGGACAATAACTCTCCCTTGTTTTGCCTCCTTAGAGGCTAAAATCTGTATGTACTTATAAAGAATTTAAGGAACGACACAGATGATTCAGCAGCTTAGGAAAAGCTTGCTTCAGACTTGGTAGCTGAATTATCACATTTAGTACAGCACTTGGACAAATGTGCTTTCTGGGATCCTGATATATCTAGGAGGCACTGCTGTACAAGCAGATACAGATGTCTATCCAAAACTTACTGAATTATCTTTACTTGGCATTGTATTGTACTGTAAAGACATGAAGAATAATATAAGCTAATGATCTCCTGCTTTTAAAAATTATCTGTTAACACTTATCCATCTCCAAATGTTTCTTCTCCATCATGCTTTCATCATGCACCATACAAAACATGAATAAAAACGTCACTCAGAAAAGAGCTTTTCCTTTTTTCATTGTAATCTCTATTAATTAAACAATGAGGATCCCTTGAGATATACAGTTCACACAGCATCCATGCTTTTTACACTTAGTTTAGCTGATACAGAAGACTGAAGTGCTACTCCTCAATAACTCTGATTACTACGAATCTTTCAAATGTGTCCTGCATTCCCTCTACTGGTTACCCATGAACACTGAATCAAATTCAAAAGGATACTGTTTTCAGTTAGTAGGATTTGGTCTCCATGTTCATCAAAAAACTCCAGACCAGTCAAACCAATGTAGTACGGATCACCCCAACTTGTCAGAAGCTGAAACTGGAAAACAACTAAAAAGGAAGGAGCTATTAAGGAAAATTTGGTACTGATATTCTCTGAATAAGCTACATTAGACAAGAAGTTTGTCATTTCTGTTACTGATAGCACACACAGAAATGAAGCGCTACAGTTGAAATAACTAGGCAAAAGTCTCTACATGTTGTTTACATGTATGTATGCTCATATAACATCTTCAGCTGCCAGAAGAACACACATATATATATATATTTATTTATTTTTTATGAGAGCACATCCTACCTCCCTATTCTGCTACCTATTAATACCACAGCTCCTACCCAGAGCCTTTATTACCATCCTACATCTGATTATGCCTCTGCTCAGTTTTGAATTACATGAATGATAATTGGCCAGAAAATATTTCCCTTAACTGAATGGCAGAGAATATAATAAGAGCATGTGCTGTTTGTTTTTCTAGTAGAGCACCTATTTTTATCTCTGAAAAGACACTGACTTTCATGAAACTGTCAGGAACTTAGTAATGCTGAGATCTCATTGACTCCAAACATGGTTAGGACAGCCTAATGGATTTAAGAGGGCTGTCAGGTAGATGGATGGCACAACAGTAAGTATTACTGCAGAAGGCTACGCTTATTTAGGAAAACATAAGATTAAAGAGCCAGAAACATTAAGAAAAATGGCAAAATATTACACAGTTCTGGTCAACACAGTCTTAACAAAGATGTAAAATGAGACAAATTTCAAAGAACAGCACCGAGAACAGTCAAAGATATGCAAAACTACAGATTATTACTAGCTTTGATAGGCTGGCAGGATAGCGTGCTAATGGGCTTCTGGCTCCAGTTGTCATGAATTCTAAAAGGTGGGAAGAAGTGCTACCAGAGCATCTGACTACAGGTCACACCTTCATATATTTTGTTTCATTTATTTATTCTCAAGTCATATTTAACAAATGCCTCTCTCATCATATTCTTCACATCTCATTCATTTCTTATAGCATTGGAAGTTGTATTTGGAACTATTGGAATTCGTAACTACATTGTGCAGAATACCTCAGTTATGTACTAAGCAACAAAATGACAGAGGAGGATACAACCACATGGCATGAGCGGTGCTTCGTAGTCCATACTAGCTTGTTCCATTCTCTTTGAACCAGTCCTGCCAAAATAACCAAGACAAAATAGTTTACTTACATACTCTTGGCTCATTGAGGAAAGAACAGAAACTAAAAAAAAAACCTAAGCCACCACACACACCTTTCCCCTCCAGATTACGTAGCAGATTGTCTTCTGATCTCAATAAAACATTCAGTTTTATCCAGGTGTCTCATACAGATTTGGTTCAAGAAGAGAATACAAACACTGAACAAATAAGAGTGGTTCAGACTGTAAAAACATCCTACTTTACCTCTTTTGTACCCTGTTCATCAGCTGAGGCTGCAGATAATCAAGGAAGAGAATTTCTTGGGCAAAGTCAAAGTGGCAGTTGCCCGGTCCCTTGCGGATAAGAAAGCCCTCTGGTGGGGAGATGTTGTGACCATCCAGCATTACGTGGACTACCTTTGCCTTGTTTAAAAAAGAAAAATTATGACATAAATCCAATGCAACTGCATTCACTTCAGAGACTGAAATAATTGTTCCTGTAATTTTGCAGTACTTATTCCATTCTTCTATAGTGTAACATCCCTTGGCAAAAGGAAGCCTAGACCAGCAGAACCCAGTCTGCAACCCAGTGCAGCTCAATACATCACAGCTGACACTACCTGTCGAGACTGATGCAAGTGGCAGAGCTTAGGATTTTGGAGGAAAAAAAAAAAAGATAAAAAATAAAATACAAATGATTGGAAGAGCTCCTTCAATTACTGCACCCCCAGAGACCTCAGTAAACTGAAAATCTGTGGGCTGCAGGACACGTATCAGACTCAGCTTTTAAGTCAGCACTGTTGCAAAGGTGATTTGAGGAGATGGTTAGTCACTCATCATCCACCTGAATGCAATGGTAGATCAGGCCTGACTGCTCAACCCTGGCTGAAGAGATCACGTAACCTGGTGATCTCTCATGAGCAGGCCCTATTCTGTCTCTACCATATTTATATAAACCTCTGTTTCACCATTCTACTCATCTGTATGGCAGGCAGCGTTTGGACTTTTCCAGGATCATGCCCACTCATCTACCAAGCAGTGCTGTATATAACCTAAGGGCATGTGAATAAAGAAAAGGTACCTCTACCAGGCAAAAAAGGATCAAGCCACAACTGTGTCACAGATGCGTGCACATCTGATATAAACTCTGAAGATTAAACCAAATAATTCAGCCATACCTGATCAGAAGATGAAGGAGTTCAGGCCCCTTCATCCTCCCCCGTTAACATCATCTGGAGCTGCATGCATGATCACAGTCACACAGCAATTCCATCATGCAGCAACAATTATCACTGCATTTTGCCCTAAGGTATGTTAAATACAGTCTCATGTTAATCACAAGTATTGCACTGAGTATGTCACTAATTAATGCTTAAGGAAAGAATAATACCTGGAAAATAGAACAGGATAGCCTTATAACTGGCCCTATGATTGCAGCCTGCTGATTAATGGACTGAATGAGAATAGATTCATTTAGCTAGCAAAAAAGACTTAATTTAGTCTTAAGGTAATGTGAGTCAGTTCTGTCATCTTTAGATTTTATACTTACTGATGAATATATGACTATTTGAGAATAGTTTTGTAGGGAAATATGTAGTTCTCATGATCTGTTATTAGTATTTTTATTAAAACATAAGCAATATTTACTTTGAGATGTCAATCTGAGAACAACTTAACACTTCAGGTTTCCTATAAAGCCTGATATTCACAACAGCTTTCCTATTTTTGCTATTTGCCATTAATTTTTTAGTCAATTACCATTTCAGGGAGTTGCAAGTGCAATAAATCAGAAGTAAATCTTTTTCAGAAAGTTTTTGTTTGGAGTTTTTTTTTGTGCATTTTGTTGGTGTTTTCTGTTTGCTTGTTTACAAAAGCATTTCTCAATTTGAAAACTTGAGGTACTGGACTGTGCAAGGTGCTTGCTTCACTTCCAAAGAGCATGAAGATAAATTAGGAGTGAAAGCAGCAAGCAGAGGGAAATAACTATTGCAGGTTTCATCCTTAATAAGCTTGGGAGAAAATAAAAGGAAATACATTTTGTGTGCAAGAAATTTTTCTGCATGGTACTTCCCAGTTGAATCAAGCTGCCAGACTAGGGAGAGGAAGTGAAAAAACCACTGAAATATACTTTAGTTTAGAGAACATGTATTGAATGGGAAGTCTGGAGACTTAGAGATGAAATCTTACCTATTACACCACAGCTGCTTATATTTATGTGCCCTTTACAGCCCTCATTTCTAAGTAATTTTCATCATCTGAGGAGGCACTCAACCATCACACATAGCATTTTACAAATCACATAACAAAGCTTTCATAAGGTAATTTTTCATAGAGCTGGAAATAGCATACAAGCCTTCATTTTGACAGTTTACTGCCATTACCCTTTCATTCTAAAGCTGTGAATAGAATCCACCAGTCTACAGCTGCCTAGCAAATCATTATATCTCATGTCCAGAGACCGTTTCTTAGAAGAACAGCAATACTTTGAAAAACAGATGCCATGATATCCCAGGTCTATGGTCTAAAGCCTCTTAACTGTGGCCCAGCAAATACCTGCATCCTCAGTTTTTCAAGTACGTTATTTTATGCATTCTTTTACAGGATTCATCTTTTACAGCTTTTTAATCACACCTAACTGGGGGACTTAGAGGTGAGCTGCCTGCACACATACTTTGTCAGACTCACCTCCTTTGCTACCTTGCAAAATAAACTGTAAAAATACACCTTTCTTCTTGTCTTGGTTTATCTCCAAAGACCAAATTGTATGTTAAATAGCCAAATCCTTGAAATCTTTTAGCCCCTTCAATAGCTCAGACACAAACACGCTCAAACTTGACTTGGTTTGAAAATTCATGTACAAACATTTCTCCCCCCTGTTCTGCCTTGGGAAAACCTGCTCTTATAACAGGAAAGCAAAATATTCCCCATCACTACATAGGCTGTTCTTCATATTGCATTATGCACACAGAACCACAGTAAGATTTAAATCAGAAGGGACTTGTGCATGTCTCCAGTCACAACTCCTGCTCAGAGAAGCCTGCAAAATTAAATCAGGCTGTTTTGGGTCTCTCAGATTGACTCATCCCATCACTGTATGCTGCCCCAGTGCCATATCACTCTCAAGGGGATAAAGGGGAAAAAGCCCTTTAAGCCCAATCATACAAATTAACTAAGCAATATTACTAAAAAACAAACAAAATAAGACCTGGTTACTCAGGGGTATTTTTATATGATAAACTCAACATGCTCATGAACCCTCCCTTAAGTCAAACACCTTGGGTTACTGCACTGTATTACAAAAATTAGATGTCAAATGTTAAAGCCTCTAAAGGAGTTGAGGCTAAAATGAAAGAACTCACACTGAACCTCTGTGAGTCTTTGTCCAGTCTTCAGCATTTTGCAACACCCCGTGCTTAAACTAAAAGAGGCCAGGGCTAAACTTCAGAGAGGGAACATTCATTTGTGAAAGGTAAATTTGCACAGAAAAGTAGTTCCCCAATATTTATTACTATCTAAAATCATAGAATCCTCAGAGTTGGTAGGGACCTCTGAAGGCGATCTAGTTCAGCTCCCCTCAGTGAACAGGGACAGCACAGCTAGATCAGGTTTGTCCAGGGCCTGATCCAGCCTCACCTTGGAAATCTCCAGGGACAGGGCATCAGCCACATCACTGGGCAACCTGCTACAGTGCCTTATCAACCTTGCTGCAAAACATCTTTCCCTTATATCCAAAATAAATCTACACTCCTTGGGCTTGAAACCATATCCCCTTGTTCTATCACCACAGAACCTGCTAAAGAGTCCGTCCTTTGAGAAGTCCTTAAAGAGTTCTTTCTTGTAGCTCCCCTGTAGATACTGAAAGGCTGCTATCAGGTCACCTCACAGACTTCTCCAAGCTGAAAAGCCTCTTGCAAAGTATTATGAATGATCCAGGCCTCCAACTTCAATTCTAGGAACTTCCTAGAATTTTTTGTATTGTCTCTCTCTAGTTTCACACATAGGAACAATTTTCTTGTCTACTAACAAAATTTAAAAAAGCAATTTGGAAAAAAAGTAAGTACACTATGTGATTTTAACTAACCTACATCAGCCAAACTGTTTGAAGATATCAACTTTCCAAAACAAATGTTTTGTCCCAGAGTATCTTGCTTCTTGATAACTGATTAATGAGCTTAACTAAATTCATCCATGTCAGCCAAGTATAACGTTGCCATCACCTACTGCTTTCCATTGAATTGCCTGGGAAGTACACAGATTTCAGGTATCATTCAATCTATCACAGTACATAATTGAAGACTGAAAGCAAATTTGAAAATTGCACTGCATGCCCACAAAGATAGAGCCTGGGGGTTTCATCGTGCACGTTTAAAGACTTTTCATTATATTCCTAATTTTATAGACTTACCAAATCTCTATTTACCATGTTACCAAATGTTACTAGTTAAGCAAATAGTTCAATACCATTTACAGTCAATTTACTAAATATTAATTTTATTTTAAGTGGCAAACTTCAGAAAAGGAAGATGCTCAAAAACAAAAGGATCCCCACAGAGAAAACACAAGTTTATACACAGACACTGCTTTCTTCAACTTATCTACACCAGATTGCTGTTGAAGTGCCCTCTGTTCTATCATTCCTCGTGCTGGAGGAAATAAAGAATCATATGGGAGGCTTAAATACTGGATAGTGAGAAGATACCACTTTGGAATCATATATCTTGAAAATAATATGTGCTACTATGTGTCTCTTAGAAAAATCATCTGTGAAGTTTTCTTTAAACTGTCTCTGGCTTTTTTTCAATATTTGCTGTTTGCAGAGACAGAAATGCATTATACCTGCCACAAAACTCAGACTCAGACAATCTAGAAAGATTTATGGTGTTCCATTAAGGCAGCTATATTCATTTATCACAGTACCAATTTTCCAATGCACCGCTGTATATTTTTGCTGGCAGTGCTCCTTTTCTTTTACTTACCCCTCTATAGGTATCCTCTGGAGATTTATTATAGTTCCAGAAACGAAGCCCTGAAATACTTTCACTTTTATCAAAATGGATTGTGAGTAGATGATTTTCTCCAAAAGAGAAAGGAATGAGCCACATATGGTCATCCTCAGCTGTAATATTAGTCCCATCTATTAACCTACAAGGAGAAAAATCCATTAGCAACAGAAAGGAAACGCCTGCTCTTCTCGTGAAAACAGGTGTTTTACTAGGCGTCAATTTTCTTCTTATTTCCACTTACCAATTCCATTATTATACCTATGTGCATGCAACTAAAAAGCATATTAAACATAAAAAGTAATACAGAACTGTTGAATTAAAGATGGAGTGGCTGGGGGGAACAACATTTCCTTTAGTTGGCTCTGTTTGAAGAAAAACAGAAAAATCCTTTGGTTTTCTTCCCTGAGCAAACATGCAGAGAAAAGCTCATTTGGTACCTCTGTACCAAAATCACTAAAGGCAAAATTCTCAGTCCAAGACATTTTATAACTTATTAATATAGACCCATGCCTAAACTAGTTTATCTGGCACTCAGCAGATATTACTATACAAACACTATACTACACTGAGCATGACTGAGATTGTATCCAGAGATCCCAGAGATGGAGCAGAATTTGTTCACATACTTTATCAGCTCTCACTAGGCTCATTAGGAACAGCCCTTTTCCCCACCATTCTACAATATCTTCAACAAGACAATGTCTTCTCATAACAGCAGACTTCAGACTAACTAAGTTCAATTCTGTTATTTCCCCATTTTGGAATCCTGACTTTTACCACAAAGTATGATATACAAAGAATTAAGGAGAAGATAATTCAATTGCCCTGCTGTAATTACTTTTATACACTGCCCTATGTGCATACTATCTTAAAGTGTAATAGAAAAACAAGTACCAGATTTGGCAGTTTCTTAAAGAAATAGATATGAATAATGTGTCTTTCACAGAGGAATTGATTAGAGAGCCTATAAGAAAGAGACAAAACTTGACTTAGTCCTGAACAGTCAATATTACATAGGACCCATTCCAAATGCTAAGTTGAAGAGCTCTGAAGTGCTCAGCATGCTTATGGAAATATCAAAAGCCAAAAAAAAAAATTAAGCCCCTTTGTCTTATGCTCAGAAAAGCTCTCAAGTAAAAATGAAGTCTGTCAAAAGAAAAAAAGCAAGAAAGCAACAAAATAAAATCACTGCATGTATCAGACAGGATATTATGGATGTTGTATTTGAAACATAGAACAAATCTATCTCTCTAAGACAGACATAAGAAAAAGCAAGGACTTAAAAAAAAATTAAAAAAATCAAAATAGAAGCCAGCCTGGCTTAGTGGCAGGATAAGGAAAGTTATTACAAATCATCTTTCACCAAAAGTCATGATCAAACAAACTAAATCAACAGGATCATAAACTCTGGACGGCTAAATGTATATGCACATGCCAAGAAAGAATATGTAGGCTAGCAAGCAAAAGGCACTATAAATAAAAATCCATCAAACATATCAGGAGCAAAAAGCTTGCCAGAAATTCTGTAGGATCAACAGATGACTAAGCTGTAAAAGGAGCACCAGAGAAGACACCGAAAGGAAAGTTAAATCAATTCTTTGCATCTGGGTCCATCAAAGCCTCTCCAGACTACACCACCAGAGCCTTTTCATCACAGGGTTTCTCATGGGAAGATTTCTTTGATCTTGACGCCTACAGAAGAGATTTTCTGTACATTTCATAATTTGAGGAAGCATATTTGCCAATGCATAAGACTTCATTAAAATTATAAAAACAAAAGCTGCAGAATTTGAGAGCAGCACCTACACTTGCAATTCCCTGATACATTCTTACTCTTTGCTAACTTGAAAGTTTTCCTTGCAATCATCCAAAATGCTGCATAAACATTACTGCATATGCATAGACAGATGCTACAGAACACACACACAAAAAACATCTGAAGAAATCACTTGTAATTCTACCTATGCTACCCCTTTCACTACTTACTTTTCTAATGTTCTAGAATCTCCTGTATACTCTGGAAGATCATTTAAGTCTTGGGGTGAAGCAGAAATCTGTTCCGTACTTATTTTTAATGCTTGGCCATTCTTTCCTATTACTTCCAGTCCAGTCAGTCCAAGGTAATGAGGATCTCCCCAAGTCATGGTAAAATTCAGTTGCAGGCCTATGTAAAAGAATATACATGCAATATATATAGATACATACATGCATACCAGTTTAAAGTACAGGCCCAAGCCTCCAAAACAGAGTAATCAGTATCAACTAGAAGACACTTTCACTGGTACAAAGCAGATTAAGAAAAAAGAAACCAAAAAGCAGAACAACAATGCAACACTGCTACTTACAAATCCACATCTCAAACACTCCAAAAGCTGCTCTTCATGCCACGGGTTAATACAGAATGCTCAAGAGAATATGGATAAAAGCACAGTAAAATGCTGTAGCGTTTACCTACGTTGTTGGGGGCAGAAGGCTTCTCTTATCACTCCTAAGTGAGCCAAAAACCTAGCAATTTGCTCTGAGTGGGGTCTGTCACTGCCATTAGCAGCGCTATTGGATCTACTTACTCTCCACTTTGTGACCCTCTAATGCACTAAGTCCAACTGCTCATACTCTGACACAAACAACAGCTCATAGTCTGCTTCTGAACCCACTTCATTCAAGGATCAGACTCAATTAGCACTGGCCAGCCACATGATCTCTCTATCCTAAATAAAGCTAAATAGAGTGTGGTAGATAATACGTGCATCGCTGTTTTCTAGTGAGCAAGAATATTATACATTCATGGCTGCCTACTTGCCAACAGTTTGAATTTAAGCCAAAACTCTTTCCATTCTGTACTCTGTATTGTCCAATCAATTACTACTTTCTATTACACAACTTCTATTGAGCTAAATATTTATTCTATACTCCATATATATACTAGATAAGTGCAGTTCCCTTTAATTAGCACCACTTGTGATTTGTTTAAATATCCTGTATATCCTGCATTCGGATAGTTCCTGGTTTGCTTGCCTACCTCCACAAAATAGTGCAGTAACTGTCGTAAATCTGTGTTAGACCTTTAGTGGGCTGCTGACATCTTGTTCACTTGTAACTGTACTGCTTCCAATCAACCGTGTTATCAAGTGTCTCATTACTCAGATTGCAGAGTGACAGTAATTCAATAGTACATTTAAGTAGTGACATGACAGATTTTGAGATTATGCAGAAACAGAAGACCTATTAATCTGAAGGCTATCTGTTATCTTTTGCCATCTAGGTGACTATGTGGACTTATCTAAATTCAGTCTCTCATAAATCCCATGATTGCTTAGAGAGCACCAATTCATAGTTACACTGAAAGAAGAGATGTGGTTTACCATTGTATTTAATGCACTAAATTCATGTCCACGTGGAAGCATTTTAATGGCACAGCACCACTGAAAAACAGCACTGTTGATTTCCCTGCATTTCCAGAAATTAAAAAAGAAATATTGCACCAACATAAAATTATCTTCAGCTCCACCTGTTTCACGCTTTCCAAAAATATAAAGAGCATATACAGATACGACAAGCAATATTCCAGTCTGATCAGGTTCCAAAAAATTCACCACTGTAAATTTAAAATATTTCATTTCATACATTAAACATAGCCCAGAGAGAATCAAGTTGGACAATGTCTAATGAAGCACCGATAGTCATGATGCACTGTAAAACAAACAGCATTAGAGCTGTTAAGCCATCCAGCCCAATTACCTATAAATAGCAGTAGCAATTTGCATGAGACTAAGTACACATAAATTCACTTGGGTGTTGAGATCTCTTCATATTTGCAAGGACACTAAGAAATAAATAGTTCTATTAACTGACAAGCTTAGAACCATGGCTACAGTGATATTAGCTACTATTCCCAAGGCCATTTCTTATTACAGAAATATGCAACAGTTCTCAGGCAAAAATATATAGGCATGTATACTATTTTTTTTTTCCAAACAGATTGGGAAAAGATAGGATCAAGCAGCTATCCACACAAGGTTAGTATTCACATTCTGAACAGCACATAGGCAAATTCCACGTAGGCTAATGCAGAGTGGAAGTGACCTCTGGAGACCTAACTCCTGCCTGTTAGATCAGGTCTCCCAGGAGCCATTCAGCAGAGGTGTGAATGCTCCAGGCCCTCAGATCTCAAAAATTCTGTCAATCCCTGTGTCGCCTTCAAGGTAAAAAGGAAGCTTCTCTTTAACCACAGCTGGGACCTTCTCCAGCTCTTTCCCTGCAAGAACTCAGTGGGAATCAGGATTTCTTTGGTAGAGACAAGTTAGCCCAATCAGCTGGTTAACAGTATCTTGACAGTATGAGAAATGGCATCTGCTGAGCTCTGGATTGCATCCTCACTATCTTCTTCACCCACTTTGAGAAGTGGGAGGAGGGAAAGGCATCTAAAGTTCACAAAAATATAAATTGATGACAGACGTGTATATCCATCTATAAGCTCTGGATGAACTTCATAGATTATAGGAATAGTCCATAGATATGTGGCTGAATAACAGCATTGTGTATGTTTACAGAGCAAACATCACAGGTTGTCAAATGCTTTATATACACGATGCCCAACAAGCCAATTACTCCTCTGCTGGGAGAGAGAAGCAGGAATTGGTACTTCTGTGCTCTCTTAAAAATAATCTGAAGTCCCAGAAAGGGTGGGGTTTTTTGAGCAGTATCAACAAACCAGGTACTTTCAGTACAGATGCAACATTCTGGTCTAGTTTCACTCTAGGTTTTCTATTGTCAATCTGATCTGAGAAAATCAGTCTAAATAAATATGTAGGATTGGAAGAGAATTACTTGGTAATGGACATAGCTACCACAAATCCCATTCAAGGACTAGGCAAATGGCTAGTGTTATTTTCTAAGATTAAATGCCATCTGTTACAATGTAGTGTTCTAAATTCCACAGTAAAAAAACAAAAAAAAACCTTCTGCCTTAACTACTCAATTACTCTTCTTTATTCCAGACCTGACATCTGCCACAAAGGTCTGTACAAATGACAAATCAGATCCTCCTTGATAACATTAGTGGTGGTAGGAAGCAGCATACGCAAAAAGTGAAAGAGAACAAACTTACACTTCCCAGTGAATATTCCTGGTTCCTTGGGTGTACAAGCAGAGAGAGAATCTAGCAGAACTACCTGCTTTTGAACCTAAAAAATAAACCAAGAGGTGCAATGAACATGCAGATCATCTATATTTTAGAGACATATTGTCTATACAATATACTTTGTTCTTGTGGGATTTTTTGTTAGCATATATGGGAATGGTAAATAGGAGACTCCCTAATGTGGGCTGATTTTTTCCTGGAAAGTCTGAAATTAAGGCACTCTTTCTTACCTGCAGACTGCCATTAGCAAATGACATGTAGCATTTCCAATACGTTGCAAATGGGTCACAGAGACAAGAATTGCAGATGGAATTGCAGATGAAAGTTAAGCCCTCACTGAGTGCCATCACACAATTTCAGTCTCTCCATTGCATACTGCAATACATCCACAAAAGATGGAAAGATGGAAAATAACTCTGCTACTGAGGGTACCATGTCATAAAACACTGGCTCCATCTTTGATGCCTCATGCTTTTTTCTCAGAACAACTTTTGAAGACCGATCTGGTAATTACAATTTAAAACTCTAGTAAGATATCAAAATCTGTTGACTTAATAAAGGTACTGGTTTTATTGAGCCTTCTCTTGCAGACCATAAAAGGTGGCTTATCACCTCTTTTCTCCCTATTCCTCATTTCTTGGCCACTCAGTTCCTTCCGTTCCATTACTATCCTTTATCTTCTCTTTCAGATATAGCCTAATTTTCTACTATTTCTACTATTTCAAGGAACAGTGTTCCTTGTGAACACTGACCTACTTATATTCTTAGATCCTTACAGTAGAGCAAAATATCATCACTGTATGGGAGTTAATGGATAAATAGTAAAAGTAGAAATCATTACCAAGCTCCTAAACATGATCATTCTGAAATGGTTCCCTTAAATGAAATCATGGGTAAGGAGATGAAAGACAGATAACCATGGATAATACTGACAATTAACATAAGATGCTTTGCTAAGAGCTGTAAGTCAGTGCAGTAAATATACTTTCTCATCCATTGAAGATGTAACAGCTGGAAAGGGTTAGTGATCAACAGGCAGAGACTTCTCAAACCCCATACAAGTTTGGATGATGATGTTATGCTGGGGAAGACAAATGATCTGGATTCATATCATTCTGATAGCATACACATCCAGAAAATCTTGATGGTCCTAGCACATACTGAATGACAGAGAAATCAGTGGTTCGTTTGCAATAGCTATTGCTACTCCACTGCTGATACAGCACGTTTCAGAGTTAGAAAAGGAATAAGAAAAGCATCACAGAACAGTGAAAAGAGAAGCAGAGGATCTAAGTAAGGACCAGGGAGTCCATGCCTAAACTTTTGTAATGAAAGAGGTCCTGGGTGAATGCTAACAATGAACAAGTGATCAATAAATGAAAGTGAACCTCAATTTGTGTTGGCGAAATCCTGCATTACACGAAGTGTCCAACCAGTTTAAGGTGCTGCAAGTGAGGATGGAAACAGAGTTACTGGTGCCACTATTAACTAGCACTGGAGAAGTCAAAGGGTTACTCTCTGACTCCAGACAGCAAGACCAAATTCCAGTGTCAGAGCATTTCCCTATGTCATGTAAGCCACCAGAATAAGTCAAGATAAAGCACCCAGACCTGAAAACAGGTTAGGAGTACAAAACTGAATCAAAAATTCTAGCTGGTTCAGTTGAAGTATCTCCTCATAGTTGTGCAAGAGTGTCCCACTGAAAAAGATGTCCTCACTGAAGAAAGAGCAGGTGCTCATCAACATTGCAAGAAGACAGAAAGCAGTTCAAAGACTACACCATACCACTTTAAGCTGAAAAATCAAGCAGGACTGTTGCTCAGTCACTGGACCATTAGGATGAAGTGAAGCAAGACTGCAGTGCATGAAAATACAGCCCTCCTCCAGCAGTAAAATATCCACTCTATGGAATAGAAAGGAACACCTTAATGCTGCAAAAGGGATACAGATTTGTGAAGCTGCTAGTTAGAAAAGAAAAGAGAAAAAATAAAGGAGAACTTGGGAAGATATAAAATGACATTACGCTAGATCCAATCCCACCTCAGCTATTTTATCTGAAGAGAAAGAAATAAGCAAGCGCATACTCTGTGTGGAAAACAGGGAAAAACAATATTTGGAGTGATGGAGAACAGAACTACTCATTACATGAATAAATGTAAGGTAAAAATCATTGACAGTGGTATAAGTCTTCAGGAGTACCTAAACAAAAAAAAAAAAGAAACCCCTGTACTCTCTGCTCAAGCAAGTGAAGAAAAAAAAATGTATATACGACTCCTTAAAGCTTTCCTGGTGTCTCATTAACCAGAGAAAGCAACCTGCGGAAGAACTTTTGGGCTTAAAAAACTCCCATGAATTATTAAGCTGATGAAAAAAAAATCTTCAAAACACAGATAGCTTTATTAGTTGTTCTACGGAGCTTTACACTACCATAGAAATCAGCACCACCTATTTCTACATCATATTTCAGAAAGACACATTTATAAGAGTACTGAATGCAGAGATCCCTACCTCTTGATCCTCTGTTCTTAACCCTGCTTGTGTAAAAGGTCTTTCATCTCCATCCCCGTCAGCAGTTGTTGGCCTCTTTAGCTCTTCTTCATATCTCAGAGAGCTGGCATTCTCCATTTCTCCATCATATGTCTCATCATAACAGTATATAGCTTCAAGAATATCATCATCGGTACTGAACAGTATTGTATCCCCAAAGTGCTCTGGAGCTGAAAGCAACATATGGAATTAAGTTGAGAAGCTATGTAGAAGAATATTTAGAGTACTAAAAAATGCTATTTAGTCCTTTGCATTTAATCTACAGCGGTGGTTAAAGATAATATATGGGGAATAGGTACTGACTACCAATACAGTTACGTCCAATTTCAACCTTAACTGCCTAGCAGACGAACCTTGAAGACCCAGTCAAATTGTAAGTACATAAAGAAGATGAGAAAAAGCTTATTTTTTTCCAAAATATTGTATCTGTGAAAGCTAAAAATCTGCAACTTATAAGTATCTAGTGACTGAGGCTACTGAAATATGATCTTGTTTATAAGACATCATTATGAATAAAAATTAGCTCTATATGCTACTAAAATTCACAACATCATTAGAGAATGCATTAGATAGTTTTGCATTACATTTTGAAATTAAAAGGATTAAGTACTATATAAAAGTCCCAAACCGCATTGAAGAGTAAAGAGATAACAAACAAGATAAATGTATTTGTTTATATTGTGCTGCTGCTGCTTCCACAAAGTAAGAAAGAAATGATAGCATACCTCCAGACAAGGTACCCGAAGCTTTAGCAATTTCTCCTTTAAAGATGCATTGTTCATCTAACATCATTATAATGTCTTTCACACCCCTAAAAGAGTGTATGCGAGATTTATTATAATTCCAAATCCTAATCATAGCTACTTGACAGGGATTCACAAAGTCAATAAAGATAAAGTGAGGTTTTCCAGGGGTAAACGGTGCTAGCCAGAGATGCATATCATCCTGCGTCAGATTTACCCCATCAATTAGATTGGTTATTACTCTGGGATCTTTGCCATAAGCTGGTAAAATATTTATATCAGGTGGTTCAGCTGTTATTTTTGAAATCTGAACAGGCTCTCCTTTAGAACTAAAAACTTCAATTCCATTAAGACCAACATAATGTCTGTCTCCCCACGTTGTTTGAATGTCTATTACTAAGTGCTGCCCATAAGGTAAAACGGGTATTTTAAAATCATTTCCATCATATGCCTCCACAGAATTTTCTTCTCGCTTTTTCAGTAGTGTTTGTACTCCCTCTTTCCTCATGAGATGATGTTCTCCAGGCCGGTTGATTTTCTGCTGATGGAGAAACTCATCGAAGATATCCCCTTGAAAATCCATGTTAGAGATTCGGCCACGATGGGAGTAATTAAACTTCACCAATGAGTTCCAGGACTCCTGCAGAGTGTGTTCTTGTTCATTGTGCCACTTTGCTCTAGAGGTGCCAACTTCCTTGATAGACAAGTCCTCATCTGAAAATAACATTACATATGCATTTAGCATACTGACACAACTGGAAGCAAGCTACAGTAAATGTTCCAAAACTATGCAGGTCACATTTATATCAGTTATATTAGCATTTTTTAATCACCTCCCTGTTATAAAGGCTATATGTCACAACTTGCCTTTCCATTTAGACATAATGAAAATAATCACTTTAACATTAAAAAGCAACATATAACAATAAACAAACTACAGTTTTGGACTGGCAATTCTTGACTTAACACTTCAAGAAATTCATGTTTATGCAAATCTCATAATTTAAGACCTTGGGCAAAACCTCTGGAAACAAGTCCCAGAGATGCTCATTGGGTGAGTATCAAAACGTACCATCTGTCTGCATTTCTGCAGGAGGTCTGTGAAGCAGTTGGAGCTAAACTGTTTAAGTTCCTAAAGCATTACTGAGAAAATCCAGTGCTTCCTTTTTCAGTAAAATAGGAAGAAATAAGATATCATGTCCATTCCATGGGGGAAATGGACCACCAGAAAAGGGGTCGGAGAAGCAAAGTGAAAGATGGAAACATAATTATTCATATAACAGCTGGAGGAAGACAACTCCTCTGCTGCAGATACAAGCTTTAATGTTGATGGAAATCAGAATTCTTACATGTGTAACACTTTAACTTTATGAAATATCAATCGAGCACCTTAGGTACAGTGGGTTCCATAACAGCCTTGATATTCAAAGCAAAAAATACATTTGAGAAACCCTCAAAATGATGGTTGGAGAGATACAAACCTAAAGTATGCTTTTTAGCAGGCCTGAGGAAAGAAAGCATAATTACGGCTTAAACTGAGCACAGTAACTTCTATAAATTTAGCATCAAATGTACACAACTGCAGGCCCTTTTCTCTTCAGCTGTTGCCACCATCCTCTATAGTCTATCTTCAACTTCAGTTTCTGCTGCCACCATCCTGCACAGGAGATGTCTTCCGTGCAGATTTCCTCCATCTCAGACACTCAAGCCGTTACACCTGTATTGCAATCCTCACTGCTGAGCACTATTTAAATACAAGAGAAAGACGAAGAAGGAAAGAGCTCGATGGAGGAAAGGTAAGGACAGGAATTGGGAAGAGAAGAGATGAGGAAGAACCATATAAGAGAGAAAGATGAGAAACAGAAGAGACTACGAAACAAATGAACTGCATTTGCTCGACTTCTGCTAGGTACAGTAAAATACTACAACTCTATACTGAACACAGAAGAGACTGTGGGAGAGGCAGAACAGTTTGGTCCTATTCTCACATCTGGCAAAAGGATGATACAGAGTGCTAAGGTGGTCCAAAGGCAACTGTTAAACTGACAGCACTCAAAGGAAATACAAATATTTAATCAGCAAAAGGGAAAGAATCCTCAGCCACGTGCACAAGAAGAAAGGTGGTGAGAAAAGAAGTAGGACCCAAATGCTTTTCTCACTTCAACAACAGTAAGATGCAGATGGGGGATAACCATGGATCTCATGGGAATGCAGTGGGGTCAGCACAGAGGAGCTGTGTAGGAGCAGTGCTCTCCTCATGACCTCACCAGGGAGCTGCTTAATTTCCATCTCAGCACAATTAAGAGCAGGTAATTATGATTTTCAATAAAGTTGTCATTTTTGTATTTTTTTCAAATAAATGAAGAAAAGCAAATGTAGTACTGAACAATTACAGGCCCACGGGCTAGATTTCAGTTCTGTTCAATGTCCTTGAGTGTGCAGTAAAACAAATGGTTTTCAAGAATAAATGCCAATTGCAATAAAATGCAAAATAATGTTTTCCCAGAAGACTTTTTAAGACTAATTTTTAACTTTGTTTTTGGAATCACGGGGAAAGAGGCAATGTTCCTAATCTGTCTATGGCCAATAATCATTTACACAGGGGACAACTGAGATAAAAATAAGAATTCGAAAGCAGATGGGAAACTACCTGAAAGAGCATTGTGTTCCATATGCATAAGCATGAAAGTCTGGAGACCAACCTGGCCACTCTCCCCCATTCCACAAGCGAAATACAAATAGGAAGCAAATTTCAGAGAGTGATTTCAGAGAAAAGTAGTCATTTGCAAATCACTTTGTTGTTGAAATCTATGCCTGTACATCTACTTCTGGGGTGGGTGATCACAAACAGTACTTCCCAGATTCTCAGAATTTAAAAGATACCATATATTTCTTTACCACTTCAAAATAGCAAAGCTTAAAAATTTCAGGATAGGGAAGTATGGAAGTGTATTTGATATCCATTGGCTTTTCCTGGTTTTGAGGGTTTTTTTTTTTATTTTTTTAAGTACTCCAAGCACTGCAGAGATTACAGCTTCTACAAGAGTTCAATAGGAGTGATTTTCAATGGAAGGTTAAGAAATTTGCTAGCTATATTAAAGAGCAACACCAGGAAAAGAGGAGTTCTGAAAAGAAAGCAGAGGTCAATGGCTGAACATTTACAGGGTCTGGCATTCCTCTTAGCAACTAAAATATATTGCTTTTATTGGAGTCTCATGAACAAGTCACAGTATTACTGCCATCATCTTTGATAAAGAATATCCACTTGCAGATGTTAGACACATCCCTAATCTTCTGCCTGATTGTGTGACGGATGGATGCCATCCAAGGGAATCCAGAAATAACAATCCCACTAACATGCATCTCCCCTGTGAGCGTTGGATGAGTGCCTTCAATCACCAAATCTCATGTCCTACTTCTGCCAGCAACACACACCATGCAACTCCTCTCAGAACTTCAATAAACTACATTTTGGGGGCAACACAAGCTTGAAAACAACATCTTTCCTCTTCTCTCCTCTGTTGTATTAATCTCATGCCTATTCCCTGCAGCTAAAAATAGCAATATATTTCCATGCTGCAATCACACGCTTCATCTCCCAAATCATTTTAAATGCTCTCTTCTGTTCCACTTTGCAATCAACTTTCCTGAAAACGGATGATCAGAACAGCAGTTTTCCAACTGAAGTCTCACAAGTGCCTGTGCTGAGATATTAACATTTCCCTAACTAGCAGAAAAGCCTCTGCTGATACATCCTTCGAGTGCCTCGCTATAATCATGCCTGCGTCACACCAGCACTTCATAGTCAATCTGTGATCAGCTACTCAGCCAGGATCCTTCTCTTCCTCAATCATTTGCAATTGATGATTACTCAGCTTACAACTTAATTCTCTATTAGTCCCCAAATGCCCTTGCAAGCAGTACTTCTGCACTACATTCCACTCCTATTACTCCAGTTCTCAAGTTCATCTTGCCGTGCAGTTCTTCAATCCTCTCAACTCATAACACCCCAAATTATGTTATTCGCAAATTTTATCAACATACTTCTATCATCTGCTTTGCACACTGAAGCAGTTACTGAAGATAAAAATGTATGTTTTTATAGCAACAGTAACTCAAGCCAAGTGTGCCTGTACGTGCTATTTCTAATTTCCGTTCTTCTCATTATTCCTCATTTAATGACCAAAGAAGAGCCACGACGTTGCGTAGGGATGCATGCAGCAATCCCCCTGTTGCATGCTTCTGTTGGGAAAGTGAAGTTCCCATAACCCTGTAGAAGTTTAAATTCATCACTCTTAAGGAAACATGTAAAGCCATCTCACTATTGTTAACACTCTCTGAAAATGACTTTTTCCCCATCTTATACTAAGGAGAACAGAAGTTGCAAGATGTGATTTTCCCCAGTGACAACCACATACTGAGAGCTTTCTTGTCACTTTTTTCCTGCTAAGAGTTCTAAGTACTAGATAATTAAAGCTGCTCTGGGCAAAATTAGAGGATGCTCTAACAAGAATCATGATAGTTGACATCATAACTCCTAATTTGTTACTATATTTATAGCTCAACAGAAATTATTAGAGTGGGATTTATTTGTACATAATTTCTTTAATGAAGGCAAGTACTAACTAGAAAGAGTCTGAATTTTAAAAGTCAAAAGCCAAGCCAAGTTGCTATAAGGTCACTGTATTGTTCCTCAGTATTAGTTTCCCACTTAATCTAGGCATGCATCAAAACAAAGGTTAAAAGAATGTAACAGTGAGAGGGGCTTTCTGTACTATCTTATGATATGGGCAAATCTTTTGCTTTTAGTGCAGGGAAATCTCTCATTCTATTTGTTACAGATTCTGTTGAATTATATACTTACCTATATAGAAATGAGAGAAATTTAGACCTATAGGTCTATCAAATACAGAGCTGCATTACCTGGCTCATGGATTAGCCTATATATTGTATACCTGCCCACGTCACAGAGAGCAAACTGAGAATCCAGGAACATAAGTTTGATTAAAACACAGATCGATAACAACAACAACCAGTGTATTTTTTTTTTTTAATTCCCTTCTTTAAATATACACCTGAGCAAAATTGCAAGCACGGAAAACTACAGTTTTTTCTTTGGAAATTCAGTTAAAAGAAAAATAACCTGTTTTGCTTACATAGCAAAACGTGACATGCTTCTAGCAAAACATTTTACCTTCTTTCAACATGATTTGTCCAGACATCCTGCTTCTAGAGTCCCAAGAATGAGACAGCGTATGATACTAAAGTTCATACATTTTTGGACTACTGGATCACAATTTTCAGATTGAAGAATCTGAATGGATTCTTGGTTCTCTCTGATTTCTATATTGCATACATAAAGAGATAGAAGCACGGACAAAGGAAATGAAAGGTCTAGCAATAGTACAAATTCCTGTAGACAGGATATATTGTCACTGAGAAAGACAGAAACCTAACTACACAAACTCAACTGCACTCAATACTTTGAGGTCAGGCTCTTCCTCATCACTTTGCAGATTTTCATTTATATCGGTGAACATCCACAGTCTGCAAGACTGCCTATTTTCAGAATAACAAGACTGTACATTTGGTCCTTAATCTTCTCCAAATAATTTTTAAAGCATTAACCCAAAGGGTGAATTTTTCAGAAAAAGAGCATTTCGTGTTCAGTGTATAACAAGGTGAGGCTGAGCATGGCTGTAGTACAAATGAGAAAAACTGAATACTGCAAATAGCACAACTAAAATCCCACTCTTTATACACCCAGAAATTATCAGTGAATAAAAAAGCTGATCTTTGTTATCCACTCAGTACTAGTGACGCCAAAGTGGAAGCACTGCATGCAGCTTCAAGCAAACTTAATGGGACAAGTCCATACCAGGGCCACAAAGATGATTAAGGGACAAAAGCACCTTTCCTATGAGGGTATGCTGAGAGAGCTGGGAATCTTCAGCCCAGAGAAAACTCAGGGGCATTGTATTGATGCATATAAATACCTGGTGGGAGTGAATGAATGTGATGGAGCCAGGTTCTCTTCAGCGACAGAACACGAGGCAATGGACACAAATTAAAAACCATGAAACTCAATGTTAAAACAGGAAGGTGCCTTTACAGAGAGGGTAGTCAAACACTGAACCACTGACACAGTTCTGGATGATCTGTTTTAGCTCCCTGTTTAAGCAAGGGAGTTGACAAGACGATGTCAAGAAGTATCTTCCAACCAAAGTGATTTTGTGCTTCTGGAAAATGAAAAAAATAACAGCCACACTAAGCAACACTAAGGTTGCTATTATGAGCTCTTACCTTTGAGTTCTGAATCATTTCTAAGGTTAATGGTGTTTAATCCCTGCTTTCTTGCACTCTTCCTTCCACTTGTCGGGTACTCCAAGCTGCAGCCATGCTTGTTAGACAGTTGCTCTGAAATATCCAAGCCAATGTCACTGTCCTTTCTGGTCAGCATTTGTGATCTCACATCTCCATTTGCATTTCTACTACTCAATCTTCCCAGCTCACTTCTGTGACATTTGGCATCTTCATTAGTCAGATCAGGGAAGCTCTTTGTGATTACATCCAAGTGTGTTTGAAATTTCAAGCCTAAACAATGTTCTGAAGCAAGCCAGGGAGGTTTCTGCTTACCAGAACTATCTTGAGGATTCTCTTTTCCTTGGGAAGATGAGTGTAACCAAGAAGGAATTGCACTTGCAGAATCAGGCAATTTTCTTCCTGTTAGCTTTTCCATTTGCCCACTCAAAGGAAGTTCATCATCAGACTGATCATGATCAATAACTTCTATCACACTTTCTTTCGTATCTTTTATGTGAACGTGAGATGGTAACACTTCTAGATCATCCTTTAAGTCGGATAAGTTTTCCTTAGTCAAGCTGACTGAGTTCACCTTATCCTCAAGATGATTTTCTTCTGGCAGAGATTTCAAGCTTACTGATGTATGGTTTTTCTGTAAGTGTTCAAAACACAGGTCCACTTCCTTGTCCTTCACTGCAGTTTCATTTACTTCTTTACTTTCATTTGAAGAACATGTTATACCCTGCTTGCATTCTGTAAGATCAATTGTAGTGCCATGGTCAGCAATGAGATCTCCACAGGCTCTTTCCAGTTCACCATCAAATACAAGGTTCTCATCAACATATAACTTCACCTTCTTTGCTCCAACATCAAGGTCCTGGAAAAATAAAGGTACAGAGATATCAAATAAGCTGTTCAAATGTTTGATATCACTGTTCTGAAACTCTGACCAAGAGATGAAAGCAATAAAAAGCTCGTATCGGCAACATGCCTATAACTACGTCTTAAATGAATAGCTCAAATAAGTGAAAACTACTGTGAGATATTTAAGGATGTATTTAAAAAGATCAACCATGCTGCTAGACACTACTACAAATCATTCTGGCTAACATCTAGGAAATAAACATGTTTAAAAAGCTTAAACAAAGACACCTAGATTAAATATAATTATTTTTGATCAGGATGTAAATTCCAGAGGTAGATTTTGCTCCAACATCTTTAAGAATCACCACTTATTTCACATGTACACTATAGGGTGAATAGTTACCCACATCTAAGCCACTAAAGACTTACAGAAATACAAGGCTGGAAAGGGTATTAAAATTCTCATTCACCTATTAGCACTTAAGGAAGTAAAATATCCAATACCTTAGCAAATAAATCTGTTTTTAATAGTTTTCAAATAAGACAACTTTATGCCTTCATAGCCTATTTAAACACTTAACTAGCCTTATAAATAAAAAGCCTTTATGTCAGACACAGCTCTGCCACTCAGTAAATCTCCATGTGATTGTTTTCTGTGGCACCCATTAAAAATCTAATTTTATTATTCACTTTAAGTTGGAATTAATATTCTCTCTGTTCTCCCCTCCTGAGCTTCGAGTTGCTTAGTGATCAGATGTGATGGGAAAGGTTGACAGAACACTTAGGTTTTCCAGTACTGATGCAAAAGTCTATAACCTCCTCGTGCTGGAAGAGAAGTCCATAATTAGTAAGTAATTTCATCAAAAAGCCACCCTGCTAACACTTAAGATTTCATTTGAGGAAGCTTTTTTTCCTTCCAGAACTACTAGAATGACACAATGTCTCGTAACTAGCAAGTAGGTATGATCAGAGAGAAAAATAAAAGATTTGGTGAAAATAGTTTTAAGATTCTTCTTAACATTCCTTCCCAGCTTGCATCTTCAGCCCTCACAGAATGCCTTTGCTGGGGTAGTGCTTCCCAGTGAAGCAACAGGGAGGGTATTCCTGGGCACACCTGTAATATTTGTGCATGAAGGACAGAGCTTAAAACTTGAGAGGCTTTTCTGTGAATTAGACCCAGACAGCAAATATTGCCTCTGCCTGACTTCTCAGAGTAAAAAGGAAAAGAAGGAGCAATAGGAAATAAATCAAAAATTATAAAAACTTAACTCTACCAGAACAAAGTTCCAGATTAGGCAAGAACAGTGAAACTGGACTGGGATGCATTTTCTTGCAAGAACTTGGGTGAAAAATATCTCCAACAATGGATATGAAATGCAAACAAGCACTTGAAAGGTAAAATTATCCAGCTGGAGAGCAACTAAGATATTCATGTATTTAAGTATTAATTCCATACACAGATTATAAAGACATACATAACACAGGTACTATGGCAGCTCTCAGGAAAAGAGGTTTATTAGCATAAGTTAAGTTTTATTTCAAGGCCACGGCAAGCATTTATGTAATGCCTCAATATTTCAGATAAACTTGGGAAGAAACCTCCAAAAAAAAAAAAAAAAAGGACTGCCCTTACTTTTGTTCTGCTCCTGTAGATTAAAACTGTCCTTGTTTTCCACAGACTTCAATGGAAGTAAATGAAAGATGCAAGGTGAAGCATTCCCTGAGAGTTTCTTTGGAACACACTACATCAGTGACAATGTCATCTGGCTTTTACAGATTCCTTCAGACATATTCTTTTTTACTTCCCAATTCAAAATCTAAAGCTCAAATATTTTCAACAATACACAAGTACTGGCCTGAATTATTCTTCCACCCACTGTTTGAAGAAGTACATGGGCACCTCTTGCTTACTTGGTTTTTGAGGGAAGGTTGGCTAGAATGAGTACCCAAAACAAGTACAAAATACAGCTCTAGATTTGTATTAGCAGGAATAAAACGTATCTAATTATGTTTTAGTTTTTACTACTTCTCAGACAAAATTTTCTCATGGAAAGTTATGGAGTTATGCAGAACTGCTTCATATTATTCTTTCACATACAAATGATATATGTTTAGTCCATGTGTATTGCAGGACTGCTACTGAAATCTGTGGGGTATGCTCCTAATAGATTTTACCCTTTGCTTTATAGAGGTTTATTAAAAAAATCATTGCCTTGCAACTTGCAAATATGTTCGTATGTATTTCCCACATTACGCTCAATAGGCTCAGTAACAAATTCACACTATTACCTCCAAAAACAGCAGTCCCTTTCACACCCTCTAAATGAAATGGAACGTTCTGTAGCCCACATTTTAATAGAAAAAATCTATTACAATTCCAGAAAATGAATATACATCATGATATAGTAAACTACTTTAAGCTGTTCATTCCACAGTCATTTCTGTATGTATAAGTTACCATATATGCTTATATAAGAACACAGATGAGAAGAAAACCAGAGAGATAAAGCCTCTTATTGATAATCCAGAGCAGCAAATCCTCTTTGATCCAGTACCTGGGATTTTTTTCCTCAACATTGCAGCGTACAAACAAGAATAATTTCCATGGCAACATTCAAACACAAACAGGAGACCATCTGCCATCAGATGTCTCTCTAGTAACACTAGATTACTAGTTATTTTATGTACACGTAGTTAGTAAACTTTTTAATTAAATTAATAAAACCAGAATTGATCAACATTCAGCCTATTTATACCTACATACACAAGAAATCAAGGATTTTTTTTCCTATATCATGACAAAACAACTCCAAATGCTGAACGCTAAAATGCATTCACCCTGTCTCTATTTCTCACCACAGTAAAGAATTACCTGACAGAAGATGCAAGCCTTTTATTAGGCTTGTAATACATATATAAATGCTATGAAAACGTTAGCACTTACAATTCTACCTCTTACAATCAACAACAGCAGCAGAAATCCACAGTAGACAAGGGCCCCTTCGAGCTCCATATTTTATCAGAGAAAATATCACCTACTTTTATTTCATACTTCAGAGTGAAGATCAAACTGAGGTTTGTACAGAAAAAGGAGAGCACGCATACAGAGGAGATGAGAAAAAGACTACTTACACTAGTTGTGCTGTAATTCCAAATCTTGATCTTGGATACACCAAAGTCATGGGATCGGGTGGGATTGCGGATAACAAAGTAAAGTTGGACGGGCGGATGGAAAGGGCACATCCAAAGGATGCGTTCCTTTGTCGTCTAAAAACACACACAAGCAGAATGTCACCAATACTCTGCCTTCTGAAGCACGATATTTTGATTAATTTACCACCCCACTGAAAGAAAAAATCAATTAGAAAAGTAATCATATAATAAAATCTTCTGTATTAAAAGCAAAACCTTAACCTCATTTCCAAACAATAAATCTGACTCTCCTGCTTGTAAGACAGCTCACAACCTGACAATTAGATAAAGGTCAGCTGCTTGCCATCCCAGAGAGACATCTGCACGCTCACAAATGACAGGCAGCCTGCCATGCTTTGTAACTGCAGGGTCAGTGCAAGCCCAGTTTATTTTAATCAAATTAATCAGCTTTGCAAGCGCTAAAGGGGATCACTGGGCAGAATGGACACAGTCTAATCATTTCACAATTTCTTAAGAGTGCTTATGCTTCTATCTTGCCATCTAACAAGGGAAATCTTATCAATTTTATTTCACCGCCTCTATCTTCTGCAGTCTTTACAGACAACTAATTTCACTTGCAGATCTATTCCTTAGAGCTACGTTTAGAATTCAAGATAAAATAGAAGCTTGGAACACAGATTTTACAGACAATTAGTTACGGTTGTTATAGACAGTTTAAAGTACCAAGTAAGCTCTGGACATTGCTAAAAAGTGCTATCTACTCACATTTAGAGCAAAAAAGTAAAAGTATGTGGCAGCTCACTAAGAGGGAAGAAAGGAGTTTTAGAATCAAGATGTTGAATGTTAGTATACTTGACACCAAATAGTAGCCAACAGCAGAAATAAATGAGGGCAAAACATAAATATGCATGCAAACAACATTTCAGTGATCTCAGATTAGTAGATACATTACAGCTCTTTCTATTTTCAAAGATCCACAGTACATACATACACTACGTACACAAAATCACTATTTTTCCACATCTTTTCACTTAGTGAGCCTTCCAGATTTTCCTAAAGACAGGAAATAAACTCCCCTATCAGGTAATTCAGATGTATGCCTGATGATAAGGTAAGGACAGATCTCTGTTCAGTCTATAACGTGAACAGAACCACTTCTCAGAGTGGTTATCTACCCATTCCAAGTTCTGATGGTTGACAAAAAAGTCACTCAAGAAGTCTTAGGAGATAATTGTTGCTTTGAATATCAGGTTGGGGCATAAACAACCATACAAGCACCAGAAAGGTTTATTCCTTTCTACATAAAAAAAATTAAAAAGTCTCTTAACAGTGAAGAAGTTAAGGATATTCCTCAAGCCACCGTGAACCCAATTCTATGATCAGTGTCAAAGCTAGATCAGTTGAGACATTATGAACAGAGATAATGAAAAAAATCATTTCCCAGTGGCTGATAACATGACTGATCCATCTCCACACCTCCCAAGTCAGGACCTGACAGCCTGAAAAAGCAATAAGTTCTCTGGCTGTACTGTTCCAGGGGTACCTTCACACCAAACTCAGAGCTAAAATGGACACTGCGTAGACCTGTTTGTGCTTCTCTCCTGAAGATCTCTAAAGTTACACATCATCTTCCAACTAACAGCAGACATATCAGAGCAAGACTCATTTGGTCTTCAGTGAGAAGCAGCTATGGAGATGGCTGTTCATCAGTGGAAGTGCTTATGAATGAACACACTCATGTCAAAGATCTGACATCAGAATTTCAAGATACCTTGATGAATCCCTGCCAAAACTCAGACTGGGAAGGTGTCTCATGTTTTCTCACATCGTTATACATGAAGTATCCCTGCTCTGGAGTTACTGTCATTGCAGCTAGCACTGAAAAACATCTGAAAGGACTGAAAAAGTCCTTTGAATCAACAAAGTGAACATGATACGCTGTAAGTATTTACTACATTTGCATTGGATCAAATGAAGAAAAGAGCAGGAATCTTTGATTTCTGGTTTTCTGGGAGACTGGCCTCTGAGACACTGCTTTGTATCATCGCTGCAGCTATGCCCAATTTACAGGGAAGGAAGGGCTGAGCCCTGAAGAGAAATGACACGGGTTCAAAATTGTGAAGAAACATCATTCACACATACAGATATTTCTATTGCAGCCCTCTGTTCTTGAGATTCTGAGGTCTGAAAAACCTATACATACACAAATCAGCAGTCACACTAGTTTTCATTAGAATCCTACCTCTGAAGTCCTGGGAAGACTTCTGAATGCTCTGTATTGAGCAGCCAGAGGACATACAGAGAATCTGCAGCACAACTGAAATTATAGCTGCATAAAAGGCTCTGTAAATTTGCTAATTTCTTCAGGGACTTCATTTGTAATTTGAAGTCCATTGTCCCTAGTATGTAAGAGCACTTCATCTTACAATCTGACAAAAGAACAATGAAGTCATTGTCTTCCACCACACTACAGGCTTCTCTTCATCTTTTGTTGAAAACAACCTATCTACCCATTCTTCCATGGTCCTTCTCTAGGGAAAAGCATAACAAGGGAACAGGAACAAAGAAGT
The DNA here is from genome assembly GCF_987193195.1 of Phasianus colchicus. Lineage (NCBI taxonomy): Eukaryota > Metazoa > Chordata > Aves > Galliformes > Phasianidae > Phasianus > Phasianus colchicus. The sequence goes on along the minus strand of NC_143451.1, from coordinate 4,570,643 downwards.
AAATTTCAGTCTTGAGTTTACTGAAACTTACATTAAGCATCTGAAACAAGAAGTTAGCAGAGATGCTCCGTACCTTCAAATTGCAAGAACTAATTAACAGCACACATACTGTAAAAATGTGAAATTCCTTATCCTTAAGGTTGTAATTTTTTTCTTCCAAGTTCTATTCCAGTGTAAAAAATGTGTTCCTTCACCCAAGACAATATCAAAGCATTAACACATAAGAAACACAGTTAAACTCACCTGCCTCCAGTTGCTCAGTTAACGAAGTTAAACAAATTAATCAAATTATAAAACATCATAACTGAATAGCAACATCTTGGGCATGAAAACTGGATTTGTTAATTCAAAATGCAATCATGCAACCAAACAAGGAACTTTGTGACAGAATATTAAACATTAAAAGCAGAAGTTGTCATATCCAGGAATAAACTGTTGTCTTACATTTAAGTTCTTATTGACCAAGCAGCACAAATCCCCTGGGTAGTCAGCATTTCGAATGTCCACATCATGAGGAGACACAAATATCTTTTTGTTGTATAAATCAAAGAACTCCACCTCTCTCAAGCCAATGTTTACTGGATTTCCCCAGTTAGAAAGAAGTTCCACAGTCACATAAATGGCATTGTGTACTTCCACATTTGTCGTTATCTGGACCCAAGTGAAATACAGTACACACATAAGTGACAAAACAAAATCTGCAGCAATATACTGTTAAGACTACAAAGCTATTGATTCAGAAGAAAAAAGTCTGTAAATTCAGACCTATCTGGATATTTAATCATTCTGCATTCCATCAATTCTACCCCACACCAACTGAAAAAGGGTAAGATAAGACAACTTGACACCCCCCCCTTAGGTTTCATCCACCCCCTACACTAAGGAGAAAACAGCTTTGTCTTATTCCTTGCAACTCTGATGAACAGAAGAAGCTATTTTCTGCTTGCAAAATAACGTGTGAACTGTGATTACAAACTGTACTATAAAACTTAGGGGTAAGAGTCCAAATAAGGAGGCATGAGAGAACTCTACAGTTGTACAGCTTTTGATTTATATTTTTCCAAACATTGCTCATTAAACACTTTTGGGGGGTGATTCACGTATTTGATATATATTTTTTAATTATCATTTGTGCTGCAGAGACTGTAAATATTAAGATACACCAGCCAAATTGTTCCAACTTAAATTTAAAAAATTCAAACCACCATGCGGGTTTTGGTAAGCCAGCACAAGCTGCTATTTGATGTCTTGGATCCCACAGCACGTGAGAGCCCAAAGGGCAGAAACAGCCACACAACTTTTACATCACTTTTCCAATAAGCAGTCCAAGAGAATCAGACCAAGTGGGGAGGGAATTTATTTACATAAGGTCTCTCAGAGGTCAACTTCTGCTGAAACATCTGGGCTTTCTTGCATGTTAGATCATTCACCTTGATGATTAATAAAGGATCTTTATCCCTACTAACAAAGAAGAATCTGTTTTAATATGAAAATTTTTAGGTCTATTAGGTCTAAAAGCATGAATTAACAGAGACCACTAAACTAGAACAAGACTTCAACCCAATGCTGACATATTTTAGAAGGAGGTACATCAGATCGCTATGGTTAATTAATCCAAGACATAATAGAGCTCAAGCAATCTGATAAACATTAGCATGTTCTCATGAAGAACTGAGACATTTCTGAAAGTACTAGCTGCTTTGATACTATTGACTAAGAAAATAAGTAGTGTAGGATAACTTCTAGAGCAGCAAATATGCCAAAGAAACAGCTTCCTTGACCGCTAAGAATGAAAGCTAGCAAGTGAATTAGATGATTCAGGTAAACAAAATACACTGGTTACATGGGTTTCTGCAACAGCTTTATGAAATGGACCCTCTTACAAATATATATATCTAAGGCCCTCTGTATGGATGTGAATTTTTCATTACTTTCACCACATTTACCAGAAAAACACAAAAAATACATTGCAAAATCATCAAAAGAAGTAGTCAGCAATGTATCCAACACTGACAAGCAGTTCTCAAGAGTAGAAATGGCAGAGTAAGTTAGAGGAGAACTTCAGTGGTACATTCCCAAAGCACTACTACTACAAAGAAGGTAATAACTAGTAGTATATTGAAGAGAATGTAACACAGAAACAGCTGTAGCAGTAATTATGGACTAAAGAGGTCCCTTTATGCTCTCTTCTTCAAAGACTACAAGAATTAAGTAGTCCAAAAAACCTACCAATAAGACAGACTTGCTTTCTTACACTTTCAAGAGGGCTGTAATCTATGAGGATAATAAATTCTCTTATCCTGCTACAGGGTAACGCTGATCATTCAATGCATTTGTATTTCAATAGTACTTGGAAGCATCAATTTCAGTGCACGTATATACAGACCTTCTCTGTTAAAACACAATCTGCTTCTGATTTTTCATCAGATAGGAGCATGTCGTTATCACAGGTAGAATTGCTCTCAGTCTCCTGAAGAAATTCTGGAAGTTTCTCCTGTTGTCTGAAACACATGTTCTTTTGTACATTATTTCCTTTTAATTCTCGCATTTTTAAAGAAGTAGTTTTGTTGGTGTGAAAGTGAACAGCTGACAGAATGAACCCATACACCCCACAGAATAACTTAGGTACCCCATCTTGAACAACAGCTGTCACAGCATCCCATCCCAGATAAACACGGTCTGGTTAAAAGACCATGCTCCAGTTCTCTGCTAGATACGAGGCAGTTTGAGAAAGTAATTCAAAATAATATGAACAGAGGTAACACGTAGCTAACAGAAACTATTGGCAGTTCCCTGATTAACAGCCACTGGTCCAAGGCTAGAGTCTTCTCCATGTTTTTGCCAATACTTACCCTTGGGTATCTAAAGGTCATCAGATGAAGTGGTGCTCAGTATGGAAAAATATCCCCTTAGAAAGGAAGTTAGAGGAAATACAGATACCTGTTTCCAAAAGGACAAATGCTCTCTACATCTTTTGTGACAGCAGTCTTTGCCTGGGTTTCTTCTGAAGGTTCAGCCATTGCAGAGAGAACAGATGGAACAGAAAATTTCTTCTACGTAAGAAAAAAAACATGTTTAATTCACATTGTTCTCTATATACCAGTGAGTATCAGTCTGCACCTCCAGAATAGATGAGTTCAGGCTAATTTCTGGGCTCTGCTAAGCTTAGTTAATCTGTAACTCTATACACAGAGCACATTTAGCAGAGTTGGTCTTAATTTGCAATGAAAGGGCTGAGCTTGATCTCTTGGAACAAATGCAACACAAAAGCATTCTGTAACGACTATATATGTATACAGAATATAACTATGTATAAACATTTATATATATTAAAATATAGTATATGTACCACATGTTTGTTTTTTATGTGTCTAAAATCTTATGTATTTGGTAGGACACAGAGTTGGCTAAAGCGTTGGCACAGTTCTGCCTAGACTTTCTCATTCCCCTCCTCCAAAGGAGGAGCATAAAGGCTTTTAAATCTCCCCCCAAATATCAGTTTTATTATAATAAGATCCAGATACTCTTAATTTTTCTGAAAAACAGAACTGTCATAGCAATTGGAGGTGTTCAAGACTGGAGGTGTTCAAGGCCAAGTTGGATGGGGCCCCTGGGCAGTTCTAGTATTAAATGCAGAGGTTGGTGGCCCTGCCCACATCAGGGAGTTGGATGACCCTTAAGGTCCCTTCCAACCCAAGCCATTCTATGATCCAATTACCTAAGGGAGAAAAAAAAAACAAACACAGAGGACAAGTCCTGTCGTTTTTATGACAAAACAGATTCTCTCCCTGTTCGCATCCCACTTTCTAAGCATGCCCTTCCTTTCTTATTTTTCCTAAAAGTCTACTAGTAGCTCTTGTTAGAGATAGAATACTTAGTACTGTGAACAAGTACACAAATGAGGAACAACAGTCCTTCTGAACTTAGGTCACTTCCATCTCCATGATTTTTGAAGATTAAGATAATTTGAAAGTGCTTAGAAGAGGATTACTTATCCAGCATACAAAATTCTGCATTGTTTTACATTTAAATATCAAGTGCAAAAATTTCACTACTACTACTTAGTTAAGTACATAGAATTAAGTTGCTTCTGTTAGATAATTTAGGTCAGTTTCAAGACTGAGAACTCACACTGGGCTTTTGAAACTCCTTTTCAAATGTCAAGGTAAAATTACATGTTTTAAATATATATATATTTTTCTTAAAGCAGCACAATATTAAAATTAGTCAATGTCAGCACAAAGACATGTTATGCAAGAATACCCAATTGAAAACGTTCTGTCAATCACAAAACTGTAAGTAACTAAAAAAGAAGAGTAAGACTGAAGAGCTGACCTAGACGGTGGAAACACTACGTAAATTTATCTACAGTAAGTAGCATTTTACCCTCAACTTCTGATCAAAATTCCCCAAAAACTTAATGCTGGCTCAGAGATAACAGTGTCTACATATTCAAAACAGCAATATCTCACTATCTCAGGGAACATCATTTTAGGTTAGAACTGTAAACAGTCTTGGAAACTCTCAGAACTCAAAACGGTTAGCTCCAAGAAGATATGGAATCATAGAATATCCCAAGATGGAACGGACCAATAAGGATCAACAAGTCCAACTCCTGGCTTCACACAGGACTACTCCCCTCCCAAAAAAAAAAAACCACAACAGACCATAATCAGACCATTATGTCTATACACCTCTTTTTTTTCTTTCTAATGAAATGATGATTAAACAGATTTTGAATCTATGAACACCATCCCAAACAGATAGCTCTGCAAGCTTAACAACTTATGACTGAATTTCTTATGTATTGTATTTCTATTAAAAGGATAGAATTATTATGTCCAGAATTTAGCAAGGGCTGTCTGCACAAATCTTCTGTTTGTTTTACTTAAGAGGGAATAATAGCCTGACCTGAAAGGAGTAGATTTCTGCTTATTGCCTTATTTATTAAGTAAGTTTTTAATTGCTTTTAAACATGCTAATTGGAGATAAGAGATATACACACTGCACATGCTGAGTATGTATTATTAACAAGAGAACGTGCTCATATTAATGAGTTTTGCAAGAAGGTAGGAAACATTGGCAAGGAAATCACATATCTTGTTTAAGAAGCTTTCAGAATGAAAATGGCTCAAATGGGTCTACAGCTGCACCTTGCACATGACTGTGTAGACATATCACGTGAGCGAGCTATCAGATGCTCAGTGGTCCCTGAAATCAAGAGAAGGCTGTGGGATGATATCCGAGGAACCAGACTTAAACAAATGAGCATACACACACACACACACCCTATGAAAGTAATACAAATCCAATTACAATTGAAATATCACTGTTTATTCTTACACAATTGTAACACTGTGTAAGAATTGACTTATAATTCGTGTTTAAGGAAAATGTCTTTTCTCCTTCTTGATTAAACTTTTTTTTTTTTTGCCATACCTTTTGAGGGCTTGTGGAAACTGACAGGCTTTGCAAATCTCTCTGCAAGGCTTCATTTTCAATTTGCATAGCTTTAACCACGGCTGAAACGGAGAGTTCAGAGTCTTTTTCACACTCATTCTTTCGAGCTGCTGAAAGCGGTCTTTCTGGTCGACTTAATGGTCCTGCCATGAAAAAGAACAAAGGAATATCCATTTGTACAGACAAACAAGTATGGAATATTTCAACAGCATTCATCTGAAACATCCTGTTGCTAGCACAGGGCTACATTAACGAATCAGTAACCAACTAAAGCAAGGCTAAATTGCTCTAATTTGTTTTTACATTAGGATTCCAGGTCACATCTACCCTAAACAACAGCTGAAACTGTATGACAAGAGAAGCAAAACTGAAAAGTGAGAAATGGGATTTTTATGCTTTAAAAATGTAGTTGCTTTGTTCAGATATTTAATGGGAATGCTTTGCAACAGTTAATTGAAATAGAAATATATATGATTTCAGCACACCAACATTTCTCAATGCAACTTGAGTATTCAGCTATTCTGGAGGAATCCCAAGATTCTTCTGGTAAAATCAAGAGAGTCAGACATTGCTTCTTGCAACATAAAATAAGTGACCTTATGAACTTGTGCCCATCTCCCCAAACAAGACAGAAAAACAGAAACATCACAGCCTGGAAAGAAAGTTTAAAGGAGAGGAGACATAAAAAAAAAAAAATCTAAAAGCATCAACTTTGGCTGTGGAAAAATTCTGTTCCTTTCCTTCTATAAACGCATTGTGTTCAAAACTTTCAACTAAGCATGAATTCCTGATATTAAGACACACTTCTGCTAATACCATAGAGAATAGATATCCATCAGAGAAGCAGAAAATAGAGCAAACACAAGGACCAAAAAGTGAGGAGAAAGTCTTAGGATATAGAAGCAAAAAGAGAAGGAAATTAACAGAGACACAGCACAGACTCAAGTGTGCAAGCTCTGGATTTTTCTCACAACTCTACTTAAGTCAGAACCCTTGAAGTGCTAAAAAAAAAATTAAAGAAAGGTAAAGAAGTCTCATAATGACAGATGAAATTACACCTGAATCAGCTTGAAAAACAAAATCACGAACACTTTCTTTATTGACATATATTCATATTTCTTACTATAGCAAATTCTTTCCTGCCTATCTTGCTGCAAGGACTCAGCAGAGAGCGGTCGATTGATTTTATTTTTTACCACAACTGGTCTGACAGGAATGTACGTTTCAGCATTATCTTTTCTTTTGGCTGAGAGAACTCGCACTGGCTTCAACTCTGTAAAATAAGGAAACAGAAAATCAACTTCAGAGATCTTCAAAAGTAGTGAGACAGGAAGAATTATTGGACCTTAAATGCTCAAGTTTTGCCACTTTAATTATGCTGGCATTGGTAAAGTGATAACCTCCATCCTCCCTCCCTTTTATTGATGCAGTTCTATGTTCTATTCATAAGCATAGCCCAACCGACTTAGCAGTGAAATGTATCACTATAAGGTAGGTCCTAATATAGATATATTGGACCAATATATCTTGACGGGGCCAGGTATTTTCAAACATTGATGACAAGAAGAGCAAAAATAAACAAGAAACCCTGAGTCACCCATTAATATAGTTGTACCAGAATTATTCCTGAAGCATAGACTAAAAGTAAATGGTCATTTAGTTCATAGGAGTATTTGTCTGCTCTTACTTCTGGGGTGGGGGGATAATAAGCCATGTACTCATGTTCTCACTGCCATTACACCCCTTATTCTTCTGCCTCTCCCTATATACACACTGCTTATTTCTATAAGAATACTCCTTTACTCAATTGATTCAAAGAGTGTTTCTCTTAAGTTGAGCAATTAAGTATGGATGAAGGGAAAAACAAAAAGAACAAAACGTACCTGAAATGAGTGGGGAGGTAATTTTGAGAAATACTGAGCATAGGTAAAGAGATCATACTTTAGTGCCTTACAAATACTACACTTACCTGGAACAACAGAATCATCTTAAGACAGGGCAAGCACCTGATGCGTGGCTATTACTAACAGGACAGATGAAGAAAGCAGCAGCTGTGGTAACCTTAACCTCACTGTGATATAATGCCAGAAATAAAAACAGAACCTTTGTCCGATGTTGTTTCTCTGAGACAACCCAAAGGAGTTTCAGAAGGAAAGTCAATCTGAGAAAAGGATGTCAGATAGAAATGAAGAGATATTACAAAGAAAATGAATGAAGACAGAAGTTAGACACCAGCACAAGTTTTAGGTGGCATTGCTAAAGAGCTATTTTTCTGCTACAGTAGAAAACAAGTATTTGTGCTAACAAGAATAAAAACCCATCAAGTGAAACAATGGGAGCTAATGAGGATGCAATAGAAGATATGAATTTCTGAGTGGGAAACAATGATTTTTAATCAGTGGAAAACGTAGCTGAGAAGAACTGAAATAGTACAGGGTAAAGCCCATCCCTACAGTGTCCTGAAAGTAGCACAAAGAAGCAAAGCACAAAGTAGTCATACAGATATTACTAACCCAGAAACACTCTGGCTTTGGAGTAGCAGCCCACATATGATGATTCTGTTGTATGCACTGCTAGCACTTGAAAACAAACAGAAACTTTCCCAAACAATACCCAGAATTCATTTGCAGAAGTGTTGGGTCTAGTGCTGTATAGGTTCAGACTGGGTGATTTAGTCATTCACTGTTGTTTATGTGGTTACATCAAAGCTGGACCTAAAGCCTGGCAGCCAGACAGTCAGCACTGTTGTGCTTCTGCCTTCTGTATCAGAAGCAAGCATTTATCTGTCAAAACCAGTTAAACCTTCCTGCATATTACTTTCAATACAATATAGATACCAGTTTAATGGTGGTTATTTTTTTCCTATCTCACACCTGAAACCTGCATACCTGGGGCCTATCAGAGGGGTTGAAGCTTGTTACTAAATTCTTGAGGGAAAAGCTAGCCCAGGAAGCTGAAGCCTCAGCTGAAAGCTGATGTAGCTGTCAACACTGAGAAGCTGTTTGTGCCTACAGCCTCAGTTGTCTTTCCTCTAGCAAACAGCATAGCAAATCCCAGCATACAGCTCCCTTGGGTATAACAGTATCCCTAATGGATCAGAACAAATAACCAGCTGTGGTTAAGATCTTGTCTCTGACAGCAGTGAGCAGCAGATGCACAGGGAAAAATATGAAATATACAGTGCATTCTTCACAAGGCTGAAGTTTGCATTTAATTCAAAGCATAATTAACTTACTAGGTAGTTATTTGTAACATCTACTAATCAAGCCATGAGTGTATTTGGCCTTCTAAACATTCCACGGCAATATTTTTTGTATTTATTTATACATTAAAAAGGACAAATTATACAATGTCTATCCATGTATACAAACTGGATGTTGCACCTATGATTTTAATTATTCAGGCTGACACAGACCCTGGGACTACAAGAAGGTTGTCCCTTATAACTATTAAATTCCAAATATACTTCAAGAAGAATTATTTATATAAGGACACGCAGTAAAAGGATTGCCCCAGTCAGAAGCCTACCCAAAGACAATAACACAAACTTGGTTTTCTCTTTGTGTTATCCAAGGAAGGAGGTGATTAGGATGCACAATTATTAAAAAGCAAGGACTTTATCCTCGTATGACAGCTTTCCAGCACATAACTGTGGACACTGGTACTGTGAATTATGGTACAGATTTGTAGTGATTCTCTTAGAAGCAACACTCTCAAAGATGTATTAGAGAACTTTAATAATGTACAACAGAGGCTTACTACTTTGATCCTGCTTGTACTCCAATGCAGTAAGGGTACCAGAAACCAGGCTAGAGCGTCTTCCAGCATCCTGACATTCAGAAGCTTCCTTCTGCAATGATCTACTGCTCTGCAACTGAAGGCTTCCAAAGCTTGTAATTGTTTCTTCTGTAAGAGATGGTTCTGAAAACACTTCCTCTTCAACAAAGTCATAATCCTCACTAGAAGAATCTTCTTCCATCTTTTCCTCTTCTACACTGAGTTGCAAGCTGCTTTTCAGTTTCTGACACAATTCAGACAAACAGATCTGTCAGGAAAACTCAAATATTTATTTTAAAATAAACCAGTGTGACTGCCTTTTCCTTTAAGAGGTGAGATGGAGCTAAAAATACTCCGATTCCCATGTTATATTTTTACTTCCCTAGTGAGGACATTTAAAGAAAAAACATCCTACGTCTCCTGTGTTCTTTCTCATTAGAGTCCCTGCAGGAAAATCCTATAGGCCAAGAAATTTAGGAACAAGTTACAAACATGAGGTAAATAACTGAAAGGCCAAGAGCATATATTTTTCTAGTTTTACACAGATAAATAAAAATACAACTTTTGGCTTGATATTTCAAGACTAGCAGCAATCCAGATTTTTCAGATGTCTTCCCCAGATTGTGAAACTAATGCAATGTTCCAGTAATGTGCCTTCACTACTAAGGCTAATGGCACTCTTGGTTGCATCAGGCTAAATATCACCAGCAGGTCAAGAGAGGGGATTCTTCCCCTGTACTGAGTGTTGGTGAGGCTATGTCTAGTTCTTACCCCCCTCCCCTCCCCCCCCCAGTACAGGAGAGACTGGACATACTGGAGAGAGTCCAAGCGTGGAGATGAAAGGACTCGAGTACCTCTCCCATCAGGAGAGGTTGAGAGTTGGGACTATTCACTTAGGAGAAGAGAAGATTCAAGGGTATTTTCTCAGTGTCTATAAATATTTAAAGGAAGGTGCAAAGAGTGCCTGGCAATAGAATCTCTTATTTTTTATTTTGCGTTTATCTGTTAATATCAGGAAACATTTCCTTACTATGGAGGTGATGGAGTCCTGACACAGGCTACCCAGGGGCTATGGGGTCCCTTCCCTGGAGATGTTCCAGAGCTGCCTGGATGTGGGCATGGGCATCCTGCTCTGGGCAGCCCTGCTGGGCAGGGATTGGAGCAGAGGGACCCCAACGTCCCCTCCACCATCAACTGTTCTGTGATTTTGCAAAGGTAACTTTTTTTTTTTTTTAAACATAATTTAATGTATGGTAATACTCCTGTAGACATCTATACTTGAAGAGCAAAAAAAAAAAAAAAAAAAACAGTAGAAAAGACAGTCCAATTAATTTAATTAGACCTATCGTAACAGGATTTTTTGCAAAAATTCAACTATTAATTAACTACTGAATAAACTGCCCAGCATCGCTCAGCAAATGCCACAAATAGCACAAAAGATGCTGGAGAGCCTTTCATTTTTATGACTGCTAAAGGAAAAGATCTTGTCTATCCTAAATGCATTTTTTTCTACCTTTGCTGATACAACTTTGAGAGAAGCAAGCAAACTGCATGAGTAAAACAAAAACTCAGAGCTATCTTAGATACAAATGAACTGTGACAGTGTACATTTAGTCTGTAATGAAAGCTGCACACTGCCCTCCTGTTACAGATTAGACTTGTTAGGAAAACCAGGTTGACGGAAACATACTACAAAGAGAAGGCAAATTCAAGTTCAAGAAAGGGTCTATGAGCAACCTGAAGCTTAATACTGAGCATGTCTTAATGACAGGCAAGGCTAATATTTCTATTTGACAGGGAATTTTATAAGCTTTCTTTTAAGTTTAAAACATCACAGCAGCTGCATGTAAGACAGTTCAGAGAATAAACTTCAGCTTCAGGAAAACCAAACATACTTCCAGCTGGGATACAAAAAAAAGTGGGCTTTTGTTTCAAAATTAAATTTAAAAGCTTGTTACTTACACATAAATAATTATAAAAATCTCTCACCGAAAGCAAGTTACAGCTTTGCAGAGTGGCAAATAAAATCATAAACTCAAAAGCAATACAGGAAAGGTAGAAATGCAGAATTTTGGAGGTAGTCTGCTTTTCTATCATTCCATTCGAACACAAAGACATGGAATGCACATACACTCCACCAGTGCATTAAGACTATATGTGCATGTCTAACTTAAAGGTAAAGGTTTAAAAACACAGAAAAACCATAAGTCATGTCTACTGAGAGACTCATAAGCTTTTACAACGTGACCTGCTCTATTCACATCTTCTGTTATAGGAGCTTTGATGTCCCAGTTCATAATGTTAACTCTCACTTCTTAAATATTGTGTTACTTCCCATTCCAAATATAGTCAGCTTAGCAATCTCTGTACTGAAAACTCATCTTTCCACGACAGCATGTGCTGGACCAGAGCACACAGTGAGGAAAGGCAAAGGGGTAGCAGAAGGAGAAGGCAGTCACAGTGGTATTGGATTTATCTGTTTGTTAATTAAGATGATAGTTGATTTAGTACAAGCAACTTAACCAGTAAAAATAATTCATGGGATACATCAAAATGAAAGCTGATACTGAACCTCTGAAAATGCAAGCTAGGAAAATGCACCTAAAGTTCATCTGATGTTAACTATACAAAAGCTACCAAGTAGTGATGTCATTCATAGATTAGGAAGTTGCAGGGTCTTTCCCCCCTGCTATAAAAAGAATAGTTACAATATGTGCTAGAACAAAAAATAGTAATGAAATAGAAGGCTGAATTGCCAAACAGTGTAGTCAATATAGTAATAACTCTTGATGGAAAAAAAATGTATTGATTATCTCAAAACTTTATTCTGACGTCAGTAAGGTAAAGTTATGACATAAAACAATTTCACCTTGACTGTTCAAAAACTAAGCTACAAAGAAAACAAATTATTTAAATTCCTCTAATCTGGCAGAAGAGTGAAGTCCATGTGGACAAACATTAAGTAAACTGACAGACTCATTGGTTCTGTTCAATAGAAACAGTCTGCCTCTATAAATTAGGCCTTAACAGGTTAGTGTTGCTGAGTGAGAATAGATTTTCAAGCATCTTTACTTTTTCTTCTCATTTTCTCCTTCATGTCACGCTTCCAACATGAAAAAAGAAGTTGTGAACTTAGTATAAGTAATATATGCTGGATTTGAATGCTCTAGTCAATACTGATACTTGTCCCCATTCACATTTTAATTGACTGACAAAAGCATGAACAACAGAGGGCATCCGCTAATCGTACCTGGGAGTAATGGAGAGGATCATCACTATTTCTCTCCATGCTCATGCTTTCATAAGGTTCAAAATCCTCAGAGTACTCAAGAGGAGGTTTAACGCAGAGTTTGGTCCCTCTTTCTGTTTTAATCTCCACAGCTTTCTGTTAAAACAGGCAAAAATCATTTATTTTTTCTTGCTGGTCAGCAGTACTATAATCAATAAACATCTTTAGATAATATCTAGATCAATCTTTTCCTCAGCTGTTCCATGGAGGAGGTCATATCCAGCACAAGTCATATGTATGGCACCAGAGTAGGGAAAAAAAGATAGGAAAAAGAACATACCAATCAACAAAGCAGCTACAGTTAAATCTCTTGAAGCACAGGAATATAAAGAAGTATTTGCAGAATAGTCTCATGGGGAAGGCACTGAAATTTACTCAGGAAACTGGCACACTTGGGTGCCTCTCCGAAATACCTCCATACCAATGGAGAACAAACACACGGGGAACAAACAAGAGGAGGTACAAGTCTGTGTCATAAGAAATAGTTCAAAGACGCATTACTTCAAGCTGTTTCTTACCTGAAGCCATCCTTTGCGCTGTATTTTTCTTGGTGTAGTCTGAGTACTGTGCTCTTGCAATTCACTTGCTTTTAGCTGGGATGCTGTTCCAGAATACAAAGGCAAGAATTAGAAGACAGAAGAGAGAAATACAATATTTAAAGATACATATAATTATTTTTCTCCCTCAGATGAGGAAAAAGGGAATGTTTCTGATACAAGAACAGGAATAACAACTAGAAAGGCATTCCACTCCAAACACTGCCTAGTTTTGTACTAGTGGTAAGAGTTCTGATTCTCTATGGTGATTACTACTATTGTGTGTTCAAGAGTGTAAATTAGTTAAAGCTACATAAACAACTTGTAAAGCCCCACATTCATTGATATGAAAGTACTGAAGTATGTTCTAGCATAGATATGCATATCTTTCTGATTCCTACCTGGGTAGAGAGTAAGGAGTCCACAGAAACTGAAGGCAGACTTTGATAAACAAGGTCCTGGTGAACAGTAGATGTTATACTGAGTTTACAAAGGACGTTTGAGTATTTACTTTCAAATTAAGGAAACAAGTTATTGGCAGATTAAATAGGATGTACGACACATTTAACATACTGTGCAGAGAAGTAATCTTTGTGTACTAGTCAGACTAGGGAAAATGATTAATTTTCTAAAGGCAACAAAGAGTGTCATAACCTAGGTGAAAATTCTATGTGTGGTCAAGAAGAACAAGAGTCCTTGCACTGGAAATGGTCCCAATAAAGCAGTGGGTTTTTCAGAAGATACTTTGACTAAGACACAGAGACCTACATCCTGCAGGTCACATCAACATCCCCAAGAGAGCAAGGACAAAATCAACATTCTCAATACCATCCTAAATAAAGGCATCTCATTTCCTATGTCCAAGACAGATTTACAGCTTCCATTTCTTTTCAGTGAAGAAAAATAGCTGATGCAAAACCTTTCTTCTTTAAGCCATAATTTAATGGTCATCTTAAGCCAGCAGGAACTTGTACAACCAATAAAAGAAGCAGTCTTCCTACCAAGGTCATAGAACCAAGGAAAGATTTACATTGAAAAGGACCTCTGGAGGTCACTTAGTGCAACTTCAATACAAAGCAGGGCTTACTTCAAAATTATATCAGTTGGCTCATCCCAGCCTCCAATGTCATGCTTTCTTTGGAATGCTGGACAACCCCTACATGCATCTATGCAGTGAACAGCTCAAAAAACTTGCTAACAGCAAATTTTAACTGAGGAAAAATACAGACAAATGATTGCCTTTAATTGTAGTTTCTTACACTTTCTGGTTCCCTGTCATTTCTAGTAGAAGCACAATTGAGAAAGCTGCCAGAGGGTAAGGCCATTCTTAGGGCAACAGTGCAGGCTTACGTCAACTTAGGGCGACAGTAAAACTAGAGTGAGAGAACGTACTTGTTCTATTGCCTCAGCCCAAAGTATCTTTCTCATTCCCAGTGGCATGAAATAGGACAAAGAACAGAGGGAAAAGGTGATGGACCATTCTAGGGAGGAAATAAGATAATTGATACTTGGGCAAAATATCCCTTTTGACTACAGCTCCCATTACTCCATTGGGCTACTCCTAAGTAACTCCAAGAATGCCTTACAGCCATCAGCAAAGACTGATATGGGGCTCTTCAGGCACCAAGGGTGACCAGTCCTAGAAGTACAATGCTAAAAGCATGTCTGACTCAGTCACTGCTTCAGGACAAAAACGGAAAGATGTTTAGTTTTCATCCCTAAGCAATTCATCTTTTCTCAGCAACTGTCCAGAAGGTCAATCGTGTATGATACAAGTGTCTGTAAGAAAAGGGATGTGGTAAGACTCATGCCACCTCAGAGTTAGACAACTTTTCTATTTTGTGATGGATTCCTGTGACTACATTTCTGTAAGTCATTAAAAACAGTAGTTCAATTCCCAAGCAGCAGATGATGCAACTGAGCCACCTCAGTTGCCTCTGTGGCAAACATCCATTCTGTACAAAAACATTCTTCCCAAAAGATGGATGGCATGTGAATACTATTACCTGTTTCAACACACAAAATAGGTCCAGTGTTGTCATTCTCTAGCAGGAGTACGTTTGGAAATACAAGCTGACAGTGTGTATTCCAGCAGCCAACAACTTAATTGTACGTCATTAAAACATTAGGAAGAGATCCCAGACTACCCTTAAGCCACATCATTTTTATTATATTGACGTTCACTGGAAGGACATAGTTGTTGTGCAAGTGTATCTGGGTTATATATCCAAATCAATGACAGCATACCTGGAGAGCAGCTTCAATATCATATCAATTCACTTATCAAGCCTAAGCTTAAAAGGTGTGTCAACCACTATCATTAATTATTTTGTGGGAATACAAAGATGAATAAGGACAGTTTCAGGAAGCATAAAAGGCCCCTTCTGTACTACTAGGTATCACACATTCTTAATTTTTTTAGAGAAGACTAATTGGAAAGATGGATGCTTTAGAATAAACAATGCAATAACGCTCATGAGAGATAGATAGGGAAAAAAAATTCAGTACTGTACCTTAGCCAAAAATCATTTTGGTGAGTAAAATAACATTCAATCACTGAGAAGAAATGCTTAAAAATGAAACAGACTACAGAATTGCTAAGATACTACCCTAGGACAAGAATTCTACATAGATCACAGACACCTGTTCTGGACTGTGGTGGTAAAATGAAATTGAAGAAGAAAATGACAGGATGATGATTTAGTTGGTGTCTTTCTTTGTCACTACACATGCTTAAGATAAGAACACCTGGTGGCTGTTAAACAGCAGAACCGGTTGTTTTTGAGACAGTGGCTTTACCTCTTTAAGTTGGCAGAGTTGAAAAAAGGCTGCCATAATGCCTTTAAAAAAAACACCACAGTACATCAGGTCCTTCTGACAAGATCAGTATTCTACCTGAACTGAATCAAGGGACAACAAGCTAACACAAAAAAATTCTTTAGTTAAGCTTAGAGGAGAGGTAATCTCTCCTGACAGAGAATTGTTACAATTGCCAGCACAGTATATGGACCAAAAACTCAGATATTTGTCTATACATACTTTGGATACCTAAAAGCATATCTCCCTAATTTGGACAGAAGCACTCAGTTTACTTTTTTTCCCCAGTATTCAGGAACATGGAGTATTTGCACCATTACACTCAACTAAGGCAGGACACGTGCTGAGCTTGTTCCCCATCTCGATGTTGTGTGACTTGCAGGAAATCATGTAACAGACAGCTAAATCCGATCTCAGCATTAAAACAAATAGTACCCAGTGTAAAAGGGAGAGTGGGAAAACTAAAAAGCCCCTGAAAGAGATTGGAGTATGGATACTGGATGAAGTTAGCTTTCAGTATTGCTGAGATTAGTAAGCTTTCAATCAGAAATTCTCACATTATTTTTACGTTTGTCTTCATTCTCAAGCAAAAATTAAAGCTCAGACACTGTTTACATAGCAACAAATTTAAAAGATATACTCTATGAGATAGGTTATATTAATATGAGGATAAACTGCTTTACACTGGGATTTACTGAAATCATTTATTTTCATTAAACTAAATGAATTAGAAGGCCACTAAGCTCACTCTATAATTTTACACATGCAAAATTACACCTACTACTGTACTGCACTTTGACAGAAAGACTTAACTGGAACTAAAATACACATTTCAAGAAAAGCCAGCTAATCACTAGCAGATGACAAATTTTCTTTACTTCAAATATTTAAATAAAGATTACCTGACTTTTAAAGAAGACTACAATAGTTTAAACAAAATTTAAGTCTGTAATTTGACTATAGTCTATTTAATCAAATACTATTTATCTTCGGGATGCTAGACAACATGGGAATCCATCAGCTCTTAGAGTCTGAGAACAGTGCTACGTATTAAAGGCATTACAATGGCAATTTCTAATTTTCTAGATAAAAGCAGGAAGGTGAGGGAACTAAGCATTGGAATTAGATAGAGATCAACTAAACAATTGATAGGGAGTTGCAGAGACTGTTTTGTAAGATACAACCAGCTTAGGAAGTACTCTGCTGCACAGCCTGGGAAGTAATTTCATTGATCAAATGACAGTTCTGATGAGTAAATATTTTAAATAGTTCTAGACTGCTGTCTCTGTATAGCTCACCATTTGTTGTGGAGGGCTGTGTCTCATTTTTGAAGCAACCAAATGAGTGGATTTTTCTGTGGTAGTTTCTCAGCTCCGAATTCGCTCCATTCATATACAGAGAAAACCCTTGCTCTAACTGCTCCAGTTTGATTTGCATAGGATCCTTTCTTTTCAAACATCTCAGTAGCCTAAAGTAGGAATAATAACAACTCAACCGTCTGCAGTACAAATACAGGTGAAGTTAGCAATAAACACAAAGACAGTGCGACAGAGTTAAAAGAAAAAAGTATTTCATAGCTCAAGTAGCAATTCAGGATACAACTTCCAGGATCTGTTCATGTTCTTCAATGCCTGTATGAGTACTGACACCCTGTGACTTAAGCTCAATCAAGTGTTCCCCTCCTAAGACTTCCACAAGATTGCTTATCATTCCACTTTTTTCCCCCCCATTTAGTATTCTATATGCTTAAATTTTCTTCTTGAGAACTTCTGAGAGTTTTGGTTAGAAATTTACAAACCTTAAAATAGTTGAGCTCCTCTCAAAACAGCAATAAAATAACCTGGGGCAGGAGTTTGAATCACAAGTTCTAGTTCTCACCTGCTTAGGTACTGTCTACACCTCCCTCCCAGTACATAACAAACACCACTGATAGCACAACACAATAGCCTGACACCTGAATGAAGGCTCCTTCTGAGGTCTCAAAGTTACCTCAGCTGTTTCAAACACATTAAGCCAGGTGTTGCAACACAGCAAACCAAATTTCACATTACAACCAAGTTTTTGAACAAACATTCACCACTGTTCATATTTGATACCATACGTTACAATTGGAAAGATTAACGTGGTGGAAGGGTGATACAGAAGTGTAACACCAAAGGGACCGGAGTAAATGGAATGGTGTTACAAAGGAAAAGTGCTCACATGTCCCTAAAGAGCTAGGTAGCAGGGAAAACTCCACAAGGGAGGAACCTCCAACCAGATATCCCTCCCCAGTGGCAGTCAGCCCTTAAATGAAGTTCAAGACAGGTGCAGCCAGGCTCCACCCCTTCTGGTCACACAGCTGAATGGCCTTCACCTGTGCTCCCAGGGCTGACCGAGTCCTTTCCCCAGTGCTTAATCAGGCTGTGACTCAACAGTTACCATACATATATCATGTACTCAATGAGAGTGGGAACAATGCTTACCGGTTTCTCTGCTGAAGTGCTACGATATATTCATCATGTTTTTCATCAAAGTTAGTCACCATGTCCTTAATATAAAGCTGAAAAGAATATAGAATTGTCACAGTGAAGTATATAAATTATTCACTATAGAATATTACTGGTTCAGCACCATCCATAGCCACGAATGCTCTAAGCTGAAAGAAGCTCCTCTTTCAACAGAATATAAAACAAATTATTTAACAAGTTTCCTGATGAACAGAGCATACATTGGTTGCTTTTCTCAAAATACCAGAATTAAAAGACAGATGCTACAGCGAGTTTTCAATCCAGGAAGTGACATTCCTTTGAAAGGGCCATGCCATTTGTCCTGCTCACAAAGAAGCAAATTGCTTCTGACAGGTTCTCAGCAACAGGAGGCAAAATATTTACAGGCCAATAGCCATATACAGAAAGAAGAGTTGAACTCACCCCACTGGTGAAAGGCCTCTCTGGTGACACAACACACCTCAGAAAGTAACAGAGGTCCAAGGAAAGCACTCTCTTCAGTAGCTGGGCCTTATATAAGCCAAGGGGGGGGGGGGGGGGAGGGTTCCACCCCTTCTGGTCACAGGTGCAAACCATCTGCCTGTGCTCCATGGGCAGCCTTCACCAGGTGCTCAATCACCAGTTCAAACTGGGACCTAACAGTTCCCTGATGCTATTCCTGTACTGGTACCATTTACAGGGTCAGTTAAATCTATGACTTATCCACTTTAGAGCCTGTATACATTTAAAAATGTATAAATTGAAGATTTTACTTGCTTGCCTTTTGGGAAATGTAAACATTTCCTACTGAGCATTCCAGAGTTGCTGCTACAAGTTGTGGTAGAGTGCACTCATATCATAGAATGGTTGGGGTTGGAAGGGACCTTTAAGATCTAGTTCCAACCTCCCTACTATAGGCAGGGACACCTCCCTCCAGACCAGGCTCCTCAAAGCCTCTCCCAGCCTAGCCTTGAATACCTCTCAGAATGGGGCATCCACAACATCTCAGGGGCAACCTCTAGACACTATTCCAGTGTCTCACCACCCTCAAAATAATTTCTTCCCAATATTCAATATACTGAGAAGTTTAAACTTATTGCTAAAACGTTTACTTCCTTATGAAAAAACTGAAACTTCGTACTTGGGTTCTTACCAATCACACCGTACCGCCGTTACAACACCGCACCCGCGCCTCCACCGAGGCAGAGCAACGTCGGAGCTGGGCAGCGGAACGGGGCCCGAGCCAGGGCCCAGCCGCCCACGTACTCGGTTTGGGCCCCGCCGCGCCCAGCGCCCGCGTAACCGGGCAACGCCAGGCCCGGCCGCGCTGCCACCGTCCTGTTTCTGCGTTGCCTTGGTTACGGTCGCAGATAATGACGTCACTTCCGGCGCGCCGCCACACGGTGCCGGAAGTGAGCGGCGCGGAGCATGGAGGCGCTGTGGGCGCTGCTGGACGAAGTGGCTCTGGAAGGCTTGGATGGCATCACTCTGGGAGCGTTGTGGCAGCGCCTGGCCGCCCGCACACCGCCCTTCCCGCTGCCGCTGGAGCCCGCCACGAGACAGCTGTTGTGGGCCGCGCTCAGCGCCCAGCCCGACCTCCGCTTCTACCTGCTACCGCGGGCGCGGCCGCCGCTCCGCCTGCACGACCGGTGAGCGGACCCCGCCCTGCCCCGCTCCCCTTCCCTCAGCCCCCTGGAGCTGCCCGGTGACGTGCCGGCCGCTCTCATTGCAGGTATGAGGAGATCGACCTCGAGACGGGGATACTGGAAACCAAGAGGGATCCTCTGCCGTTGGATGACATCTACCCTGTCCACATGATTTTGGATGATAAAGATGGCCTGCAGGGTTCCTGCCAGTATTTTAAAGAGAGAGTGGACATCACCGATCAGATAAGGAGGAAGGATTTGCAGCCTTGCTGTACCTACACAGAAGCTGTTGAAAAGTGAGTGAAATCCCAAAACCTGGCATTAAAGAATATTTAACTTAATTTTTGAATTGTGATCCTTTAACTTTGTTTTTGAAAAATTCTAAAAATGATGGTCTTGGGGGGAATGTAACTGATCTCTCTGTTTTTATGGATTTAAATTCCATACAAATATGAGGAATATAAGGAAGAACTTTGTTACTGTGAGGGTGACAGAGCACTGGAACTGCCCAGAAAGGTGGGGGAGTCTCCTTCCGTGGAGGTACTCAACCCTACCTGGACTTTTTCCTGTGTAGCCTACTGTAGGGAACCTGCTTTGGCAGGCAGTTGGACTTGATAACAATCACAAGTCCTTTCCAACCTCTATAATTCTGTAATAATCCTTTGTTCCTTTCCCTTCTGTTAGATGGGGAGAGAAGCTGGTCATCGTGGCTTCCCAGGACCAACGCTACAGAGCCCTGATAGGCTGGGAAGGGGATCCTGACTTAAAGCTCCCCGACTTCTCCTACTGCATCTTGGAGCGCCTGGGGCGTGCCAGGTGGCAAGGAGAGCTCCAGAGAGATCTTCACAGTGGGGCTTTCAAGTAATTTTATGTTTTGCTCTATAAGTTAAATTAAATTGAGTGAATTTCTACTGATAGCTTAAAAAATTTTGTATTCCTGTGTATTGTTTAAGCCCTTATCTGTACTGGTAGCACCTTATCCTTACTAATGGGAGTGTTTGATTCTTGGAGCCTCCTTTGTAATTTCGACCACAAGAATGACAGTGAGGCCCTGAAGTGAGTCCAAAGAAGGACAGCAGAACTGCAAGGTGTCTGGAGCTCAAGTCTTGTGGAGAGCAGCTGAGGGAATGGGATTGTTCCATCTGGAGAAAAGGAGATACAGGGAAGACATGATTGTTCTCTCCAGTTCCCAGAAAGGAGGTCATAGTGAAGTGGAGATAGGCCTGTTCTCCCAGGTAACAGCGATAGGATGAGAGGTGAAGCCTTAAGCTGTTCCAGGTGAGGTTCAGGTTGGATACTAGGAAAAAAATTTTCTCAGAAGGAGTGGTGAGACATTAACATAGGCTGCCCAGGGAAGTGGCAGCACTGAGGGACATGCTTAACAGACATAGCTAATCCTGGGTGTGGCTCTGGGCAGCCTGGTCTGGTGGTTGGTAACCCTACACATAGCAGGGGGGTTGAAACTAAATGATCATTGTGGTCCTTGTCAACCCAGGCCATTCTCTAGGGATAACTGTTTATGGCAGAATGGGTTGGAGTTGGACTTGGTGATCTTAGTTGTCTTTTCCAACCTTAATGATTCTTTGATTCTAGGTACTGGTCTCTTCCTTGAGTTTGTTATACGTCCTGATACTCTTTCATGGAATCAGAGATTCTCTGTTGGATCAGTAGACAGAGTTTGAAGGATTCCAATTCTCAGAGCTGAACAATGTAGAGAACAGGAAAAATTAAGCTACTAATAAAGCCTGATGCTTCTGCAACAGAAAAGAGTTTAAGGAAAAAAGCCAAAATCATCAGTCAGCGACCCAGCTTCTTTGCTTCAGTGACAGAATAGCTAGATAATACTTTAAGTTCTCTGTAGGGAAGATCAGAGATTGAGAGGTTGTTCCCTTCTATGAGTTGGGTATCCACAAATAGGGATCAGATCATTGCAGAGTGTTCCATATGACAAAAGGAATGTGTTTTTCATATATTGTATTCCAATGCTTGTTTTTTGCAGTTCAGAGGAAGGTTATAACAGTCATCTTTCTGTAGCGTTTTGCTAAGTGCTATGTTGTGCCTGTGTTTTACTTGTAATTTTACAAATATTGTAAAACACTGAGGTAAGTCATTTCCCTATTCTTGCTCTGGCACAACTGTAGGTCATGATGCATTAAACCGTATGCCTAAAATTCTTTTTTAACTTTTTTAACTCCAAATTAAGAGCTATTCTAAAAAGCTTTGTTTTAGGTGGCTTATTTATTATGACTTAGAATTTACAGCAATGTGTTCAATTCTCTTTCCTTGGGGTCTGCATATTATTCTCCTATCATTCTCATCTATAATTCTGAAACAACAACAATGGAAAAAATGAACCTGATCCCCAAGTGGTCTCCTGTTGTATGGCCACTCTTTTTCCTGGTCACTGAATGAAGCACAAGCTTTTAGAGAAAGTGATATAAAATGCATTGTACAGTCAATCAATTTCACAAGTTAAATTTTGTTACTTCCTAATTTTGTGATTGTCGCATTGAAAATTAGCACAACAGACATCACTAAGACTGTGGGTAATCTAGTTAATGGCATTGGAATACTGGATAATTAGAATTTATTTGCAAATTTCCTTCGCTCCTAGATAACTTGCATTCTTTTCTTTAGAGTGGATGCTGGAAAAATTCATTATCACCGAAGAGTATTGGACAGAAATGGTCTCATAACAATGCAGTCTCATGTGATAAGACTACCAAGTGGAGCACAGCAGCATTCAATTCTTCTGCTTCTGACTCGCTTTCATGTTGATAGGTATGTGCCACTGACATGTTTAAAGCATGTCCTGGGTAGGCTGTCACCTTCTACTACAATGAACGTTTGTGCTGTGGTCATCAAATCACCACAGTTCCCAACTATCGACTATTCTCATTTTCTTTATTTACTCCTCTTGAAGATGCTTGACTTCCCTTTGAACTGTGAAAAATGGTATTCTTGGTGCCTATTGCTTGCCTATTCATCTCTTCTCATTATAGCTCTAATCCATCTGTTAATTTTAAGTGTTCTCACTTGAAAACAATGGAAGAACACTTCAGTGTACCTTCTCTAATAGCTAACACTTTAGAATGTTGTAATTTGTGCTTATGATGTTATAGGTAATACGTCAGTTCTCTTTTCTCTGTTAGGAGGAGTAAATATGATATTCTGATGGAGAAGCTCTCCAGTATGCTAAGTGCTCGTCCAAACCAGATAGAAACATTAGGAAACTTGAGGGAAGAATTGGTGAGATTTCATTATTCTTTTTCAAATTCTCTCTCAAAGAACATAGATGACTCATATTAAAGGCAGTCTGTTTTTAAAGTTACATAGTATTTTGGAGTAAGATATCAAGAAGTAGGATCTTAACATTCATTGAATTAAAAATCTCTTTACTTTGTTGCTACTGTACTGCTCTAGATCAAGTTACTGTCACTGCTTGCTGTAAGGAAGAATTTCTATTCTGTCTGCAACTTCAGAAAAGCTTTGCTACAGTAATAGACTTTTTGTGTATACAGTCAATCAATGTACTTGTGCAATTCTTTATAGTTGATTACTTCTGCTTGAGCATAAGGCAGGAAGGACTGAACAGCCTGCAGAATCTCTCAGGCTCTGCCTTGCATACACGCTAATAGACTTTTAACACATTCTTGCTATCCTAACACAAAGCACTGTTTCAAAACAGGCAATATGACAAACGTTTTTGATACTAATCACCAAGAGGATAGAGGCTTGTGATAACAAAGGCTGTAAAATTAGAGAACTCCTTGGTCTTGTTGGTTTGTTTGTTTTTTTCCATTGTGAAGATCAACAGGTATTTCTGTGGAATTCCTGAAATTCAGAGTTCTGTCCTGCACTGCTTTTTGCCATTTCTGTTTGCATTAGGGCCTCTGTGAGAGAACTTTCAAACGTCTCTATCAATATATGATGAATGCTGGCCTAGCCAAGGTAATATCCATCCCACTGCAAGAAATACAACCCAATGGAGGGCCTTACAAGACTAAGAAAGGTAACTGAACCATATTTTGCTTTCCTGTGTAATTATATCGATTCCAATCTCTGTATAGGGTTCAAACCTTAAATTAAAGTACATTTAAGTACTTAATTGCAAACAAAGCTTCTCAGATGAATGCATTAATAAAGCTAGAACACTACAGCCCACTTGAATTAAGTATTTGTTCCAACTCTGTAAGATATATGTCCATCGTGAATGAAGGCAGGTTTGTATTATATCAGAATAAGTAGTTTCAGAGGATCACATCTTCTAGTACGACTGTTGAAGCCAGTGAGGAGTAAAGGGGCAAAGAGCAGTCTGCATACCTTTCAGGCTGGACCTTGAACAACAACTCAAACTTGACAGAATAGGTTAAAATGATATACAAAACAAATATGGCCATAACTAAATAGTGAACTCCAGAAACAGGTCGATTCAGTTATAGCTTTTCCTTTAGTTATCATTTTTGATGAAAAGCATGAGAATACAGTTTCTCTGGAAAGCCTTGTTTCAGAATATGAAAGTAAGCTTTGGCAGCATTACCTAGGAATTCTTTCAGTAAGCAAACTAGGTTATGACTACTGTTAAAAAAAACCAAACATATTCTACTTCTAATACTTCTAATGTATTAACTGCTTTGAATTCAAAGTTAAGTAGGTTTGCAAGAACTTGATAATTTCCAAACACATAATGGAAAGACAAAAAGAATAGCTGCATAAAGAAAGGAAACAAACAAGAGCAGACCCTCTCAGGAAAGGATGCAGATAAAACTTGTGGTGGCAGTAACTATAAGAAGCAGTGGTACAAAATATGAAGGATAGTATCACCATTAGAATTAATATAACTGCTGAAGGAAATAAAAATCAAATCCGTAATCACAGGAAATCCTGAGAGGCAGATTTGCCCAGTTAAAATGGAAAATAGTTCTAAAAGATGAACAGGTTTTTTCTTCAGAGATGCAGTGAACTGCTTTGAGAGCAGGGGGAATAGAATAGTTAGAATACAAAACTGAACAGCACAAATAAAACAATCCTTGTGAATAGAGAGTTGTAATGACAGAGAGACTAGCACAGTGGGTAGAATTATAAATAAAGGGAAAGGGTTGCTCACCTGTCTTCAAGGATCGAGGTTCGCAGAGGAAACAACACAGGAAAGGATCCACAAAAAGAGGTCTTTTCACGCTGGCAGTCAGCCCTTAAATGAAGTTGAAAAGAGATGCAGCCAGGCTCTACCCCTTCCAGTCTCACAGCTACATTGCCTTCACCTGTGCTCCCAGGGCTGACCAGGTCTTTTCTTCAGGTGCTATCTATCAGTAGTTCAGGTCGTGACTCAACAGTTCCCATCCAGGAGTGATCGTAAAGGAAGAGGGAGAAGAACCAATAAAAAAATGTGAGAACACTGAGAGGACAAATGTGTCAGTTACACGGAAATGGATTTAGGCTCAACCATCCAGTTATCTCTTGGAAAGACCACACGGCGAGTTGCAAGAGGCCTGGGAGGCTCCTAGAATGTGTTGATGATAACTTTCTGGTCCAGGTGTTGGACAGACCGACCAGAGGTGAAGCGTTGCTGGACCTGCTGCTCACCAATGCGGAGGAAATCATTAATGGTGTTAAGGTTGTAGGCAGCCTGGGTTGCAGTGACCACGCTCTGGTCGAGTTTGTGATCTTGAGGGATGTGGGCCTGGTGAAGATTGGCGTCAGGACCCTGAACTTTGGGAGAGTGAACTTCAAGCTGTCAATGGACCGTTGGCCGAGATCCGCTGGGATGCTGTCTTTAAAAACAAAAATGTTGAGGAGAGCTGGTTACTCTTCAAGGATTTCTTCCTGAGAGCACAAGAACTTTCCATCCCTCTGAACAAGAAAGCGGGCAGATGTTCTGTGAAGGGAAACTGAGTTATAAACAAAGAAGCTATAGCCAAAAGCAGGTGCCATATCTAGCAAAGGTTAGAGAGAAATTTCCCATACTGCACTGAATAAATAAGAAAATGCTTGAAGGAGCTCTGATATTGTCAGTTTTGCCCTGATAAGATCAATTGTCACAAAATATAAAGGTCCATCTTCGTGGTGTAAGAATATCACAGATTTTATACACGAGAACTCAAGTAGTTCAGGGTTTCAGGAACACAGTGGAGATACTCAAAAGATGCTCAATAAGATACATGGAAAAATTGTCATCATACTTTGACCGAGTATATATTGTACTTCATGCATTTCTGGTTTAAGGAAGCATCTGGGTGGGTTGTATGACATTATACTTTTGGTTACACAGTTTATCATAGAATCATAGAATGGCCTGGGTTGAAAAGGACCACAATGATTATCTAGTTTCAACCCCCTGCTATGTGCAGGGTTGCCAACCACCAGACCAGGCTGCCCAGAGCCACATCCAGCCTGGCCTTGAATGCCTCTAGGGATGGGGCATCCACAGCCTCCTTGGGCAACCTGTTCCAGTGCATCACCACCCTCTATGTGAAAAACTTCCTCCTAATATCCAACCTAAACCACCCAAACAGCCATTCCCCCTCCTGTTCATACTCTCCCTTCAAGTATTGGAAGGCCACAATGAGGTCTCCCCAGAGCCTTCACTTTGTATTGCCACTGTAAAAAAAAATAGATTGTCTCTTACATTGTCTTGGAGTTGTACTATGCTGTATTTATGTATATGCTCTCATATTAAATTGTCAGCAGTGCTCTAATGAGCTCAGTACATCTGCAAAGAAAACTTGGGAGACCAGAACTACTGTAAGGAAATAGACTGTATAATTGTTAATTAAACATCTGAGTTCCAGAGTATTTACTTAAAAGGAAAGAAGATACATATCCATTTATAAATGTGGCAGCACACAAAGCAGTAGACATTTTGTGTTGTCACAGATTGGTACGACAGCAGCTGCGTTTACTTCTTAACATTTCACCATGAAAAATGCCACCTGGTGAATCTTTAACTTGAATGATAATTCCATCTTATGGATGTAAAAGCTGAAAATCCAGAAAAATGCTTTTAAAAACACTAGATACTAAACTAGGATTAATTAATAATACCTGATTTTTGTAAGAGTTCAAGATTTTTTAATCTCTGGAGATATGCAGGAAAGCAGATAGAAATGAAGCCACAGCATCTGCTATGGGAAGCACGTTATCAAGCAGCAGGAGCTGAAGTAAAAGAAAAAAATGTGGGGTTTTTTGTTGTTGTTGTTTTCAAGTGGAAATTAATGGACTGTAGAAACAGGATGAGATAACAGTGCCTACAGCCCTACCAAAATGTCAGAGCTTTATTTCTATCCTTAGCAGTATCTGGCAGGGGAGGAATTCAGATGAGGAAAAATAATGGGATCAATGGGATCATCTGGCCTGGAGTTCAGTCACATGTCTAAGTTACTGTGGATTAACTTGGTGTCAGCTAGGCTTCAGTAAGTCATCATATATAAGCATAAGATAGAATTCATTCATTGTAACCTCAATAATTTCAGCTAAAGCTTTTCACTCTGCATTTATAACAGCAGGACTCTGCCAGAGGAGTCAAGATGGTTGTAGATATTCCCACCCACTGCTGCAGGATGAACTGGCTGCTTCTGCCATAGCTACTGAAGTGCTGCACCTGATCAGCTGGCATTGCACAGTGACACAGTTCTAGTTTATCTTAAACACTGATCTCTTGAATGCTTCAGCAGCAGCTAAATGACTCTGGTGATAGTGGCTCATCTTTGTATGAGGGAACAGGACTGCTGATGCTGTGCTGAAGTCATGTCCCCACTCTTGTGATATCCCAGAAGGGTAAAGCAGATGGAGCGTTATCTGAACACGTTAAGAGTAATTCAGATGAAGAGTTACCTAAACGTTAACTGAATCATATATGTTGTCTTCTGACCCATAGGCAGCAGTGTGTCCTGTCCTCAAATACCACAACCTGAGGTTTCATGTCTCTGTTTTCATTGTGTGTATTCATAGTACACCACGAGCGTTTATTCTTTTCATAGCAATGTTGGAACTGTACAAATCAGCTGTACGTTTTAGTTATGCTCTAAGATCCTGATGGGGAAGTAGGACTGTTCCTTTTCTTCAGTATGCTAGGTGTTTGATAAATACTTCCTTCTGTACTGCATGCATGCACGTTTGTCATTATGTAGTTTGCATCTATAGAAGGTAAAAAGGTGCTATGGATCTGTAGGGAGGGAGGAAAGAAGAGGGCTTGCACATGGTGAGGGATCTCACCGTCAGATCTATATTCTGAAGGTGTCATTCTGTGGCTCAGTATATCCAGAAACACATTGCACTGATTTGTTTGTACCGTTCAAAGTTTTCCCATTATTGCAGTGTTTTTCACTGCTCTCACAAGTCACTGCACCAGGGAGTCCTAAAGTTACCATAGCCATCAACGTTTGGAGCACATCGAGAATGCTTCTAGTCAGTGTTTTGACAGGTTCTTATATAGGGAAAAGCTGTTGTAAACGTTTTCCTAGAAATAAGCAGTTGTCTTTGATCTTTTCTTCCCCATATGTCCACAGGTACTGATGTCATGGTCCGTTGCCTTAAATTACTAAAAGAATTTCGGAAGAAAATGGAAGATTATCACGATGATGATGATGAAGAGATCACAAAAGTTGTTCAGCCTGTGGATATTGTTTGTGAAAGGGATATGCTCACCCAGGCTTACGAGCTAAGTAGGTGATGAAATAGAATATTTGTGTGTGCAGAGCAGTTTATCTTACTTTTACAAAGACTAACAGAACTGTTCCCTTGATTTGCTTAATTTTGGAGTGCAAAAGGGTTCTCAACTTCATCTTAAGCTAAATTACAGTATTGTGTGCTAAGGCTCTTACAGTATCACAGATATGACATAATGTAGATTTTTCCCATTGCCTTCATACTCCTTATATTTATAAAAGAAAGTTATTGTTTTGTTTTTTTTTTTAACTTGAAGTTTGATGCTTTTCATGCATCAACGTGTTTATTTTTTTTATTGAAAAGAACTTTATGTTCTGATCAGACTGAGCTGTAGGCTTCCTGTAGGTGGTGGGGCAGTCATGTAATCTCTTTGCATCTCAGTTGTCTGTGTATCAGGAAAATATTTTCCTCCTACATTGCTCTTGCTTTTAATATGAAACTATTTTGAATCTCATTCTACTGGGATGCTGCAGTGCATTTTATGACAATGTTTGCCTGTATTTTGTGTATGCCTTTGAAAATTACATGGTTGCTAGCAGTGACTGTTAAAGATTATGTTCTGATGTTTGTTTCAAAACCAGGTAGCTCTTAAGATGGGTTTGCCTTAGTAATGGTTATTGAGAACAAGTGTGAACATATATACAGATGTATGCATATGCAATTGGGCCAGAGTATCTCTGTGAGATATTTTCTGTTTTTTCTTTTGTCTGAAACAGTTGAAAGTAGAGGAACCAAGGGTATTTCTCAGGCAGAACTTCGGTTGGCTATGAATGTGGGGAAGCTGGAATCAAGGATGCTCTGTCGTCTTCTGGAGAGGTACAAAGTTGTCAAAGTAAGGTTAAAATAAAATAATTTCAATACTTATTGAAACTGAAAATTTAACTGTGGTCACCATGGTAATATGTTACAACATATTGCATCTCAAACAATAGAAACAGCCAGGATTTAAGAGTTGGCATGGAAATAATTCTGATAAGATTGAGAAAATCATGACTTCAGTTCAGGAAAAGATATACAGCAGAAGTGTTCAAAAAGCGTTCAGTTGAAATTTGAACTTAAAGTCTGGGGTAGGAAATGTATCTTGCATCCTGTTTGCTGTCCATACTGAGAGCACGTTCTGGTGATCTACACTAATGGGTGGGATTGTACCAGATGCAGCTTCACAGTACTCCAAAGTGACACAGTTCCCAGCACCATGGGGCAGATATAGTCTCCAAAAAGTGGCAAGGCAGACAAATGGGCCTCGACCACTAAAGCACACTTACTATAATCCCTGGTAACCTGCTGGTATTTGGGAACCTATATTTTCTGGAATATGTTTTGGAGGTGAGCATAAATGTCTCACTCTAAATAGCCATTTTGGTTCATTTTTGAGTATTGGGCACCTTCTATTTTGCAAGATTGGCTGCTTTCCTGGTCTTTACTGTAGGATTTTGTCAGAGATCCTCTATGCATTTAAAGTCATCAGTCTACTTACATATTAAAACAGCATTTATGCTGTTAAAAAAAAAAAAATCTGAACAAAAAATACCCTTCCTCTATATAGGAGATTGTGGTAATTAAACTTCTTATTTCCAAATATTTCAATATTTTCTCATTTTATCAGGAGTATGACTTACAGATGAACAAATTCCTGCATGCAAACACCCACTTCTTTCCACAAAGGCAGGATAATTGCCATCTTCCTTTAGCAGAGAATTGTTTGCTAAGATCTTGTCATTTACTAAGAAGTTCTGTAGAATAAAAGACAGATGAACAATGTAAATCATAGGAATGTGTAAGCACACTTTCTAAACAAACTGCAGAGAAATTTTCCCTCATTGGTGGCTCATTTGGGTTTCCAGATGCTTTAAAGCACCTGGTGTGGCAGAATAGCAGCAGTTCTACCTAAAAATGATTCATTCTATTAACTTCTACATTGCAGAATGACTTTCTGAAAAGATTTCAGAGAATCACAGAACTGCCAGGGTTGGAAGGGACCTCAAGGATCATGAATTGCCAACCCCCCTGCCACATGCAGGGCCACCAACCTTCCCACCTAATGCTAGACCAGGCTGCCCAGGGCCCCATCCAACCTGGCCTCGAACACCTCCAGGGATGGACGGGGCATCCACAGCCTCTCTGGGCAGCTGTTCCAGCACCTCACCACTCTCTCTGTAAAGAACTTCCCCCTGGCATCCAACCTAAATCTCCCCTCCCTCAGCTTAAAATCATTTCCCCTCATCCTGCAGTTATCAACACTTTCAAAGAGTTAATTCCCCTCCTGTCTGTAGGCTCCTTTTAGGTACTGAACTGTGCTAACTACATGAAATTTTTTCTACCCTAGAATTTTATACATCCCACATATTTTAGACATTTCATTCTCATACACAGATAATATAAATGTATTTTTCAAACAGAGTATTTCTTTTCTATATGCTAAGGCTAGTAAACATTTTTGTTATTTAGAAAAAAAAACTAAAAGTGACATGTTTTGATATGAGGGGAGAGCTGTTAGAAAAAATTTCCACCACTGATACAGGAGAAGAGACTGCAAAAATGGAGAAGTAAGGTAGTGAAATAACGTTCCAACTTTTTTCATAGGGTTTTATGGAAGATGAAGGTCGGCAAAGGACAACCAAATATATTTCATACATTTTTGCAGAGGAGAGTGATTTAAACCGTCAGTTTGAGAGAGAAAAAGCTAGGAGTGAGCAGTTAGCTACAGTTACTTTGGCTCTAGTGCCAGAAGATTCCCCACCACTAGAAGATGCTTTCCCTGGGGAAGAGGACACTTTGGTCTCAGAGTCTGATAACGAAGAAGAAGAGAAATATGGCAAGAAGAGAGGAAAAGGTCAGAAGGCCAATTCAGGTTCTCTGTTAAAATCAAGTTCCCAAGATGCTACTCATCAGTCGACACCAGCTAAAGGTAGGTTGTGATTTTGAGATTTGCAAAGAGCCCTGCATTTTTCTTAAGGATCATTCTATTAAAAAACAAACACAAAGAAAAGCTATTAGCTTCAATTAAGGTTTCTGGCCATATATTTATTCTTATTTGAGTATTTCTGTGCTTTTTTGCAATTTTTTTTTCCCCTCAAACTGATTATAATATTATTGATGTGGTGATCTCTGGAGATTCTCGGAGTTGAAATGTCCTCTGCTGTCTGTGTGTCAGACAACATTTCTGGTTATCACCAATCACTGGGAAAATAAATCTGCTTCTCCTTATCCTTGTGTTATTTCTCCCTGCAATGAAATGGGCTCATGGTCCTCGCTCCTTGGATACTCAGTTATTTTTCAGGTGGTGTAAGAGCTGGAATGATTCTGAAGAGGGTCAGACAAATTTCCCAATGACTACAAAGGAGGATACAAAACTGTATGGCTAAGAATGAGCACGCTGGAGAGACTATGCTTGCTAGTTGGCTTAGGCTGCTCACAGAAACATCGTCCTTGGGTAAATTTTATATTTGCCTTGGATGTTCCCTGATGAACTGACAAGGTGTCTGTCACGGAATCTCTTTTTCAGAGTACCTGATGCTAACTCAGCCTGTGCCCATCAGAGAACCATCTTGGTGGAGCTTTAGCTTTTGAAGTCTCTGAAGACTTCAGAAGGGATTTAAACAGATTTTGCATTTCTTGAAACGCTTCATTTTTTCCTCAGAAGAAATGACTCTCATTAAAATGCATCATCATTTCTTTCCATTGGATATGCAGCTATCTTAGGTGCAGAAAAAAGAACAGAAGCTGACAGACCAGCAAATTAGCTTCCTTTTTTAGTTAAATATTTTAAAAAATGTATTTCTCCTTTAGCAACATTTTGTTTGTTGTTTTAGTTGAAAAGGTTTGGAATTGAGTTCTAGTGTCTGCATCAGTTATGTGGACTAATGTATTTGAACACAGCCTTCAAGTAATATGACTACACATGGGCAAATACTGATTTCTTGTCTGAGATCTTATCTTGGGATGACTTGACCCACAACCTTATCACCCTAAGTTTATTCTAAAAAGAAAATGTCTTCCTAAGCTAATTGCTTCATCTTTTCCTTGAGTTATTTGAAATATCCTAATGTAAAACTGCCAGCCTTTTGGGGTCATGTTTTAAAGAGGATGCGGTGGCTTATTTTACCTATTTGCATGTTCCTGGAGCAATCCTAAATCTGCTTTGGGGCCAGAAAAGTCCCCTCAGATTTCTGGCAGAACTTGAGCATCTCCCTGACTCTTCTTTCTTCAGACAGATCTAGCTTTCTAGATAAGCTGATCTGGCCCCTTGTGGCCTCCTCTAGGTGGAGAGGATTATTTGAAGACCACACTTTCAGAGTTCACTTTAAAAAAAAAAAAAAAGAAAAAGAAACAACTTTGCTTTGTACACTGAGTTGCAGTCATTCACAATCAAACCACAGCTTTCAGCAGAGTAAAATGGCGTGTGAAAAACGTAGCAGAATGTTTTTAAGTACAGTTACCCATGTGAATGGGGGGAAGGCCTTTTATAGAGAGCTGAACATTTAGAGGAAATTAAGAGCATAACAAGACTGCTTTTAAACCAGGCTCGAAGCCAACAGCTGTGAAGTCCCTAGGGAAGAAGCTGCCTTCCCCTCCAATTCTTGAAGAACCTGATGAGCTCCCAGACAACTTTTCAGGGGAGAGTTCTACTCTGGAAACTGTGAAGCAGGAGTCCAGTCTTTCTACTTGTCCTGCTATCACTGATGAAGATGGAGACGTGGCTGTGATTGAGGAGGTCAGACTTGAAGATCCTAAGGTAAGATGACAGGTCTTAATGTTTTCCTTTTAGTACGCCTGTCTATGCAAGGTCCTGCATGTTCACAAGACTACCAACTATAGTTTTTTTAATTACTTAATAAGATTTATTATCATCTTTTACATTAAATTTCATTTTAAAGCGTATTTGTATCTTCCTTGCATTATAGTTAATTTTGAAAGAAAACTACTCAAGCAGATAGGGTGATGTCTAAAATACCATTCTGGGTTAGTTCCCTGAGTTTCTACAGATTCCCCATTTGACTTAACATGTCTGCTGCTGCACACAATTAGTGCAGATTATCTGGTTTGTCTCCTCTAAAGGAGGAACACAGGGCTTCAGCATAAATGCTGTATAGCCTTACAGCTCAGCAAGAGCATGAGACAAGAAACTTTTCTGAGGGACAGGATAACTTGGCTTGGACTTAGCACTATGTCAGTGCAATTACCAGCTCTCTAGGCCAAAACTTTCAAATTAGGTTGGCTCAGAATACAGAATAGGCAGACAAAGTGAATCTAACTGCATGGAAGTCTTATTTTCTGCTTTAGCTCCATACTTGTGAAGGGGAGATAAAAGATAATCCCCCAACTGACTTTTTTTTTCCCTCAAATAAATACATCAAAACCCTGATGTGGCCGAGATGCTACCATACGATGAAACATTAGGCTAAGGACATTTAATAGTTTACGTGAAATATTTTTCATGCTGTGCACTAAAAGATGTGTGACCAAAAGAAGGAAAAGCGTTCCAGGGCTGCAGCAGCTGAGCGATCTCGTGAAACATACAGACTGCTGAAGCGCCGAAATCTCATCGTGGAAGCTGTGCGAAACCTCCGGCTGATTGAAAGCTTGTTCACGTGAGTGATGGAAAGCTGTGTGCTTGGGGCCTGACGTGCTGTGGCAGCACAAGTAGTCCCATCTGCCTTTTCTCTTGTTGGCTTTTCTTGTCCCTAATAGTAATATATACAGTAAGGATGCAGACGTTGTAACGGGGAAGGGGGGAAGGAATGAAACTGAATCTTAAAAATTTGTCAGCTGTTTAGAAGCAGTAATAGTGCTTTGCAGATTATTAAACAATGATCATTAAAAAACAAAAAGCAAAATTTTGAATGGTGTACGTTACATAAACAGAACAGGAATTTCTATTGAGATCGATTGGAATTACTCTAGAGATTAACAGTTTTTTCTCCTTTCATAGTATGTCAGTGCCTGGGTTGACATAAGAACAGCATTGTCATAAGAATCATAGAACGGCCTGGCTTGAAAAGAACCACAGTGATCATCTCATTTCAACCCCCCTGCTATGTGCAGGGTCCCCAACCACCAGACCAGGCTGCACAGAGCCACATCCAGCCTGGCATAGAATAGCATTGTTCATCTAAAAGGATAAGCTTAATAACAGAGAAAATATAGATTAAATTTAAGGCTGAGTTCTAGCAAACTGCTTAGGCAGTTTATAGTATTTCTCAGCTTAAAGTGCTGCATTTTTTGTATCTTGTAGGCTTCAGAAAATGGTCATGGATCAAGAGAAGCAAGAAGGTGTCTCCACTAAATGCTGCAAGAAATCCATCATCCGACTGGTACAGAAGCTTTCACAAGAAGGACTCCTCCGAATCTATCGTACTACAGTCATTCAGGATGGCATTAGTAAAAAGGTGACAGCTTAAATCCTGGTGACAGAAGCAGCTTTTCTCATAACTTTTTTATTTACCAAAGTATTTGGGGCCTTTTCACTGATATACAAGGAGAACTTTACTTTTTGTAGAAGAACCCACAAGTGAGCTGCCCTTTTAGGAAGTGTCCCAAACTAAGCTATTGTGAAAACCAGATTATTGGTTACTTCTATTACAGTTAATCATGATGAGTCCCTAGATCAATGTCTCTGCATTTCCCTTCTGAGAGGTTCTGTTGCTTCTCTCCCTGCAGGGTCAGGCTCCAGCACAATTATATTTAATCTCATTTTGACAACAAAGATTATATGAGAAACTTTAAGTACGCCTCTGTGTTGAAACATAGAAAAGCTAATATCTCCACAAATCTCTTACTTGTTTTCTTCTTCTTTGAACAGGTAGAGTTTGTTGTTCATCCTTCAGTGAGTCCTAGTGACCCACTTGTAAGAAGTGCCATTGAGCAGGTGCGTTTCCGGATCTCCAATTCAAGCACAGCAAGCAGGCAAGTTTCATTGATGGTTTATATGGTTTTTGTGGAAACTGGCTTATTATAACTGGTGCTTCCAAAAGCACAAACAGGAAATAAATACAAATTAAGCAAAAGAACTATTAGCCTTCTCTTTAATAATAGAGAAATCAAAGCACAGAGATGAAGCAAGGTGCTGAATATCACCCATAGACAGGAAAGAAGAGGAACTGAACAGTAATCCCTTGTCTTAACTTCAAGTTCTTGGCTTCTCCATTCTCATTTTGCTTACATTTTAGAGAGACTTGTTTTGCATGCTATCACGCACAGAATTTTGCCCTTCACAGAGGACAGGGCTTTCCTATGGGCAACACTAAGCTTCTTAATTGTATGTCTTTAGGTTAGTAATGGATTTGGGACCTAAGTTAGGCCTATAATCTTGGTGCAGTATTTAGAGGAAACTTAGAGCTTACTGCAACAACAGACAAAGAAATATGGGAATTGTAGAGATCAGCGAGGAAGAAATTCCCATTCTGTTTCATTTGGGATTTAAGCAGAGAGCATAAGATTCGTGACTTTGGACACAAAGCATAAAAAAAGGAATATGACTCTTGTAATGTTATAACGTGATGGAAAACACAGCAGTAATGGCAGAGTGACAAAGTCATAGGCTGCTGCAAACAAGAATAAGCCCAAATGCAGAATATACCCATAGATACAGAAACCTGCTCACCTTTGCAGGGCCTTAGATATGCAGAGATCTCCAGTGAGAAACCCTCACCTCCACTGCCAACCCTTAATGAGGGCTGGGAAGGGGTGCCTCCAGGCTCCAGCCCTTCCAGTCACTCAATACATTGTTTGCACCTGAGCTCCCCGGGGTTGGCCCTGCCTTCCCACCAGGTGCTCAATCACTGCTTCAGGCTGTGACTTAGTATTTCCACTACAACTGAGTAACCTCATAAAGAGACTAATTCTCTAAGATGATATTCCAGTCCGTTATTTAGGAACTGTTGATGCATTCTCAAATGAAAATTACCTTTACCTTTTGTCTGAAAAGATTAAAACAAAAAAAAAGAAATTTCATATCGAGAGAGCATAGTATTGTGCACATTAAATTACACCACCCAGCTTATCTTTTCAAATAAGCCCATAAAAGGAACTCTTTTTCTATCAAAGTGCTCTTATTCAGTGTAAGTGTTCAAAGCAGTCTTCCTTTTGCAAAGAAACTTGCATTTTTTTTTAATTACAACAGCAGTGATGCCATCTCTCCAACTGAAACAGACAATCATATCTTATCTGAGTTTTAACAAAGTGCTGTATGGTTTTAATGCAGGGTTAAAGTTCCCCAGACACCATCATCCCAGGACCACGGTGAGGAAGAAAACCTGGGGCAAGAGGCATTTCCTGAGTCAGGAGATACACAAGAAAGCTCGTGTA
The DNA here is from genome assembly GCF_987193195.1 of Phasianus colchicus. NCBI lineage: Eukaryota > Metazoa > Chordata > Aves > Galliformes > Phasianidae > Phasianus > Phasianus colchicus. Next base: position 4,533,679 of record NC_143451.1, on the reverse strand, counting down.
AAGATGAAAATAATAGTCAGAAAACTGATGAAAAAATGGGCATAACACAACTAAAAAACTATCACCCTGTTACAGGTACATCAAACTTTTTGTTTGCTCTCATCTTTTACTTTTCTATTTATTATTAATGATCCGATTCAGACGTTGGGCTCTCCTAAGGTAGAAGTGGTTGGTTTTTCTTCTTCTTTTATATCTAATCTGATTTAAATCTTCTTTGATTTCCCACCTTGCCTTCCAGTTTTCTTCACATCAGTTTTGCAGGGATAGCTATTTCTCCTGTTTTAATTCACTTTTTAATTCTCTTGGTATTTGATCTTTCCTCCCAGTTCCAGGACTCGGGCGTTTTCTTGGCTTTCTTCCCAAAATGCCCCGTTTAAGGATAGTCCACATGTTCCTCTGGTACTTAATTTATGGACATCCTTTAAATGGAACAGACCGAAAAAGAAATGGTGATGGTAAGAAAAAAGGCAGCAAACAAAGGCCGAGTGTGAATGAAACCCAGGCAGATGGAACCGTACAAATCACGAAAACTGTGACAAATCCTGAAACTGCTGCACAGGAGTCAGAAGTAGAATTGTCTAATCAAACAGGTAAGAAGTGGCCTACCTCAACTTCACTACAGGCTTTGTTAAGGTTCAGTGTAGTATTTCCATGACCATTTGGCAGTATGATTTCAATGGCAACACATTAAGGTAGGAACACAATCGCTTGGGAAAAGTACTGAGAGATTATTAAAGACTTGTTCTCAAGTTGAAAGGGATATCACACAGGAGCATTACCTTATTTCTTAATGACTTACATAACAAAATAAAATAGGCTTAAATTATGGATGACAACAAGCTGGAAGGTTTGCTATTCCTAACCTGCAGGTTTTGAATTCCAAATCGTCTTAATTTGGAGAAATGGTTTAGATTTTGTTTTATTAGGTCTACACTGAGGCCACAGTTGCATAATTCGTGCTCATACTAATGTACAGCATGTTGCCATCTTCTGTTTCTCATGTAAAAAGAAATTGTCACACAGGATGCATGTCTTCAAAGGGAAAACAGGTATTAGAGTTGGTTGATAAACTTCATACTACTAGAAAAGAAGAAGAATTGGATAGGATATTTAGATTTTTAATATACTTACAGGATAGTTAAGTGTTGGTACAGATTATATTGGGAATTTATTGCATTAGTAGCTTTCAGGCATCCTCTAAAGTGTCTATAAGCTAGGAAACAAGAGCAGACTTACTGTTAATAGACTTTAATGTGCTCTTCAAGAGTCCTGCCCAACACTGAAAAATATAAAAGTCCACTTCAAAAAAGGATGAAAAATCCATGAGATGGGTAATTTTCATAGGTAACTAAACAATGAACTGCCAGAAGATTTCTACCAATAAAATTACTAGTGTAAGAATTGTGTTCATGCTATGTGTATCTAAGCCAGTTGTCTCATTCCTAGTGTATGTGGATGACACATCATGGATGCGCTACGTCCCTCCTCTGCCAGTTCACAGAGAGTTTGGATTTGGATGGGCTCTTGTTAGTGACATTCTTCTCTGCTTGCCTCTCTCACTCTTTGTTCAGATAGTGCAAGTGAGCTACAAGGTATAGTGCTTCATTTTTTTGTTATTTCATAATTGGTTTAATTTCAAGTCTGATAATTCAGCTGTTCCTATGAGTAGCAGGTATCATCTTAGGCTATTTGAACACAACCAGCCATTAGAAAGCAGAAATCTTAATTCTTGATAGTCTCTTTTCCAAAAAAGCTAGCTGTTCAAACAGCTGTGTGAGAAATATGTATAGCTGTGTAACACTGCACATCCTGAAACTTGTATTTTACAAAGAGCTTTCTGTAACCTGAATCTTCCATCTGATAGACTCGAATGGATAATGTTTAACCATTTCACAAAAGCAGTAACCTTTGCGTAAAAAATATTTGAATAAACAGCTCTGATGATATCAAAGCTTGATACTTTAAAGTGCAGTTACATTTCATATTTTGGTTAACTAACAATTTTAGGTTGATGGTCTGGAGGACTTTTTAAACGATCCAGTAAAAAAGCACACACTGATCAGATTTCTGCCAAGGTCAGTCCGACAGCAGCTTCTCTACAAAAGGTAAGCAGAGGAGTCAAAGAAAATGCCTCTAGGGAGGAAACAAGTGGTTGACTGTTTTCTCAGTTATTTCCTGTTTGTGTCAAAGAGAACTTTGTTACCCAAGACAAGGATCATCAATCTTCTAAGGGTAGTGTGCCAAACTATTTTTCTCTCCCAAATAGAAGGTAATAAGAAACTAATAAATGGCATTCATGCATGCTGTCAGGCAGTGTTTGAGAACTGGGAGGCACTGTCCTTCATAACTCATCAGCAGGATGTTATTTCTGTTCAAAACACACTCCTCACTGCTGTGAAATTCAAAATTTAATAGAGTCTAAATGATGCTGTCCTTCATAAATCTTTTAAAAGGTGCCACATTACTTAGCTCATGCCTCTTGTACATAGCATTCAGTTTCTGCTTATGTGCTCTCACTGGCATGTCTGCCATCGTTTGCCATTCCTCATCTAGAAGGTTCAGAAATAGAGGTGAGGTTGCAGATGTAAAGGGGAAGCAGCATTAAAGGAAACTCATTTAGGTACATGGAATTAATAGCACTGTTAGTTTCCATGCATATTTGTTAACACAAAATCAGAATCACACAGAATCACAGCCAAAGGCATGGATTTGGATGGTCGGAGACTTGTACAATGTTTCCCAAATCTGCAGGCATGCCATCTGAGAGTGAATAGTATTGGACAGTATCAACTGTCAAGACTTGTCTTCAGCTAAGGCCTGTAACTTTTCTGCTTGCCAAGTTTTCCGTGAACTGACAACTCAGAGAAAATACAGCTTCAGAAACTCTAAAACCTGGTGTTTCAGAAAAGCAGCTTCCCTCCTGAAACTTGAGGGTGCTGTATGAAAATTGCATGTTTTCTGGTATCATTGTTTCTGTCTTCATGAATGCTAATTGTAATGCTTCTAATGTTGCTGCAGGAGGTACATCTTTTCAGTGGTAGAAAACCTTCAAAGGTTGTGTTATATGGGGCTGATACAGTTTGGCCCAACAGAGAAGTTTCAAGAGAAAGATCAGGTAATCTTCTGAAAATTTAACCATTATTCTTAATGATAAGAATTATATATATTAATAATGATGGCTCAGTGAAACAAACAAAAGATCTGGGGGATTGTAGATACCTACTGATGTTTCAGACATACATGCAGACCTTCAGTTCAACTGCCAGCATTTTAGGTTGCTTTTTCTCTGGATCTTTTGGCTTTCTTTGGAAAGATACTGTTCTGATGTATAATGCTGAAAAGTTGCAGTAAATAATGACTTGGGAGTTTGCAGACTGGCAGCATTTTATGAGAAATGAGTATGCCACATTCTTGTTCATTAAGGTCTTGGATGCCTAACACACAGAATAAAGTCCTTTATCGTAATAAAATAAAAACATTCGTGAGCATCTTTTTTGTAAATAAAGAGCACATGCAAAGGCAGAGGCAGTCCCTATGTACATTTTACAAGATAGATAAATATGCCTCCAAATGAGAGGTTGTAGGAAGTAGTCACTCTCTGTGGAAACTTGGAATAGTCACAAGCACAATGGGGAAGAGAAATCATTCTAAATCTGTAAGAGAAATTCCTGGATCGTTGGTAAAGGAGGTTTGGAAATACAATGCAATACTTTAAACAGTATTGGAGTATTGGCTCAAAACAGCAAAGACTGAGATAATTCTGATCATTCCTAATTCCTACGCTATATTAAATGCTGTGTTCTGTAAGTTATGCTATTTCACTGATCTCTCTCAGCCTGAAACACGCTGTATTCAACAGGTGTTTGTGTATATGAAGAGAAATGCTGTGATTGTTGATACCACAATCTGTGACCCCCACTATAACTTGGCTCAAAGCAGCCGCCCGTTTGAGAGACGTCTGTACGTCCTGAACACCATGCAGGACATGGAGAACTTCTGGTTTGATCTGCAGTGTGTCTGCCTTAACACACCATTGGGTATGATAACTGTACCTTCTTCTTACCACCTTTGCTGCTTATTCTGCTTATACCATGATTGCTCTATTTTTCCTTAAACTTAATACAGGCTCTGTTTTGTAATTGCCAGTGTTTTGTTCTTTTGGCTGCTCCCCTGCTGCACCAAAAAAAGCTGGAACTTAGAGTTCTGTCCTTTTAACTCTGTGAAAGTTGAGAACTACAAACTCTACACTTAAAATTTTCAGAGCACCGTTAGAGGAAAAATTATTGCAGTTATATTAGAAGTAACAAATGTGATAACAGCCCCGTTAGATTTCAGTCCAGCTACAAAAAAACACCTTTTTGAAAATAGTAGTCATCTAGTTCAAACAGAGTTTCTCTTGCTTATAATCGTGTTGCTAAACCTTCTAGCAAACAGCCTGAGTGAGCTGGGAAGCAAAGGGAGTTTTACACCTTGCTTTTTCAGTTTGTTTTCATGTTTAGTCCTTTTTCAATAGGATACAGCTACAGCAGGTGTAACACAAACATAATGGAGAGATGAGATTCTGCTCCTGATGACACCATAAGTTAGTTTAGAGCTTAGTACTCAGAATTAGCTGGGGCACCATGCAAGGAGGTGGCAGGTGTTATTGAGAAGCAGTTCAAACATGAGTGCTGTTTGGGCCATCAGTGGGAGCAGTACTTTGCCATAGCACAGTGGATTAAAGTTTGATTGAAGCCTAACTCCTCATCCTGATACTCAAAACCATTTGTGTGTTGTGTAGGAGTTGTCCGCTGCCCTCGTTCAAAGAGAAGTAATCCTCAAGAGGAGGAGGCTGCCCTGGCAATGGAGCAACAGTCAGCAGTGGATAAACACAATTTGGAACGGAAGTGTGCAATGTTGGAATATACCACGTATGTCTGCTTCATGCTTGTGTCACTGATAACAAGGAACTTGTCCATCAAATGGGTATTTATGTTGGGGGAAGTTCTTCACAGAGAGTGCTGGAACAGCTGCCCAGAGAGGCTGTGGATGCCCCGTCCATCCCTGGAGGTGTTCAAGACCAGATTGGATGGGGCCCTGGGCAGCCTGGTCTAGCATTAAATGAGGAGGTTGGTGGCCCTGCATGCAGCAGGTGGTTGGAGATTCATGATCCTTGAGGTCCCTTCCAACCCTGGCCATTCTGTGATTTATGTTACCAGCCCACTTTTAAGCATATTACATGGTAACAGTCTCTTGCAATGGGATATCTTGGTTTTGGCTAGAAAAAACTGCAACACCAGATTTTGGATTTAACAAATGGTGTAAAGTTTTCATGAACAAGTAGTTGACTGAATCCATATTTTCACAGTAGCCTTTTGTGCCCTGAGAAAGTTTCTTATCTGAGCAGGTATTGCCAGTAGTTCTGTGCTAAGAATGATAATGATTACATCTAACGTGACCATTGGAACTTAGTTAACAATAATAAAAGTGATTCAGGTATCATTTTTAAACATTAAATATCAGGCATGAATGCTTAATGGAAAAGCCTTGCTGTTACTCTATTTGTGTAAGAGAGTTAAAGGAGGGAGTAGCTTTTTGTCCCCTTCTTTCCCAACCTGAGGGAAGGTAAGAGGAGAGCTCTGCACACTGCACGTACATGACCTGGGCAATGCTTTCTCAGCTGCTTTTACCAAATAATCACTGTTTTATTACTGTGTCTTAGAGGCAGCCGAGAAGTGGTTGATGATGGAACTATCCCTGGGGATGGGCTAGGAGCTGCAGGTCTGGATTCCAGCTTTTATGGGCATTTAAAACGCAATTGGATCTGGACAAGCTACATCATCAATAAAACTAAGAAGGTACTATCTCATACTCCAGTGATTGTTGCAGATTTTTGTTCACTTAAGGATTGAGACACTGATTGCAAAATGTTACATTCTGGGCAACAAGCACACATTGCCAGTTTATGTTGTGTTTTCATCCACCAGTGCTCCCAGGTCCCCTGCAGGATTGTTTTCAGTCCATAATAAAATAATATTGGAAAGCCCAGCCCATAAAAATGGCCATCACAGCTCTGGCTAATGTCCTGTCTCTGATGGCTGCCAATAAAAGTTTGGTTGGAAAGGTTGTAAGAGGAAGGGATATCTATAGTATGATCTCCCTAAATTAATGTTCTGAGCAGACAGTACTGGAATACTGCAAGTGGGGCTTGAGGCCTTTCTATCCAGCATTAGCTTGTACAATTGATTTTTGGACCTGTTTAGATCTTTAGTAGCCACAACTTCATGTAGTGAAAAGTTTCAAAGACCTACTATGTGCAACTACTTCCTCTTAAAGACTTAAGCTCCCTAACCATTATAGCAAGTGATTTACTGAAATTCAAACCTTCATAATCAAGTGGTCATTTTAGAATAAAACTAGAGCCATTTAAACATGTGGTAGTAAGAAGACAAATGAATTTTTCATTGTAGCCATAGATCTTTCTGTGGTTTATACTGAAAACTTATTTATACTGCTCAAAGGAATTATTTATAGTGATGATAACACTGCTGCACTCCTTTTGCATATCAACTTTTTAAAAGATGTATTGTTTTAGGAAAATACAGTTTCTGAGAACAGACTGACAGTAAGACTCCAAACCTTCCTGACCAAACACCCTCTTCCACTCAGTACTGGAGGTAAGGTGGTGATGCTGGTGGGGCTGTAATGGACTGAGTGACTTTGTCACAGCCCATATCGATGACATGGGTTATTTCCATCTCCTTGCAGTAATCAAGGATGCTTCCTAGGGCATTATAATCATTATAATATTATCAATATATAGTATATATCAATATTGATATTATATATCAATATAATCAATATAAGTAAATAATTTCCTTTTCTGTTACTGAATATCAGGAACAGTATTTTTTGTCTTTTGTAATTTCTGATGTGCAGTTTGCAGATTGTCCAAAGGCACTCAAAAAGAAAACGTACTGTTAAAATTGCATAACCTTATATCTAAGTTAAGTAGGAAAAAATGCTTCAGGTTGAATATAAAGGCTCAGTTCAGTTCCCTTGTGCTTTTGCACTGTACTGAAGACTTAATTACTTGATAATTCCATATTTATGCGGGATTTTATTCTGTTTAAGCTGCTGAGAAGTAGCATGAAATACCATAATGACTGAAAAGGGCACACTGGAAAGAGCTTCTTCCTTTAAATACAGAGAAATGGCACTTGCTTTTTATACCTTAGTATTGGAGAATGTAATTGCTATAAAGATTGATTACCTTAATCCTGTGTCATCTTAGGTAATAAAATTAACATTCTGGGAGAACCAAAGGTAGGACCTGAGTCTGTTGTCCAGAAAAAGGAATGTATTGAACTAAGTCAAGAAGCTACCCAGGATCGAAACAAACGAGTGAGAGGTGGAAAGAACCAAAAGAGGAAGAGGCTTAAGAAAGACACAGGAAAGACAACAAAGAAGAAGAAGAAAGGTAAGTAACTAGCACACACCACCAAGAAGCACCATTCTTTTTACTGCCTCTGCCTAATATGGTTTCCTTTAGTAAAGCTGATGTGACAGACAGCATGCAAAATGGAAATTTACAGCCCAGCTCTCTGGTTTGCCACTTCTAGAGGAGAGGTTCAGAAGCTTGTTAACACATGTGATTGTACTACTGTAAATGCTAAAGAAATTCTAATTGTGCCTCAGGCAGATGGACTTATTGCAATTCAGTAATACCCTCAGACAGCTGGCTTAGAGCATCATATCATTAAGAACCTCTAGGTAATCCGTTTGCTACCTACAGGCTTGTTTTCTCATTTCTGGACAAGGTATTAATGCATTTACTTCCTCGACTGCTGCTGTGTGGTTCTTCCTGATTTGTTTCGAGTTTTCCTTCCTACAATCTCAACTTTGGAATTGTTCCTAGCTCTATAATCCTCATCGTCCTCTTAGGAATTCACATCCAGACAGATAAACATCATTTAATCCATTGCATGTCTGTGCATATTTAGACTGTTCCTTGTTTCAGAGGTTGTATCTCACAATAAGCTACCCTGATACAATCAGTTTTTCACTTTTGAATGACAGAACCAAGGCTGACAAAGCAGTACAAAAGGAAAGAAAGAAAACAAAGATTGTAGTTAAAATTTCTTCCTATCAGACATTCTATCTTACTTTAATCTTAATGAGGTTGAGATAAAAAAAGACAGCAACAGTAGAGAAAGCTCTTTTATCATCTGAATTGGCTGGGAAGCTATTGGTGAGAACTGAAAGCCTAGCTGTTGCTTTTCCCTTCTCATCCTAGTCATGGTGAGCACCTTTTCCTTCTGCACCTTGAAAATTCTTGCTGTATTGTGCTTATAGTGACAAGAACCATTGTTTTCACCTATACATACAGTTGTAATGTTTTGGGTTACTCCTCAGATATCTTTTGAAAGCAAGTTATTCTATTTCCTATTCTCAAGCAGCACCTAGTCCAAAAAAAAAAAAAAATTCAGTGTTAATTAAAACAAGATGAGATCTGGGAAAAGAAAATTGTTGTTCTTTTCAAAGCACCTGCTTATTGTACAAGTTGTACATTATAACCATTTACCATGCACATACCAGTCAAGTTTGTGGAATTCTTTAGCCTATTTTTCCCATGATTGAAGCTGATTTTCAAAGCAGTGAGGACATATTTAGCCCAGTAATTCTCTAGTTTTGGCTTTTGTCCTTGGAGCTGCACATAAGCCTTAATATTGAAGGCATCCAAGGCTAGGCTGGATGTGGCTCAGGGCAGCTTGGTCTAGTGGTTGGCAGCCCTACCCACAGCAGGGAGGGAGCTGAAACTAGATGGTCTTTCAAGTCCTTTTCAACTCAGGCCATTCTATGATTGCCTGTGGTAGGAGTATGAATGCGTTGAAATATGTGATGCTGAGTTAATTCTCTTTTTCTTGATTTGTTAGAAGAAAAATCTGTAGAAAAAAGCAAAAGGCTGCGCTACCACGATGAAGCTGACCAGAGTGCCCTGCAGAGAATGACACGTCTGCGTGTCACCTGGACTGTGCAGGAAGACATCTTACTCATGCTGTGCCGAATTGCTAGTCATGTGCTAAATGCAAAGGTATTCACCAGCATCTCTGTTTAATGTCTGTGTACTGAACACATTTCTTTGGTGCTTGGAAATCTTCTGGTTCTATCCATCACTCGTGTCCATAAAAGCTGAAGTTTAACTCTGAATGTTTTTGCTCTTTGTAGGTAAAAGGGCCCTTTGTTCCATGGCAAGTAGTTCGGGATATCATGCATGCCAGTTTTGAGGAGTCCCTTGATAAAACTTCCCACTCTGTTGGACGAAGAGCTCGTTACATTGTCAGAAATCCCCAGACTTATCTTAACTACAAGTAAGGAGGTTTCTGTCTACGTTCTCAGTATCAACTAAATTCTCCTGAAATTAAGGGCCACGTTCCTCCCATGTCTATGTCTTGTTTCATGGGAATATAAACACCTAATTTTCTGCATGCAGAGTGCTATCAAATCTGTCCTTTCACTTGGAAGGGTTTATCAAAGGCATAAAGAATAGTACAAGAAATAGCACGTGGCTGTATATGAATCCATCGTGCAATTGCATCTTTAGAGTCCTACACACCTCTGATCTTAGCTGTCTACTTACTATTCCTTCTCCCATAACTTCCAAGAATGATGCCATAAAATTGAAAAATCAGAAAGAAGCAAAAGGCACAATCAGATGGAAATGGATTATGTAAAAAAAATTGGCTGAATGAACTTATTCATGTGGCTGAAAAAGAGAACCGAGGGGAGATATTAAAGAACCATTGAATATATTACATTATTTTATGCTATTAAGGGGAAACAGTTACCAAACCAACATAAGAACTGGGTCCTTCACATAAAAACTATAGCCAGCAGTTTTCAATGCAACACAGCTGAGTATAGAACTACTTGACACAAGTGTCAAGGTGTTACTCTGTGCACCACCTCTTCATCCATCTTTCCTGTCTGTGTTCTGTTGGTGTCTGTTACAAGAGGACACTGACTGAAATGAAAATTTGGCTTGATCCATTGCAATTATACCTTTGTTCTTAAGATAGAAATTCCACAAAACCATGAAAAGAAATCCCAGATTGTCCTGATAAATCCTTACAAATGTTTATAATTCCCCCCCCCCCCCCCACAAGCCAGGAAAAAAAAGTGAACATATTATCAAACAGTATCTAGTTCTACTGCCTGCTAATCTTCAGACAGACAGATGTGTGCAGAAGAACAAGTTGAATCTGATTTGGGTTATCAATGTGATTGTCAGATAGCTCTTACTAGAGGTATAGGGATATGAAAGACCAGTGAGAAGTGACTCTCTTACACTTGCATGTAAGTAATGAAGTAGCAAAATGAGCAGTTGGCTTGATTGCATTGACAATGATGGGATGTTGACAAGTTAGGCAGAATATTTCCATTCATTCTCTTTTTCAAATGAAGTTATTTTCTCTGAACAGTATCAAATTGAGAAAGCTTCAACCAGTGACACCTTCAATTTTATCTACTGCAGAGTTTGCCTTGCTGAGGTTTACCAAGATAAAGCCCTCATTGATGAATTCATGAATAGAGAAAATAACTATGAAGAACCACAGGTAGGAGGGAAACAATCTGGAAGGTCATAGAGTGCTGAAGTAGTTTGTGTTACTGAGTACTTGCACTATTTCAATTACTGTGATTTGCTTTCTTATCTCTCCCTTGTACTCTTTACTGTGTTTAAAAATAGCATCATTGTAGAAGTGCAGCATCATTGCTGTTTTTGCAGCGAGGTGGACACAGTCAGCCTTCCAAAGACACATCAACAAGGCAACAAAAAACCACATTTTTTCAGTGTGTTTGTTTCTCAGTACCCACGACTGAGCATCCATGTGCACTGATTATTTTTTAATCCTCTCTGCCTCCTTCTTACCTGAGCAAGTGAACATTGTTGCTCAGTAACATAATGTTTTTAATCCAATTGCCTGCTGAGATGTTGTCTCTGCATGTGTGGGTGAATGCAGAATTGTAGGCACGTTTTATGATGTTTGATTTGATTAGTTAAAAGTTTTGAGCTTCTAATGTCTTAAATCAATCCCAACTTCAAATTGAAAAGCTCTTACACACTATTGTCTGTTGGACTGCTTCTCTGACTTGATAATTCAACACTTTGCTATTTCTGCTGCATTCTTCTATGAGCACTTCAGAAGTAGAGCATCTTTCTCATTTCTGAGAAATTGAGGTTGGTAACATTTTCCCTCTTGTTTTTAAAGGTTTGTGCAGCAGAGTTCAAGCAGTTTGTGGAAAGACTGAAAGCAAAATTCAGTTCAACTCTGGGAAACCCCAAACTGGAGATTCCTGATACATTGCAGGAGCTCTTTGCCAGGTATTTTAGTGACAGTGGTTTTGATTCTACACAGGCATACAGTGTGTGCAGTTCAGAGCACATATGTGCATTACTGATACCCTCTCTTAACCTTGTATGTCACAGAAGTGCTGTAGATCATAACTGCAAGTCCACAATCTCAGTAAAATACCAAGTGTTTACAGTTGTGCATTGTCTGCAGTGCATGTATTTTTTCTCTGACACAGTGAGAGAAACTAGAGCAGTATTGTTACAGTGACCAATGGTCAACTTCTGCATTTCCCAGTTGATATAAAATAAAGATCCCCTTATAACAGAGTCAGCACAAGGCATATTGCTTCACATCACTTCTGCTACAGTGCTTTCTTTTCCCTGCCCTTGACTAGATTTCGAGTTATGGCAATTGGAGAAGACACAAACCAGACTACAAAAGAAGACAGTCTTAATAGGTAAGGAACAGCAATACCATTTTTTTCCACTATGATATTGAGCCCTCAGATCTGTGAAAGATTGTAATGCTGTAACATGATGGAAAGTACAGTAATAATAGCAGGCTGGCACAAGCCTAGGCTGTAGTAAATGAGAACAAGCCCCAGTACAGCAGCTATGGATAGAAAAGCAAAAGAAGAAAATCTGCTTACCTCTGAAGGGTCTCAGGCATACAGAGATCTTGAGTGAGAAACCCTCACCTCCACTGCCAGCCTTTAAATGAGGTCTGGGAAGTGGTGGATCCTGGCTCAATCCTTTCTGGTTACTCAGTGCATCGCATGCACCTGAGCTCCCCTGGGTTGGCCCTGCCTTCCCACCAGGTGCTCAATCACTGCTTCAGGCCATGACTTAGCATTTCTACTACAAAGGCATATCTATAGTCTTCTAATTCAATTTGTCTTTCAGCTGTTTAGGGTTGATTTTTTGCTTTTCCAATGTAAAACTTTTTTAGAAGAAAAGTACAGTTGCAAGGCTGCAGGGATTTCTAGCATGGATTTGATGAATGAATGAGCTGACAGCAGGAATGACCTCCTTAAAATTTCCCCATTAGGAAAATAAAATTTTCAGCTTTTATGTGATTTTTATCTTCACAATCTTCTTTGCTCCTCAAAAGAAATTTATTTCACTTACAGTCCTTGCCAGACCTTAGGAAGTAGTCAGACCATTGCAAAGTGTATGGCTTGAGCCACTGATTGAGCATCTGGGAAAGGACCTGGTCAGCCCTGGGAGCACAGGTGAAGGCAATTCAGCTGTGAGACTGGCTGCACCTCTCTTAGACCTCATTTAAGGGCTGACTGCCACAGGGGGAGAATCTTTGGTTAGAGATCTCTACCTTGTGGTGTTTTCACTGCTGGCCTAGATTTTCAGAGCACTTTTCCTTTGTGGTATCATCCTGTTGTGCTGATCCCTTTGCCATTACATCTCTTGTATTATCATTCTACTGTACTGATGTTACATGAAGCATTTCAAGAATTATCTGTACTTCTCAGAGCACCCTCTGCAGAAAGGTGCAGAAGAGGTGCCTGAAAGCTGTAGAACACAAGGGAAGTTTTTCAGTACAGGTCAATGCTTCTGATTACTTTCCCAGAGCCAAATGCAGATAGTCTGTTAAAAAGCAGCATCTGTTCCTAAGTAGAAGCACTAGGCATGGAGAAGGAAAACTAAGATTGAAATGTTTAAGTATTTATACCTGCCCTCAACAATTAAAATTTTATATCCAAAAGACTTTTTCTACACGAGTAGTTTTGTTCTCTGATCTCTGAGGTGATGTTTGTTACTTGTGTTGGGAAGAAAGAGAGAGTTGTGTAAGTCTTATCAGTCAGAGAATTGCATGACTTTTTGGAAGCTTAGCATAAGACTTGAGTAGGAACTGCTTGATAAAGAGTCACAGGAGGGGGAATAAGTAGTTGCAGGTAGCTCTCACTGGAACCCAGGCTGTCTCCTAGGGTTAGGATTCTGTTGTGTGGAGTGCTTTATGAAGCCAGCACTGAAGACCTGAGATACTTGTCTCATAAATGTTTACCATTTGAATATTCCAAACTAAAACTACACAGTAATCTATAGTTCTGGTCGTGTTACCATTTTGACAGCAGTTTTTTGTACCTTAAGGAGAGATATTATCAAAGAGAACTTTGATATCAGGGCTGATCCAGAAATTCAGGGTGGAAGGTTGAGGGAAATGCAATAGGCTCTTTTATATTCATAGTTCTCAGCTGGAGTGATCTCAGACCCTTAGGCATCTATTTCAAAGGAGCAGGTGATTCAGTTCACCTGTTGTGCTAATGTAACAGTCTAGTACCTCGTGCACAAATATCATCATGATTAAAACCATGGTTCTTTTTCTTGCTTTTTTCTTTCAGTGTCTATGACATTCATTTCCTAGTGCTGCAGAACCTTATACAGAGCACTTTGGCACTCTCAGATAACCAGATGAAATCTTGCCAGTCATTTCAGGTACAAAATTTAGACCAGTCTTTACTGGTCATACAGATCTAAAGAGCTTCTCCTTAACTTGATGTACACCTTTTTCAAATGGGAGACAAGAAACCCAGAAACTTAGATTTGTATCCTTTCTGTGAAGATTGTCCTCCTCTGCTTTTAAGAAATTATACATTCTGTGCAGCTTTTCAGTATGTTGCTTTCATTCAGAGGATGAGATTGCAAGATGTGAGGTTGAAAGCTGTATGAAATGAACTTCATATGCATTCCAGTGGGTCACGATTTAGTGCCCACCTGAGCAGCTGGAATTATGCTCAGGAGGAGATATCACAAAGGCAGTCCCAGTATCCAGCTGCCAGGCTTTGGTCAGCCTCTCCTCCAGCACCAAGGGCCACCGAAATGCATCATCTATCACTGAAGCATTTCAAAAAATAAAGTTAGAAGTTCAGAAGGAGTTCAATATCTTATCAGCAGACAAGGGGGTGCCTGAGAAGTCAAGTTCATGGAAGCGTGTGTGCCTGGTAAAATGATGGGAAGAATCTATCCAGACGTGGTGCAAATGAGTATTTTTCCTATCTCTCCTTGGTGGGAGACTGATCCCATTCTGACTTTCAAGTGTTCTCTAGTATTTAGTTATTTTAATTGGCATCTGCTGCCGAAAGCCTGGAAGCCAATAAAAGAAATAAATGATGAGTTAAATGAATTTGTACGTGTCATTTACATTCTGACTTGTAGCTGCGTGTTCACTTAGTTAATATAAACCTCAACTAAGGAGACCTAACAGTGGATTCAGAGCTAACGCTGCCTTTCACATTGGTGTTTTTGCAGACATTTCGTTTGTACCGCGAGTACCGGGATGACATCCTTGTGAAGGCTTTCCTGGAGTGCCAGAAGAGAAGCCTGGTCAACCGTCGTCGTGTAAACCATACGCTGGGCCCAAAGAAAAGCCGGGCTCTGCCTTTTGTAGCCATGTCCTACCAGCTGTCCCAGAGTTACTACAGGTGGGTGTCAGGTCACGTGCATGCGTGAGCACATAGAAGAACTGGCATGGGAGAGAGAATACATGTGAAGTATGTGCAGCAAAGAACTTGACCTGAAGTTGAAGAGATGACAGATTTATGCTCTGATTTTTGTTTGTTTGTTTCCCCCCCAGGGTTTTTACCTGGCGGTTTCCCAGTACCATTTGTACAGAGTCCTTTCAGTTCCTCCAGAAGCTCAAGGATATAGGAAAATCCGACCAGCCAGATAGCTTCTTGTTTAAGGATCAAGAAAGCAAAGCATCAGAAGGCATGATTACTTTTCCTATGGATGGACCTGGTGGTCACTGCGTGGCAATGCTTTCCTTGTTCTCCCTGGGACTTGTATCTGTGAATGTGAGAATCCCAGAGCAGATAGTTGTGGTGGACAGCACTATGGTGGAAAATGAAGTGATAAAAAGGTAAACACTGTTGCTTTTATTAGCAGATAAGGTTTGGGGATAACTTGAATGAAATTGGGGAGCATTACTGTTTTTTGCTCTGTGTCGTGGCATATTTCACTGTGATACTGCTTAGATTTCTATTTTTGAGGGACCTTTCTGAAGACTTAATGGTGCTGTACTTAGTGCCCATCATTACAGCCCTGGACTACATTTGCCTTCACCTGTGTGACATTTAAATTGCCAGGCACTTCCCTGCCATCAGAGCTAACGCAGCAATGAGAGCAGTGTGTGGCATTTCAGTATTTTAATCAATATTGGAACTTCCCATTTCAAGGACTGACAAAGATTTAGCAGCAACAAGGTTTCAGTTTTATCAGTGAAGCTTGGCTTAGTGATATTTGTTCTGTATGTGATTCCTTCTTTGATTTATTTGTGTTTTTTAAACCTGCATTAATTGAATACCACCAAAATCAAGTTCCTTCCTTAGGCAGTCCAGTCCTGTGAATAGTTATCCTTACAATCATGTGTTTTGTCAGAGTGCAACTAAGATCTCTTGCTGTGTTGAATCTGTTGCTTCCTATTAAATTGCCATTATATGTGGGAAATTGTTCCCCTTCTCTTTAGAGCAGCTTTTTACCTCTTTGAAGATGTTTATCATAGTCCTCCTCCCATAACCTGCTGCTCTTTAAAATAAGCAGCCTTGGTTCTGTTAGCAGCACCTCTTGTGTGCTACCCAGCTCTGTGTTTTTCTCATTCCTTTCCTCTGCACTGAAGTGTAACATCAAGAAACAAATGCCATGCTGTGGCTGGTAGGTCTGTGCTCATAACATTTTGGTATGCAGGTGGTGTGCCTGCTCATGCATCCCAAGATGACCAGTGGCTGTAGCCTTGTCCCAAAATGTGTTTCAAGAGAAGATACTACAGTTATAAGTCATCTTAAAAAGGTTGGAAGGACACTTTTGTTGTCTCTCACATAACCTGCTTAAAACAATGACAGCCTCAGAGTTACATCAGGTTGTTCAGAGCCTTACCTGCTTCACCTGTATCCAGAGTGGCTCTTGTCCTGTCCTGGAATGTGGTAGTGTTGATGTGACTAAATTTGTTATTGGGAAATCTATCATCTACAGTTAATTTTTTCTTTTTTTTTCCAAGTAATTGATGTGTTTATTCTGCAATGTTCTCTCCTTTTTTGCATTAAAAATAAATCCTGCTGGATGTGAGAGACACATCTCATGTCTGTCCTGCATGACACCTTTATGGTCTGAGCCTTTGTGCTCTGACAGGTGTTCCCTCATGGTGAAGCCTCTGAACCAGAGAGATTCAGCACTGTAAGCTATTTTGGGTTCCTCTGAAGAAAAGGTTTAAAAGAAGAGAGCATTTTCTTTCCTGCAGACCTTTGCTGCTCTTTGCTTTCTGTCACTGCTTGCTCTCAGTGCTGTGCATACTGCAGCTGCTGGTGACTAACTGCTGGGATGCAGAACAGCACATGTTCTGGCTTTGCTCGGTGTAATGAGTCACTGTTTTATTTTGAGGGGGGAAAAAATACCAAACAATCCCTCTGTTTGCCATAGTTTGGGAAAAGAAGGACTTGAGGAGGAGGAAGAGGAGGAGGATGACTTAGATGACAGCTCTGGAGGCAAACGGAGGATAGAAGTAAAAGCTCGTCAAGCATCTCATACCAATTACTTACTGATGAGAGGCTACTATGCCCCTGGAATTGTCAGCACACGCAATCTGAGTCCCAGTGACAATATCGTGGTCAATTCCTGCCAGGTGAAGGTGAAGCTGCGCTGTACACCACTCCCAGGAAGACTCAGCTCTCCAGGTTGGTTTCTGTTTGGCCTGATGTGCACAGATGTGTTGGAGCAGGACAGATGTTTTCTCAGCTCATGAGTTCTCTGATTTGAACAAAACCTCTTTTGTCCCATGCTCTGTTTTTCCTCCTCCAGGAAGCTTTCCAGTCCCTATGCTATAACTGAAAATACTATAACTGAAAATACTATCCCACCCAGACTTTCACGTGTGTAAAGAGGGGGAAAAAATCTTTTTCCAGGGCCCCTTGAACAGAAATTCACATTGACTTGTCTCTCAGAAGTGCCTGAAATAGTGGTGTTTAATTACTGTGGCTGAAAGGCCAGAAATTTAACATTCTGATAAATATTTAAAGCTTGAATATTTGCAATGTATCAACACCATTCCTTCTTGAAGATCATCTTCCTTCGTGCTGTAATGCAAATGCAAATCCAGGAAAGACTTTAGTAGTTGGGCTCTATAGTGGAATAGTGCTGTCCCCTGTCCGTTCCTATTATTATTGTGATAGAGATAGAATAGAAATTATTTCTCATATCTCTGTTACCACGCATGGCTCCCAGCTCTGCTGAGCTAACAGCTCGTTACAGTTGTTCTCATTTTTCCTTGGCTGTCAAAGAAGCGCAGCTGTCACATAAGTGCCTGTCAGTGCATGATGTAAGGGCAGCCTGCAGATAAAAGGGCAGAGAGTAGATAAGAACACTGCCAAAACTGACCTCTAATTACCCAGGGCAGAATGAAAGGTCTTCGGTTGCTTCAGCTTCTGAATACTCTGTGTAATATTCAGTATGGGGGGGAGTTTTGATGCAGAGGTGGACCTGTCCCCAGACGCAGAGATTCTCATTACACTTAATGTATGTATTAAGGCACTGTGAATTTGTAGTCTGTCTCACATTTGGCCAACAGCTTTGCCATGGATCAGCTGCTTCAGATTTTTCAATAAGGTTCTCCATAGCCTTTCCTTTCCTTAGGCTGTTCATTCAAAAAAGATGATTCCCTCATTAACTTAAAGCTCAGCTGGCCCAGTGTCAGGGAAGTAACCAGCAAGTTACACTGCCTTTCAGTGATACTTCACTTTGATAAGAGAGTAAACCCCTTCAAACCAGCTGGCTCTGCTTCTGCAGGCCTTGTCAGCCACAAATACGTGAGGAGGAAGGAAGCTGCAGTAATGAACATGGAAAGCTGAGCTCTGTTTTTAATCAGAACGGTCCAGAACACCTCTGATCTGTCTCTGAATATTTATCTTTCCATAGTGTGTTGCATGGTAACAGTGCATCACTGCTTAACCATTTGTTTTTCGTTTGATTTTTCAGTTTCTTCTCCGCTTGATAACATGGCTGTGGGAGTCTCCTCCCTTCCCAAAACTTTTACCAGGCTGATAAAAATCCAAGAAGAGAATTATAATGTTGATCGGTTTCTTCGTGAGTGTACAGAATGCTATGGCTACAATCCCAGAGATGTAGCTGCTGTTCTGGAGGTCCGTAATGCAATAGAGGCTGCTTCCCATTTTGGGGTTTGCAAAGCTGAGCTGGGCAAACAGTTCTGCAGCTATGAAGAGGAGGAACCTGCACGCACCAGGAACCTGCAGCAGTACATTCAGGTGGTTTAACAGACAGCAGCTTTCCATACCTTAATGTCTGCATGTCCCCTTGAACAGAACAGTCTCTTAGACTGTGTGTTGTATTTGCTGATATAAAGTGAACAAAGCTATTCCTGTTAGGTAAGAGTTAACGTAGCAATAGTCTGATAGCAGTCTTGCCTCATAATTAGGAAGGCCAAAAATTAAAGCAACACTTAGTCAAAGATAAGAATTAACTTTTTCAGAAGCCCAGAGGTACCAACATTCACCTCTGGAGGGGAAGAACTCTTTTCCAGTTACATTTTATATTAATTTAAGCTGAACAAAAATGTTTTGGGCTGTAATTTCAGAAGAGTTTAAGGGACACGACGGAGCATAAAACTGAATATCCCACTAAGCAATTTGTCTTTCTTTGCTGCTAGTTAAGAATGGCAGTTCCACAGTACTTGGTTATATTGATGTTTTTCCGGTGTAACTTCCTGAGATAATTCTTGTTTTGTTTTCCATAGGACCTGATTGAAATGCAACAGGTTTTAGAAGTAGGAGGCAATAGCATAAGACTGGTTGCAATTGTGTTTGCCAAGCCGTGGCTATTGCATTCAGTGTGTCCAATGAATAAAGCAGAAGATTCTGGTCAGCAGTGTGCAGACACAGCTCTCTCAGAGGTACAACAGGACTGCCTGCTGTCAGCAGCAAAGAAGGGTGAGGAATGTTCAGGAGAGGAGGAGCAGCTGGGAGAAGACACAAACCATCCCAGTGATGGAGAACCCCCAAGGAAGAGATGCAGGACTCAAAATGATGGCCTTCAAGATGGTGACCAACTCTGCCAGGGTTTGCAAAGCAGTTTGCTAAGTGCAAATGAGAGTAACTTGGATGCAGATATTACTGATCCTGTTACGGTGAAGGAATCATCCATCCCAGATGGGGAAACAGGGTCCCTGGGAGGGCAGGCAGAACATACAGCTGAAGGCCCTTCAGGCACTGTCAGTGTGGATGTGCCCAAGGATCACGATATGCCACATTCTGAGGACAAGCAGCTTGAAGAAAGGAACAATGATCTCAGCCCTGAGCACAACGAGCATATCCTTAGCCTTGAACACTCTGCCACAGAGCAGCATGAGGATGTTTCCCAATTGCAGGAGAACCCAGAGGTCTCTAAAGGTACGTAGGAGTTCTCTACATCCAAGGAATAGTACCAGCTCATCACCACCCAACCAGGTAGTATTTTGTAAGCACTTACTAGATCTTTCA
This sequence comes from Phasianus colchicus, assembly GCF_987193195.1. Classification (NCBI taxonomy): domain Eukaryota; kingdom Metazoa; phylum Chordata; class Aves; order Galliformes; family Phasianidae; genus Phasianus; species Phasianus colchicus. The sequence goes on along the minus strand of NC_143451.1, from coordinate 4,513,852 downwards.
TGAAGCTGTGCCACTGAGGAAGGTTTTCGTTTTGCACAGACACCATAGCATTGCACTGATTGGTCTGGAAGGTATTGGAAGTTTCAGAAGATTCCTTCCTGTGCCTATTCCTGGAATGTTTGGGACTAGTCCGGGAATGTGCTTTCCTTAAAAACCTATTTCCATGTCTTTTAATCTTCTCCAAAGACATACTTAGATGGCTTTTCCCATCTCTGGCTTCAGTCCAAAGGCTTGACATCTTTAAATCAAGAAAACACAGCACTACTTGTGCTTTAACTAGAATGCCCATGACTAAAAGCCGTAAAGTCATTAAACCACTCACCAGAATGCAGCACCTGCCAGTGAGAAGATTAATAGCCTAATTTGTGACCCAATCTGACTTCATTTTCCCATCCTTTGTACTGCCAATTTTCTTTTTTAACAGCTAATAATCCTTGCCAGGATTTACACTGAGTAGGTTGTTGGGGATTTTCTTCTAGTTTCATTTCTGTCAGCTCTGATTTCAGACTGAATCACACAGTGTGACATTTGGCCACAGTCTGCCCTTACCCTGCCATGTGAATCAGTTGGAGTTGGGTGTTGGTTAGAGCCTTCCTGCAGGACATCACCTCAGGTCTGCCTAGCTGGCAAACTTTAACAGATTCATGTTAAGAACTACTATTGAGGATTTGACTTCTACCTGTGTGTAACATAGAGGGGATAAAAACGTAGCCCTTACCAAGCACAGAGTTCTTACCAGCATTACTGGTGATGCCCAGGTGGTTTTACACATGCTTAAGCCAAAGCTGTCAGCCTCTGGGTGCAGTAAAAGTACCAATGTTAAGTAATTGTGTAATTAAAACCCATTAGGATCATGGAAGTTGCAGAGGCAGCCTTCATTTTGAAACCAAATTCTGCTGAAATCTCGAGTTTGCATTCTCAAGCCCTGAGTCTACAGTTACTCAGACATCTCAGCCTCACTGTGACTGCCAGTGGGACTCAGTTGAAGAACTGTGTGAGTGCTACATGCAAAGCCCCTGCATTGCACCCTCTGTGAAACTTTGTTCTTTGGAACCCAGAACTATCTGCTGTTCTGTCATGCAATGAGGCTTATGATTTGCTATGATTTGGGAACAGAACCACCAAAAGCGTGGCTGGAGCAGCCAGATGTGGTTTTGAGAACAGTGTGGGAAGAAGGGCTGTGCTGGAGATGGGTAAAGACTGAGTGGAATCTTGGAACTCCCCATGCAACCCAGAACAACAGCTTGGTTCTGTTATTTTCCAGCACAGTTTGTTGCCTTTTACAGTTTAGCCACCTGTTAGTTAACATCCACCAAAGAGTTTGGGCTAATTAACTTCAAAACTGCATGTTTTTTTCTTTCCAGGCAATTCTGTGCCAGGTCTGTCCCAGGCAGCTGCAGATGGGTGAGTAACAGATGTCTGCAGTGTGACTGAATGCTCCACATTGCCAGAGTAATTTCTGAAGTCAGTGCTTTGGTGAACTCAGTCGTACATTCCCATAGGCAGAGTGCATGGAAGATGAACCCCATTTCCCCCCATTGCTCTTGTTAATGTTGCTCATGTGGTCATATACACGCTCTGATACCACAACCAGCTGCAGCATCAGAGAAATGACACTAATTGTATTTCACAAGTGCAGTGTCAGTAGGTCCCATCTTCCACGTGCCCAGGAAAGGCCTTAGAGAATCTCTGCGATACGAGAAGTGTGGATTGCCATGCAGTGTCGATCCTTTCCCTCCACAATGCTACAAATAATTCACCTGTCTGAGCACTGTTGCTGCATGTTGCAGATTGAATTTAAGTCTTGGGCAACTTCTGGAGGATATTAGGGCTATTGCAAATGAAGAGGTGAAACAAAGCTCAGGGCAGCAATGGTGTCCTGAGTCCTGGAGGTATTTAAGAGGCACGTGGCCATGGCACTGAGGGACATGGGGCACATCAGCAGCTGGCAGAGCTGACTTTAAACTGTCTTTTGCAGGGCCTGTGAGAATGTCTGCTTCATTGGGAGACCGTGGAGGATTGTGGATGGGAACCTGAACAAACCTGTGTGTAAAGGAATGATGGAAGCTGTGCTGTATCACATCATGACAAAGCCAGGCATAACAGAAGGCATGCTGCTGCAGCATTACACAGGGACACTGCAACCCGTTGCTGTCCTGGAGATCCTGCAGGTATGTGAATAAGCAGCACTGTGACCTCCGTCTGCTTCAACCCCTGAACTTAAGATTATTTTGTTTAGAAAAAACCCACTTGAAGGCAAACATCCTTAACACAATATATGGTGAGAAATTCTGAGTTTCGTTTTTTTTTTTTCCTTCCACATCTGGAAATTTGATTACCACCACTGCTATTTTCCATTGAAACCTTGTTGGTATTGGGTTTTTTTTTCCTAATATAATTCAAAATCTGAAGTATAGGTCCTGAGAACACTGAACATGGAACAGAACACTGAACATGGAACAGCAGCGCGTGACCTACGTTGGTTTGTTTTGCAGATGCTTAAGCTGAAATGCAATTTTTCTCTGCAGGGTCTGGAAGCTCTTGGTTGTATCAGAAGGTTCCACATGAAGAAGGCACCCCCAGTGTCCCTCTTCTCTCAGCCACTCATAGCAGAGCAGCTGCACAGTCCCAAACTGAGCGAGGCCTCTGTAGCATATTATGAGCCCACCATGGACTGCACCCTGCGCCTGGGGGGGGTGTTCCCCACTGCAGTGAACTGGAACAAATGGGTGCAGGTTATCCACGTGTAGTAGAGGTAAAGCTGGATGTTGTTAAATTGGTTTACCCCTTAGATGCTAACGTGGATTAAATGCTGTAACTTGTTGCCCTTTCGTGTCGTGTTCTGGTTGTTCTTCTGGGGAATCAACTCTTTGAAAGGAGAATCAACTCTTTGAAAGGGTAGGTAACAGCAGGACAAGGGGAAATGGTTTGAAGCTGAGGGAGGGAGGATTTAGGTTGGATGTCAGGGGGAAGTTCTTTATAGAGAGAGTGGTGAGGTGCTGGAACAGCTGCCCAGAGAGGCTGTGGATGCCCCGTCCATCCCTGGAGGTGTTCAAGGCCAGGCTGGATGGGGCCCTGGGCAGCCTGGGCTGGTATGAAATGAGGAGGTTGGTGGCCCTGTGTGTGGCAGGGGGTTGGAGCTTCGTGATCCTTGAGGTCCCTTCCAACCCTGGCCATTCTGTGATTAAGGAAGTTTTTTATCCTTTCTTTTTGATACTTTTGCACACGTTTGAGGTGAGAACAAAGGTTAAGCACAGATCCACAGAACCACCGCACCTCACAGTGCAGCCTCAGCTCCAGCGCTGCGTTTATTGACAGCCGGGAAGGCACAGCGATCCGTGGGGGGGTCAGGGAGTTGGGGGGGGAGGGGGGGATTCAGTCGCGCCAGCGGTGCCCGCACTGCGCGTTGCAGCACTTATAGAACGTGGTCATGGGTTCGTCGGCCGAGCGCGTCTGGATCTGCATGAAGTACGCGCGGGGATGCTCGCACTTGGGGCACGGCTCTGCGGGGAGAGGCGGTGAGCTGAGATCCGCACCAAACCGCCCCCTCCCACTTTCACCCCATCCACGCGACCCCTTCCCCGCCGTACCTGCGGTGGAATCCACGTTCTCCCACGCCGCCGCCCCGCCCAGCACGTCGTCCACCTCCTTCAGCCGCGGGTATTTCCTGCTGCTCACCTGCGGGCACAGCGATCAGCCCCCCTCCCAAAATCGCCCCCCCTCAGCCCCGCCCGCCGCGTACCGCGCACCTTCCTCGTGACGTTCCGCACGTACGGACAGGTGGTGCAGGCGAAGCGGTGGCAGCGCGGCCCTTCCTCGGCCACCAGCACGTTGCCGCACGCCGGGCAGAAAAGCAGCATCGTCGGATCCGCCTCTTCCGGCCGGGGATGGCGGAGGCGGAGGAGGAGCTGGCGCACGCCGAAGTGCTCGAGCTGTTCCAGGCGGCGCTGGCGCGGCTCGTGCAGGACCCGCTGCTCTGCGACCTCCCGCCGCAGGTGGGGTTCGGGTTCGGGTTGGGGTTCGGGGGCGGCTCGGCGCAGCTCAGCCCCGCGGTTCCGCCCGCAGGTGACGCCGGAGGAAATCGGCTCTCAAGTGGCGCTGGAGTACGGGCAGGCCATGACGGTGCGAGTGTGCAAGGCGGACGGCGAGAGCATGCGTGAGCGCGGCGGGGCGGGGAGCGGGGCGGGGAGCTGCGGGACCGCGGGCGCTGAACGGGTTTCTCCCCGCAGCTGTGGTGGTGGTGCAGAACGCGACGGTGCTGGACCTGAAGAAGGCGCTGCGGCGGCACGTGCAGCTCCGGCAGGCGCGGCGTGGCGGCGTGCAGCATCTCAGCTGGTGAGCGGCACGGCGCGGCTCTGCAGCACCGACACCGCACAGCCCCGCTCCCAACCCTGTTCTCTCGCAGGAAGTACATCTGGAGGACGTACCACCTGACTTACAACGGGGAGAAGCTGGCGGATGATAGAAAGAAGCTGAGAGAGTGAGTAAACGGCCGCCGAGGGGTTGTACGCTTGTCTGCAGGGATGCATCTTAGCAGGAGGAGGGAGAACCCATAGCGAGGCAGCACTGCCTTATCACAGAATCACAGAATGGCCCGGGTTGGAAGAGACCTCAAGGATCACAGATCTCCAACCCCCTGCCACATGCAGGGCCACCAACCTCTGTATTTCATACCTGCCCAGGGCCCCATCCAACCTGGCCTTGAACGCCTCCAGGGATGGACGGGGCATCCACAGCCTCTCTGCTGGGTTACAGAGGGTGGTTGGGTGGGTGATAGATGGTGTGTTTACAAAGGCAGAGTAGCAGACCCTGTTCTGCCTGCATGTGTGGGAACTCCCACCTGTTTGGCAGTGGAGCACATGAGGAGTCCATCCGGCCCTGGCAACGGGAGCTGTAGGATTGCAGTTTGTGGTTAGAGGAGAACTGGCTGTAACAGCACTACTCTATTCAGGTATGGCATCAGGAACCGGGATGAGGTCAGCTTCATCAAGAAACTCCGAAAGTGACCTGTCAGGTAAGTCCTGAATACCTGTTATGAATACCCGTTCTTCAGCTTTGCCTTCCCAGGGCCACAGCACCCAGGCTTAAAGCGCAGTGCAGCTCTGTGAGCATTTCTGTCTCTCTGCTGGGCTCCAGCCTGGCTCTTTCCCATGTCCGCCTCCTGGTTGTGTTGCTTGTGCTCCTCTCTGGGTAGGGAACTGTGGTTCAAACCACAGCAGGAGCAGCAGCAATACCTCAGTGCTAGCAGTGGTGCATCCCTCCCCCTACTGTGCATTTTAGGCTCTGAATTTGTTCCCACAATGCCCTGAGATTCATTAAATGCACCGTTCTTCTCTTTGCCCTTTTGATTGCTTCTTGGACCTTGGTTTTAGGCTTCATGCAACTCTGGAAGTCCAGTGCCCAGGAAGACAAGTTTTTTTTGATTTGCCATCATGCAGTTCATTTGATCCTCCTGTATGTCTCCTCCTCACTGTACCCAAGTGACTCTTTGTTCTCCCTCTTTGCTCTTCACACTCCTGTACCATTCAGAGCACCTGAAGCATCCCATCGCTGCATGCAACCAAATGCAACCAGCAAAGGTTGCTGTTCCTCTTTGGGTGTATTCTGATCCATCTTCCTCAGTCACTGCAAGCTGTAAGGAGTTACCAAAGGCACCTTTGCTTCTGGACCCTGTAGCTTTTGTTTAGTTTTTCTTTTTTTTCTGGTTTACAACAACGAGTTCAGCTGATTTGCTGTTCCCAGAAGGTGGGATAATACCACTAGACAACTTCTGGTCATGGTAATTTTGTGCAGCTGATGCACTGAAGAAAACTTGTAGCACAGGAAGCATTAGTAGCATATATATTTACCTGTGTGTAGTCCATGTAGACATCACAACTGTAGTACAAACACACAGTGTGGCCAAGACTCCCAACCTCAGTAGGTTTAAAACTGTCTCCCTCACCACAATCAGTTGCTGAGAGCAGGGGTAATTGCATGCTTTCCAGATGTTCTGTGGTTCCAGCTAGCTGGGTTAGAAACTGTCACTGTGACCACAGAGGCTTTCATTCTCTTTCAGTGCAATATGACATGTGCTGGGACAACAGAGCTCTGCTTTACCCCACGGGGCCCTGGATGAGCCCCTATACTGCAGTGATAGGAGAGCCCAGTATGCAGTTAACACTGCTATTCCCAAATATTTCTTTTTCTTTAACAGGTAGAATAGAGAATCCATTCCTGCCAGGATCAGATAAGGGATTCAGTGCTCTCCAAGAGGAAGAGGTTGAAAGATTTCACAGAGAAGCGAACTCCAGTTGAACAGATGCTCTTACATGTTTTTGCTGTTCAAAACGTCTGCCTCTGAGCTGTATGCAGAATGTGCTTTTTGTAATTAAAGAGACTCTCATTTTCTTTTAAGGCTTTTAAAGCTCTTATTTCCAGCTGTAAATGTGTGTTGGGCTACTTTGGGTGCTAGAAGAATACTGATTCTATTAGTGCATGGAACAGCATCGGTGATATAAAGTAACAAACGTAGCCACAGACTATGCAAAACAATTAGCAGTAGCTAAAACGCTACCTTTCCATTTAATCACCACCTTAGCAGTAGTAAATAACTCTAGTTAAAAATGTAGTATTGAAACTAGTATAATAAAAATAATGGCAGCAGAAGAGGTTCAGTACAATTGAACAAGGCACCAACATTCTGTTCAGAGTCTTCTGAGATAAGGCAAACCACGCCTGCTGAGTGCTAGAGACGGTTTAAATTAACCACAGCCCTGGTTAGAAGTGTCATTGGATTAGAAGCTTTGTCCATGTGGAACTAGCACAGCAAATGCAAAGACAGTCCATCTCCAGTGCCTGCTCGAGAAGCCAGTCTTTGCCTTTCAGTGAAGCTGTGCATCCAGGTCGTATTTCTCGCAGAATTTGTCCGTGAATGGTATACAGGTAAGGAACTCACACCACTCGCACTTGATGGGGTAGAAATAGAATAGAATCACAAGTCCTGAGAAGAGTGCAATGAAGATGAGCTGGAAAACAATAATTTGGCATCGCTTCCTATACAAATCGAACTTCCCAAAGCTAATGTAGGGCAGGAAGGCAAAGGAGAGGAAGAAACCACTGATGAATCCTGAAATGTGAGCAAAATTATCAATCCAAGGCAGGAGGCCAAAGGCAAAAAGAAAGAGCACCACAGCCAGCAGCTTGAAGAAAGCCCTCCACGGCCGTGCCAGGATTTGCCAACTCTGGAAGAGTTCCACAAAGAGACAAGCCAGAATCCCAAACTGGGATCCTGCAGGGCCAACCTGCAGAAGAAGAACATTACAGGTAACATCAGGCACACCCACATCTGCCTGGCTTCTGCAAGCAGCTCCATTAGGGTTATTTCAACTCCCTGTTCAGTATTACTTCAGAAAGAGATGCTGCAGCCTGAGACTTCATCCTGATAATGAGTTTCAAGGCCTGGTCTGACATGAGGATCAGTGTAGGTGTGAGCTCACCAGAACAGATGTTCTTTTTAAAGAGATGAATCTGGTTTGAACTACTAGAAGGTAGAGGTCCTTAGAGGCAATCTCCTTGGTCCCTTCACCCACCACACACTCTTCCTTACTGAAGGATCTGGAAAGTGGTCCTCTAGGTCCTGCCATGCAGTCTTCTAAGGTGAAGCTGGGCGGGCACACTGGGCTTCTCCAGCTGTGCAATGTGGGCAAGGACAGTCTGTGGGAACGGTGAGCCTTGCTCTCACCTTCTGCTTGCATGTGAAGGGACTGACATACAGGTCAGCTATAGACCTGAATTCCCAGCCTGCATGTGGCTGGAATCTCCCCCATCTTATGTTGTGGAGCAGCCCTTGGGCTGCAGCCAGAATGGGTCAGTCACCTGGAAAGCCAACTAGAGTGCTCTGGGGGATGTTAGTGCTCAGCAACTAGATGATGGTGTGGTGTTGACTGCTAACTACAAATCTGCACAATACAAAGATAAGCACAGCTCTGATTTTTCTGCCAGAGAGGCACAGCATGTAGGGACTTGTACTGAAGCTGCTGGGACCCTAGTGTGCAGGAGACCCACCTCTGCTCTGTAGGGTAGAAATATTGCACTGGCAAGGTTCCCGGTGATGCCACTGAGCAGGTAGATGATAGAGATGCGATGCCATCCTGCCAGCTTCTCCAGGTCCCTCAGGATCGTCATTTGGAAACAGACTGAAACCAGACAGTGCAGGATCCTGCCAAGTTCAGAGTACAGGAGCTGAAGCAGCATCCACCAAATTCCCTATAGTGTGCTTGTCTGCCTTCTCTCCTGTCTTCTTTGAGTCTTGTTGAAAGCAGCTGGTGCAGCCCACGCCTCTAATATTCCTCCCAGCAAATTCAGCCTGATAAGCCTCAGCAGGGACAACAGCTCATCCCCACAACGGTGTTCTGAGGACTGAAACTGCTAGAACCACCCTCCATGTAACCCCACAGTTCCCTCCCGGAGGCTGCAAGCTTTGCACCTACGCTTACCCAGCATGTAGGAAAAGTGAGAGCCAGAGACGGTAGAACTGGTCAGGGACTTCTGGATTTAGGAAAGGGAGGAGTCCACAGACATCATCCATGCAGTGAACCTAGGGCAACAAAATGGGGGCTGTGGGATGTGCCAGCCAACACCACTGGGCACAGCCAGTTATCACAGCCACAGCAGAGGCTGCAGCTAGCTCGGAAAAAGGGGTTCTCCATTCACTTATCTGCTATCCAGCCCTTGCCTGCAGCACCATTTCACATGTCCCCACCCATTACTTACGGCAGCATTATGCCCTTATTCATCACCCCAACACATGTACATTTGCTCACCCACGGAGCAGGAATGTTGCAGACACCTGCTGCTTCCACCCATGGTCCCATGCTGGACTTTTGTGGCTGCCAGCCCCAAGATCTAAACTGGTCTCCTAAGGATAGATGCAATTTTGTCACTACATCCTGGATCAGCAACTTCCTCTAGGACTCAACATTCCCACTCACACTGCTGCAGATGCTGCCAAGTAGATGGGTGAACAGAAGTGAGAAGTGAGAACGATGACCTTACAAACCACTACTCTGCACCTACCTGAGAGCAAAGTGTTGCCTCCTCATGGAAATAGCCCCGCATAAATTCACAATACTCTCTGGAAGTTATTTCACACCTGGAAGAGGCACAGCAATCAAAAGAAGAACAAGTCACATATGGAAGACATGGCAGATTATCCTGTGCCCTCCCTGGCCTCTAACTTAGTCTACAAGAACTGATGCCCTCGACATGCTACAGCACCTCTGCAAAGGTTCCAAAAGAAGTAATAAAATTGAGCTATTTACAGCTGAGAATGAAACACTGGAGGTTGGAGAATGTAGGGCTCTGGGCTTGGGGAGCCCTGTGCCTCAGACACTGACAGAGCAGAAAGTAGGGCTAAGCCAAGTGTCCTGCCATGACTTTCAGGGACAGCAGCACTGATTTTCCTTCCTGGCAGGGGAAGCCTGGCCCAAGCACTAAGTAACTCAAGCTGAGGAGCAGCATGAAGAACAGAATCACCCTTGGCAAACCCAGATCAGATCATTTCCTCTTGGAACACACACAGAAGCCAGTCTGGGGTCAGTGTAGCCTGGTAGGAACAAGCTGGTCATTCCAAGGAAAAGCACTGAATTCCCCAAGAGATACATTTAATCCCCAGGGCTTCAGATCCCATTAAACTTCAGGATCAGTTGAATGAGATACCCTGCCACATCAAATTCAAGCTGCCTGTTAACCCGTGCTCTTTCCAGAGTCCTGTTCTGCCTGGGAAACACATCAGGGCTCTCTGCTGGACTCCCCTCCCCAGCACTGCTCTGGGCTGCATGCAGGAAGGACAAGGAAGACAAATGGCTGTGCCTACAACCTTAAAACAGCCCTCCATTTCTCACTCCAATGCCCAGCCCCCCTCCACACAGATTAAACTCATTACCTTCCTTTGGTCCCAATGCAGCAGGGCCTGCCTGTAATCACGCAGTCCATGTGAAGGTGGTTTGTGTAATTCCCAGCACTGTTTTTTGTGCAGATCTGGAAAATGACAACAGGCTGCAGTCAGAGATCCATGGTTTGGCTTGCTGCCTGGGTAAGGGCAGAATAGTCACTTGGGAGGAAGGCAGTCCCACAGACACAGCCTCCCAAGGGTTTCTTCTGATGGTAAGATGGTACCTGACACCCCATCTGCCTGGGCTGCCAGAGCCCAAACCAATGCCTCCTCCCTCACAAGCAATTAAAACAGCCCCTAGGTGGTTAAGTATCCATCATCCTATTACCCTGGCAGGGCTTAGGGCTTTATCTGGTGCAGTGGGAATTTTTGTTGTGGAGGGCTTTAGGAGGCTGCACTGAAGACCCCTTTCCACCGGCAGTGCTGCAACTCTGCACAGTGGGTTGGAAATGCCATTTTCCAGCACAGGCCCTGTGCCACCAGTGATGCTCACCGGCCATTTGGTGATGTCGTCTGGCCACTCGTGTGGCTCCATCGAGGCTGGCTGCTCACACACCCTGCAGCAACAGGAAGCAAAGATCACCCAGAGAAATGACTTTTCCTAGCATACCACACTGTCCCTGCCCCCATGCTATGCTCCCATAGGTCCCCTCTGTCCCTGACAAGGGGTTGGTGACACACTACTTCAGGTCAAGGCTGTGCTGATCAAAGCTACCGCTTGCTTCCCGCAACCAGAGATCACGGCTTCAGCTGACAAAGAGCACACAGCTGCTCAACAACATAATGGAACTCTGAACATGGACCTTCAGCTGGTTTCAGCCCTCCCTCAGCCTGTGGTGGCTAAGGACAAAGGTGGCTGCCAGGGCTTTGCAGGAGAGTTGTGCTGGGAAGGTAGCTGCTATCCCATGGGAAAGCGGCCCATGCAGGGAGCAAAGTAAGCAGGTAAGGAGGAGAAGGACAGAAAAAGAACCCACAGCTGAGAACAAACCACTGTGCACGTGGGCAGACAACAACAGAGACTTCAGGGAACACAAATAAGTTTGCGATCTGGGAGGCTCCCAGAAAATGCTGCCTCAGCTCTCCTGCCACCACAAGGGCAGGTAAGGACACCACTACGCACACACTCTGCAGTGAACTGACCTGGGACACCATGCCTCTGACTTGAATGTCACAGCAGTTCTGGTGTCCCTAGGATGGCAGGTGGGCTAGGCAGGACATACCTGGGGTCCTGATGACAAACAGACCCAAACTGCCTCTTGCTTCCTGCCAGCATTGGTGTGCTGGAGTGGTAGGGCCACTTCACCCACACGGCCAGGGTGGACTGCAAGAGAAGGGAGAGGAGAAGTGTCACTGTGAATCCTAGGGCAGGAGAAAGCATTAACAGAAGCGGCCCTGAGCCTGCAGTAACAGCAGGAAAGGGAACACCACACTCACTGAGCACTCCTCCTCTGAAGTCTGTACGCAACCGGACTTGTCATTTCGTACACAGCATGCTGAGTGCTTCTCCTTCTCACGCTTGGCCTTAATGAAGCTATGCACTTGCTGGTCCTGCCTCATGCATGGTGAGAACTTGGCCCCTAGGTGGATCAGGGCCTCCTGGGAGAGAGATAGAAAAGCTCACCTCAGTCAAGATGTACACAAGGACTGCCCAGGGCAGAACAGGCTGGGAAGAACAGCAAGGGGTACCCCCAGCACGGCCAGAGACATGTACTGCATGATGATGTTCAAAACACACCAGGCACACATATTCTTAGTATTTGCCTCTGTCCTCAAAAAGCGAGCTCAAAACAAGAATCCAGAATTTGCTTGCCCGTGGCCCCAGAAAGGCCTTTTCTGTGGTGAGGAAGGAAGCTCTAGGACATTACAGACTTTCCTGGGGAAAATGGCATCATGAAAGCTGTCATGCTCCACATAACTTCTGCATTTTCTCTGGCCTCACGCTTGGCTTCATAGAACCATGGGCAAGAAGGAGTGCCAAGGTTCATCCCCAGCTCCCAGCAAACCATTCTGCAGGGCAGCTGGGGCAGGAGCACTGCTGCACCCTGCCAAGGACAGCAGAGCCCTGTGAGAGGCCCAGCTGATGAGAGCTGCTAGCACCAAGCCCCAAGCAGTGGAGGGCCCAGATCCCTGGGGAGATCTGGCTGTTGCCCCCTGCCAGCCCCAGATGATAACACTCACTGAACTGGGGCCGATCCAGAAGTTTTCCTGCTGAACATATTTGACATTTTCATAAACCCCTCTGTTTCGCAAAACCTGCAAGGAGAGGAAGCGAGAGTACCATGAGCAAGGGGCAGGGACTCTGAAAACAGCTCCCAGAAGGAGCAGAAATCCCCACAGCAGGTGACTGGCTACACAGCTCTCTCAAACTGGTCTTTTGTAGGAGGGCAGGTCTGGGCATCTTTATTTAAAGACTCCTCTGAAAATGTCCACCTGGCTACTTCACATTCTCCCAGGATGGCTGAGATCCTCTATAAAGCTTCACACAGCTCAGCAACACAAGCAGCAGCTGTCAGCAACATGATGCTGATCCAGATGCTGGTGACAGTGTTGTGAAAGCCATCAGGCTTCAAGATCAGCTCACAAAGTCAGACAGGTCCATTTTGCTCCTGGCAGAAGCAAAATCTTGCAGTTACAAAAACTTAACTGAGGTTTGAAATATTTCCCTACCATGAACATCTTTCTGTTCCCCACCAGGAGGGGAACAAGTTGCTAAAAAGGACTCCCAGCACAGTCAGAAAAAGAACCTGCCAGGAGCCCACTGTGCTTTGTACCAAAAGCCCGCCCAATAGAGCTCAATGTCAAGAGCAAGAGGGAAACTGCAAGAGGGAAAGCAGGCAGCACGTGGGCTCACAGATGCTGCAGACAGGCCCTGGACACTGGTGTCCAGCCAACAAGGCCCTCAGTGGCCACTGTGCTGAGAGCTGTGACACAATCACACTTCAAGTCAGGCAAGTCAGGGTGATTTACTTACTGAATCAACAGTTTCATGTTGTGAGAACCCCACAGGGGCAATGCCATAGATGCACACAGCAAGGATGGTGATGAGCGAATGCACAAAGGTGACCCAATATGTGAAGAAGGGCCTGGATGGAGGGAAAGGGAAAAGATCAGAGGCAGAAATCCAGGCACAGAATCATAGAATCACAAGCTTGGAAAGGACCTGCAAAATCCTCTAGTCCAACTGTCCTATCACCATTACTACTAACTAAGCTACTAAACTGCATCTTGTAGCACTCTGTGTTACATCTAGTCACAGAGCAAGGAGAAAAGCTGCTTCCTTTCCCTAGGAACCCTGGCAGACTCTGGGGACAGGACCAAGATCACCTAGGGTATAGACGACTGGAAGCAATAATCTTGCCAGCAGACAGCCTCTGTTTACTGACTCCCCTAAACACTGGGCAAGCCACTTTTTGCCAAAAAAAGCACCCATGAATACAAAAGCCTAATGCCAAAACGTGTCATGCATCTGAAATACCGAGTTTATGGAAACAATCAGAGGCAAGAATACCAGAGCTTGAACAGGAATGTTCATCACAAGACAGCAGTGGTGGGGAAGAGATGCAGACACCCAACACGAGGAGCAGGGCGTGCTCCCGGTGCCCGCTGTTTTATTGGAACCCCAGCTATGACTGCAGCTCTCACCTGTGATCATCCATGTCCTCAATCTGCCGCTTCACATAGCTGTCGATGCGCTTGCGGTAGGTACGGTTTGTCAGCTTCCCCACCATCCCCAGGCCGTACGGCCGCTTCTCCTTGGCGAAAAGCTTCCTGACCGGCACGGCGATGCGCTGCCCACGCTTCTGTGGGCTGACGCTCACCACCTCCTGCCGCAATCGGACTTTGGGTTGTGCCAGGCCCCCATCCTTCTGTTTCCTCCAGCCTCGCTCCAGTGGGCTGGAATAAAAAGTGGAATAACAATGGTTTCCTTCTCTATGGCACGGTAATATTGAGCAGCCCTTCTCTGGTCTTTGGTGGCAGCAGACCTCGTGCCTGTCCTACCGTATCCAAAAGCTGAGCAGCAGCTAATGGCAGATAAGGTGCTCTGAAATAGAAGTTGTATTTTCAAGTGTTACAAAGCCCCAGCAAAAAAAGAAAAAAGCACTGGACTATGTGCAGAAAGTGGCACAAGGCAGCTGCCAAACTGAATCCCACTGCTGAGATGCTCTCACAGCGTTAGAATTTTTTGTCAGCAATGGGTTAAAATGGGAAGACTGCAGCTGGGTGTCACTGAGCATCTCATTCTGGGGAGACACAACTTCCAGCCTCCCAGCATTGACACTGCAGCAGGGAACAAGAACAGCATCCTATGGTTGTGACTACCTCTAACAACCTCAACTTTAGCCTTAATTCTTTTCTGATCCAAAATAAATGGAGAGAAATGGAAGCCATGTGCTATACTCTCAGCGTCTCCAGGATCAGCTGCCTTATTAGGCAGCTAACACTCATACACATCTATTTCTTCCTCTGCTTCATTTCCCTTACTCCATTCTCTCCTATGAAATGGAAGTGCAGTTTAGCCCCACAGTGAAAATCCCAACCCTTGAAGCACTTTACTGTGATTAGACTGGCAAGTCAAACCCTCATGCTCATTAAACCTCTTCGAGAAGAAGAGCAGGAACTAAAACCAAGCCAGTTACTTCTCACAACTTGTCTTCCATTCGTCCCTTTATTTGCACTGATGCATGAATTTCTCAGGAGAAAAACAAAACCAGGCTTCAACAACACACTAAAAATCCAGTGGAATGCCTTCTTACCAAAATAGAGTATGAAATGAATGAACAATGCACAAGCTACTGATGAACAGAACCTGCTCTGGGCATCTTCAGATGTTCTTTTTATTTCACTACTCTTAACAAGCAGTCTACAAGCAAGGTACAGCACTGAGAACTGCCTGCTATTTCCCCCTTTCCCACTGCCTGGAACTGTGGTAGGCACGTGTCCTCAGCAGGTCTCTAGTTAACAGAAACCTCCTGTGGCTTCCTAAGTGACCAACTCTGCACAAAGACAATGGTTGTCAAAAGTGGCCACAGAAACCATATTTTTTTTTTGAAAGATAACTAGAGTGTCTTGGAGAAGTTAAGAGAGTTTTGAAGTATGGACAAGCAATAGGATGAGGTTCAAGTGATTTCCGTGTAATGGACATCCCAGTATTTTCCTGCTAGACTCTCAGCCTATGCCAAAATAAACACCTGGCCACCTAAAAGGACAACTGACTGCAATTCTGATAGCACTTCTCTAAGTGGAAGGGAATGTAGATTTGAGGAAATCCACATGGAGCCAAAAAGACAGAGACCATCTCAGTGGAGAGACAACAAGCTCCCACTTCACAGTTAAGACTGAGTCAAGTTCTTGGATACACCTGAAGGGAAAACTCCAACACAGCAAGATGGGCTGTGAGTAGCAGAACCACAACAAGGACCTCCCTGTCTGCTACATATTCACACCCAGCACTGCTCTCTGCTGGGGTGAGCTGCCAGCTAAGTCAGAGCTAACTCGGAAACGACACCGAGCAATTACTCAGTACCAGTTACTCAGGTGGAAAAAATCTAGGCATACAGTACAGTACCACCCACATATTTGCAAGGCTTTCAGCATCCGTGCCACACCTTTCTCTGGTTTCAAGTGAGGAATGTAGCTCAGCTTGACACTCAGCAATGCTTCACTCCACTCTTCTCAACAGTTCCTGGTGACTGTGGCAATGGCAACAGCCTTCTTACCTTTGCTGTATTCTCCATAGCTGAAGGCTGGGCCTCCAGCATCCTCACAGCTGACTTAAAGTGTCTTTTGTTTCCCTAAGCCATGACACAGCCTCAAAAACACATCACATCAGGAAGCTGCTGGAGAGGTGCCCTCAGAGCCACCTTTCAGGGGCTGTTGGGGCAGGAGGACTCTCACCCAAAACATCAAGAGAAGCATGCAGGACTTAAAGAAATTCCATCACTGCTCTGCTCTTTGATCTCTGCTCCAAACACCCGTGGCACTAAGATCCCAACTTCCCTCATGAAGGAGCAATTGTCTTGCCCAAGCAGCTGCCCAGCATCAAAGATTCCACTCTGAATGGGCAGGCCATCACCCCATGTAAAGCTTTGGCTCCTTACAAGAAAATACTTACAGTAGCAAGTGGCTTCTTTCAAGCTCATTTTTGTCCAAGGCACCTCCTGTGAGATCTGTCTGGTCTAAAGGTTTCACTTCAGTATCTTTGACTGCAGCTTCTGATGGCGACTCAAACACCTCATCCGGGTAAGTAGAGAGCTCCTCATGAAGGACTCCTTCCTGGGCAAAGACACAGAAGTCCCATCAGAAGGAGGAGGCATCACATTTGAGACACTAACACCACACTGCAGCATACAGCCCTACCAGAGCTGCAGTCTTGCAAAGTCTCTGGAGCCAGTACCATACCACTGCCCTGCCCCTCACCCGAGCAAAGAAAGAAGTGTCGAGCTCATCTGGAAAATCCACTGTATCCTCCTCCATGAAACTTGCTGGGGTGAAGCTGCGCCTCTGAGCTCTCCTCAGTGTGCTGTCCTTCACAGAGCGACCCTGCAGACAGACAGGATGGCATCAAGTCACTGCCAGACACCCCAGCCCCAGGCCCATGCAGTGTCACCCTGGCCTGCAAACAGGGAGCCTAAGTGCTGCCCTGTCACACTGACCCATCAAACACAACAATCCTACTGATGTACAGCACTTTCCAGGTGATAAATCCTAGTGCTACCCCACCTCTTGATCCACATCTCCCATGAAGGCTTGCAGCATGCTCCTCTACCACACATTGTACAATGATATCTGGCTGAACAGGAGTCACAGAGCAAAAGGGTCACCCATATATGACCCCTACGAGACCCAGAAAAGAACCTTGCATAGCAAGAGGCTCAGGCACTTCTACTCTGCCATGAGCGGTGCAACAGATCACCCAGAGGTCCCAGCTTAACCAGACCTGCTGGAATCTTCTAAGGCTGCTGGCTGTGGGAATCAAAGGCTGATAAACAGCAAGCAAGGCCTATACCACAAACCAGCCAGCATCCTTGCTTCTTGCACATCCTGTCTGGTAGACAAACAGCTGAAATAAGAGAGGACTTGTCCTGGTTTCTTCTCCTCCACCACTGCTTTCCTTCACTCTCTCTCCTCACAGAAAGTGCTTTCTCCTACAAAAGATAGCTCCTTCCCTCCCACTCCTCTTCCAGGACAGGGCCGCATCCTGCTGCCAGCCCGATCACTGCCCTCCCACATTCAGTACCTTCACCAGAGCCGCAGCTGCTCGGAAGCTCATTTTGGCAACAGATTCCCGTTTCCGCCGTCGCGGGAGGCGATTGAAGCCCGAGCGTGAGCTGGTGAAGGAGCAGAGTGATGTGGCACCTGGCGTGATGGGTGTGTGGGGGATGCTGTAGCCATCACTGTCGTCAGCCATTCGGAAAGCTCGGCCGCGGGCCAAAGGGTCTATGATCTGCCAAAGAAAAACCCATCAGTAAGTACAGCCACCCTCCTACATTTGCCTACCAAGCTCTCATCCTTTCAAGCCTCCATCATCTCCCTCTTGAGACCAGGACAGTGGCCAGACAAGAGCCAGGTTGAAAAAAACACCGATCAATTCTACATTAGGGAGATAGGAAACAACTTTCGAGTCCCAAGCTCAAGTCCTCAAAGCCCTCCTCATTTATTTTGTTTGTCGTTGTTTTGGGGGGTTTCAGTTGGTACTGATTACTTTCATCCAGAACATTTCTGATGTTCACACGACAGCTTCAAACCACCTTCAGCCCTTTCTAAGCTCTTGGAATCATTCATCTCCTGTGACAGAGAAGTCTGCAGTCAGAGAATGTGATATCTGACCAGGACTTGGAGAAATCCCTCAATCGAGCCAGGCTCTTTCAAGAGCTAGCTTCCTTTCTGTTGGTGTACAGCTCTGGATTTAAACAGTATCCTGGTGGAGCTTAACTGTATATTTACATCTGTTTCTGTTAATCCTAACAGCTGGATAAAGCAGGCAAGCTTCCAGGAGCTACAAGCCCTTCTCTGGGACTCTTCAGACCAAAGCTGCCAAACACACGAATCAACCTAATGAAAACATTGCCTTCAGCTACAAACCTTTCCTCTGTCCTTACATCATCACAGCTGTGGTTTCTTTATGACTTCTGTACTTTATCCTAATGTTTTATGAGCCTTTTTAATCCACAGTTGCACACTCAATAGGAAGCTTTATGGAGTTACACCTACTGAAACCAAGTTCTGACTGAATGTAGTCCACATAGAGCCCAACATCATTTCTCAGTATCCTGTGACCAAAGCATTCAACAAGCTGAGACTGGATTGAAAGACATAATATTCTCCTGTTTCAGGAACGCAGACAGGCTTTGGGTCACAGATCAACTTGGTTTGGAAGGAATTCATTTCACACTTGCCCACACTGCAGTGGTGTTCACTGATGCCCTAATACTGTATGGATTAAGGTGCTCAGTGGAGCAAGGAGTCTTTCCTTTGCTGGAATATTATGGGTTACTTTTAAAGTGTTGGTAACCAAATGTGACTGACAGGGTCCTGGTCCCCTAGGACCACACTTGAAGGGCTACCAGATACTCTTTGCAGGCACCCAAACCAATTTCTGAGGACTCATGAGCGGAGCTGTGGCACAGCTGATGCAAGACATGTTTTGCCAAGTCCCATAACATAATAAAGTTTTCCATTTGTAACCACTGCTCCTTGTTCTGTCAGTACAAATCCTGTGTCACTACCGACTCCAGAAATGACTTTCTCTATCTTTCTTACAAGCCCCCTCTAAGTGTTGAAAGGCAGCAATAAGGTCTACCTGGAGCCTTTTCTTCTCCAGGCCAAATAACCACAACTCTCTCAGCCTGTTTTTGTAGGAGAGCTGCTTCAGCCCTCTGAACACCTTTGTGGCATCCTCTGGACCCTCTCCAGCAAGTCCCCGTCTGTCTCGTGCTGAGAGCCACAGAACTGCAGTACTCCAGGTGGGTATCAGAAGAGTGGAGCAGAGTGGACCTCTCTTGCTCTGATGGCCACATTTATTTTGATGCTGAAGATACAGTTGGCTTTTTGGACTGTAAGCACACCCTGCTGGCTTCCATGATTTTTTCATTCACCAGTACCCCAAAGTCCTTCTCTGCAGCGCTGCTCTCAACCCATTCATCACCCAGTCTGTATTGACACAGAGGAGTGTCCCAGCTCAGGTACGGCACCTTGTATTTGGCCTTGTTGGACCTCATGAAATTCACATGAGACTACTCCTCAAAACCTCAAGGTCCCTCCGGATGGCATCTTTCTATCAACTTTACTGCTCTTCTTGGAGACATCTGCAAACTTGCAGAAGTTGCACTCAACCCTACTATCTATGTCATTGATTAAGATATTAAGTAGTACCAGTCCCAGTACAGATTCAATAGACACCATATTGAATCACTGACTGTAACCCATTGGACAAGACACGTTCAGGCAGAACTAAGCCCATAGATGGGTTAAAAATGGTGAAGACACTGTGCAGGAAGCTCATGATGGCCTCGACTCTGTCCCAGGCTACTCACCTTCTGCATGCCCAGCTGGCAGGGCCCAACATATAGTGGAGGTGGGGTTTCTGTGCTTGTTAGAGAAATATTGTCCTGACTGGGCAAGTCCATTTCCCGGATGACCTGAGGTTTCAGCTTCCCATACCGCAGACTGCAGTGGCGAAGGCTCTTTCTCTGCCATTTCTGTGTAGCATCACTGTCTTTGCTTACTCCAAACCAGTCAGCTGTGCCTCTGAAAAATGCCAACATATAGGTAAAGCAGGAGCATCACATTCGCTCAGATTATGCAAATGAAAAGATAAAAGCCCACGGTGGTCACTTCCAGCCAACCCCAATCCAAACGTAGGCAGATTTTTCCCCCACGAGCATCTCAGAGCCTGTCCTCAGCCAGTTTTAACAACCTAACAGGACCTGGTCAGAAATGTTTAACCATCAACAGCACTCTTTTCCCTCTTAGAACAACAACAACAAATTCAATGTATGTGAAGAATAGTTAACTCTGACTTTTTTTAGAAAGAAAAAAGAGGAGACAGAACAGAAATTCAGAGAACTTGGTGAAATGCTTTTTTTTTCCCCCTCTGAAAGACACTCACAGAAAACACTTACCGTCTTCAGGCCAGCTCTAGGTCCCCATTGTGGGGCTGCAGTTTTTCTCTGTAGCTTCTCCCAATGGCCAGCAGAATCCATTGTTCTCTCCCAGCCTCCCACCACACTCCCAGAATATCCCCAAATTCTCCATCTCATGCTGCAGGATCTCCATCCTGCTCACAAGTAACATCAATGGCAAATGCTTGCTGTGGTCCTGTGCTCTCCTGAAGCAGGCTCACACAGCTCTGAGCTGCTGGTGGCAGAAGCAGGAGCACAAGGCTGCAGCCACAAAGCAGGTTTGCTGCCAAGTGGCTGCTGCTATGAAAGAGCATTGGGTCAGAAGCAGAACACTAAGGAAGGCAGAGGGATAGGTGTAAGTTAGACTAACAGTCTTCAAGTACTGCAGGAGAAGCTAAAGAGAGGAGAGCTTCATCACAGCCCTGCCAGTCCTTTCCCACTGTGGCTAATCCTGCATTAGAAGATGGCGAGTTGCATCAGCCTACAGCTGGCCCAGGCGTTGAAACCTGAAAACCCTTCCAAGCCAAACCCAACAATCTCACCTCAGGCCACTGCTTACAGGTAGGATTTCCAGTTGCTGAGAAGGAAGACCTCACAAATCACAAAGGGAGTATCAAAACACACACTAATGTAAAACAAGGGTTACATCTAGAAGTAGGTCACGCTGGTGAACTGAGTCAAAGCACCAGAGACAGGAAACTAAATCCTGTGTTTTACTTATTGCACCCTGCAGAACAAAGATACATATCATCAACCAGCAACTGAAGACGTCCTGCCACTATGTAAAAAACTGTGAATTCAAAGCAGGCTTTCCAGCTCACACTTGCAGATGCAAACCACCAACCATTGCCAAAAGCACTCTTATTCTCCCAGAGACCCAGAACAGGCCCTCCAGCAGGCACAAAATCAAGTGAGCCATTGCAAGCCTTACCTGCCCTCGCTGAGACAAACCTTTGAATTCTTCAGCTAGTCACTGGGTGCCACCCCTCAGAGAAGGGGCTATGGAGATCTCAAAGCACTGCTCTGCTGTCACTGACCCACAGCAATCTTTGTCCCAGCTCAGAGCAGACAGGCCTGAGGTCAGAGCCTGGCCTGCTACACCTGAACCAAGTCCACAGACAGGCACAATGTGCCAGCTGTGCAGATGTGCAGGCACAACACACGTCACAAAACATTCTTATAACCCAACTCCCAACTTTCATAACCAATATTTGGACACCAAGGTAGCCCTGGGTGACAAGCCTGTACATGGGGCCACTATTAGCCTGCTGATGAACACTGTGCAAAGAGCTGTGCCTCAGAGCTCTGTGGAACTGCATTCCCATTAGTGTGGAAGGACAAGCACTGCCACAGCTGCTCTGCATAGCAAGTATCACTCCCAGACTGCCAGGGACCGTTGCTGGCCCAGGACTAGGATAGGAATCTGTCCCACTCTGATCATACACAAGACAGTCCAGGAGAACCTTATGAACTGAGTTTAGAGCATTTGGAGCACTCTGGAGAAACAATGAGAGCTCTGTCCAGCCAGGGAGCCCCATCATCTGCTACAGATCCTGCAGAACTAACTAGCAATGAATCAGTACCAAGGGCAGGCTCTTCTATCAACTTAAGCTAAGCAGCCCTGAAAGCTAAAGCCCAAACACCAGCAGTTGTAAATGCAAACACACCATCAAAGTGGCACCTGGCAATGGTAGTGATGAGGAAGGTAGGATGGGAAGGAACATCTGGGCATTGGGTCCAGTCCCTGACAAACACAAAGTCTGTCTCATTCAAAAGTTCATTGAGTTCTAGTCTGGGGGTGGTGGCTGATGGGCTGTTGAGCTACTCCAAGAGTCCAGGGCACATCTCTTCAGTGCTACGTAACCAAAGGTCTCCACCTCAAAGAGAAGCCAGTCACGTTAGGATTAGAAAATTCATGATGTCGACAGGAAAAGGGTGGATGCTATACTGAATTCACCAGCTCTGAGCTTCATTCAAACCACATTTGTTTGGTGCAACTTTCCCTCTTTCCTCTTCTCTCCAAGAAGGCTTTGGGACCAAGATACGCATATTTCACATGTTGCATTAAAGCTAGCAAGAACAGGCTGCACGGCGGCTGCCCCAGAGCAATACTGCAGTTACGGTGAACACCAGGAGGTTGTCAGCTTGTTAGGAAAAACAGAAAGAAGTGAGGCTGGAGAGTGGGCAGTTTGTTAGTCCCATGCTATTTATTGACATCTGCCTATGTATTTAGTAGGAGTGACCTTGTTTTCTGTTAGATGCACACGGGAACTTTCTCACTCCCATCCATTTGCAGGCCTCCTGGTCAGGCCTTGGAAGGCAATGTGGTCTCAGCAACAGCCAGAATCGGTGCAGTTCACAATAGCCCTTGCACACACATGCAGGGGTGGGTTGCACACTTAGTTCTACCAGTACCTGAAAAACGATCGGGGCAGGGACTGCCGCTTTCTCAGGGAACTCCTGCCCACCCGGTTCCCCTGAACAGGCAGGGTCTGACTCCTTTGAAACCGTACCTGTCTGCTGCAAAGAAAAGAAAGCTGAACGGAAATAGCCCACTGGGCTGTGGAGGCAGGCAGCAACCTATGTCTAACATTTCCCCATCTCTTTATTTAACCCCATCAGCAGCAATTGTGCCACCATGCACGTGACAGCAGGATCCAGGAGGTTGCTGAATCCCATTGGTGCATCTGCACCTCTGATGTAAATCTCCCACTGGTCTTGATGACACCACAGATGCTTCAATCCCCTTCCACCCCCAGACCTCTTTAATCTGCCTTCTTCAGCCCAGACATACAACTTCAGATATCACAAGATGGCTTTGGACACCACAGAGTGAAACACCAGAGGTGTCAGCAAGCTGAGATATGATCTCTTTGGATACAGGTGCTTGATGCCACTCTGGTTGACCCTGGCAGGGTCTCACCTCAGGCACAAGGATCTGTGCCACATCTGCTGCCTTGTGTGGACATCTTGGACATTGTAGGAGACCAGAAACAGTGTTAGATGCCAACACTCAAGCAGCTGAATCACTCCTATGGCCCTATGTTTTGGACCACACACAGTTGACCTTAGGCTCATACTTGATCCGTGTCCTCCAAGCCCCATGAAAAGGAAGGGATGGAGTCCTGCTGCTAGAATAGTTTCACATTCTGTGTTTAACGGGGGTTGCATTAAGCAACAAACCTGGAAGACAGCCTCCCTGGACTCACAAAATAAATCCCAAAGACACCCTTATGGATATATGGTCTGCAGTTCTTTACTGCACACCTACCTCCGCTGGTTTTTAGGCTATCCTCAGTAATTTCCAATTCCCTGTCTTCGCTTCTGATCCATTTATTTCATGCTTTTATTGCTAGTTCCACGTCTCACACATTTCCTGTAATTCTGTCTCTCAGCCTTTCCCACTGCTGCGCCTGCCTTGCTACCTGCATTCCACAGTGCACTGCAAAAACCATGTACAAGCTGCAATTCCTTCTGGACAGAGTCTTGGCTGCTCTTCATGTTGTACAACAGCCTCCGTGAGAAAACTCTGCACTGCAGAATGGCATCAACCCCCTGCATTCAGGATTACAAAACTGCTACCCAGACTGTTAGGCACAGGCACGGATGCTGCCACCAGCTGGTCCCCAACACTGCTATTACAGGCCATAAAGGCATGGAGGACATGACACAGAGTCTGTCAGTGCATCAGTCACATGTGCTTGCCCATAGCCTTGATGCTAAGTAGAACACTGGCATCTCCCTTGGTATCCAGGAGCTTCACCATCACTGTCCAGCCCTCTTTTGCTTACTATAGCTCCATGTGCCCTGTCTGTAAGAACTTACGGGGGAGAAGGCTGTCCTGGCCCTTCCATGCAGTGCTTCTTATCAAGGCCCCTAAAGCACTCTCCCAGGATATCCCCTCAACCTCAACAGGCTCTTGTCTAATTGTCCTGACACAAAGACTTGCAGAGGCCTGATTTCAGGCCATGTTGAGGGCTGGATGGGCAATGAAGTGGATAAATAAATGCTTCAATGACTGGGCCCAGAGTGTGGTGAGCAATGGCACTAAGTCTAGCTGAAAGACAGTGACTAGCAGTGTATCCCAAGAGTTAGTTGTGGGTCCAATCCCATTTAATATCTTCATTAATAATCTGGACAATGGGACAGTGTACCCTCAGCATGTCTGCAGATGACACAAACCTGTGGAGCACAGGATACTCCCCAGGCTTGTGCTCCCTTCTGGAGGGACCCTGACAGATAGAAAAAAAAAATGGACTGGGAGGAAACTCACAAAGGTCAACAAAGAGAAGTGCAACGCCCTGCACCTGGAGAGGAACATCCCCAGACACCAACACATGCTGGGGGCACCCAGTTGGAAAGGAGCTTGGGAGAAAAGCCCTGGGGATCCTGGTGGACACAGCACCATATGTTGTTAGCTACACATCAGGCCCTGAAACAGCCACCTTCTTCAGACAAAGGGCAATCAAAACTTATCTCTGATTGGCAAGGACCATTCACTGTTCTGATCAGCACTATTTTTCTCTCAGGATCTTGCTCCTCACTTGTTAAAGGCAAGCCATATAGCACCATCAGACTCATATACTGAGAACCTATCTGCACCCACCCTCCACCTCAACTTCATGATAGGTAACAAGGAAGACAACTCAGTACTATTTTAACAGCATGCCTTAAAGTGCCAGGCAATGGGAGAATGAGAAGACCATGAAAAAAGGACAGCAACGGATGGCAGAATCCACTAAACCAGGCTGCAGGAGCTCAGCAGCTCACCTCTTGATGGTCTGGGTGATTGAGGTCTGTCGTTGTAGCACCGGTCTCCTCACCTCATGAGGCAAGGAGGGCACGCGGCTGTTGTCAGCAGGCATGCTCACACTTCGTAGAAAGGCCTGGCGTCTTGTTGGCTGCAAAGGAAAGCAGAAGGGGAGTCAGCATTCTTAGAACTATGATCTACAGGGCCAGCCACGGTGTGAACCACTCAGTCAGCAGCACAACAACCCCCCTCTGCCCCCAGCCCAAGCCACAAGCTGGGTGCATGCAGCCTAACAAGGACTGAGTTCATGACTGGCTAATGTGAAGAAACAGGACTGGATCTGCAGAACAGAGCAGTCAGCACTTGAACTTGGCATCTGCAGAGGTTTTTTTTTTTCTTAGTTTCAGTGCAGACTGGCTCTAGCCTAGCCCACAGACTGATGTCCATCTGCAGATGGGTGTGTTATAGGAGCTCCTGCATCCTTCTGGCTTTTTTTCTAGCCAGAAGGAACAGAGATCAAGAGCTTCTAGACCACTGCACAATGCAAAGTAAAGCACACCAAGCAGGGCCAAGTGAAATTAGCTTTATAAATAGCTCTGCATCTGCACTAAAAGACTATGAGAGTCGTGGGTGGGTCTGTGCTGCAGTTGCTGCCTGGCACAGGCTAAGCAAACTGGGAAAGCCACATCAGCTTTGTTCATAACCTAATTGTCTGGATGCACTCAGGTCTGAAAGCTCCTAGCACCTCCTGGCTGAATGTCACCTGCCAAACCTGACACAAATCACCAGACTGCTCTCAGCCCATCCTACTAACCGCCCCAAGGCTGTTCTGCATGAATTTTTCATTAGCTTGGCAGATACCATCCCCTTTCTAAAACACAGACTGAGCAGATTACCCCTCTGCTTCACTTGCCAGTGAACCGACTGCTTCTCTGGTCAGACACTATCTCTAATTGCTTGAAACTCTAGTCCTTCCAGCCAGAGAGATAAAAACTTTCAGTAATTCTTATTTTTTTTTTTTTTAAGTTTTATGTTAAAACAATTCCTAGACACTCAGAATTTAAGCCATGGGAGCATGTATGCACTCCCACACACTGGGCTTTCAGAGAACATTACCTATGCCAACTTCCACTGTAAGAATATAGTGCCTCTCCAGAAGAAGCCTAGCTGGATTTAGAGATTTCAGGTAAGAGAACATCCATCTAAGCCTTAAGCAATTCAGAATCAACCTACATAGTTAAAACCCTGTGTTTTCTTTTAATCCTTGCAAAAAGAACCCCAATCTCTTTCCTTCCAAAGGAAGACCAAGACGAAGATGTATCTGCCAGAAGTCCATTTTTGTCCCTGGATCAAAGAACAGCAGAGGCCAGTTCACACTCTTCCAAGAACAGCACAAATGCCATTTTAAGACAAGCACACCCTCGATACCCCTCCAGGGAAGCTGCAGAACCTTCAATTTCTCTGAACCCAGACACCACACTCCACTCCTGGACCTGCTTTTGGTGCAGGCAGTCTATTATCCCGCAGCAAGGTCATGAGCAGCCAGCAGTCATCTCACCCACACGTAAGAGGTTTTGCCACTCTGAAGCAGAGATTCCTGTTATTCCTCCTATTCCCAGCAGAAACATGGGTGATTTACTCATGTTTTGCGAAGTCCCAAATAATCTATCACTTCATCTCTAGTCCACCACTCTTCAATAACACTTATTTCTCCTCAAATGTGAATTTCTTGCACTCATGCTATTAACAACTTTGTGTTGCCAGTAACTGTTCTTTCTTTGCTGTTACTGATGACAGCTTGTCATTATCTTGGCTACTCATAAGTCAGATTAATTCCCTGCTCATTTCAGCAGGAACTCCAGCACTTTCAGGTTGGTGTTTCTCTAGAAGCCCTTCACTTCCTCAGTTCCTTTAAGGAATTCTTGTTTAGATACCTCACTCTCACATCCACCCCCTACAATCCTCGCACCCAAATGGCCACATCCACTGATCTAAAGTGAAACACACTCATCTTCCCTCAATATCCCCTTCAAGGGGCAGCCTGTTACTGATCCCAGTGACCTGTCACACACAGCACTGCCTTTCTCTTGGCCAGGGCTGCTGGTGACCACACAGAGGCATGCTGTCAGCACAGCAGGGCTCTGCACACCCCCTGCATGACCGCAGTCCCCATACCTGCACTGGCTCTTCTGGCACCGGCACAGGCACTGGCACTGGGATGTCCAATTTTAACCATGGTGGCTTCTTGCGCTGTAAACTGCTCGTGCTGTCATGCCGTGCCTCCGACATCGTCCCACGTTTGTCTTCAGGCCTAGGAGAGGGAAAAGATCACATGTGAGGAAGGGTCAGACACATCCCTGATGCAGCACACGCTGTAGGGCCAGGCCAACTTCTCCCGGCTGCCATTCACAGACCTGAGCTTTGCTTGGGACAACTTGCAAGTGTTGGAGAGGGTTCAGAAATCAGAGCTCGTGCAGTGTTTCTGAGGCTGGGGGACATCACGCCAAGTGCCAAAGATCACAGCTCCAAGTTTCAGAGTTACTCCCCATTAAGATTTTCTGGGACTACTGTGAAATCCAGATTCCAGAAGAAACAGTCATAATTATATCTTAATTAGATCTGGAGCCAGTCCAACCAGCTAAGTAACTGCAGTGCTAAAAGCTGCTGACCTCTCTCTAAAAACAGCCTGTGACTCACGCAGGCTCCCTTGCCCACCCAAAGCCAAGCAGAACCATTTCCCTACTAACTGCTATTTGGAAATTAGCAAGCGGCCACTTATAACTGCTTCTTCTAATCTCTTTTAAAATGTAATCATTTTCCAGAAATACAGAGTAGCACACAGAGTAATGCAAATGCAGCATGAATGTCAGTTCAGCATTAATGCCAGCTTTCTAAGAGTGGTTTTCATACATAAATAATGATGATATGGTATTTAAATAAAGCTGAGTTACAGAAACACTGAAGAACCAGAGGGACTCCTTGCCCACTCTGCGACCTCTCCACCTTCTCCAGCATGCAGTGAGACAGAGACTGAGCAACTTCTCCAGGCTGTGAGAGTAATGACTTTGCTGCACACGCTAATAGAAACGGTTAGGAAAACTGATGTCACTGGAGGAATGAGATCACAGACCTCCAGAAGTGCCTTCTAACTTAAGCTACTCCACAAGCACGTATTTCTTTCTTCCTTTCCTAGCACATGCACAATAGCAGGCTTGCAGTGGGAAGCACATGTGCTGAGTGGGCCAACAGATCCAATTCCTTCCCAGCTTC
Source organism: Phasianus colchicus (assembly GCF_987193195.1). NCBI lineage: Eukaryota > Metazoa > Chordata > Aves > Galliformes > Phasianidae > Phasianus > Phasianus colchicus. The sequence goes on along the minus strand of NC_143451.1, from coordinate 4,485,777 downwards.
CCCGTGCTGTCCCAGACCACAGATCCCACAGGAGACAAAACCCAGCAGGGTGCCAGCCTTATTCTCTCCCCAAAGCAAACAGATGGAACGAGCATCCCAGTAACTTTGCAGGTACGCACAATTGGAGAGGGAGCAGAAGAAAGCTCTCGTTGGGTTAAAGCTCAGCACTGTTAAAACATTGACACAATTTATTCTGAATGCACAACAAATCTAACACGTAAGGTGGGAATTCTTCCTTGAGCATGGGCAGGGCTGGAGAGGCAGTGAGACCTCTGTCTGTCCAGAGACATCCAGCACTCAGCTAAACAAGGCCCTGAGCAGTGCAGCACACAAACCAGACAGCCTGCAAGGGCCCTTCCAGGCTAAATTAGGCTCTGGTTCTCCGACACCACCTGCCTTCTGTGGCACTTCTGCCAGTTCCCACAACTCACCCCAACTGCTCTGGAAAGGGAGCCACACAAACAGTGAGGCTTACCAGTGCAAACAGTACATGGTGGAGAGGGGGAGCAGGTCAACAAAAGGGAGAGGAGGGTGACCTGGACTGGGTTAGGAGAGGAGAATCTCATCTAAAAGCGGGTGACGACCAGCTGCTAGCAGTCACACAGGCTGGGCTGGCTGCCAGGAGAGCAAGGCTCAGCTGAGCTGGAACGAGGGGAAGGGACGACTCAGCTGTAGGTGGATGAAGGTTTGGGTTTCAGCAAATACCACAGGCCCCCAAAAGTCTGGGAATTCACAATCTGGCCTGTACAGACATACTCTTTGTACACACACCACCATCCTGCATGCACAGATGCAACGCCTCACAACAAAAGGTCACAATTCCTTACTTTCCTCCATTTATAGCTGCAGAGGTGCCTAAAAGCATCTGTTCCAACTTCCTACGTGATGCAGATAGCGAGGATATTAGGAGGGCTCCTGCCTGCTCGCGTGCACTTCTGAAAGGGATTTGCTGGTGCCCACACTTGCCCCTTGCCCAAGCATCACCTAAAAGAGCAACAAAGCAAGCAAATACCTCAGTACCAGGCAACAAAACACTGAGTTTCACACTGACCCCATGACTATTTTCAAGAGGTGTTCCAGGATAAAGTATCCATGTACTTAATCAGACCAGTAGGCTTGGTTTCAGAGCTGATTGCATTGACACATATTTCACTTGAATGGTCACATATCCTCAAACAATCCCTACTTCTCAGTACTGCCCTAATCAGTATTTTCAAGAGATCGCTGAAAGCAGCAGGATAAGATCATACACAGTATAGCCATGCAAGGTCAGGCCAAGTGTCTGCCTAAATCCAGTATCTCATTACCAGAGGATGCCTGGCAATCAGTACAGAGCACAGGATCACTTGACAGTCATGTCTTCCTGGACAGCCACTACATGAGCTATGAATAACTCAGGGACTTCTCGTGCCAGAGACGTCTTTGCATTTAACCATTCTGTTTTCATCTTTATATCCACCCGATGATTTTCCTTCCAGAATCTATCAAACTCCCTTTAGAAACCAATGCAATCTTTGCAGCCTTTTAGTACTCGTAACTGCCTGTGGCAGAGCAGAAACACATGCTGTGTGATGAGCTGTCCTCCTCAGTTTATCTTTAAACCCAATACTTCCTGTGTTCACTTGATGCCTCAGTTCTTGGGCCAGACGAGCAAATAGTTTTTCCCTGACCCTCTTCTCCACTCCAATCCTGGCTATACAGATCTGTTCCAGGCTCTTCCTACCATCCTCTCTGCACACACATTGGGATTACCACACTGGGTAGGACAGAAGCTCCGGGGCTGTCAGAAACAGCTGGAGAGAGGCAGAAGGGCTCTATACCTGCCTGCACTGCTGGCACATTCGCTGTCCTGGCTGAGGCAAGCAGCAGGCTTCTGAGCAGAACAGCAGCAAGGAAGTCAGGATCCTCGATACGCTCTCCAGACAGCAGTCAGGGAGGCAGCAGGATTGCTGTGGGCCCAGCTAACAGGGGGAAGGCAGGGAGTCTGAGGAGAAGCGGAGCAGCGGGGTGTCAGCCTCAGTGCTGCCAACAACATCATCTAGCATGGATCAGACCCAACTAGTTACAAGGATTATCTCAAACACCAGGCGCAAGCCAGACCTTTAAATCAAGCCAGATGCAGGGCTGAGGGCAGGCAGGGATGGAGAAGACAAAGCAGGCTCGTGACTCTGTGTGCCAGGAGAAAGCTGTTGAGGAACCACCAAGGCTTTGGCTGAGACCTGAATTACAACCTGCATTACATCCCACACTAAGAAACCCCCTTGGAAATAAAGCAAGAGCACCAACCTTGTCCTGGTGGGATCTCTCCTGCTTTCCTCACCAGTGATCTCGGAGATGTTGTGAGGCTTTACAGAGCTGCTGCCCAAGGGGCAGATTTACCCCGGTGAGCCTCAAGGTGTTCCACCAGCACAAAACTAACCCTATCCAAAAGTAAATTACTTCTTGTTGATCTGACATTGCGAAGAGGCTCAGAATTGCAGATAAGCTCTGAGCAACCTGAGACAGGAAGGGTAGGACCTGCCTGTTCAGTGATGGCTCACTGTGATATCAGCTTAGCTGAAACACCAAACCAAGTGTGAGCCTTTGTCACCTGCCTCCCAAAACACCCCCCAGCTAGAACAGCTTTCAGACAGGCTCCAATGGAACCGCACACCATCTCCCCATCTCCCTCCCAGAAACATATGCTGTCACTGACCCACTGGTAGCTCTGACGAATGCCCTCAGGGGGTCAGAAAAACAGGTGAATTTATCCTGAGACGCTGTGGGGACAAGCTAACAACGCAGCCTACAAAGCAAGCAGGGACCAGGAAGCAGCTGTAATCGTGGGACACAAAGCGAGGGACAACTCATGCTGATGTCAAACCCTGAGAGCAGGAGGACAGCTTGCCCCACCTCACCCCAGCTCAGGGCACACTATCCAGAGGCAATGGCAGGAGCTCAAACAAAAGGTATGTGCTTGAGCAGATGGCTCTAAAAGCAGACTGTGTAAAGGCAGAACATAAGCAGTACTACTGAGATGCTGCAGTGAGAATCAGCAAGGCAGGCTGAATGCAGAAGCCATGGGGAAGTTCTTTAATTTCTGTGGCTACACAAGCAACCAAGCCAGCACTGAGGGATCTCACTTTGAACCACTTAATGTAATTAGCTGAGAAATACCAGTGGAAACTTCCTGTCTTGGAAGACATCAGGCAGACCCATAGACAGGAAATACTGGAGATAAAAAGCTGCATTAGAAAAAAAAAGAAGGAAAAAAAAAAAAAAGGTTTTGGATTTCATGCAAAGCCCTGTAGGCTGATACTGGTATGCAAGAGATGCAAGGAGTGCAAAGCCTCACCTGGGAACCAGGGATCTTGGAGAAAGTTCAGCTACACAGAGCCAGAGGGTCTTAAACACAGGCTGTAAGAACATTTACCAGTGAGGTGCAAATGGCCGTGAGCCAATCACATGACCATGAAAGCAGATCCGAGGTCCCTTTGAGCAACTCATTTCCCTGATTTTCAGAAGACGTGGATCACGATGGAAACCAACTAAAAATGAGTTCCTATGGGCTTTCAAAGCAACTCTGCATAGGACATGCAGAGGGCATGCAGGTCTGATGCCCTCATATAGAAGAGGTGAAAAAAGCTCAAAAAGCTCTCCTGATTTCTGCTGGTGCCTGCTGGATCAGTAGCTGCACTTCTCCATAAACAGGTTAGAAGATGACTCCAGCTGCAATCTGCTAACATTCCCAAAACAGCAGGCTCTCATCTTCCAGGTCCTTTAGTTCCAGCATACAAAAGGCAGAGCAGGAGTCAGAACACAGAAGTAAACACTAAAATTCCAGCTCTGAAGACACCACAGCCACTAGGAGAAGCGAGCCAACAGCAGCAGTGTCCCCAGCTGCTGCCCTGTGCTGGCACAGCCACCCCTGCAGCTGCCTGGTGTAGAAACCAACCCACATCACTCAGCAAAGAAATTGGTTTGTTTCAGCCCAGGCTCCTTCCCTGCTCCAAGTCACCGCGTGGCTCCATGAACACTTGTGGCAGTGCAAAGAGAGGGGAAGCAGCAGGAGCAGCTGCAGCCAGATGATGGAATCGCTTCTCCAGGCAGCACGGTTTGAAGTGATCGTGAAAACATGGCCAAAAACTCACATTTGTAGCACTGTGGGAAGCTAGCAGTTATCACAAGGGAGAGGTGGTAGGTTCTGCATCTCTTGAGGCCTAAATTATTTTCTCAGTGCAGGTGCTGAGTGCGGCAGGAATTAAGTACTACTGTTTCACCAGAGGCAGAGTGAATTTTTGCTGGAGTTGCTGGACAGGAAAACAACTTCACAGACTTCTCCAGAGCTGACAGCCAAGCCTCACACACGGAGAGCTTCCACAGAAGGGCTTCCAAGCTTCCCCTGCTAACCAAAGGCCAGCAGCACCAGCAAGAGCAGCCAAGTACAGCAGACTGGGCAGAAGCACCACCTTTTCCATTCTCCTACAGCATATGTGTCCCAGATGACAGAAGGACATCATGGCACTACGCAGTATGTGCTCCAGAGCCCAGACATAGCCCAGATAGCGAGCAACAGGCACCCAGCTCTATCTCTGAGAGTAAACCCAACACAGAGCCACCCACAGCCTTCCCTGAAACCAGCAAGGGGAGCAGCGAGCATAAAACACAACCAACACAGAGAAGGGAGCAGCAGGAAGCATTCTGGAGCACTCTGGTGTCTTCATCCTGTTTGTGTTTCTCCATGAACACACCCTGCAGCTTTGCATAGGGAATGCTAGCCTGGCACGGCATGTGATAGCCACACTTCTGCTGCCACATCCTCATGCCTCGCTCAGAGCACGCCACTTATGGGCTGCACCTGGGCAAGGGCTGATAGCAAGACTGCCTCATAGCTCCAGCAACAGCACATTGAGCACTGTAGCTGAGCAGCTGGCAGCGAGCAGCACCTCCTTTCCCTGGTGAATGACCACTGCCTGATCCTCCAAATGGAGCTGGCTTTTACCTAGATCCACCACCAGCCCCCAGACAGCTGACACATCTCTGTATGCTTATACAGGACATCAGGACACTGCTGCTGGTCCAGTGCCACACTGCGTGCAGCCAGACTGGATAACAGCGTAATCACATTAACAACCCAAGTACTAACAAATCCAATTATAAATAACCGACTGCTAACACTGGAAGTTTATGCAGAGAAAGGTTCACCTAAACAAGCCTTGTTCTTGCAGCCTTCCCAAAAGTGCCTAGGCTGAGGCAGTAGAGCCCTGGGTTCCCCAGCAGCAGCACAGCAGGCTCCTGGGACCGTGTACTTCGGCGTCACTGGAGCTCACCAAAACAAAGAAGCAGGAAAGAGTGATCACAGAAACTATTTTAGTACATATTTAACTCACTGCAAAAACTCACTGGGGCTCCAGAAGACACTGCACTGGTTTGCATTAGTAGCACAGGGTATGCACAGAGAGGGACTGGCTCACCCACTGGTACCCTGGGCACAGTCACTGCCTCAATGATGCAGTAAGGTAAGGTTCAAAAATGGTTTTGTCAGCACAGCCATAATCCCACATTAGAAAGCAAAAGACAGCAACAACAACAAAATCCTGTATTTTAAAAAAGATATCCTTATTCATTGAAATTCTGCATTTGTAACTATGATTTTCTAGCACCCTGAGCATTCATTACAAGTACTGCAATTCAAAACACACGGAAAGCTAAGAACAAGGCACCAGAATGAATTTCAAGGCAGAGAGATTGCTGGCTCTGGCTGCATTTGGAATAGCTGCTGCCCATGCACCAACCTCAGCATTAAAAGCAGCTAAGAATCACTATTTGTTGCGCTAAATAAAAATATCTCGCTGGCAAATGAGATCAAAACTGCTGCAGATGACAACATTTCCTATGGAAAGTTACATAGATTCACAGTGAATGGCAATCTAAAAAAAAATTCTTAGAGGAAATAACAAACACAGACGCCACTAGAAGACATTGTATATTCAGGAGGGATGGAAGCAGCAGCATTTGAGCCATTCGGGCTATTTTTTTACACGTTCCTTTGAAATGCAGTGCATCCTCACTAAGCATCACACATCTGCTTTCTCCAACGTGACAGGAGTTCTGTTCCACTGAATACAACTAGAAAAGCCAGCCCACACACACCAGCAATGCCCACAGCAGTGAGGACGGCTCTTCTTGCAAAAGGAGATGCTCCTGCTGCTCCAATTTCTACTCTTGCTGGGGCTCAACAGCTGGCCATCCATCTTCTCTTTCCTTGTCTAATGGGAAAGCAGTTGTGGGAAGAGCTGGTCTTGCTCTGCAGGTGTGTGTTCATGTAAATTCATGTGTGCTCCATGCCCCAACTTAGAGTGTAAAGAAAAATGATCAACATTCTAACTTTGTTTCACAAAGTAGAAAAAAAAAGTGAAACATTTTTTACAATGTAATGTCCAGTCTGAGTGAAAGGTACCTCCTGCCCCACTGCTCCCTCTGAGCTTCCAGTCCCAGGGCAGCCAGTGAAAGGGAAGGCATGCTCACACCTTTTGGCAAAGCAATTCGGAGCCAGCTGTCTTCTGCAGCTCACTTTAAAGTACTGATCTTTGCATTCAAGTGAGGGAGAAACATATCTCCCATCTGCCAATTGCTGCGGGGCAATAACACCTGAAACATGGAAGCTGTATTCACCAACCCCAGACATCTGAGTCCCCAAGATTTTAAAATTCAAGCTGCTACAACTTGCACGAAGTTAAAGCTGAGTGAGCGCCAGACCTGCAGAACAGTAAAAGCAGCATCTTGTGCAGCTTCAGGATGATCTCATCCAGATTGTTCCTTCTAAAAGGAAAACCTTCCAAGCAGACACTGCTGCTGACCAGAGCAAGGGGCTGCCTTGCTCTGAAGTGGAAACAGGAAGGGGAGGAGGCAGCTAGGTAGGCTACCCAGAAAAGCATGATCAGGCATGCCTTCCGATCTCTTCTCCCCTGGGAAGACTTTTGCAACACACTTCTGAGATCACTGAGAAGTCAAATTTCCTTTAATAAGCACTGTTTTAGAGCTGCTGACTACTAAGCCCCAGAACCTCACAGAGAGTACCCTCGTGTACTGCTCTATACTGCAATAGGTCTAACGTTTCTGCAGCACACACAAAATAGCTTCAGCTAAGTTTGAAACAAACGGTGCATCTACAGAGCTGAAGAACAAGCCCAAAGGAAATTTTAGCACACGCAAGCCATATGTCAATTTGGCATTTATTGTCCCTACTGCAAACAGAGCACACAACCAATAAACTTGCACTACATAACATTTGGGGAGGTTGATACGAAGAATAAACTCAGCTTTCACCGTGCAGCAATCAGCCACTGTTTGTTATTCGTAAGGATTTGACCAGAGTTTGGGTGAAAAAACTCTTTTAATGATTTGTTCTTTGTGGTATCATCTCAACACTTGGGGGTTTTTTTTGTATTTTTTGTGGGTTTTTTTGTTCATTTTTTTAAAACCCACTTCCTCATTCCTAGAGCAGCATGGATTGCTGCAAGTATTGAAGCATCAGGGATCTTAAGTGGGCTCCCTTTAGCCTGGTGAGCAGCCAAATGAGCAGGACCAAAAAGCCCCTACAGTTAGCTAACAGGACATGACAACACGTAACCTCAACACCAACACACCCTGCACCAACACCACCAGCTACTGTCTCACTCTTAGAGCTGCCCCAGCCCTTCCCGATGGCACTGCCTGCAAACCAGAGGGAGGTCTGACAGACAAGGCAAGCCCTGTGCCCTGCCCTCCCTGTGCTGAGTGAGGGGCTCTGCATCTCAGTGCAAGTTGTGATCCACACACTGAATCCGTTCAGGGCTCTTCAGGGACACAGGAACACAACCATGGGAAATGGTGCCTGATAGATCCACTCACTTCCAAGGTGAAAACTCGCCTGTTGCCTTCCTTGTCTCTGGGGTCTGACTGCTGCAAGGGCTGGGAACATCCTCCCTAAATACTCTTCTGTCACTTGCATGGTGGGTGCTGACCTGTGAGAGGAGTTACTGGACACTAACAGACTGAGCAACAAGTCCTAACATCCATTCAATCTACAGTTCTACTTTCCAGACGCACTGGGACATTCTACCCATGAGCCAGACACAGTAATTGCCATTAAATCCAGGTTGCAGCTCCCACAACGCAAGTTGTAGCTAGAGAGGATGCAACACAGCTCTGTGAGCTGGCAGGCAATGCACACATTCCACGGGTTACCTAAAACAACAAGTATATACCCAGCAGCAGGGAGGCAACCTTACGGTAACAGTGCCAGATCTGCACAGTTCCTGTCTGCTTCATTCCAACCAGATGATGACAAAGTTACACAAAGGGTCTGGCACCTCCTCAGCTGCAAAGCTCCACCATCTGAGCTCAGAGGAAAAAAAAAGAAGGAATCCATCCTCGAGTTTTAAGTACAAACGGGCCATATGATGGTGACAGGCAGGTGGCTGCGGGCATTAATAATCATTGTGTTTGGTCACAAGTAAGGGTGGAATCTCCACAAAGGGTGTACTGTCTCCACACGATGCCAAAGCCTGCACAAAGAACTAAGGAAGAAAGGTAGAAGCCACAAGGATTATGGAAGGCAGGTAAAAAGTTCTGGAGATGAAGACACAGAAATGTCCAGCCCATCTCACCCACAGGCAGCAGCCCCAGCAGCACACAGGGTGCTCTGCCAGCCCTGTCGTTGGGTGCACAGAATAGGAAAGGAAAACAACCCGGGACTCTTGCTCATGTTGCCCATCTCAGACCTTCAGACTAAGTGGGCTATGTGCTCACACTGCAGAAAGATCCAATACACTGAATGGAATCAAATCTTTACTATTTATATCTAAGCATGTGGGCTCCGTGCCCGAAATAAACTGTCCTATCATGCTACACTCAGCAGACCCTGCCTGGCTCAGGGCAACATGCTGGGACTTGCTGGCTACTCTCTGGGGCTGGATTCCAGAGGAACAGGACTGATGATCCCAAAAGGAATTCCTATTCCTGCCTCGTGCTCGCTCTCAGCTGCAGCACTTTCAGTCCCCACTGCAGAAGTGAAACGTGCTGTCGGCCCAGCGACAGGGGCTGTTCCCCTCCATGGGGCATCACCCCCAGGGCCGACCTGAGAAGCCCCGAGCTTTGGGACTGCAGCCCGGCTGAGGCCCACCCTGCACAGAGCAAGGTGTTGCTCAGCCCTGGGCCACGGCTTTCCCCAGAACCTGAAAAGCCAGTTTGTAGGCAGATCTCCTTCAAGTGGATTGCTTTAAAAAAAAAAAAAAAAAAAAAAAAAAAAGGTCTGTCATGGGAAGTCCCAAAGCAGAACGAGTTTTGTGGGAGTTGCTTTTACACTGCCCAGTGTTAACCTCCTTTCATGGGAACACACTGCAGCGGGCACAGCACTGACACACGGCCACACCAGAGCTGCTCCTGGCAGGAAACTCAGGACAGTGAGCTCAGGGACAGCAGCAGAGCTTGCTCCCCTCTCCCCGGCCCAAACCAGGTCTCCCACACCCAGCACAGGGATGGCAGAGCCCTTTTGGCCATGGAAAGACCTCAGTAGCAATGAGGGTCTCTGTGCAGAGCAGCAGGAGAAGGAGAATCTGTGAGAATCTGAGCTGTGACCAACAGACTGGAGAGACAACCAGCAAACAAGCCACAAGGCTGAAAGCCTTTCATCAGAATTTGAAGGAAGGAAGCACCTAAAAGCTCACCTCTTCTTTCCAACTGTATCAACTGATGTAACACAGCTTATCACCTCTTTCTCACAAGCACTGCATCACAGAGACACGTTGCTTTCCAGCTCTTCTATTTCCACACACAGAGCAAAGACCTGATTCTCCTTCCCAGGGTCCGCTCCCCAGTTAGCCCCAAGTGGGCCCTTCCAGCCCTGCATTTATTGTCTTTGTATCAGCATTACCACAGCAAAAACACGGTGTTCCCTCCTCAGCCCATGCTTTGTTTCAAAGCGCCTTCGGACCCCTTCCTCCAGCTTTTGCAGCCTCGTCCCTTCCCATTACATATAGCTTTTCTTCCTTTACTGCAGAATGCACAGCTTTCTTCCCAGAGGAAATCAGCAGCCAAGGGGACAAAAACAGGAAGAAAAGAACCAACTTCCTGCTTGTTGGAGACATCCCCAACCAACACCACCACAAACCCAACCTGCGAGAGCACGAGCAGTCAGCACCACAGGGAACGTTGCACTGGGCAACCCTCATCTGTGCCCCTGCCATTACTTGAGTTACACGACAGGAAAGCACAAGACAAAAAGCACTCAGGGGGCCCTTTGGTACCCAGGGGAAAGAGGATGGATGGCTTTCTGAGAAGCCCAAAAGGGCTTGGCTCTAAGGATGCAATTCTGCAAGAGCTTCAACCAGCACCATACTGCGATTCCCTCCTTACAGTGAGAAAAAATCAATGTGGGACTGAATGCAGAGGAAAACTCTCACATACAGAAGCCACGAAACCCGCTCAGCTCACCAGGCAGCTGCCCAACGATCAGTGCCAGCACCAGGGGAGCAGTGGGTGGGAACGCATGGCGAGATGGGGCTGGGAGGGCCTTTCAAGCATGGACCTGGCTCAACTGAAGCGAGCCATGAACACACTCGTTTCCCTGCAGCCAAACTCACAGGGGTCACCGGGTCCCCAAACCACCGCTGCAGACCCTGTCACTCCCGGTCCTAAAGGCTGAACGGGTCCCGCGCCGCTGCTCCTGCCCTTGGCTGGACTCCGAGAGCTGACAGGACCGGGCTGCCCCTGCGGCACCGGGACGAGCCGAGGATCCACAGCAGTCCGAGGCCGACAGCTGCACCCGACGGCGCCCCGGTGCCCGTTTGAGAGACGCCGGCCGAGGGCTGAGGACGAGATGCCCAGCCGCAGCGCTCGGGACAGCGCTCGGAGCCGGCACCTGCGCGCAGCACCGCGAAGCCTTCTCCCGCCGGCGTTCCTCCGCCGGGCGGCCGCCGCTCGGGACGCACGGAGCCCGGGGAGAGTCCGGGGGGAGCCCGAGGGGTGCCCCCGGGGCCGGGCCGGGCGGTGCCGCCAGCAGGGGGCTGCCGAGCCGCGGCGGAGGCGGCGGGGCCGCGGAGCGGGACGGAGCCCGCGACTCACGTGCGCAGCGGGGCCGGGGCAGCGCCCCTCGCCCGGCGTCCCCCGCCCCGCCGCCCCCCTGCCCCGCACTCACCGGGAAGGCGGGGAAGCGCCTCGGCGAGCCGCCGGACTCAGGCCGCCCCAGTGCGGCTAAGGGGCCGCCGCCGCGGAGCACGGCCCGAGCAGGGCGCGGAGACTCCTCCCCCGTGCCAGGGGCCGGCCGGCCGGGCACGCCATTCACAGCCGCGGCATGCAAATGGCCGCTGGGCGCCGCGCCGGGTTCGGCGGTGCGCGCCCCGCCGAGGAGCTGCGAGCGCCCGGGGCCGCGGGGCGCATCCCGCCGAGCCGCCGCCTGACTCACGGCGCTGGAATGCGCCGCGCCGGGCGGAAGCGGCCGGTCCTCGGCCCCCGCCCGCGGCCCCCGATGCGCGGAGGCCGCCCCCCCTCCCGCTCCCCGCCTCGCACCGCCGCTGCCGGTTGCGGGCCGGGCCCGCGGGCTGCGGCTCGGAGCCCCTCCTGGGGTCCGCCTCGGAGAGCGGGCGGAACCCCCCGCTGGCACCGAGCTGAGCTGCGCGGTACCGCGGTGCCGTCAGAAAAGCCGGTCCCGTTACTTCCGAGCCTTTGGCTGCTCCGGAGCTGCTTTCTCCTGAGCGGCCGTGCCCGGGGGCTGCGGAGTTGATCCCCGACGGGCATTTGCAGAGCCCATCATCAGGAGTTGGGCAGTTTGCATTGCCGGCACTGTGCTGGCGGAAGGGACCGGCAGTGTTCAGACCGCAGCCGGCCCTCGGGGTCCCATTGCCACCCCGGGATCCTTCGAGGCTTCCCCAGCACAGGTGTATGCTGCCGGCCCCTAGAGCAGCTGGCACTGGCTGCGCTGCTGTCAGCCCCCTCGCTCTTTCTTGCCGTTGCACTATCCTTGACCTCCCTGCCTCATTTTCTTGTCTCCCCTACCCCTCCGTTACTCCTGCGTTTCCCATCAGGTCCTTCACACCTTCTCCCCCAGCCATTTGGTTAGTGTATCATCCCTTCCCCTGTTTCTTTCCTCCCGGCCCAACCATTCCCCCTCCATCTCACTGCTCAGCCTCTGTCCTGGGACTGCTGCTGACGCTTTCTCCATCCAGCCCTTGCAGAGCATTGCTCAGCACACATTGCTCACACAGAGGTTTGCTAGAGCCCCATCAGACGCTCCCATAAGGCCAGCAGCATGTACATCACCTTCATCCAGTCCCAAAACCACAGCTCCGTTTGGTTTTTATATCAGAAATCACTGTTGGGAGCATCTTTTTGCTACATTGCCATCTCCATCATGCAAGGGTGATGGAGTCAAGTGGGAGGGCTGCGTGCACTGGGAGCTCAGCAGTGCTGCATTCAACAGTCCCCAGGGAGCCACTCTGATAAACCAGCACAGAGCAGCCCACAGAGCCTTTGACAAGATGGAAACCAAATTGCATGCAGAACCCCAATTGTCCACAGAGCTTCATGAAACTTAACAGTCACAAATTGTTTTCATATGTTTCCACCACACAAACAAGGAGAAGGAGCGCCTGGTAACGTAAGGGATGAACTTGCAGGCCCCTCAGAAGGAACGCACTGGAGGCAGAGCTGCTCTGACCCACCCCTGCTCCCAGCCTCCTGCCAGCAGCCTCCTGCTGTTGTTTTGTGAGGAAAACAAAGTTCTTGCCCTGAAACATGATTTTTCACTCTTATACAACACCATTGCAGCACTCCTCACATCACTCCGAACTAAGGTGTTCCTTCTTCAGTGCACTACATCTTATCAGCCTAAAACACACGGAATGAGGTGACTTAAAGCCAGATTCTGGCAGCAACAATCAGCCTGTGGTCATGACATGAGGCACGTCCATAGGATGTGTGGGCATGGAACAGGCTACACGGGGCAGTAGTCACAAACACTGCTCTCAGATAGGGGGTTTGGGTGGTCCTGTGTGGGTCCAGGAGTTATCAATGTATTTTCATCTCCGTTCATTGAGTGTCACTCCCCAGGAAGGCCTTAGGAAATTCCCCTCCAAACCTGGTACATGGTGGGGTAGGTTGGCCCCAAGATGCAGGGCTGTACTACAACCCTCTCCAGCAGGGAGGATGGTTCCCTTTGCACTGGGATGGGATATCAGGTGTTTGCCTCCAGCAGCGTTTCACATGAATAAATCAATCAGAGTCAGTGTGAGTCCAAGGCTGGTCATGCCCACCCTGACCAGAAGAGCTTCCCAGATGCAAACACACTTCTGAGGGGGACAAAAAATACCTCCTGTGTTTGCTATTTGGGTCTTTGGTTTTCTTATCTGAAAGAAGAAGAGATCTCCTGAAAATAAAGAGGAGTATTTGGTCTTTTTCTGAAAAAGGAAATGCCCAGCTTATGTCTCAGCCAGCAAAGGGGAGATGATTTGCCTGACTCAGTATCCAAAGGGCTGCTATGGGAAGGAATGTTATGGGGAGAGATTGCAAGGAGTGCTTCTGTTTCAAATGGGGCCTCCAAGGACCAGCTGAAGGACAGCACTCTTCTGGTGCTGGTTATGTCAACATGCACATGTGATTACATGATTTTGCCTCATCCTTCTCTGCTGAAAACTGGCATTTCCTCTCTTCTGCTTAAAATCCATGAGAAACTGTGTTCCTGCCACAAAACATGATTGAGACTGCTCATAAGAGCCACAGCCCTCTTGGTTGGCACATTGCAGAGCCACGCAGTGCTCAGAGCCAGCACAGTCCTTTTTCCATCACCTTTCTGTAGCCTGTGTGTGCTGCCCAGCAGCTCTATGAGGACAGCTGGGACACATCAGGAACACAGAGGTCTATTTTTATCTGTATCACTTGTTATCTAGACAGATGGTTTGATTTTGACCTGCTTTATTCAGTGTTTGGGCCAAAAAAGTATCCCAGTATACGGCAAGCACAGCTGAGAGCATCGGGTTGCAGCCTTCAAGGGGAAAACAGGGCTCCCCTGGCCCCCTGGAAGCACACCAGCTTCATAGTGCCTCCTGTGCTGACATGAAGCAGCAGCACAGCCCTGGCAGCTGGCCTAGCACAGAGGGAAGAGGTCCAGAACAGCCTGGGATTTCTCACGGGGAGGATTAATAACACAGAAACCCAAGCAAAGTCCCATGGACTTTCAAACACAGGTGGCCTGGTCAGGAGCCAGAGAGGGAACTGCCAGGAGCTTGAGGATGGGGATTCCCCTTGGAGAATGCTTTGCCATGGCAGTTCCAAGGTCACATGCAGCCCCTTGTAAGGTTCCTGGGCACCCACGTCAGGTTGGGTTTTCAACTCGAGCCAGGAAGGTTTTTGCTTTTGTATCCCAAGCACTGGGAAGATCCCACGGCCAGCAGAAGTGGGACTGGTACTACGGGATCTGCTCACCAGGGCTGCTGCAGAAATTGTCCCCTGCTCATCCTTGCTACGTGCATGTGCATCTGCTTTCTTCCACAGCCTCACGCTGGGAGCGCACACAGCCTTTGCTCCTTCACCATTATGAAGGATTTAGCAGGTGGTTGGAATAGAGGTGAGAACACAATTTAGGCGCTGGTGACCTGATGGCCAGGGTATGCTTGGCACTAAAAGGCAGAAGAGAAGAAAGTGAGAGTAATGGGTGATGGCTGACCCAAGTGCCTGCAGCACCTTCCCACCCCCTTCCTGGTACAGGCAGATATACAACAGCAGGGGTTCTGACTGGCAAAAAAATAATATTGACACTCTTTAGAATGCAAAATAAATACCAGTAAAGGCCACTAACAAGTAGCTTTGTCACCACTTGAATTTCTTACAATCCACTCAATTTACATTAAATTCAAAAAACTAATGTCAGGCTGAAGTCTCTGTCAGCCTCAGGCACAAGCAAAGATTGCCAACACCATTATGTTTGATCATGATGTGGCAATGAGGGGCACGGAAGTGGATCCAGCTTGGCAATTTCACACAGCTCACAGAGTGATGAGTGTCCTTGGGGCTGAGCTGGCGGGGCTGCACACAGCAGGGACTGGAGTTGAGCCAAGCATTAGGGTCCAGGCAAGAGCCCCCAGAATAAAGCCAAGCCCCATTGTCCTGGACCAGGATGACTCATTCACATCCGAGGCACGTTTGGTGAGTCCGTGTGGGATGTGGGGAACAAAACCAGAGTTCTCCCTGAAGACAAGGAGGGTGAGGAGGCAAAATGTTGAGAATGTGGGAAGCTGGTGGTCTCCCCGACCGCTTACAGCCACAGGAGCTGCTGCCCAGCAGGAGCATGAAGAAATCACATCAAAACTCTACCCAGGCATTTCCTGCCCCAATTAATTGCAATTGATGATTCCTAGCTCTGGCTGTGGGAAATGTGTGTGTTTTCAGTGGCAGAAGGAGGTGGAAGAGTGGAAATAACATAAAACTATGATTTCAGTGCCAGCCCTTACAGAAATATTTATTTTGAACTGCATTTCACCCAGAAAAGCCATTCAGATCAAAAGGGCAATTTTCATTTTGGTCAACCATTGGGGGAATTGGCAAAAATAATATATATAAAAAAGCATGTGTGAGGAAGGCCATTATATCCAAAATATTTAGGAAATACCACTTAGCAAAGTAACTCCCTTCTCCCCAGTTTATCCCACAACAACAAAAAAAGTTTTTAACATATATACATAAAGAGAACATACATATGTGCATATATGTTTCACAATGAGAGAAGAAAAATGTAATGGGGAAAGCAAGACGAAACCCCCAAAATATCTGCTATGCAGCATGAAAGATTCTTATCATTTCCCAATTCACTGCTGGCAAGAGATTAAATCATACTGCTCCAGAATTTCGAAACTAGGCAGACTTATTCCAGAGGCACACAAGGGCTCTTACAAAGCAGTCAAATATGGAGCAGACTCACTGAGCCCATGATCAAACCTTGCTATCACAATGCAAGAACACAAGAAGCAGAATTCAAATGGCACAAATTACCTCTGAGTTAATGATTTGTAATTCTGGAGTGCCTCTATTTGAAATGGTGACCTTCATGTCCAACTTCTGCTAAGGACTTGAGAAGAACCTCCTAAGCCAAAGTAACAGGGCTTTGTACAAATCCAGCAAATCCTTACAGAAATCTTGACAAATACTTTTGGCATAAGCAAACTGGAGACAAAATAAGAGGCTGAAATTTCAAAGTGAAATCCTTTTCCCTATTTCTGCAACACAGCCTAGATCCACCCTTCATCAACAACCAGTGTAACCATATCAAAGCTAGCAAGATACGCTGTAGTGAGTTAGAGTTAAGGTGCAATATTTAATGTAAATTCTATTTCAGACAATCCAATTTCAGGGATTCTGGCCTAAACCAATGGATCCCTGTGCTTCCCTGACAGCAGGAAAAGGTACAACTGGAGAGGTTTCTTGGTACAACTGGAAAGGACCCTTTCCTTGTCCTTTATTAGATTGGTCTTTCTGCACTAGTCCTCATTTTTCAAGTTGCAATGGGAACCAAGGAAAAAAGGCAACTAGCTAACCAGGAGGAAGGCAAGTAAGGAATGAGTATTCCTAAGCTGAAAAAGACAACAACAGAACTGAGTAGAAATCTTGACTCCTACCCAAGACCTCTGCATATATTACATTTTATTATAAACATTTATTTCAAAAAGTCTTCGCTTGGAGCAGATGAGTCCAGTGGATTGATCCCAGTGGAGTGGTTTAGCACCAGCCAGCCTACAATTATCCATGCTGCTTGTTTATCCTCCCCTAACATTCTGGCACATGAAGCATTTTGAAATTATACGGAGCTTCCTACTGCTCTAGGACTTGTGAAGCCCCAAAGCCAGTCATTCAGAAAAGTCCCATGTTGCTGTTTGGAATACTTTTGGTTTTATGTGTGACCAAGAGGTCTTCTCAGAGCCTTGGCTAAGGCAGACCATCTGCTCCAGAGACTTCTTTTAATGGGCATGACAATCGTACCAGTAAATATGGTCAAAGAGTCAGTTAGGCAGAAAACAAAAAAATTAGGCCAACATCCTGCAGGATTTGAAAAAAAAAAATAAAAAAAATAGAGAACATGTCTTCATTCCAGATTGCTACAAAGCCCCAGGATTTCAAGCTGTCCACAAAACGTCTGTACAAAATGTCTGAGTCTTTCAAAAAATAAACCCCAAAACACCAGCGTGTCGACACAGTCCAGTTTTAATGTAACCTACAGAAACATCTGAAAAACTGGGTGGGGAATTGTTTCAGAAAAGGGCAAAGCCTTCCAGACTGCTCCCTTCCAAGATCTCTCAGTCGTGTGGATGGGATGGAGAGCTGTTTTACTGGTATCCCACTGCAATCCCCACAGGGCACACTCAGTTCTCTGGGGAAGGACAAGTTTGCGACTTCGCTGCCCCAGTCTCCTGCAGCAGATGGGTTGTGCCCTCTGTGCATCTTTCCAGCAGTGGGGCCTTTCCTAGGTTCTGATGTCTATTTGGATTGCAGCCCTCAGTGCTAGCAAGTGAAAGAAGCTGCTCACTGTCTCAATCCTATTCTCCCCTGAATAAAGCCTTGCAGGAAAGGGAAGGGATCATTCCATTTCTTAAAGGGCAGCTGACTCCCCTCTAAATGGCCACATTCTTGTCCCACTTGCAGAGTGCAGCTGGTGCCAAACTTGGTCACAAAGACGTATTCACGGCTTTTTCCTTCCTACACATTCAGGAGTTGAAAGCCAGTTTGGTACAAACTCTCCGAAATGACTTATTCAGCAGCTGCTCGCCAGCTTCCTGTTTGCAAAGCAGTGGAGCTGGAGCCAGGGCACGAGCCCATACACTGTGCAGGCTGCCATGGGGAGACACTGCTCCTCGGACAGCCCTCAGGCTGGAGAACCTGCCAGCCATCACTGGTGGGGCTTGGTTTGGGTACAGGCCCCATCATCACACTGGATTTTTCACCTTTGCTTTTGGTTTCATCACCAAATTTGCTCTTTCTTGAGGTTGCAGCTCCCTGGGACATGTTCCAGCTGTAATGAGGATCTTTTCGGCAGTAAATAATTCCTGCTGTCTCCAAAGGAATGAAGCAAATACTCAGCCTCAAGCTACTGAGCACTGAGGGCAGCCAGCTCCTACCCTTGCCAATAGCCATGGAAGCTATTATACTCCCTGGGATCAAGAGACTGAATGTCTTGTCTGAAAACCTACAGGAAAACATTATGGGAACAAGGACAAAGCTATCCCTTAGCTCTTAGGTTCCTTTATAGCAGGGAGATTAGGCAAAATGGACAAGCTTTGCACAAAGCTTAACACAGTGCCATCTTTGCACTGGATCCTTCCTGGTACCCGCTCACCTACATCACACTTTGGAATTGCAGAGATGCCAGGCTGTAGGACTGTCCAGGTTCTCTTCAGTGGTGGGCCAATTGTTCCCAGTGGCTTGGGATAGCAGGATGTCCCTGTTTTGGGGTCACCATTGGTTAACCAAAGAGAAAAACCCCTCAGTCTGTTCAAGGAAGGTGAACAGCCCATGGGAAAACCCGTGTCTGCTGTGAGCGTGTTGATGGTAGCTCCTGTTTGCAGGGGGAGGTGACCACGAGGTTTTCTCAAGGGCAGCCTTGGGTTATGTGGGTTCTTCACCATGTGAGGCTTTAGCATGACTGCCAGCAACATGGTTTCTCCTCTCAGCTTCCAACATGGCCTTCTGCTGGAAAATGCCTGTTTGGGTCCCATACACACGCTTGCTGCTCAGGCTGCAGGGGAGAACTGAGAGCATATGCGAGTCCACTGATGTCTCTGGTAAATGACTTGCCTCATACAAGAGATGGCTTTCCCAAGAGCATGTCACAGCCTATGGGAAAGATTCCTTTTGTTACCAGATATAGGTGTGTTTCTTCTAAAGTGTCACCACCATTACAGCTCACTTCTTATAATCGAGCAAGCTGGCTCCTCATGGCCACCAAGCTGGTGATGTAAGGCAGCAAGACTGCATCAGCAGCCCCATGCTCTTTCACAGTTGTACACAGTGGAAGCTCAGGCTGTCCTCAGATGGAATTACTTTCTCAGCAGCATGCTGATATGCTGACTACAAAAGCTGGTAGAATGGATGCACAGATGATCATTTGTTGCAGTTCAGTGGTAAATGAGCTCCTACCTGGTTTCCAGGAAGCAAGGAAACCCTTCCTGTTCTTTGCGTGTTTGCCCCTTCAGCTGTGGTTATTTGTACATGAATGAAAGTGGTCATACCTGACCCTGGCTGTGGGTCATAAACACTGCTCCATTGCTTCCAAGAAATACAGAGACCTTTGAAGGTCAAGTGCTTTCTTGGTATTTTGACAGTGAGAGAGCCAAGAGTTTGGCACCCTTCTGTATTTGGGATAAAGATCAGGAAGATCTTCCTCAGAACTGAGGTGTGCAGTTACTGTGATACCAAGAAAAGAGATGGCATGGAGGAATGTTGAGCTTCCTAATGGCTGTGGAAAGGTCCCAGAGAGTTTGGCCATGAATCAAGAAAGTCTGCAATGAATTTCTAGCTTTCATAAGCATATCCTGCATGTGCACATGTATGCAATTACATATGGTCAGAGAGCCAGCATCAGAGCAGTGAAAAGAAAACTCAGTCCTTGATCTAAAAGCCAGAGGAATCATGAGATCTTCATAGCGTTAAGTCAGACTGAGAAGTCAAATGATTTCTTCTGGATTTGAAATCTATGATTGTATCACACACCCTCTAGGCCAGCCCTTAGTTATGCAGAATTAGCTAAGAGTTATGTTGGAGGGGCAGGGTCTGGGGAAACAGCCCCATGAAGCACAAGGCCCCACAGCTCTTTTGGAGCATCTCTGCAGGGCCAGCAAAGCAGCTCCACATCCCTTTGCAGTCCCTGCTCACACCTTTCCTTAAAAAGCTCCCAACCTGGGAATTTGTTCTCAGGGCAGCCCCCTGCCCCACGGACCTGCCTACACAGCCTCCACAGCAGCAATGGTGTTGGAGGATCCCACAGTTGCTGCCACCTGCACTCAGCTGCATGACCTGCCCATGGGAGTGCACAGCACCACGCTCTGCCACAGTGCGGTCCTGAGATGAGGATCAGAAGTGCCTCTGGAAGGAGCAACAATTGCTGCCAAGAGTGGATTAGAGCAGGAACGAGGAGGGATTTGGCAGCTCAGACACCAGAGATGAAGGATATGGGTGTTGCAGGCATGGAGCCGAGGCACGTCGGTGCTCACATCTTTCAGACACAGATGGCACCACTGGGACCTGAGTTCTCCTGGCCAGCCTCCATCCAGCATTTCCCCTTCTTCTCCCTGAGCTGTTTGTGCTCTCCCTTCTGCTCAGCTCTCTCTTGACCCTGCAGCTGTCTGGCTCTGAGCCACCCAAGCCTGGGCATCCTCTGGTTCGGGCCTCCTAGCCTGGGATATGGGAGCTATTACAGTCCTCTTAGATTGCAAGGTGTGGATCTCTACTTTCTGGAAACGGGCCTATCCACATCAACATCCTTTCCATGTGATTGCCATGGAGAACACAACAGAAATGTTTTTGTGCCATTACACACAGCTTAAGTTTGAATCTAGCTGCAGCCAGAGTTGTCGATTAGCAAAAGTACTTTGATGACTTGTTCGGCTGATCCACAGGGTAAGGCTCTGGGTGCCAGGCTGTGCTGTGTGCGGAGTCAGCTAGTACTGATTCTAAATGGCTACTTCCAAGGAAAAGTGCCACTGTTTCCAAAAGAAGCAATGTAAATTCTCAGCTATCTTTGGGTTTGAAAGAAACATTTAAGGAAATGTTTGAAGGACAGGAGGATCCAGCACAGCACTGGGCCCAGGAGTCCCTCCATACTGGTGAGCTGGCAAGGCAGACAGAATGTGACATCTGGTGCTGCTGACTTAGGCTCAACAAACACGAAGTCACAATATCTCATATATTTTTGTTGCACGTAATCACACCAAAGCAGCCAGCTTCTTTGGCACACCGTAGGTGAATGGTGCCGTAAGCAAGGCCAGTTTTCCATGGTATATTATATATTCTTACAGCCTTCGAATTCAGCTGAAAGGATGTTCCACCCTGGGGCTGGGCAATTACAAATTTAGCAGCTAGAGTTATATGTCCATAAATGTTTTTGTGGTAATGTTTCTCACTGCATCTGGGAAAAGCCCAAACAGGAAATCTCAGGTAGAAATGGGAAACGAAACCTCATAATTTGAGTCATCAGTCATACGGTAAAGTCAGGATTGGAGCTAACCTTAGCACAAAGGAGCTTGTCTCTGGCAGGACTTCTAGAAATAGAAGCAGCAATTTCTTCTAGTTTCCTGGAAATCTTGCATTTGAACTTGCTTTTAATTATCCTGCTGGAAAATGAATAAAATCTGACCTACTTTTGAGCAAGAGTGCCACTGGAATCAGCGTCTCAAAATAGGCTTGAGCATAGATGCTTTCTTGGTGCCCTCTGAAGCTGGTTGTTTGATGCAATGGGATAATGCCTCTGTGGAAGAGTTTCAAAGAAGGAGTTTCTGTAACTGGAGCTTCAAATAAAATTATCTGCCTTGTTTGGGGCTAAAGAGTCCACATTAATACTGAAAGGCAGTTGTGTTTTCTGTCTAAAGCTGGAGCTTGTTAAAAACAATAAAAAAATCATAACCCTGGTAACCAAACTGATGCGAAGCCACTGCTCACAGTGAAGTCAGACCCTGAAGTCAGCCCTCACAAACAGTTGCTTTGCTGGCCTTTTGAAAACAACTCTTTACAAATGTATGATTGGGAATTTGCCAGGCTGCTCCAGATACTTCCCCAGAGGTCCAGATGGTATCAGCAGACATGGAAAACAAAATATGTCATTCTTAAGTAAGATAGTTGACGTCCTGCCTTGCAGTAAAATACTGTCATTGTGTTAGTGTAGTTTGAGTGCATAACCCTTGGATTTACAGTCCTTTGCAAACACAGGGTGTTGTGCTCAGCAGGAGGGATGTGTGCAGGGCTGCATGTGTCCATGTGTTGAACCACAGTGCAATGCACCAGGGTACCCAAGCAGTCCAGTCCGTCTGGAGGAGGTGAGAGGCACTGTCCAAACCATCCCCATGATTTTCTTTAGCTTTAACAGCTAAAGCACTGTTTTTAAGAAAATCCAAGCAGCCACGTAGCAAAGGGTGAGCCTTGGGAGAGTCCTTCAGAACCCTCGCCTCAGCCTCTCAGCAGGGTAATACTGAGAGCTGTCCTATAAACATAAGTGTTTGAAATTTGCTGTTTGTTTTGGGAGAGGAATTCCAGAGAAGGGGCTTTGGGAGAAGTTGCCATTCAGTTTCACAATGAGGACCAGATTGTCAGTAATTCCTACTGAAAGGAAATTCCATCACATTTAGAAACTAATTTTGGAAAACAGAAATATTTCCATCTGTTTGGGGGTGGGAGGCAATATATGTCCTGCACAGATCACTATCCCCAGCATGGCTCTGAGCACCAAGGGTTCACTTGGAGGATGAGGGATCCTGGCTGGCTGAGGACATCTCCCAGTGCCATGGGGAGTGCATGGAGGAGATAGCCCATCAGCCCTGGGAAAAACTCGCTGATTTTGGTGCATCTGCCTTAGATTTTTGTTTGTATATCTCCTTTCACAGGCCACTGCTGGTCATCACCCCTGGTGTCCTGCTGCAGCCCCCAGGAATGCTTCAGGGGACAATGATAGTGCTGTGGAATCTCACTGCCCACCAGACTGCTGCATGCTGCTGCTTGCAGAACACTATTTCTGGCACCATCGCCAGCCTAAAACCCAAACCAGAGAGCTATAGCTGGAGCCTGCCCAGTTCCCAGAAATTCCAGTGACTGATGAGACAGGGGATTCTTCTCACACACCCACACAGGAACTCAGAACACAAAAAGCTAAATACAAATGTAAAGCTATTGGTAGGGTTACTTAGGCCTGGATGCCTGGTGAAGCTGCTTCGTCCTGAGATGTGAAATGATCTCTGGATTCTTCTCAGGAATTTGCTCGTGGGATCTAGTTTGATCCACCTTGGGGAGAAGGGGGCATTACTGAGCTAAAACGTGTCTGCCATGTTGAGAGGAGAACAACTCGTTGGGAAGGTGTGGAATCTGAGTTTCTCCAGGGAATATTCTAATTAGACACAAGCTATTTTTAGCCCATATCATATGTTGGAAGCATAACTTTAAAATTACCCTAGAGCAGCCAAGTTAAATACTGTAATAACCCTGAAAATAGGGTTAGTGAATTTAATGGCTAACAATAACATTTCTAGCAATAACGCTAAACCAGAGTCACTAACTGCAATGCTTCTTGGCACAAGCTGAATACCAGGAGGGTCAGGGAATAATCTGCAACACTTGATGGAAGCTCACAAGTCTCTTGTTCCGTTCTGCAGAAGCACTGTCATTAGCCACTGTGAGTGATGGGTGCCTGAAGTCGCTTGAATACACACTGTCAAATTGTAGAAACAAATTATATTTACAGCAGCTTCTATATTTATGAATATTACTGCAGTAAGTCTCGTAAATTATCCAGCAAACCAGTGATTATGGCTAATGGGAAGGAGGCCAGTGGCTTAGTGCCCAGAGTAGCACAAGAATCCTGGGCTTCGTCTCAGCTTGCTCTGGGACCAGGAAGGAGCAGCACCAAGTCCTCCCTGAGCGCTCCACAGTCCCTCTGTGCCATGGTGTTGAGCCCTCAGCTCAGCAGAGAGCTGTGGACCTGTAACTATAACACACTGATGAGACTGATCCATATTTCTTTCTCCTGGGTGATGTAGTATGACCTCGTATCAGGATCGTGCTTCTTGGGCTAGATACGTGCAGAAGTTCTTGGGGGAAAAAAATCCCTTCTTATTCCTAATGTAACATGCTTCTGCTATAGCAGCCTAATCTGACAGTCCTTCAATTACTTGAGCACAGGTTTGGAAAGATTCGAGTTAAACAGCTCCAAATATGCAAGTTTGATCTTATTTTACAGCCACAGAATTGCCACCTGCTTTAAAACCTTTATGCTGTCCCCTGAGGAACAGCATGAAGTATCATCCCACTGTGCTCCCTGGCACAGGGGACTCTTCACACCGGGTTCCCAGCACAGCCTGGGCAGAGATCTCCATCCCCAGGTGGGGGGCAGGCAGAGGCTGCTGGAATGGCTTCTCTCTGGCTTGCAATCTCCCACAGCCAGAGACGGTTCAAGTCCTGGTTCCCTGCAGGTATCCCTGCAGATGTGTGCAGTATCGTCATCCTCAGACATTTGGGCTTTGTCTGCCCTTATCCACGTCTTTCACTCTGCAACCCTTTAGCTGCCTTCCCACAGGGTAAAACTGGACCTAGTTCAAACCACCAGCTGGAGATTCAGCTCCCAAACCAGCTGTGGGAGCAGCTTTATTTGAATAAATTCTCTAAGACTGTCCAGACCAAAGCAACAGAGCACACTGCTTTTCTGCTTTCCTGCACCTGGCTCTCCCAAGGGCTTTGTTGTTGGGGATGCCAAAAGCCCCTGGGGATACACAGTTGGAACTGTCCACAGCAGTCAGATTTCAAGTTCCCATACATCTGACTAGGATAAAGACTGTCAATTTGCATCATCTTGAGCACAGCTGTCTGCAGAAAACTGAGATTTCAGTTTTGGACTTTTTTTTTGTTTGCTTTTTTTTTTTTTTTTTTGTCCAGGCATCACTCTTATTTATGCAGCAATCTCTTTCAAGAAGTATGACAGGTTCAGGGTGTATGAGAGGTGACTGCACAGCCAGTTGGCCTGCAGTGCACGTTTTCCATACATCCCTTAAAAATATCTGCTAGCTAATCCAATCAGCACACCTGGAACGTGCCCTTCCCCATCCATCCACGGCCTTCGTGTGCACAGCTCACAGGGGTCTCTGACACAGAAGGATTTTCCCCACACACATCATCACGAGGACCAACAAATTTTGACAGCACTGGGAGAGTTAAAGTCAAAATGTGAAGTTTTGCTTAGTTTGTTGTGGTCTGCCAGTGCAGTGCCACTTCATAATCTGCCCTGAGCACCACCTCCACCCTACAGACAATGAGGTAAAATGCTGCTCAACAACCAGTTTCTTTAATCCCTCAGGATTTTGGCTACTAAAGCCCTTTATGTCAGCATCAATTTCTCTCTTGCTGTGGAACATCTCCATAGCCCAGGTCTGAGGCTGCAGTCCTACATCTGTTGATCCCACTCTGCTGGTGTCCTCTCCTTCCCCCACAGTTCTGAAATCACCCTGACTTTCTTTCCAGTGGTCCCAAAAATAGTTTGCATGTTTTGCATTTCTAGAGACCACCCACTGCAAGTACAGTTTCTCCTGGCACCAAAGACCCAGGTGCCAAAGTCAGGGAGGGTGAAGCCAGACCCTGGGAGCACCTCGCCACTCCGTGGGAAATGATTCCTCTTG
Organism: Phasianus colchicus; assembly: GCF_987193195.1. NCBI lineage: Eukaryota > Metazoa > Chordata > Aves > Galliformes > Phasianidae > Phasianus > Phasianus colchicus. The sequence continues at coordinate 4,460,410 of NC_143451.1, read as the reverse complement.
AATGAAACCATGGGAGCGTGCTGATGGGGAAGCTCAGCTTCTCCTTTTCCTCAATGCACCAAATCTGGGGTATCTACATTATCCCCAAATAGTTGGTCCAACAATGTGCACAGCCTTCTCCTGGGAAAGGGCAGGCATACAGCATGCTGAAAGCTGACAGGACAGGCAGAGGAGTCACTCACTGCAGCATTTCCCTTCTCGTGATCACTTCGTTTATCTTTGATTTAAAGAGACTTTGTTTTTTACTTCAACCAGTCAGCCTGAGAAAAACAGTATGGCAGTGCTTCAAACTGTCCAGATAACTGCTTTCCTGAAAGCATTTTGAGGGCTCATCTTACCCACAGAAATTGCTCCAGAGAAACAGCACCGACTCCAAAAACGGATCCTACAACAAGTTCTAACCCTTTCAGCTGAAAAATGAATTTGATTCCAACAGGAACTGATTTGTGAGTGAATTTAGTGATGCCCATGTAAGATGTGTAAATAGCATGTGTAAATAACACCTTGGCTATGTGGATGTTGGTGACTGCAGCAAACACATCGAACTATTCTGCCTCCCCTGTGAACACAACAAGTCGGCTGCATTAAGGCATTCTTCAAAATTATTTCCTCACTGTAGACACAAAGAGAAATTCTACATCTGCTCAGACCAAGAAAAGCAAACCCCAAAGCCCAACTCTGGTCATTTTATCGACACAAGGAGGAATTCTGGAATTCTGACTTAACTCTAACGTGTCTTTTGTTACCCCATATCACTGTACATTTGTTAAGACTACAAGTGGCCAACCCACAATTCCAGTGGAGACACAATGTCAAGTTTTATGTGAAGGTTTAACTAGCACAGCCCACAACGTGTAGCAATGCACAGCTCCTGCTGCACTTGCAGAGAGAAAACAGATAAGTAGGAAAAAGCCATGAGCTAAGTAAATGTGATAAATTTTCAGGAAGTGGGAACAAATAAATTGGGAGCTTAGCTATTTTGAAAGTCATTCCTATTTTGTCAGTGCATATTTATATTGGCTCTGTGTTCCTAACTTTCCAGTAAAAATTCTGTTTCTCACCATGTGACAACATATTTTAACACACAGCCAAAAGCAATCCATATTCCAACTAAAGCACCATCGATGTACACGTTAGACGCACAGAAAATCTCCATTATAGCTGCTTGGAAAAGGGAGAAATGTTTCAGATCACTGCATCCAGGTGTGATTCGTATCTTAACCAGCTCCAGGACTAAGCCTGAAGGGAGTACATATGTTCCACTACAAGGGCACAAAATGTTCCCAATTGCAGTTCTTGCGTGTCTTTCTTTGCCCACCCATGACCACGGAAGGGTGAGCAGATGGGAAGAATCAGATGCAGTGTGCTAGTTAACCCTGCTGCTCAATGAGCATTAAGGCCTTTAGTTAGGGTGGGTGTGCTTTAGAAGATTGCTCATTTCTGTATAACCACCCCAGACTGTACAGAAGTGACAGGAGGATGTGGCATTGGTTATTTAATCCTGGTTACCCACACAAGGCCATCTGAAAGCTGGAAGTCCTGAAGAGTGAGAGCCCCTCCACCATCTGTGCCAGGTTCCAGGGGCAAAGCCAACACCTCCATTCTTCCTTCAAAGCCCATTAAAAACCCTTACATAGAGCTTTTCTCTTATAGTGCCAAAAGTTTCTCCTTGTCAGTAGAGAGGAATTACCACCTCAAACAGGGTAAGATCCCTTAGCAACGGGACTTTTTTCATTAATAATTAAACTACACTGGGATTTTCCCAACAGAATTTCATTGGTCAGAGTATGAATTTTCTTTTCTTGGTCAGAGTATGATTTTCCTTTTATTTTATCTTTTATTTTTTCTTTTTACATTCCTTAAGTAAAAGCCACAGCGAAGCTGCAGCACAGACCTGTCCTGGCTGAAGCAGATGTTAAAAATGAGAGAATGCTGCAGAAAGCTTTGGTGATTTACATTCAAAAGCAAACTTCACCTATATTGCAGTTATGCCTCAGGACTGCTTTTTTTCCTGGGAATATCCGAGTTCCCATCTCTTCAAAAAAAAGACATTTGTTTTCAGTGACAGTACTTGGAACTGGAACACTAAGTCCAGTGCCAAATGAAAAATTGATATGCAGAGGGTGCACCCCACTGCTTTCCAGTTCCTTGAATTCTCACCCCAGAGCCTGCACACCACTGCAGGCAATAGTCACATCAAACCTAATGATTTTCTTTCAGATTTGACAGTTCAAGAGCCTTTTTAAGGAAAAAAAAAAAATACAAACAAAAAACCAAAAAACGAGACCTCAGAGAGAAGCAGATCTTTCCCATTTTAGCTGCTCTCTGAGCAGTGAAACAAAGCATGACAGACCTCCATGTCTGATTTCCCTTTTTTTTCCATCTCCTCCTGTCCTCCTGAGGACCTCATCATGCTATCAGCTCCCCTGCTCCCTCATCCCCACCTCTACTTCCCCATATGCTACCTCCCCCCCATGCCCCATAGGCAGCATGGGACAGGATGATGGCCAGTACCCCCTATGTTGAGTGCCTGGAACACTTGGAGCAGTGCAGGGAATTGCTGAGCACTTTGTTTTTCTAATGCAGCAGAGAGGAAAATGTCATTCTAGATCTGTACCCACTACCTAGAAACTGGGTTTCATAAAATCTATGGGAATTCAGTCTGCAGAATTCAAAAGGGAAGGACACCTATATTAAGGCAATGTGACTGCATTAGGATTTCTTACCTGGGATACGTTTAAAGGTAGATGAAACAGCAATTTTAGTCACAATTACTACATTTGAAACACAAAACCCATGAGAGAAGGATCTCTGGTTCTTGTCACAAGCCCTGAGATAAGTCTCTCTTATGCAGCCTTTAGAATCTTTTCTTTTTTGTATCTACTGGGACACGCAGCTGGAGTTACCAAACACTGGGAATATCATTAACTTACACTTAAGTCAGAGCTCATCTTTTTGCTGCTAGCACTGCTACACAGGCAGCACACTCTTTCTCAGATCACAGCCCACATACAAACAGCTCTGGTCAATGATTATCCCTTGCAAAAAGCCTGTGACATCGTCCCTCCGGTCACCTGTTTACACCCCAAATGTTCTCAAGTTCTGCTATTTCAAGCTTAACTCTTCTGACCTTAGTCAACGATATTCAATCCAAGGCCTCCTTCCTATATCCTGCAAGGCAAACAACTCCAGGTCAGTTTTAGCAACCAGCGCTATGTCGTGCCTGTGGTCAATGACTAAATATGCCTACGCCCACATCTCCTAAATTTGGATGTCTGTGATAGCAAACAGCAGGGTCTGGCTGGGCAGCTCTGTTTCACTGAAGATGATTTGGGGCGTTTTTGCTCTTGAACGTTTTCTTATACCTTCAGACCATTGCCTGGATGATTTCTGACTTATCAGGAGGGACCAACAAAGCAGGATAAGCAAAACCATTGTGACTCCCACAGAATGCCTCTACAAGCAGATGAGTCAGATTACAACTCCACGAAGCAGAAGATATCTGCCTCCAACAGTGCAAAGTACAAAGCTTACAGATGGTACAAAACCAGGTCAGATTGTCATATTTCTCCTAAATATTTCACAGACTCAGCAGGTTGCAGCTCAGAGACGTCCTGGGTTGGAGATGGTATGACTGTGTTTAATGCCCCTGAACTGAGCTTCCTACCAAGCATTTACTCAAACATACAACTTGAGTCCATACATCTTGAACCCATACAACTTTCTGTATCCATAATGCCCTATATAAAAAAGCTCCTCAGCTTGTGTGTGAACTCTTTGATTCTGCTCCTTCCATTTCAGTCTTTGTTCACTGTTCCCAGGACAGTGAGAGACTGAGTCCCATTCAAGAGGTGAGCACCTGGTCTTTTTTGGAAAATGCTGTTGTTTCCCCAGGAGAGCCAGTCAGTAGGTGACCAGTCTTTATTCTAGCACACTCACACAATACAAATATCACCTTTGCAAAGTTCCCTTTGGTGGACACAAACAAAATGACTCCCTGCAGCTTTTCTGTATTTAAAGGGGTAAAGGATTACTCCTCTAAAAACAAATGTTCAGAAGCAGCTCAGCTGCATCTTAGTTTGCACATTTTTCATCTCTTAGGAGACAGTGCTAAAGCTTACCTGAACTACTCCACGCCATTGCATGCTGACATTGCACAGGTTGCAGAAAAAGCGTTATTCAGTTTGTTACCCTGACCTCAGCTCTGCTGATGCGTCTCATTTGTGCCTGCTTCTCCTCTTACTGCTCAAGCCTATGTATGCCAAAAGTGATCTGTTGCTGGTCCAGGGATTACAGACACGCTTGCATGCTTTCACAGAAGTAGAAAGCTCTGCACCATAACACCACTCTCACACTTCCTCTCCTCAGAAGAACCAGTTCAAGGAGCTGGTTTAAGCAAAAGTCTGCAAGTTATTGTACTGGCACAGTGGAGGGGAAGCTGCTCTGCAGGACAGGGACAAGAATAAGTGCCTGGAGGCAAAGAGCACTGGAAGTGACATTTTCCCTGCATCCAGTACATTCTGGGCACTCTCAGCAGATGGGCAGTGCTGGAGGTGGCTGGTAGCTCTTAGGCTTGCAAAGCTCTGACTTTATATACAAACATATATACACACATGCATACATATGTAAACAGTTCCTTCCCACTGTATTTATACGTCAAGCATGCAGTATGACTTCTCTTGATTTAGGCAACACTGAATAAACCATCTTTAACACCTTCAGAAAAAAAAATGCAGTTTTTAGAAAAGCCTGGCTGCTGGCTTGTGGCAGCTCCATCTCATGTCTCCCAACAATCAGTCAGTACAGCCAACCTTTTGGTTTCTGTCTCCAGCTTCCCACCAGTCCTGCCCCATGCAGCTGGGAGAGATTCCAGGCACATCAACACTACCAAAACCCAGCAGACTGGCCTATTTTCTATTTGTTTCTCTGCATTGAGTGATCCCATAAAGCAAAACATTTCTGTCGTGTCAGAGAACCAAAATGTCCTGTGTCCAAAACAAAAATAGAGACCCAATAAAATCCATTAATATGTTACTAAATAAGATTTGCTTGCCCTCTCTGGCCCAGAGCTGAGGTTCCCAGGAGGTCTGTTAATATTCTGTTTTCCCATTACATGCAATGCACTTGCTAGGATTCTTTGCACTCCGAGTACAAAGTGGGTGGAATGGCATCCATCATGGATGTCACCAAATTTAGAATAAAACATACACATCTGCTTACATAACAAGTTGAATGGGCTTGGTTCACAGAACTAGATATTTGATCCATGGCTCAGCTTGGGTGTGGGAGATACCAAAGTGGCTATGAGCCTTTCCCCCATCCAGTAGCTGGATAGCTCTGGTACTAATTTGAGGACCATGTGTACATACCTCTAACAGGCACTGGCTGGGAATAGCTCTGAACGAGACACACTGGGAATTGAAGCGAAGTAGGCAGCAGCAACTAAGACTGGATGTCACGGGAGGCCAGGAGTGGATGTCATAAAATCCCTATGCTGTTTGGAACTCCTTCATCCACAAGAATTCTTCAATAGGTGGCCCATTAAATTTTGCAGCTGACTTGCAAATCCTGGTGAGAGTCATGTGGCCATGGCAAGTGACTGCAGGGAACTGACTTCATGTGTCCTTCTAATTGAACACGAAATCCTGTTTCCACAAATATCACGAAAGTTTTGGCATCTTACATGGAGAAAACTTAGACATCTTCCCTTAAGCTTTCTTCTGCTTTCATGCTGATCTGCTGTCTGCACATCCTGGAAGCTGTGGGGAACCAGTTTGCAAGCACTGTACACATGCAGTGTGCCACAGAGCCCAGGACTCCAATAGCCAATGGGCTCCAAGTCATTCCTTTCAAGGAAAACATAAAAAATGCTTTTGCCTAATAGAGGGGGAAACTTCAATCTTCCCTTTAATCTCCCCAAACTAATCAGCTTTTACAGGAGGCTATTTTAGATGTCGATTCTGTAATAGCGAAGTTATTGGACAAATGAAGAACATGGTATATGCTGTAGCTTTGAACGATTCACGTTCCTCAGGTGCTAAAAGCTTGAAATACTTCCTCTGGATATGAAATAGATCTGCCATCAAAGAAGTCAGCATTCCTCACAGTGCCTGTCCCGCAGATTCCCATAGGAGAAAGTCTGCAGAGCTGAACTGGTCTGACCCCAGGAAGTCCTTTCCACATCTCTCATTCTTGCCTCGTTTTGCCTTGAATTTTCAGGATTTGCTGAAAGGCCAAATTGATGATTGTCTGTCTGTCTTTTCATACACATTCTTGGCCTTCCTTCTTAGATTAACACAACATTAAAGCTGGGATGTTAACCATGTGAGTGAGGGGGTCCAAGATGCTAACAAAGCCCTTCTGGAGAATTCTCAGAATTCTGGAGAACTCAGTCAACACTGCTTACACTGGTGTTTGTTTGTTTGTTTGTTTGTTTGTTTGTTTACATTTTCTGATTTCTTTGTTAATAACACAAGAAACTGATTTAAGACTGAAGCGAAGTGCAGCCCAGACAATAACATCTCCCCAAGGAATTCTAACTAGTGTGAGCTTATCTGCGTCCATTTTAGCAAAACAAAGTGCTGTAGAGATCTCCAATTAAAACATTCGTAACTTTTCTTCCCTTTCTTGGACCACTGATGGGAAAAGCATGAAGAAAATAAAGCAAGTGCAGGGTGTTGCATGGAGAGCTTTGGATGCAGTAACAGCTGGAAGCGAACCAAGTAAAAAACACCCCAGCAACTCCCTCCTTCCTATACTGGGAGATAACTACATCATCTCTCCCTGCAAGTTTATGAATTAGATGATGCTAAATGCCCCTCCTGCACACCCCACACAATTGGTGCAGTCCTAAGTATTGTTAGGACGTTTTACTGTAGGAATTATTTATGAACCAACAGCCCCAACGGCGTGTCTGCAGAATGCGATGAGGAAAGCTGTGTTTTCAGCCCGTGCTCCATCTGGGTAAAGCCGAAGCTGAGAATCTTCTGCAGGCCAGGCACTCCTTCAGGGAGCTGAGGGAACAATTCACGCAGCCCTCTGTAAAGTCAGCTTGTGGCCGTATTCATCACAACGTATATTTTTCCTCAGCTTTACTAATACGAAAGAGCAGCGTGTTGCAGAGGTGACGCTGACGCAAAGCCAAAAACCCACAGAACGCTTCACAAGCGAAGGAAAGCCAACAGCACGGCCGATCCTCCACGCAGGCCGCGGCCTAGCCGTGCGAAGGGAGGCGGCTCCCCGCAGCAGCCCGCCCCGCCGCAGCCCGCCCCGCCCCGGCTGCGCCCAACGGCGGCGGCGCGGCCCGGTAGGTGCGTGTGTGCGGCGCGGCTGGGCCGCCTGCAGGCCGCAGCGAGGCCCGGCCCGGCGGGGTGCGGGGCGTCACGGGGAGCCCTTGTCCTCCCTGCACCCCGGGTGGGATGAGCGGGTGTCGGTGGGCTGGGAGTTGGAGTATAAACGCGTCCTGCGGTGTGATAAGAGGCGTGATAAGCTGCTGGGCTCCTCTAAAAATTTGTTTTCTGTGTGCTGTGAGTCGGTGATGTTGCGAAGGCTGCAATGGGCACTGAGAAAAATGGTACCAGCCCCACTGTGAAGACGTTCAGGCTGGGGGGAACGCGGCCTGACCAGCTGTGCAGTAATGTGTACGCGTGCATTTTGAATAAGGCTGTGCTGTGGTTTCCTGTCACGTTGCTTCTGTTCTGCAGGGAGCTTCCTTTGGCCTGCCCTGCGTTAGGTGAAAGGCTGTGGGGTCAGTGACAGGTGGTGCAGAGATCTCAGAGAAGGGGGATCTTGTAGCTAAATGATGGAAATTCAACCACCACGCAGGTGTGTATGTGCCACAGAAGTGACAATTTGGACCCAATCAGGAGGAGAGATACCCGATCTACAGGAATGCCATCTGATTGGAAGATCTGCTTTGAAAATGCTCTTCTAAATAAGATTGCCACGTTAGAATTGAAGCTACTGTGGCGTGAAAGGGAAAGTGTTTGAGGTCTGCTGGTTCACGTCTATGTTTGACTCAGATTTTCACAGCCTTTACAGTAAGCAGTGATTTCATAGCTTCCTGGAAGCATCTCATTATAGGAGAGGCTTTAGCTTTTGTTCTTGTGTTACCTCATCAGAAGTTTTTTGTCTCACCAGTACAGCATGTGATCCAAAGCCGTGTGGGAAATTGTCCCCACTCCTCAGATCCTTTGTTGATGTAGAGCCTGAAGGCTTCGTTCTGGGGTTCTGAAAATGCTTGCTGTTGTGGTGGACATTACAGCAGTTATTTATCTTAACCTGCATTTACAAGTGTATCTCTGCAGATCATCATCTATGAAGGCTTCCAGTCAGTATTTTGTTTTCTTACTTTAATTATTTGACTGTGTCTGGTACTACAGTGCAAAACACAGACAAATATTCTCCCTGTAACCATACAGATTAATCCCAAATCACTAAATGTAGGAAATCTTTCCTCTGAAAATAGAAGAAAGGCACTTTCTCACTCACAGACACAGGTTCATAGCACGTGTGATTCAACGTCCCAGTTGAATCTCCTAGAGCAGCATCTTAGCTGTTACTGAGTTTGTTTCATGACTGATGGCAAAATGTGATTTTTTGCATCTGGTTTTGCTGGAGAGTTCAGGCTGTTTGTGCAGGGTTTCAATACTAAGACCTTTCTTTGAGTAGCTGGCCTGAAATATGGAGAAAATTATCTGTCCCATATCCCTACCTGTCAAAATTTTCTCATAGGACTTCAGATATGACTCCTCTGTAGGACTGGGTATGCAGCAGATCCTTTCTCTGGGTGTGAACTCAGGAGGAACCATGAAAACCTTCTGCTTCTGTGCTTATGCAGGGAGCAACTCCAGGATTTTTCTGTGGGTCCATCTTTGTGCTCTGTGCCTTTCCTCCTGGTTCTTAAGTTGCTGTGCTTCAACAGATGCCCTTAAGTGGAACTCTCTGGATATTACTTGGATGTTTGAGGGTTTCAGTCACCAGGTTTTCCTTTTTATCAGTGCATTAATGAGAGAGACATCTTTGGTCATTCAGTGAACTTTACAAATCATGAGTGTTTTCAATGTCGTCATGTAAGCGGAAAAAAATTACTCATAGTTTTTGGATGATTAGCCAAATACTCCCAGAGGACATTTGGTGCACATAATGTCGATGTACATCAGAAAACGGAACTGCCTATCAGTGTTTGTGGCCTCACTGAATGCTGCTTGATAATGGCTTGGTTAACTCTGGTCTCTGGGGACTGAGCTAACTAACATCCGTTGCCAGTATTATACTTAACTTGTGTGCTTTCATTTCATGCAGCTTTGTCACGCTGCTAGAATGGTGGGGAAAAATTAGAATAGAATAAAGTGACTTGAGAAGATCAACCAAAATTAAGTGGAATTTTGATGAGGGATTTTTTTTCTTCGTGATGTTTCATTGCTTTCTCTCATTTTGTATCTTCTTTGGTCATCACAGAAGGATGATTGTGTTTCACTCTGAAAAGCTCAAGATGTCCAGCAGACAGTAGGAGCATAGACTGGAGCTGGAAGGACTCCGTGCAGGAAATGACATTGCCAGACCTACAGAGCACTCAGTAAGGTGTATACAATCATTGTTCGTTTATTTTACCATCCTTTGGAGGTGTTAGTAGGATTGCAAATACTATTAAGGTCTGTCTCTGAAGAGATTGATGTAGTATTTGTGATTATAGTTATCAACCCCTGCCTGTACTCTTCTTTCAGGAAGGTTTTTCAGCCTCTTCTCACGCTGTTGTCCAGAGAGGTGGCTGCAGCCCTCTGGTTCAGTGTGAGCAACTCCTGCCTCAATAAGATGGTTCCCATCCTGAACACTTTGTGCAAAGATAGGAAAGAAGGTGTGAGTAAGTAGGCAGCCCTTCCAGTGAGTGGAGGTCACCTCTAGAGTGGTGCAAGGATGTGCTGAGCAACATTTTGCAGTGACCTGGAAAAGGGGCATGGTGCTGACTGTCACAGTGTTTCCAGCTGGTTTAACATTATTTTAGGTGGTGAAGAGGAAGGGTGACTGGTGAATTGTAAATGTAAACTGATTCAGGTGGCTTTTGAAGCTGTAATTACTACTTCTATGATGCTTTCTTCTTCAGTAAAGAAGGCAAGGCATACTTTACCATGTCTCTTGCAAATACAAGAGGCCTATAGGGAGAACCAAACTGCATTTCTGAGAGGCAGGTTCATAACTCCTTAAGGGAACGTGTAGCAAAGTGTAGGTAAGTGATGGTTGTTGCAGCGTGGTTGGATGGTGTTACCTTGGTTCAGAGGATCACTAAAGGATAAAGAGAATAAAGCTCATGGTTACTAAGTACATAAAGCTGTGCCTTCCTCAAAGGTTTCTGGCCAGAGATGTGGAGGATGCTTGGAGAAACACTGTGTGTTCCTTCTATTTTTTCCTTGCCTTTTGACCTGTGATGAGAGCAGGCTGCAGGAAGAAATGTCCTTTGGTTTTGCCCACTGTGCTATTTGTATATACCCATATAAAATCTATACAACTGGGAATTGTATAAGGAATTGTTTCCCCAGAAGTGGCAACGTAGTCTTGCATACGTTGCTTCATCATGTGTGTGTCGGGAACATCTGGCAGCTGCAGGTATCTGGGCCTTTGAGCTGAGAGTATATGCAAATTACTGATGCAATTACTTTGTCTTATTGACTACACAAGGAAATACCTACCCATGCTGTCTTCTTATAAGGATTAAAGAAGTCTGTGTAGACTCTGTTGTCCTTTGTCTTCAGGGGGTGTCTGCTGCTGAGCTGTATTTGTACATCAGTTTCAGTGTTTCTGATTCTGGCTTACAGGGGCCCTAAACAATTGCCTGAGAATAGACCAGCAGGCCTGAACACTTCAGGTACTGCACAGAGCTGTTCAGTTCTTAATCTTTCTCTTCTGACTTCCCTGCTTCTTTATGTGTGCACACAGGTGCTTAACAACTTGCAGCTGGTTTGGTTACAACAGAATTAGTAAAAAGTGATTGAATCCACAGCTGGTTCTTATTTGGGACACACAGTCTCAAGGCTGTGGGATTTGTCTGCAGACCTGCATATGAAGAGATGGAGTCTCTTACTTCCCAAATAAATATGGTTTGGGTACTTGAAATGCACTGATACCTATGGTGTGTTTTTTCGTATGCAAGAAGGGATTTGTACGTACAGGTAACATCCTTTATAGAAAAAGCAAATAGGCTTCAAGGCATAGAGTTTTATGTTTTGTATCGGGGCATGGACAAGCACAAAGCATGCATTGGGGCTTTTCTGGATTTCTGAGACAGTACTGCATTCCCTTCACTCTGTTATTGCTTTTAAAACAATCACATGTTGTAGGCTCTGAATTTCTCATGATTATAAGGCAGTATCCTACTTCTGCCTCTAATGAGAGGTGAAGATGCTGAGGTCTGTGTGGGATCAGCCTATAGCAATGAAATTACAAGTGCCCTTGGGCTGCCAGTGTAATGTTTGTGTAAGAACACTTGTATCTTCTAAGAATGACTTAACTGCAAAGGCAGTAGGTGTCAGGCAACTCAGATCCTGTTTCTGATGCTGCATTCCATAAAAGCACAAATTACCAATTGAGTTCATGCTCTGCACAGATTGCTTACGTTTTCAGCATGTCTTCATGTAGTTCCAGTTAATGCTGTCAGAGAAGCCTGGAAGTAGTTTTCAGCAGGAAACATTCACTTGGTTGACTTTTTAGAAATTAGCCTGATATGGAGAAGTGTTTCTCTTTTGTCCCTTCCTTCCTAAACTTTCTGCTATTCACATTCTCCTTCCCAGACAGGACTCATATTTGCAAAGGCCATCAGGCAATTTAGTCTGAGGAAGGTAAGTGGTTTCTAGACATTTTTAGGAGTTGCCACAAAGTGAAAGCTATAGTGCAGAGCAGAACACCTGACATGGAGTTGGCAATTCTATGGCAAGTCTCTAACATCACTGAATTATTGCAATACAGAATGCAGATGTTGCACTAAAATAGCTCCAACCAAAGCTGGTTGCAGTCTCAGTGCTAATCCATCACCCTCAGCTTCTACATTGTGCAGTTAGCCAGCAGACATTTCAAAGAGCTTTATAGAATGAGTAAGTTTGTTCTTGTTTGACAAGAGTAAGAACTGCAGCACAGAAAAAGATACACGAACCTTTTGAAGCCAGCACAATGGTGACAAACCTCGAAGAACAATTTCAGGTTATGTAGTTGTCACAAATACATTCTGTAGTTTGGAACACACTGTTCTTCATCTCTTTGGTAGGTGAGCTGAAGCCTTACTTTGTGGAGGTCTTAGTACAATCATTTCTGCAGCATGACAAGCTTGACTCTGACTGTAAATCAGGCATCTCCCAGCTCCAGTGTTCTGTGTCCCATGGAGATTTGGATTCTTACCCATTACATCACTATTTAAAATGATTGATATGTCACTTCTGTGAACTTCTTGAACCAGCACAATTTTAGAAGTGTTGTCATATTCTCTTTTGCCTGCTTAATAGATTATTTAAGTTCTCAGTAGAAAGAAGATGGTACGGGTTTACCTTTGCTTTCATATTTCCTAACCTAACAGTTAGCAAACATATTTTTACTGCTACGTGGATCAGAGTTTATTGTTATCTTAAGCCCTTAAAAGATGAAAGCTCAAACTGCAGTATTCTGTTTGCATGTCTGTACAGCCCAATATTTGCCTAACCTGACGTAAATCCAGCTGAATATGTCACCTGCTCCTGTGCTTTGCCTGGACTGTCTAATCAGTAATACCTTGCAGAGCCTTTGTAGAGGGATGTGTAAAAATAAGAATTTGTGGAAATGAATTATTTTAAACTAATCTTTACATTTCCAAATATGTTTGCATTTATTTCCTAGAACTATGCCAAGAAAAAGAAAGCTGTGGGCTCAGTTAAGCTCCCTCCAAAGCAACTCCAGCATCCCTGCTTCTGATGCCTTGAAGAGCCCCACCACGACTCTTGATGGGAACTCTTCTCCAAAAAGCAGCAAATATTTTGTAACAGAGAAAAAACAATCTTCCCAACTTGAAGCAGATTTCTTTAACCAGCCCTGTATCAGCCTGGCCAAATCCTTCCTGGGACAGGTAAGACATAACACTGACGTTAGCTACCACATGCTGCACTACAGTAATAATTTAATGTAAAGGGATTATCTTTTTTCTTTTTTTTTTTTTTGCAGTTTGCCTCTGGGGCTTTGCTATTTCAGGAGTACTGTTCTCATTATTTTTCTTGTAAAATTCTGGTTAAATTGAAGACTAGTTATTAAATCTATTTTGGATGTAGTCACAGAGGTAATTTTTTTAGGCTTAATTTACTGTCGCACTTCAGAATTAGTTTATTTTTGTGGAGTTTCTCCTTTTTTTCTGGTTTACTGAATTACACTTTGCTATTTGTGGTTTGAAGGTTTTTTAAGGCCAGTTATTTTCCTTTCAGGTACTTTCTTTATTTGTTCTTGGCTTCTGCTTTTCCCACTGGAAAGTAATGCTGTGCAGCCAGCATCATTTCCTTCTCTACCTCCATTTGATTATCTTGTGATGCTAATAGCAGGTCCTTGGCCTTTTTTGATTGATATCCACTGTCACAGTGTACTGACATTTTATTCTCATCTGGCAGTTCAGCAGCCTGCTTGATAATTTCCTTTATGCTGCCTTGTATGCTCTACAAGTTTGATCTACCTTCTTTTATTTTTGCAGTTCTGAATAATTCAGGCTTACCAGTAGAGATGGTGCTCACCTCTCCCACATTATTAACAGAAACATGTGAGGCAGCATACGCCCTGGCATGGAGGCCTCTGGGACTCCACAGCTCTGCAGTTAAACTCTATTCATTCTGAAACCTGTTCATGAAAGGACCTCCTCCCTTATGCCAACGCAGAAATGTTGAGAAATCTTTGGATCCTGCCCTTGGGAGAAGGGGAGCTAAACTGTGTCTCTTCTGCTCAGTGAGTCCTTCAAAAAACTCTCTTTTCATTTCAGAGAGTTCCTCCAGTGTTGTCCCTGTAAAAAGTTTGAGTCTGGGACCTTCTAAACACAATTGCAAAATGTGTTTTAGTATCAGTGCTGTGATCTTACCTTCTCTGAGTCCTCTTTATATTTTTATTACCTGGAGGGTTAAGAAACTTCCTGGGTTCTCTTTACTTTAGATACTTCGAGAATTTGTTCCAGTAACTTTGTTTTGGCCTGTATCTCTGTATCTACCATTGGTTTTACTTCTGGAGGATATTGTCTTGCATGTGATGGACACCTTTGCTCTGCTTTGCTCCCGCTGTGTTTATTTTTGGTCTTTCTCAACCTCTCTCTTATACATCAAATGTATTTTTTCTCTTTATAGACATCCTGCTAGAAGTTTGCCTTTCCTGCTTTGACTTCTGGCTGTCTCTTTTAAGTTCATAACAAGCTTCCTTGTTTTATGTAGTTTCCCCTTTTTGCTGATAAGCAATAATGTAACAGATTATTTTTGGACCTTACTTGTGGAAGGACCCTGAATTTTATGCTTCATGGTCATGACACAAAATTGTTTTTCAGTGCTGAGTCTTTGGTGAAGAGTTTGGATCAGTTTGAGAGTTTTGTTTTCTCTTGGGAGATCCCTGATTATTGACTCTGCAAAGTACTTTTTGGTGTCTAGAAAATACAGTCCGTGTCCCATCCCACTGTGAGATTTTCTTGCTGTGTATGAAGGCACCTGAAGCTGTCCACTAATGCATTTTTTGGTGTCTCAGTGACTTTAACATCCTCATACATTCATCTCCCTAGGCAGATAATACTTTACTCCTATTTCTATCCTTTTCCTATTTAGGCCTAGAATTACAAATCAGGCAAATTCATTTTAACATTTTCTTTCAAGTATAACTTATGTTCTCCTGTGACCCAATCTATGCTCTTGTTTTCATATAACTGCATTGGTAGTTTTAATATTTCGTTATCTTTGTTCTACCAGATCTTGGAGGTGCTTTCTGTACTAGTATTACTTATTACATTTAACTGTTTCAGCTGCAGATATTTTGTCAGAAGAGTCAGGGAAATGCCTGCATACTCTTAAAACTGTAACGTTACCACTGCTTTTCACTGTACTGAAAGAGCAGTTTGGCCACGTGGGTGTGCTTTTGGAGTATTCACATGCAGCAGTACTTTTCTGAAATCATTGTTTTTCACAACAATAAAATACTGATGATTTCAATTAATTGGGAAATACTGTGGGGAATGCATGAGATGCAGGAATTGCAGCTTTGTAAGGAGTTTGCTCATTGTTTTGTTTTCTTCAGGAGAATCTTTTCAGAGATTGTGGCTGTTTATTTTTCTTTTCCTCATCTACTTGGTTTTATTTAAGGAGCTGGCAGCAAGGAGGAGCACACTGCAGTAACAAAGACCTGCTTTTTCTGCCTGAGGCCAATTACCAGCTCTCCTGCACTGGTCCTCTGTGCGGTGCAGAAAACACAGAAACAGCACTGATATTTCAATTATGGTTATCTCTAGAGTTAGGTGCCAGGACTTTTTTGAAACACCTCCAAGGGGAGAGTCTATCCAATCACAGTAGTTATTTAATTAATGCTGCTGTCATATTTCTTCTGATTGAATGAATACACCTTCATGGTGCTTTATATCAGTGGTGCTTTTTGCCTTAAGCCGCTTGCTGTTCTGGTGGTTTGGGGTGAGAATGCAGAAAAGAACCACAGAAGCAGTTCTGTGGGCTGTGGAGATTGCTGCTTTGTTGTACATATGGTCATAAATTAATTCTGTATGATACTGCCACAGCTATGCACCCCAAGCATTTTGCTGGGTGAGTGATAGGTAGAAACTTCTTGTACTGGGATGTGGTCCAGACAGATGAAATTGGAATTGTTCATGCTAGCTTACAGCCTGCATTCAGAGAGTGAGAGGAGAGTGGGCAGTGCCTTAAGGGCCCTTTTTCTGATGACTTTGCTTCCAGAAGCCTTGTGCTCTGGTTACTTTGCACAGGGGGCTGTTGCTAACTGATGCCCTCTGACCTCTGTTTCAGATTCTAGTTCGCAAACTTCCTGACGGCAGGGAACTCTGGGGGAGGATTGTTGAAACAGAAGCTTATCTTGGTGGGGAAGATGAAGCTTCTCACTCAAAAGGTGGGAAGCAAACTCAGCGGAATGCAGCAATGTTCATGAAACCAGGAACTCTGTACGTGTATCAGATCTATGGGATTTATTTCTGCGTGAACGTTTCCAGCCAAGGTGAGTTGAGGCCAAAGCACATTCAGTGCCTATGTGTCAGCTTCAAACACTATGAGCAGGGCCATCTCTGGCTACACAGCCAGGTGGGATTTTGGTCCCAGCTGCGAGATCTTTGAGCTGTTCAGATGCAGAAATAAAGATCAAGGACTGGAAGGGTATCTTTACAGGATGGTGCTTTCAGTTTGGATGAGCTGAGCTGCTGCCTTATCCGTGTGATGCAGTGCACTTTGTTCCTTCAGGGTGGTGGTGTGAAAGGAAACTTGCAGTCTAGTGAAAATCTAAATCTTGGTGTCCACTGTCAGGAGAAGAAAGATTTCTGTCTCCCTCCTTTATCCCCAGAAACTAAATGCCAAGGAAAACAAAAAGGTCTAAGATGTCTGAGCATTATTATCTGAGTTGTTACAGAAGCTTTTTAGCTGCTTTGCTGTATCTTCAAGAAAAAAAAAACTAAAAAAGAAAATCCCAAAAGCAGGCTGTGACAGGATCTGTAATCCTCCTTTACTGCTCTCATGATAATAAAAACCAATCCTTAATCAAATAATTCCCCTTTTAACAAGCAGGTGTTGCTTTCCTTACAGATCATAGCTTTTGCCTCAGAAAAAGAAGGTGTTGGTTAATTAGATACCTTGAAATTGCAGTATGTGTTTCTTAAACACTGATTTTGTTTGAAAAATCTCAAAAAATTCTTTTCCACCATTTCCAAGATACAGCATATTGTATATTCCACAGCAGAATGCATTGTGATGATGACCATTAGCCCTCTGGTTTTAGCCTTTGGAAGGTAGCCAAGCAGAAAAACAGTGCCAGGTAATAGTGTGGGGGAAGAGCCTGTCTTCCTAAGTGAAAGTCTGGAGTCTGATGGATGAACACATGTGAACTGCATTACCATGTCTCTGCCAAAGCTGTTCAGATAACGAAAGCAGAATGATTCTTTGTTCAGAACGGGGCTCTTAGCATTTGAAATACTGGCAAATAATAAAGGGAGGAAGGGGGAATCTTTGTGTACATCACTGAGGTAAAGCTGAGTCCTATGGGATTTTACTGCAAGAGGCCTTCCTGTTGCTGCTGATAGCCATGTGGTGTATCTCTACATTGCTTTGAGGAGAAATCCTAAATGATAGCAAAATATACCCAATGTCTCAGTGCACACGAATCCCACAGCACATCTTGGTGCTGGCAGCAGAATCATCTTAGCACAGAGAGCCTTCCCAAGAGCTGAGAGGCACACTGGGCTTCCCTCACTTCAGGAAGGCAGTAATTGCTGGTCGAGCTTCTCTTTCACTTTGCTGTGGTTTGTTTCTCGGGAGTTTGCCAATGTGAGCATTTTGCTGCCAGACCTGAAGTAATCTCTTGTAAAATGGGGATCCCGGTGATTCTGTACCCAGACGTGGGGTCACACAGCGGGGATCCCAGACTGGGACTTTGAAGGAAGTGTTTTGGGAACAGTGAGTCAGATGGGTGGAGAGAGGAGAAAATTTTCTTCTCTCCAGCGGCCAAGAGCTGTTTCCAAGAGTGAGAGCTGGAGTCAGTCCAGGGAAGGAGAAGCGAGCAGTGCAGTGCGGGTGTGGGACTTCCTTATCGTTCTGTAATTCCTGACTGCCCAAGGACAGAACCAGCCTCTTCCTTCTTGTCAGATCCCAGCTTTTAGCTCTAAATCTACTCCTTACATGGAGCGACTCTGCTAGACGTGGGAGGGCAATGTGTGGTGTTTCTGAGCTGGAGCACAGGACAGGCACTCCTGCCAATAGCATGGCAGCAGCAGTGTTTGTGTCAGGCAGCTGCTGAAGGCAGGTAGCCCTGGGAGCAAGCTGGGCAGGCTGCACAGAGAAGCTGCATAGAGAAGGCTGCACAGAGAAGGCTGCAGCACTCTAGCAGGCAGGAGGTGAGCCAGAAGAATGTGGCTACTGCTTAGTAGTTAAATAAAACTGATGTGCAAGCACACTCAGGAGGTGCCAAACGTCCACCTATGGAGGAGTAGGCAGAGAAAACAGAATCTCATTGTGGCATCCCTAAGCTCCTGTCTTCCCCTGGCGGTCTTGCTCTAACTCTCATCTGTTCTGCACGTAGCTAGAAGGAGTTGGAAAGCTTTCCAGTGGAAATGCTCACAGAGCAGCCAGAGACAAATGCCAGGTACCCTGCTACTGCTGCGTGGGGGTCTGGGAGCGCTGCAGCTGCTCTCAGCATGTGCCTTTATTCACATCAGCTCACAAGGACACTTGAATTCAAGTGCCCACAGTTTCTACTTGCATTTGTGATGGATGAGGGCAAGGAGTGTAATTAGCCATTCTCACAGTTGGAGCTGGTGAGAGCATCCCAACGTGAAGGATATTTCTGTGTGCATGGATGAAAAGCAGAATTAGGACGTGGAGGATGTTCTTAAAAATCTAAAATGACCTTTGAGCTCTAAATAACTGTAGCAGCTTTTGGCTGCCAGATTAGCTTCATTCCCTTCCTTAGCAAAGGGAGTGCCTGCAAACAGATTGTGGACAGCTGTTGGAAGTGTTTGTTTCATGGAGCTGCGCAGAGGGCAGGGGGGCTCTGTGCAGTGCAAGGCAGTAGGCACACCTGGCAACAGCAAGAGATCGGGCTTTCAGTTTGTGAGCTGAGAGCAGCTTGTTGTGGCATTTGTACAAAATAGGAGAAGGATTCTATTTTGGGGAATTGCGGGTCCCTGGGGATCTGCTGGGCTACAAGAGCCTTTGCCAGGCTTGAGCACAGCTCCAGATGTTGGAGGCTGGAGAGGGAAAGGAAGTCCTTGCAGAGCAGCATCCCCAGTGCTGAGGCGGAGGGGAGGAATGCCGTGGGCAGCCCCGCACAACAAGCACTGTGTGGGGCAGCACACAGGCTGCATTGCCAGGCCCTCACCTCTCCCACTCAGGGTCAGAAGAAGACCTTCCCTGCTTTCCGATGGAAAATACTGGACAAGTATTTCTGTCCCACTTGGGCTGGAAATCCTCCTTGCAAGGGATTTTCTCTGCTCAGAGCTGCGTCTTTGCTTCACCCTCACCAAAATGAGGGGGAGCAGCTGGTCCCAGTGGCTGTGGGGAGCCATAAGTTCCTAGGCTCCTTCCTGGCAGGGTGATGAATCACATTGGAGAAGAAAATAGGACTTTTCTTCATTTTTTGTCACAGATGGGGCTGTCTCTGCTGAAGTGATGCTCCCAGGGCTGTGCAGCCCCCTGCTACCCCAGCGCCCATCTCACAAGAGCTTCCCTGGCACGAGGATGCTGACCTCGCTCCTCTGTACCACCCAAGGCCATGTTTGTCACACCCACACCTCAGCCTGTCACTTGGATCAGTAATGCTTCCACCCAGGGCTCCTTCAGAGCAGCCCAGCTGCTCCCCAGCCCACAGCTACATGCCAGAAGCCCTCCTCCAGTCCAGCTCTGCCTCGTTCTGTTGGCAGCATCTGGACTTCTTTCTCCTCTCATTTGCTGGCTGGAGACCTTATCATCAGAGTTTGTTATAAATCCACTGGGTTTGGGAGCAGCTTTGGATAGTTATGCCAAAACTGAACCATATGTGTATTTATTCCTCAACATCATGGTGATATAAGAAAAACCTCTTGCCCTTTGGCAAGCCTTGGAGCTGCAGCTTGGCCTAGGAACATCAGGAAGTGGGGCTGGGTGAGGACAGATGAACCAAGGACACAGAGCTGTGGGATGCTGGACATTCAGCATAGGGAAGTGAGTGCACTGACCACGGGTTAGCAGCCTGAGGGAAGCACAGGCCCTGTGGCTGGATGCTGCAGGCAACTCCCCGCTCTGCCAGGAGCAGGGAATGCAACTGAAGTGCTTCTGCTGAGATGTTCCTTCTGAACAAACCTGTACTAACATATGGCTCTTTTTCTGCACAGGGGAAGGGGCTGCAGTCTTACTGCGCTCTCTGGAGCCTCTCCAGGGTTTGGATGTGATGAGGGAGCTGCGCAGCACTTCAAGAAAAGGATCTGCAAAGCCACTGAAGGACTGGCAGCTGTGTAATGGGCCTTCCAAGCTCTGCCAAGCATTTGGGATTGATAAGGCTTTTGACCAAAGGGACCTGACTCAAGATGCAGCCATCTGGATGGTACCTGGACAGGAGCTGCCAGGGGAGCAGGACGTGGTAGCCACGACCAGGATTGGCATTGGGAACAGAGGGGAATGGTCACAGAAACCTCTCAGGTTTTATTTACGGGGAAACAAATTTGTGAGTGTTGTAGACAAGAAAATGGAACGAGAGATGGCAGCAATGGAACCCATCTCTTGCAGCTGATGAGTCTTGCAAGTGTGCCACCAATCAGGACTTGAGCTGTGCTCTTTAGGAGAGCCTCAAGCCATGTTGGGGCAGCAGCAAGGGCAGCTTGGAGGTTTTTAACAATAAACATACTTTATTGTAGCAAGGTGGAACTTTATTCATGGGGCAGACTGGAATGAATCTCCCAGCCAGAACTGAGGTTGGATTTGAGCACTGGGAGCCATTTTCTCTCTTGTGAATGGATCCAGGCTCTGGTAAGGTGGATGACTAGTGAAAGCTCACCACTTTGACCTGCTGTGCTGCTCGCCTTTGTGCTGGCCCCCAGGAGAGGCCAGAACACTTGGTTTCTTCAGTATAATGCCAGAAGAGTGGGTGGCAGTAGGGCTGAGAGAAACTATGAGAGCTGGATTTGATCAGTCTGGAGATGAGGAGGAGAAAGAACGATCCTGCTGCTGACTACAGCTGCCTAGTGGGAGGGTGCAGAGAAGGCAGAGCCAGAGTTTTGTCAGAGGTACACAGGGACAGGATGAGCTGTAATGGGCACAAGCTAGAAAACAGGAAATTCTCATTAGCTATATGGAAAACTGTTTCACCATGAGGGTGGTCAAATGCTGGAACTGGGAGCAATCAGACCTCCACCAGACAACTCCTGAATGACCTGATGTAACATTTTCTCTGAGCAGAATTTGGATAGAAGACCTCTAGAGATCCTGACCAACCTACACTATTCTATAAAATCCAGTGAGTTTTTCGCTTTGTTTATTTTTCCAGCTGCCTTTGAGACCAGTTCAAAGTTTACGAGTGTGGGAGCCTGAACACAGAGAAAGAACCAATGCTGAGATCTCTGCCTCACAGTTCTTTCTGCAGAGCTGCAGCCTGCCATGAAGTACAGAGGGAGGGAAATAATAGGATTCAGGGGAGAATCCATAGAATTGCAGCCATGCTGGCAGTTTGCCTTGCACATGTGGCACCAAGCCCTGCAACTAGGCCAAACAGTTGCTTGGATCTCAAGTTAGCTGCACACTTTTCCACAGACAGGTGCTCCCTGCCTTACCTGTGCTGTGTGCTATGCTGCACCAAGCCACATCTTGCAGAAATAATCCACTGCCAGCCTGGTGGTACCCTGTGCTGTGCCCCAAGCAGCCCCTGGACAAGCTCTGTCTTTTCACAGCTGGGTGACAGCCAGCAGGCAGCTGTCCTGCCCATTCCAGACAGGGATTTCTCTCCTCATTTGGGATTCTTGTGCAAGAAAAAGCTCAAGTTTTCAAACCCCTTGACCCACCCCTTCTGAACAGATCTTGCCATGTCCAGGTCATTAACTCACCTTCAGATTCAACTGGTGGGGACTGGGTGGGCCGCTGTTGTGCTGATTTCAGCTCAGGCATCACTTTTGTTCTTCTGTAACATCCCTGCTTGCAGCTGCAGGGAAGGCTCTCAGAAGGGACTGTGCTGAAGTAGCTGCCATCAGGTATCCAGTGCGCTGCAGGCCCTGTGCTGTTCCTTGCTGGCTGCAGGTAAGTTGCACAATGCTCACGTTTTTACCCCAAGTTGTGTGGGCAAGTGAAGCCCCTCTCACAGTCCTGCAGCTCTGGGAAAAAGCTCCAGCTTGCATGTGTGTGGAATAAGGGAAAGTCTGAATGAGGAACCTGACTGTTTTCACACACCACACACCCCTGAAAGCTACCACCATGGAAGCAAAAATCTCCCCACCCTCCTTGGGTACAGAGCTGTGCAGACACTTTGGGCTTTTGCTTGGTCTTTCCTTCCTGAGCAGAGCAGCAATTGCCAGTGCAGCTGCTTTGGCTAGGCAGCCCAGCCCTGTTGCACCATCATAGCTGGCTTAAGTTCATGATGCAGCCAAAAAGAGTGGCAGCTGTCCATGCTGCTGCCTCTTGTTGTAGCTGAATGAGGATTGCTGGACCAGATCATGAAGCAGAGCCATGTACATCCCTGTACATTGTTTTTCATCTGGACAGCTTTAGTGCTGGCCAGCTCCCTAATCTGCTTCCCTGCAACCATAGTGGGACAGAGCAACAAAGCAGGCCCTAGAGGGGCAAGCGTGACTGCCATTAGTCTGCAGCTTTGGGGAACTGATACAACGCTGCACCTGCAGCACAGCCAGCCAGCTTCAGTCCTCCTCAGAGCCAACCAAATTCCTCCCACCACAATTTGAAACAGACCTGCAAATCAGCTAACAAATGGGCTGCCCAGTGACAGCAGTGCCCCCACAGACACTGTGTAATAAGGGTCCTGGGGAGAGGAAAGCTGTAACAAAGCGAGCAAATCATTTTCATTCACAAAACTGTTTACTTGTGATACTTTGCATTCCTATTTATGTCCCCACTGCTTCCAGAGAACAGTGGTCAGACAGAATTAATTCCTCAGTACCCAGGATCGTTCCCCTAAAAGCCAGGCCAACTTCACTCTGTCCTTAAGCAGAGGACAAGCAGTGAGGACAGGCTGCTCATGAGCAGTGCCCACTGCTAAGTGGTGGTGGAGAACAGGGAAAGACCTCTGGTGCAAAGCATCCACCCACACGTCAGTAACACTCCAGTAAAATTCATGGACCACTCTCACCTATCTCAATGAAGGAGCAGTGCCAGGGAAGGTCTGCGAGACAGCAGCTCCTGTGCTGTGAGCGTGGCATGGCACAAATCAGGCTGCCCTGCAGTAGGCACACAGCCCCTCACACAGAACTGAGCTGTCGCATAGGGAGGTGTGAAATGGAGGCACGGCAGCAGAGTGCCTGCTGTATGCCGTGTGCTGAGAAGGAACTGGATTTCTCTCTTTTAGGCATCTTGTAGAATATCAAGAGCGTGGCAGGTTTCCACTAGCAGTCATTTCAAGAGGGACTGAAAAACTGAAATGACTGGGTCCTCGTGGCTGGTCACCACCAGCACGCTGCGGAACTTGTCGAACAGCATCAGCAGCTGCGAGCGCCGCATGTTCTCGTTGTACATGATCTCCTCCAAGTGGTGTCGGCCTCTGAAGTAGTGAAGCAACCTGCAGAAAGGAGAGCAAGGAAGGCGTGGGCCAAAAGCAAATGCATGCAGCAAGAACTGGTACTGTCACCCTCCTGTTCCTCTCCAATTGGACAAAAATGTGGAGACGTTCGGGTTGTGTCCTTCATTTATGTGCAATGTGAAATGAATGAAATCTGCTCTTAGCTCAGGCATGCCTTGCACACAGAATTCCCCTGGAAAAGCAGCACGGGGACCATTACCCACCAAATTCTCATCTCCTGAAGTACCCAATTCCTATCACACTCACTTGGCTTCACAGCAGCTCTCTGGATGGATGCCCTGCTCCCAGGCTGGCCTGATTGGTAACAAGAAAACACAGCCCTAGGGTCTTGCAAAGGTACCACAAGGTCTCTTAGCCTGGTGCATTTCCTGAGATTGTCAATAATTCTAAAAGCAAGAGTTAAAACCAAGAGGATATTTTCGCCCACAGCAGTCCATTACATGGTTGGTATTGGCAGGTAAGCACTGAGGTTGGATGAGTCTGGGGGTGGGGGGAGAGGCTGCAGCAGGGAGATGGAGATTTTAGGCACAGGCACCTCACAGACGTTCTGGGAGTAACAAAGTCCCAAAAGAAACCCTAAACAGTGACTCTAAGCCCAAGCCATGATAACTACTGAAATCCCCCAGTCCTTTCTGTCAGTACAGCCGTCCCCTTGGTGGGCACCAACCTGTCACACAGACACCAGAAGCCTCAGCCCTTCCTCTCCTACTTTGTATCACTGTTCAATGAGTGACTTTAAAGGAGATTTTAAAAGCACTGTGCTCTCTCTGCTCTACGAAGCTGCTCAGGTGACTGTGCCCTGGCACAACCATCTGTGCAAATGATCACGACCTGGCTTTCAGCAGTCACACAGACCACGGGGGAGTTTTCCAATAAGTACATCCACCCTACATTCAGAAAGAGTCTGGATTTGTAGCGAGTGAAGATGAAATAGTTTCCATTCCAATAAAAGCTAGAGAGGATGTTAACACAAAAATGTTGGAAGACAACCCAGAGCCCAGCCCAGGCTCCTGCTCCAGCCGGACTGCTGCCAGCACTGGACAACTTCTTCAGCCTTTTTTTTCACCTTGTTGGGCAGTGAATATTTATGGAACCCAAACGAGTCCCAAAATGGCAGTTTTTAGGGCAGCAATTTCTTTTGGGTCCTTCTGAAGCTGCACAAATACATCTGCTCACAGATGGGTGCCTCCAGATTCAGATGCAGTGATGGAAGATAATTCCTTTCCATTGCTCAGCACTGTTCTTCCCTCTCTGACTTACAAGAGCTGCTCTGCGATCAGCAGTGTGGTGGTACAGCAGTTCCCTAAACTACTTCACATTAAAAAAAGAAACCAACAAAAGCAACTATATCATCTTAGTCATTCAAATAAAATTAGCTTGTCTGGCCAAGGAGATATCCCTTCCACCAGCACTGCTTGAAGATGGAGACAACTGTCCACAGCTTGATGTCACCTCTGAACATTCCTCCATGGAGTAAAGGACCCCTGTTTCTCAAGCTAAGAGCAATAAAGAAAATCCTCAGAGTGGCTCTATGCCCATGGCTTGGGAGAGAAGCCATGAGTGAGGCCTCAACCTGTCTACAAAAGCACTGGTTGACGTGCAGTGAGGAACACTTTGTGCACGTAACTGAAGATCTGGTTCAAAAGCAATTTGTGGCTTTCTCAAGTTGATTCTGGAAGGACGTGCCCCCATCTTCCAGCAGCAGCTATAGAAACAACTTGGCTTTGAATCCTGGTTCAATGCTGTGAGGGTTAATGCAGCCAATGCTGGAGCCAAGCTCCCATATTCCTCTTTTCCCCCTTAAGGTTTCTGCTTGCAAACACTGTGCATAGCAGTGGACAGACACAAGTCCCTTCTGTGCCATCTGTTTAATGAATACCAAGAGTTCAGAGGCACAGGCACGCAAAAATGTATCAGGCTGAACTTTACTGCCATGCTGAAAATAGACCATCCCTTTGTGCACACAAAACTATACTTGGAAGGTCAGTTACAGTATATTTAGTGCACTAACTATGCATTTATAGCAGGAATTTGTTCTGGGAGGCAGCTGATCCAGCACAGCTATTTGCCATAGCACAGCCCTCATTAGGTGCTGCTTCTGAAGACAAAGCAGAAAGCAGAGCTGATGCAGTAACCTTTGCTGGGGTAATGAGGAGGATCAGCTCATTCACTGCAGCAGCTTCTCTGCAATTATTTACACTCTCATTAAGAGCCACAGGTTTACCCAGACACTCACTTCAGATGGTTCACAGCACAACACAAGAGAAAGTACATACAGAACCATCAAGTTACACTGCCTCATAAAGTCACAAGTAACCAGAGCATCTTGCATTAGCATTTCTATTTTTACACTCCAGCATCCTACCCGCAGGGCTGCTTTGTTTATTCCACCTTCTCTCTTCCTCACTGTTGACTTAAGAGTAAGTTACAGTCCTCGATTCAATCTACAGTGGAATGGAAATTCAGACTGCAGATGCCTAGGATGGCTCTGCTAAAGAACCTGGTGCATGGGCAATCTGCAAAGCAAACATCATTATGGCAGCTGCTTGCTTACTGAGCCAATTTGCTGAAGAAACTGAAGTCATTTTTGGCATCTGCAATTCAAAAGCTTTCACACTGCTGTTTCACCCAGATGAAGAGGTGACAGGGAAGCAATCATGAGATCCTTTCCTCTCTCCAGGATAATTAACAATCTGCGTTGCCATTAAACCAGCCTGGTGTCCCCACAGAGTTTATTTAAAATAGCACCGGTTATGATTTTGTTTTTCCTTCTTTTTCATAGGTTTTGTAACCACTTCTCCAGTAATGAAGAACAAACATTTCAAAGTTCTCAAGTGGTCCAAGTGTTGCCACTCAAGCAGAGAATATCCTGTGAATAGTTTACAGAAGGTGGAGGAGATGCCTACCCAGCAGCACCGCAGAGCTCTGCACAAATACCTGAACTGAGCTGCAAACCAGGAGGAGCAGAGCAGGCTGCAGGGGATGTCCTGCATTTGTAAAGATCAGGAAAAGCTGCAGATCTCAGCCCTGGTTGTTTTCTGCTCTATGAGTATGCCAGCCAGTGAAAGCGGCGTTCCAGTGATGCCACTGTGTTTTGAAATGCTTAGGAAAGAAGAGATTCCCTCTCCTCTTTCCCAGCTGTTAGGAAGTCATTCTGCTTTTCACAACGTGCAGAGCCATATCTCGCTTATTTTAAGTAGAGCTGAAATTTGTTGCTGCACAATATGACTTTAACCTACAGAGCTAACTAACCCACTCACACGAGCAGCTCATCTCAGCTAAACAGGCCTGGAAGTCTTTGCAGGCCGTTCTGTGGAAGGGTTCAGGCTGACTTACCTCTGATGCTTTTTTCCTTTGTCTCCTAGTTGTATGTAGTTTACAAACCTTAAAATAAATAACAGCTGTCTTGGAAATACTAACAGACACCAGCACCAACACGACTAGGTCTTTGCTTTGGATGCTTAGAATTATGTTCTCAAGCAAGGCAGTTATGTCCCCCATTTGTGAACACAGCAAAACTGGAAGGCAAAAAGTGAAGGCCCTGTTGTCTGACCATATGTCCTGATGCTCCTTCACCATCCAGAACACTGTTAACAGTGTTATGTCACTGTTCTTGTGACATATAAATTAGTTTTTGTTCAAAAGTTCTGTGTCCATATGAAATAGGTACATGAAACAAAATCAAAACGATTTATCTTCCTAAATCCCAAGCTAATGGTATTTGATAAGAGCCCACATCTATCTGTCCATAAAACAGCAAGGATAGGGAAAAAAGGTCACACTCTGCACTCCCGATTTCCTACCTTGCAAACATGCGAAGATCTTCTGGATTTTGGGCAGCAGGGACATTGAGGATAGCTTCCCGCTCGTGTTCCAACAAGCTTGCCAGGAGATTCTCTGTCATCCTTTTATTCAGGGGTGAGTCCCCGCCAGGTATCAACTCAGCACTGGAATTATCCATGCTGGGACTTGTCAGAGTCATGTCATCACTGCTAGCTATCAGGGGAAGAGAAGAGACACAGAATTTCTATGTTGCTCAGCATAATGAAGTAAAGATTATCATTTCAGGCAATATCTGTGCAGTCTTTCCAAACAGTCCCCTCAGATTTGTAGAACAAAGGAAGTGGGTCTGGAAACGCTACGTGTAACTGCAATTTGTGATATGACAATGTAGAGATTTTCTCAATGGGAAAATAAAGTGTTTCAACAACACCATCAATTTATGTGGAAAACTCTACTTCTGGAGACTATAAACAGTCCATAAAATATTTGAAGAGAAAATTCCCAGCCAGCTCTGCTGGAACACCATGAAGTGGTAACACAAAAAGCCTAACAACACAGAAGATGGAAGCATGCAGAAAGCAAGGCCAAGAAGCAATATCCTCTTGTGAGTGAGCCAAAACAAGCAGATCGCAGACTTATCAGACTCGTGTTCCAAGAGTTCTGCCCTAATTCACGAGCTCTGTAAAGCTGCAGGTTGCACAGAGAATCTCTCCCACTATCCAACCTCAGTGCTGTTTGGCATTCTGAGAACACTGCTCATAACAGCGTAACACAACCACATCCTGGGGTTTCAGCACTGTATCTCATATGCCCTCTTGAAAATATGCTTTCCTGGAATCACCCTGATGAACGGCACTGAGGAGATTAAAGAGCCCAGGGAAAGAGAAATCAGCCATTTGTGAGACTTACAGCCCTGCACTTCCTTAGGGCAGCTCTGCGGCCCACAGAAACAAATACTGCTTATAGCACATTCTCACAATGCTATTCCTCTCCTGCTAACCAGAATCCATCCAGCAACAGCAGTGCAGGCAGAGGACCACTGCTGTTACTCTTTAGTTACTGCAAGGAAGTAGGAAGTTCCCTGGCAGAAACACACTGAAGTGCCTCCAATACATACTAAAATTTTTGACATGACCAAATGAGATCTTAGCAAATTACAAAGAACTACTTGAAGCACTTAAGACATCCACCAGTGCCCAGCCCTACGTTGAAGAGAGGCTGGTATTCGTTAGCAAGCACCCCAGTATCAACAAGTTATCTTACTGCTAAGACCTGTCACCCTCGGCACTGCTAAAAGGAGGGCTAGAAGTGGGCTGCAGTATGAAGAGCAGAGCAAAGTTGGCTCATACTTGGAGAACCAAAGCTAAGAGCATTGGGGGTGCTTAAACTTCGGCCTCCAACTCTGGCGGTGAAGGGCATGTCTTCATCCTGGGCACGGAACTCCTCTTCATTTGGGGGCACCATCAGACAGACGTAGGTGTGGAGCTGAATGAGGAGTCGGTGTTGGAGCATCCATATCACCATTTGAATGAGCTGAGTCTGCAGAGTGAGAAATGAGGTATTAAGCACTGTGAGAGAAAAAGCAATGCTCAAAGCCTAAGAACTCACAAGGAGAAATGCTTTCCAAGACTCAGAACAGTTTCACATCTTTTCTGAACCGTTAGTTTGCACTTCCCATCACAAGAAAGTGACCAAGCACACAATGTCCATCACACCACAGCCTTCGTGGATGCTTTGCCTGTAATCAGACCTCTAATGACCAACACATCTTTATGCAGCACTAACCAGCTCAGCCAGCATCCTCACACCAACCAACCTTGCAGCCAAGAAGAGCTTCAGCACCCACTGTGTTTCAGCAGAGCCCCCAAGTTCCCTCAGCACATGATGCCAGCCATATGAACACAGCCACACTTCACACTGCAGCCATACAAACCCACACGGAGGTGTTCGGTCCCCTTCCAACAAAACAGTTCAGAGGGTGCTAAATAAGGGATAATCGTCTTTTCCAGAGATGGAAGAGATAAGAAATGATTCACCCAGGTGCACATCTCAATGGCCAGGACGCTGGGATCAGTTTGGGGCCCCACGACAGTCAGAAATCCCCACAGGGTTAACCCAGAGCAGTCACATTAAAGCCCAGGTTCTCCCAGGAAGTCAGGGAGAAGGCAGGGAGACAGGACAGGGTCAGTGTACTGTCACCCATTTGCTCACCACCTCTCTGCCATATGAGGACAGGCCAAAGGCACCTCGCTTTCCATGGTATGGATGGGCAAAACTGACAGTGCCAAGAGATGAGACTCGTGTTAAACCAACATGCAGAACACCTCTGTAGTGCTGAACAACTCCACAGCGCCCCAAAAGTGATGCTGAAAGCACAGGGCGGGATGAGGGAGAGGCATCTGTAGGTTCTTGGCATAGCCTCTCTTCAGGAGTTTCAGAGGAGCATTCAAAAGCCATCATCGTGTCTGAATTTCTGCACAAAAAGCCTTTTCATTTCAGTAGAGGCAACCCTTCCCGTAGCTAACAGCTCTGAAAACACTGAATCACTGACAAAAGCTGTTTGGGGATTTCATAGCAACCAGTGCTGTTTTGGTGAGAGACACGCAGAATGAGCTCAGAGAAGGAAGCTATAGCTCCACTGCATTAATCATCAGGAGAACGGCCAAATCTCAATAAAAGCCCCAAACTGAAGTTCATCAGCCCACATCATTTTCCTTTTTCCATAAGTCATTTAGTTTTCAATTCCTCCTTTGCTATCGAATCACAAAAGAAACACCTCCTGCCTGCAGATAAGCCCACGCCCCCTTTCTAGGAATTACTACTTTTTGAGGCTGAATGGATTTTAATCTTAAAACATATGATCTGGGATCACCTTCAAACACTTCTTTTCCAGAAAAGGTATAATTCATTTTCTACATTTAAAAGAAAACGTACAGAAGAGGAAAGTTGGCACGAGATAACAAGGACGGCTGCATATCGTTCTGCTAACATCTGAAATCAGCCTGGAGGAAAGACGAGGCCGACTGCTCGAAACCTTCCAGATGCAGCAAAAGATGTCCCATATGTTTCATGTAAATTTCTGACCTGCTGGCATGCAGTGGCATCCCACCAGCTGGTGTCACAACAAATCAAAAGGGGTCTGACACTTCATGGGACAAATCGCAGCAATTCAAGGAGACAGCTTTGCTACTACAGTCTGCTGCCTGTTCTTCTGGACACAAACACAGAATTTACAACCATTCTCCATCTGCTTCTCTTGAGCTTTGATGGACCTCTCAGACAGGTGTGTAGGAGGGCAGGTTTCCCCATATCACCTGCATTGCTGTCTGTTGGTTTATCTCCACGCTTGGGCTCAGCCCATTCGACTTGCTGGTCTCTTTCCTGAAGCCCAAAAGAGCTGAGATTAACTTTGTAGGGCAGGTCATGCTCCACCCCACAACTTTCCCTCTGAGACATCAGCACTGTAGGAAGCCACAGCCCTATGAGGCCAAAATGGAAATACAAAAGGAGACTGATTTCATTGTTTAATTCAACACTCAACACTCAATTTCATCCACGCCCCTCTCTCTCCCCATGCTGCCTGTCTCCAGTATGGGCAGAGGGGTTCCCATCTGCCACCAATGGGACCATTCCCACTGGCACGGATCAGCCATCCCATTTCTCACCCCCACAGTGGCACAGCAGCACATGTTGTCATGCATGACACGACGCAGGGCACTGCCAACAATACACTGCTTTGTGCTTA
Organism: Phasianus colchicus; assembly: GCF_987193195.1. Taxonomy (NCBI): domain Eukaryota; kingdom Metazoa; phylum Chordata; class Aves; order Galliformes; family Phasianidae; genus Phasianus; species Phasianus colchicus. The sequence continues at coordinate 4,429,428 of NC_143451.1, read as the reverse complement.
CTGACCAAAGCAGAGAAGATGGGCACTCTTATGTCAGCCCATCTGGGCAGGGAGAGCTGCAGGTCCTGAAGGGGCAGGATCCAGCACTCGTTGTTTTTGTCCCTCTGGGAGTCAAGGGGAGCTTTTGCAAAACTGTTCAGTATGTGTTAAATAAAATGCATTTCTTACAAAGATTTTTTAAAGCTGTTTCTTTCCCACGTCTAAAAAGCTAAATGTGCAGAAAACAGGGACTGGATCCAGGCTGGATGTGGCTCTGGGCAGCCTGGTCTGGAGGCTGGCGACCCTGCACACAGCAGGGGTTGAAACAAGATGATCACTGTGGTCCTTTTCAACCCAGGCCATTCTGTGATTCTATAATTCTATGACTGGCAACGTGTTCAGGAAAGGGAGGAGAGAACAGCATTATGGAATCACTCAGATCTCAGCCTGATGTTTCTCTCTGCATAAAGATTTACTCTTAGTTACAACATGGCTCACTTTGCCTGCTGAAGGACACCAGAGCCTCTTCTCCAGCTGAGCAGTTGATGTGACACTGTCCACAGTCTGACTTGAGAACAGCACTGCTTTGGGTCAGTAACACAGCACCTCCATTGGGGTACATGCTGAAACACAGTAAGCTCCTTTATCATTCAAAATACTCCATTTTACCAAAAACTAAAGCTATTAAAAGTTCTCCCTGTTTTGCATAGACAACCCCTATTCATGCAGAATATTATTGTGTAACATTGTCATGTTAATCATTATGTGACAGCTCTGAATTCCACCAAATCAGCTTAACTCTCCTCTCTATTTAGATGTAGAACATCCTATTTTTTAACTTGCCACGTGAGAAACCCTGGTTTTATACACAACCCTGAATCTTACTTCCATACTTCTGCCACCAAAAGCTCCTGTGACTCTTAACACCTTCCAGACATCCACTCAGCATTTGCATGCAGCTCTCCTCCCATCCCATCCTCTGACACACACTATTTTCCACCGTGCTGCTACACAAAGCACAGCAAGTCTTCCATCTACAGCAAAGGCCTCATCTGCTGCAGCCTTACTCCAGCACTGCGGCCAGACTTATGAAATCAAAGTTGAAAAAGCATTTGCTTTGTGTTCACTGGCAGCTGTTGTACTTCCCCACCTGTTTTTTGGCCACAGTTACCCCAGCCCCATGAAGGAAGAGTTAGTTACTGCAATAAGCACATGCACTGTGACTGAGCTGCTGCAGCAAAGGGGATGCAGGGACAAAATGGGAAGTCGAATTCACACGAGTACACTCCTACCTGAGGGGTGGAAAGATCCCCTCTGCATCTAATGCTACAGCACCAGCTGTTGTGCTTCTGAGTGCTTGCACAATCACACACACTCTCCACAGTTCACTTCAGCAATGCTCCTTGGATGGTGGTGACACCTGTATATTTAAGCAGTGCATTTAAGCTGCACTCTGAAGTGCATACAGTGACATGACCACTGCTGCTCTGCCACACTCTGCAAGAATATTCTCCAAAAAGGCACAGGGCCAGGCTGCCATGGAGGCTGTTCTCTACACACAGGCACACGTGTTGTTCATAAAAACTGAACCATTTATTCTGTATGCAGTCTGTCCACGCAGTGCCTCCTTATCACCCACCTCTTTAGAGGAAGAGCATCTACAAACGTACAGCCTGATTTAGACTATATTCAGATCCATTTTTGAAAAGGGAATTTGAATTATACCTTCAGTGAAATCTGTAGTCTTAGATAAGCTGAAAATGGACCTAAGCTCAAAGCTCAGAGCTCCCTGATTCTTTTAACTCATGCTGCTATAATGATAAAAGTAATCATAGCTTATCAGCAAGGAAGGCAAAAGAAGCTGGTAATTCTACAAGCAATCCTGTGCAAATTGGAGGGCCAGATTCTCAGCAGCAAAATTTGTCATAGTCTTTAGAAATCACTTTGTTCTAAGGCAGGAGAAAACAGAGTAAGGCCAGAGAAAACAGGAAGGTGAGTGCCAGAAGTTTTCAGATGAAATACTAACCTGCTTGCTGAGACCCTTTGCTTCTGTTTGTAACCTCAAACCTTCCTGATCAAGACAGTGGCAGGTCCAGGCAGCAAGTACTGCCCACAAACCACACAGATGTGCAGCCAAATTCTTCCCAATGACAAGAATACATGATACCAGTGCTGTTCTAGCTACAAATGCAAAGCATAGCACTATATGGACTGCTGTGAGGAAAGCTAACTCCAACCCAGCCAGACCTGGAACACCATTCCAGCAAAAACACCAGATTTGTTCCCAACCACAGTGCTCCATTCTGGTCTGCTGTGCAATCACCAATGCTGTGCCACACAAGGGAGAGGAGAGGCTGGGACAAGAGCCCAGAGTCATGGGCAGGAGAAGAAAGACAGCCTTCTTGGGATCAGGATAGAGGAGATGCAAATTGCTTTTATTCCAGTAAAAAGCACTACAAGGGAATGTGAGTTTCCCCTGCCACATCAGCTCACGAGATCCAGTACCAGCAGTATGAGATGCATGGGCTGCTGGTCAGGACACAGTTGCAGGTGGGGTGCTTGCTGGAAGTCCATGTAACACTTCTCAGTGCTGCTAAGAGACAACTCACCACTGTGAAAAAAAGAGAAGTCACATCTGCTTTCCTCACACATCCCCAGCTGCAGAAATGTCTCTGTCATTCAGCACCAGCCCTGGAGCTGCTGATCCTCCCCTGAGCAAATTCCACCTGCTAACCTGGCAAAGAAGTAGCGTGGCTGAAATGAGTTACATGAATAGAATCGAGCTGGACAGGAGCCAGAGCTCCAGCACAAAGGGAAGAGGGAAAGAAGGAAGGCGTGTGCACATATTGAGTGGAAAGGGAAAAGAGGGGCCCCTCCCCCTCTCAGCAGCACCAAGGTTTCACTAGAGCAGCTGAGCTGCACTCACAGGCTCAGTGCAATATTGCTATCCAAGCAGGGCAGATGTAACAGAGAAAAAGGGAAGCTAGCTTAGAGATCTCTACTCGAAGACCAACAACTTCGCAAATATGAGCACAAGACCACAGATGACAGACATAAAACCACTGCAGAGCTCAGCTGCAATGTACAGCTTGTCATTCCAGGCAAGAAAAGAGATCAAGAAGACTGGCTCCAGGAAAGCTACTGTCTCGTGCACAGGACGTGGCTGAGAGCACAGGCAATGCTGATGGAGACCACTGCCTGGACACCACCCCTACCTGACAGACAGATGCTCATCCAGAAGGGCATGCCAGAAGGAAGGAAGCCAATCCCATGCTAAAGACAACAATCTAATGGGATGGGTGCCATGAGACCTCAACAGCTTCTATAGACAATCCAGCCCTTCCCACTGCACTGACCTTCAGAACTACAGGCAGCAGTTAGCACGATGAATGGCACAAGATATGGCCACCAGTTAAATTCTTCAAAGCTTTTTAAGAAAAAAAGAAAACAAAAAACATCCACTCCTATGTACAGAGAGTAAAATTACAGTGAAAGATCCAAACTTCGTTCATTTTTTCAAAGGCAAAGCAAACATAATTTGACAGTATTTACAGTTCAGAGTGCAGAGTGCATTTTATTGCTGCAGAAAAAAAACAAAAAATAAAACACCCACATTTCATCAGATTAATCACTCTATCGACTAGATCTCTGTTAATTATAGTTAACTACAATTGGAGCCTGACCACTCCTGCACAGGGATTAGATTCATCTCATAATAAAACAATACTGCACAGGTAAATCAAAGCAGAGGAAAGTACTTTTTCTACATGGATGTGTGGTACAAAACCATCTAAAAGCTCTTTCCAGACCATATTCCTCCAAGAACCAGCATGCTTGCCTTCATGGGAAAGAAACTAACCACATCTCACAGCAGCCCAAGGCACCTGATGGTCTCCATACCTTACCACAGCAGTCCCAAGTGTTCTGCAAGCACAGAGACTCACCTCCCATTTTCTCAGCACCATCCTCATCCTCAGTGTGTGGACTCACACCACAGGGCTGAGGAAAAGCTCTCGTGCTGTTGACCTTTAGAGCCCCATCATGCAGGTGAGCACCAAACTGAAGACACGCACTCCAAAAGAGCCATTTCAGCACTCCAGCAGCTCTGGCAAACATAGGCACACGCTGCTGTTTCAGGGCTTTCCCCATGGCTGCAGCAGTATGTGGCAGACATTCGTTATGTGTTTTAAACAAAGACATCTGAGAACAACCAGAAGTGTCAATGGAGAAATACTAAAACAAGTCATTAATCTTAAATGGGCTACTGAGAGTAAGAATGTCTCCCAAACCTACTGCAGCTACAACAGAATTAATGCTTCCATTTTCCAGACACAGATTTGTCTGTAATATAGCAAAATGCTGCCAGAACAGCAGGCACTGCTCTCCCCCACCTCCAAAGATGGCAGCTGACCAGTACATACTACTGGGATTAGAAGCTTCATAAATAATTATCTCTGATCATAATCTCTGCCAGCCTGTAATTACAACAAATTCTTCTCTCGTAATTGTGTCTGTGTGCTTAATTGATGTTAATCTTCTAGGTGTTTGAATTGTGACTAATTTCATATAAACACAGCAAGTCATCAAAGCACAAAGGCTAGCAGAATTTGGAGGCACCCCAACGAAATCAGCCCAGGTTCCCTTTGCCACAGTAAGCTGTGCTCAGGGGGCTCATCTTCTTCACCTGGGAACGTAGCAGTGTCAGAAGGTGTTATGTTTGTTACGTTCCTGAGCCCTTTCTTACATCTCACTGGTTCCCAGAAAGGCTGCAAACCATGATCTATGAGCTTCTGCCCTACTAATGCTGGCAGACTACACCAGTCCCTACTGCATCACTCAAAGAAAAGAAGAATTCTGATTTTTCTTTCAGGAATGTGCTTTCCTAACACAGATCATCCACACAGCTTCACCTTGACAGTCCCCACAGCCTTTTGGTACGTGGATATGAAACAACAAATTATGTTTGGAAATGTATTAAGAGGCAAATTCTACAACAGCAAGTTCCTAACCAGAAGCAAACCCAGTCCTCGTTGGCAAGGCAGTGACCCAGTGCCCAAACAGCTCCTGCACTCTCCCCCATCTCACCTCCTGCACGGGCGGCACGAGAGGGTTCTTGAACTCTGAGAGTGACACTGGGAGGGAGAACTTGGAGAGCATTGATGGCAGATTGTGGCCCCGGAACTGACAGGAAAATGCATCTGCCAGTGGAGAGTAACTGCAAAAGAGAGGGAGAGCAGAAATCAGGTAGTTTGATATTGCTGGTCAGTGTAATATTTATCCACTTAAGCATTACAGAAGTGGGAATTCCTAAATGAAACATCTAGAAACACATTAAGGGTAATTTATGGCATGTTGCTTCTTGCTTTACACTTGCAGTGTACGTATTTTCATCCTGGCACTGCATTCAGCTTCACTGTATTATTCAAGGTGTTGAGAAAATCCAAAAGAGACAAATAAAAATGACAAAATTGTAAACCTGGGCTGTCTGTGATCAAAGAGCCAGGACTGTATGGCTGAGAGACTACAAGAGTGGGGATGGGCAGCATGTAGGCACATCTTCAAATACACAACATGCAGCTGCAGATGGGACTGCTCTCCCTGCCTGAACAGAAGAAGAAAAGCAGTACAGATGATTACAAGTGTGGGAGAGGCAAGTTAAATATTAGGAAAACTGTCTTCAAGAACAGCACTAACATATATGACAGGCACAGCTGCTCCTGAATGACCTCCAGGTCAGTTTCAGACCTATTTTTATACCTCCACCCCTAAGTTTTGACCTAACATTATTTTCCTACAGCAGAGTTCCAACACAAATTCTATAAACATCTCAATATCCAACAGCAAAAGGGCTGTCAGTCTTCAGCAAAGTACAAGTACCCACTGCAGCTTCCACACCTTCTCTGGCATTGCCACTGCCTTTTCTCAACCTAACTGTATTACATTTTGCCTACTAAAAAGCATAGAAGTATAAAATGTCATCATGTGAAACAATGCAATAGTGATGGCAACACTACCCTGACTGATTTGATACACTTCAGGCAATGTCATGTGCCAGATACTCAAATGTCCTGTGAAATATTCACTGATTTAACTGAATCAAGCTCTCTAAGTCTTTCCCTATCACTTCAGGTTCGTATTACCTCTTCTGAAATGGACATTCAATGATAAACAATCCCAGAATTACAGTGTAAATATTGTTTCCAAGTCCACGTTGCTGCAGAAGCATATTGACCTGCTCTGATGCTGCTCCCTGCACCAAACTCTGACATGGCTTTGTAATTTCAAGCACATGGAACGGTTTGTGCTCTGCACAGCTGCAACAAATTGGTACACAAAGAGATGTCCCATGCTGCATCCAGTAAGACAGGGAAGGAAAGGGTCTCTGCTCTTCTCACTGCTTTCTTAATACAACCATTCATCCTCCTTCTACTTACAGGCAGACACTGGCATTTGGTGAAAGCATGTAGACATTGTTCTCACACAGCGGATAAATAATAATTGCTTTTCCCCAGTAAACAAGATGTGCAGCAAGCTGGAAAACCTGCATCGAGGAAACATGGAAAAATTAGGAGAGCAAAAAAGCAAAATTCAGATCCTTGGCAGCAGTTACATACAGTGACAGAAAAATCACATCAGATGACTGCAAGTCTTGCTGGAATTGAAATGAAAGCGAAACATTCCGTCCTCTCACACTGCCTTCAGAGAGTGTTTGGGCTTTAATATAACACACAGCACTTCAAGAAGCATTTGACAAGGTTATTAATTTCCAGAGGTTTGCATCACATTTCTAAGGAACTTAGTATTTCCTGGTTTTAAGGAATTCCTTCAAACTGTATTAACAGACGTTTAGTTGCATTTTATGCACCAACAACCTATTTTTGTTTATGCACAAAATGCACTTCAGTTTGTGCGTGAAAAAGAAAGTGAATTGGCCTCCACCATGGCACAAACATAAAGGAAACAAAACGGTCTTTTTAATGCTTGGAGATATTTCAGTAATGAGTTACACAAAGCATTTTAATATGTTTTAAAAGGTCAGTGGTTGTTACAGGCTCTGGAAGAGCCACATAAGTAGCATCTAGGAGACATAAAATCCAGCCCGTATCATTAGATGTATTTAACTTTGCTTTTTTGTGGAGAACAGAACCGCAGACGAGCAGGGAATTTCCAAAGTTCATCCCACAGCTGTAGAATGCCAAGTAACACCACAACCACTGTAAGCAGACCTGCACATCTTATTACAAAATAGGACAAGAGAGGGCCTGGACTTGTGACCTGAAGCACCTGAGATAATAAGCCATGCTCTCCTTGTCACATTGAGCACAAGAACATCCCTGGGTCTGAACCAGTCCTTAGCAAGGCTGAATAGCTCTCCCCACTGCAGTACCCAACACAAGCACCAGGCCTGACAAGCAAAGGGCCACAGTAACTATGCTGCTCCAGTGCTAAGTGGCCAAGTGACTTTACACATGTTTAAGGCAGCCAGCAGGTAAGAAGCTGCATTTTGGCTATCTTCTGCCCTTGGGCAAGAGAATCACAGAGATGCACTTTGGCCAAGCAGGTCCTGCACTGTTTGGCCACGGCAGCTGTAAGCACTTTGGATGCCTTCATTTGCACATAGACATCAGCATGTTAGAGTCATGACAGATCACTGTGGCATAAGAAAGCAGTGCTATTTGTTCCAGGTTTGTTTTGGTTTTAGCTACCTAATGGGAAGGCATAGAGAAGGCAGAGATGCTCTTATCAGTGGAGCACAAAGACTGGACAAGAAGAATCAGTCACAAGGTGGAACACAGGAAATTCCCACTGGATATGAAGAAAAGTTTTTCACTCAAAAGCTGGTGAAATGCTGGAGCAGGGCCCAGAGAGGGTGTGAGATCTCCACCACTAGAACAATTCAGAATTCAGACATATTCCTGAGCAGCCTGCTTTCATGGACTTGCTCTGAGCAATGGTGTGGGTTAGGGACCTCCAGGCTGCCCTACCACCCCACAGCAATTAATGATTCAGACATGGATGCACAGTTACTGCACCACTGATCTTTGTCTCTCCTGTCTTCCCCACACTCCAAGGCTCAAGAGTTGTGTGTTTCTGTGGTATATGAGATGCCAGTTTTTTCCGTGTGAACAGAACACACTGGCACACAGAAAGAAAACGTCTCATGAATTAAAAGAATCTCAACTACTGCTTACAGTTCCCCATACCTGCAGCAATGCCAAGTCAGCATCCTGAGCCAGCTGCTGCAAATTCTTCACAGCAGAGGTAGTTTTAATTACTCTCACCAGGGCAGGAGAGCAGTCCAAGGGGAGCTCATTAAGCAATGACTTCTCATCATTTAGAAGTAATAAGGCATGGTAAGGCCTGCAGGAAAAGAAGGGAATAATACATTTGTAGAGTAAACTGCAGCTTTTCCTGAAGGTGTAGTTATTCCCAGATTGGGATATCCCGTCAATCTACTGGCAAAATGAACCTCTTAACATCCTTTTGCTGTAAGCTGATTTAAAGTAAGCCTATTTTTATGTTACAAGATAAGATGTTCCCCATTAAGAGGGGAGAGAGGGCTGTATGATAACTGGATGCCCAAGTGACTACAGAAAAAAATGATGCACTGTGTTGGCACGCAATTAATCCTAGAGAATTAGACTGAAAAGAACTCATTTGCATTACTGACATATAGAATGAAATAGAAGAGAAAAAAAAAAAGCAGGAGCAGGTTACTTTTGCAGGTATAAAGCTGTAAACACAGAGAGCAAGAAATAAGGGGCCCAGGTTCTCTCTCCTATACAAGTAAAATTAGTCCTGAGTCAACAGATTGAATTGGACGGTCTGAAGGATTTGCTCTTACCTGATAGATTTCAGGCTTCTCTCAATCGCTTCAGGGGGAATAAAATTTGTTGCAACATAATGGATTTTATGAGGCAGGCAGAAGCTCACTTCCAGCCAATTGTTGATATGTAACCGGACCACTCCTGTTGTACAGAGACTACAATAGGAAGAAAAAAACACATCCAGCATTTATAGTGTATACCAAATGAAAACAGTGGTCCAGGTTCACTCCTGCACGTGAGTCACATCAGGACAAGAAAGGAGTGAGTGTACCACATCCACCCCCAGGCTGGCTGAGGCCACGCTGGCTCCTGGCTGTGAGGACTCCCCTACCTTGTACTCACAGAGCACTGCACCTATGAGGGTTTGAAGCAACCTGCAAGACTTCTTCCCACTGATCTGCAGCTCCCTCTGCTATTAACACAGCAGCAGTATCTCACGAGAGAACAGTTTCTTGAAGGTCTATGCAAGCACTTATGCTAGAACACACACACACAGGGCTCTTCCAGACACTTCCAGACACTTCAGTGATGAACAGAATTGAGTCAGAAGCACTTCAGAAGAATGGAAACAGGAGTCTCTGAATCTAAGCAAGAAATGAAGCATACCCAGATAGGTACCTACAGCTACTGGAAAATGAGCACGGGTGGGGAAGAGAACAAGTCACTAAGCTAGCAACATCTACAAATCTTTATAAAACTCCCAGCCTGCCAACATGAGACATGCCTGGGGTCAGCTTTGGTAGAGGCAACGGGACTGAGCAGGGGAGAGGAGGCAAAGCTGAGCATCATTCCTTCTGTGGGGAGTGAGGAACAAACACAAACTTGCAAATCAATCCTAAACAACAGTCAACTTTGTGCTAGAGAGCTGAATTTCTCAGCGTGCCTCCAGGCTGTTGTCCTCCAAGATGTGTAAAAGAGTGTATCAGAGCTCAGGGAAAATGGAATGAACTCACACCTCATCCTGAGAAGCAAGGCCAGCCACCCCCAGCACCAGCCCCTAAGGACACACTGCCTGGGATCAGTCACAAGGAGTGTGCATGTAGGTCTGTCATACATGTAGAACTTAACAGGCTGTGTTTTTTGAGACAGAAAGGAACGTCTGGTTCCTTCCAAACATCCTCTGGTTTTAGAGTTTGTTGTAAAAGATTTTTTTTTCTAAACAAGACAATATTTTGAAGTTTGCACTCTGAAAATTCCAGTCTAAATTTTAAGCAAAATTGTGTTGAGATTAGCAATAGGACTTCAGTGTCAGCAAAACAGGAGAATTTCCTCTCTGCACAAAACACAGTCAGAACACTCCAGGAACAGGCAGTGTGAATACACATCCTGGACACTCCTTATGAGGTGGCTTAAACACTTCTACCTACTGCTCAGCTTCGGGCCACAAACTAACATGCTCCTTTTTAACTTCATCTGGTTGTAGATAGAGCTTAAATAGAGATGGAAATCCAGCTTTGAAACAAAAGCATCAGCATCTCATGCTGCTAGCAGAACCAGCCACCAAAGCACAACAGTGTGAGAGCACCAATATGATCCCATCCTGCCCTATTCATGAGGTAAAACCTCACTGCAGACAATGCTCTGTAAAGCAGGTCTGCAGTGAGGTTTGAGAACAAATCCTGCACCGAATGCTGAGATACGTATTTATTATTTGTCAGGGTGCAAAAGGAATAAGCACTGCACATGTCTTCCTTTTCTTAAGAATGCACTGAAGAGATGAACCTGCTTTCCCTGGTGCTGCTATCTCCCACCTGGTCAGAGCTCCGGGCCCTGAGGCAAAGCAAGGCAAACACCTCCCTTTCTCTTGCATTAAATGCTGCAACTCCATTAGCACTGCTTATCCTACCAGATGTACCAAGCTGACAGAGAAAGATGGATTATCTTAAATACACCCACATAAAGGGCAACCTGAAGCAGAAGTTACCCATTCACACCAAACACTCACAAGAGAAAACGTGACAAAAAAATCCATGAATGATTAAGAGAGGACATGAAAGCAAATGGGGCTGTTAAAGTGGGCGACCAAACAATGACAGCATGAAGCACTTGCAGGGATATTTTCACAGTGAAGTTGAATGTTCAGAAAACAGACAAAAGTGCAGTTGGCTCCTTTCATCCTCTGGCTCATGCGCACAATTTCAGAAGCTTTAATTATATAATTACCCTCTCCACAGCATAATTTTGTCTGCAGTGCATTATACAACAATAGTTTAAAATTAAAGACAAGAAGAAAAACAGATTTTGAGTTCTGATCTCGAATTTAATTTCATTTTTCCACATTTGCATTCAATCCCAAGCCTTCATTATAGCTTTCTATAATGGTTTCTCCTCCACCCCTCCCCCCCTTGAGTGGAAAATAATTTAACTCTAATAATCTGGCTGAAAATAAGCAGTGACCCCCAGCAACAACGGATGGGACTGCACCTGGCCAGTCACAGCCAAACAGTTACACCACCGTATATGCAAGGATTTGTGAAGCATGAAATACAGTCACAGAAAGCAGACTGGGGTCGAGTCCTGAGAGCTGGGGCTGCTCAGCTGAGGAGGCTCAGGGGATCCCAGCAGCACCATAAATACCTGAAGGCTGTTTGCCTCACGTGTGTTACTGTACACCCGTCTGTACTGAATTTCATCTGCTGTTTTATCTGTTTTATCCAGCAGTTTACTGGCATTCAGTAGCAGTAAGCCCTGGGAGATGGCTAATGAGACTAGGAGGAGCAAAGTTCAGAAAGAAATAGAAAGAACCAGAGCAGCCACGGAGCCCCTTATCAGAGGATGCTGTGGTCATTAAATATTTACTTTGGCTTGCAGGAGAGAGGACTGAATTCGGGAAGTGAGATCAGCTGAAGGCTCTGGAATATACAGAAAGCACCTCCAGAGCTGCCAGCTGCAGGAAGCTGGGGAATACTGGATGCAACATCACTGCTCCTTTGCCCTATTCTTATGCTCTGCCCAGAACAGTGGCTGCACGCCACTGCCCCAAAGTGAGAATCCAAAGATTTCCAGTATTCTGCATGATTCCAGCCTTCTCTGTAAAACTACCAACAAAAAATACACTATTTCACCTCATATTTTATAAAATGGTTATGAATTCCTACAGACACACAGAGTATTTTATGTTTATCCCATTTACATCAGAATTTAATAACACTTCTGCTAGTTGTAGTAAACTCATATCTGAGTTTATTTTTGCTAGAAGTTGTGACTGTTTGGAGCTCTGAAATGGTTTTACACTTTGGTGTAAAGGATACATCCACTGTCCTTTGGTCAACTAACTGCAGCTCATTAATAGCTTACATACATCCATATAAATCCCCATGTAATAATTTATTATTCCCCTTCTCAAGGCAGGATGGGCTAGAGCCACTGAGCAGTTCTAATCCCACTAGTAAAAATGTGTGAAGGCACTTTGTGTATTAAGAACAAAGAAATAAAACAAAAAAAGCCAATCCTCTCCTCCCCAAAAAATCATCTTTTCACTTTTTTTTCTGATATAAAGCTAGTAGAAATTTGCTAAAACCAGATGAGCAGTTAGCTATCATCAGGCTAACCAACTAAATTATCTGCATCTGTAGATAAACTTAATGAAAGCGGTCTTTATTCCTTAAAATGAACACTGGCTTAAAAGAGGCTCATATTATAAAAGAGGTCATCTGTGGGCACTGGAGGTGCTGGCAATGGGAATTGTTAGACTGGAGCCATTGCTCTTTGCTCTATTACAGTGCTGCAGCGTGGAAGGGGGAAGATGACAAAAGATTCCCAAATCAGTTTTCTGAACTGACTGAAGAGAAACATTCCGGTTTTAGCCCTTAAGAGTCAAAAGGTCCCAGGAAGTCATGCTGACTACCTCTAAATTCCCACTTTAATAACACTCGACTCCTACAACAGCAGTAGTGTTATGGTCCAGGTGACCTGGAATTGCTTGCTGCCTTATAAACTATGGATGTTTCATTCAAAAGGCAAAGGACATGCTGAATTACAAAAAGATTCACACACTTGTGGTTCTGCATAAACCACCTTACTAAGAGATGTGTTGGATCTTGCCTGAATTACCTCAGCACCATCTACAGGAAAGCAAAGGGTAGGCAGTGCTTCTGGAGCAACTGGGGTAATTCAAGAGACCTTTTGTCTGGAATTCCAAAAACACCATCCAGCAACACCACTGACTGCTCTTCAAACAGAGCTTTCCACTCAAATGCAAAGTTATTTTATACTTTTACTAACAGCTTATTTCTTACATTTGCTCATGACAGTGCTGTGCAAAGCAGAGTCAAAATATGCTGCACATCCCCTCTCTCCCTCCCACACTGCCTACATGAGAGAGATTGCTTTATATTACCTCTGGCAGCCAGCACCAATGCGTGCTTTGCCATGGACATCCTGCTCCTCTTTTTGTGGAAGGGCAGCAATAATACAGCCCACAGGCCTGTGTGCTCCTACAGTCACAGCTACATGCCACAAGATGTCACTGTGTCACTAAAATGTATGGAAATGAGATAAGGAATTGCCTAGTCACCAGCACGCAGCCTGAGAGGAACAGAACAAAGTAAGAAGCAGGTGAAAAGTTTCAGGTAAGAACAACAGGCTACACAAAGAGTGCCCTGTGCTGACATTTAGTACAGATGTGGAGAGAGTTGCACTGAACAATAAACAAACACGCTGAAATTCAGCGTTCTTGAATACAGTGTAAAAACATCTTACTAAAGCTTTATTATCATTTAATTATTTAGGTTCTCAGTGTCTTCCCTTTGGATAAGGGGAACTGCATCCCAGAGAAGCTTAAGAGTTGCTCTGAGATAATGCAGCGCTCTACAGTCAAAGAAGGAACTCAACAGCAGTTTGCTTCAGCCCAGACAAACACCCACATCAAGGGGCACATCTTTCTGCCCACCAAACCCTTCTGTTCTCTGTCCTTATTTCCCCAGGTGCATTTCCTGAATGAAACTGTCTGCTCAGCATGAGGAGTCAGCGCTGACACGCTGCTGGAGGAGGACGCTGGAGGAGCTCGGTGCCCAGCTCCTGCTGAAATCCAACCTTTAATCCACACTTCTTTGAAATCCTCGCCAGAGCCTTTAATCCAGTCAAGAAACAGCATGTTGTACTTTCCATTCTGCTGAAAGTCTCACAATCTAATTCAAATTCTATGTCTAGACATGCACGGTGTAGCCAAATGAAGGCAAGACAGTATCTGGCATTGCCATCAGCACTTGATGTAGCCTTTTTCCCTTACCTGTTGGTTTTGAGCACTTCTACAGAGATAAGATATTCATATTTTGACACTTTCCAATTCTACAATTTGTTTGTCATTACATGCCTCTATTCTGAAGAAGAAAATAATTCTTAAAGCTGCAACAGACCACCAACTGTTAAGAAACATAAAATACCCAAAGAGACACAATGATGATTAGGAGAGCAATTCTGCTACCATTTCACCTGACAGCAAGCCTTCACATCGTACTACCTGGTCTAAAAACAGATTTCAGTGAATCAGCAACATGAGGAGATGGATAACCACCTAAGGAACAGGGCCAGGAGGTTTCAGTGAGAAGCAGTGTACTGTGAGCTACGAAGGAAATGCTACTTACCTGTCGTAAGTCTCTTTGAGATCTCTGGCCAGTTTGCACTTGGGCAGGATGTGATGAAAAGGTGACTGCGGTCCTTCTGTAGCTATGGAACATTTCAAAACAAGAAAGCAAATAACTAACTTCAAAGTAGAGAGAATTTCCTCTTCTCCCTCTAGGCACAAACCAGCACCTTAGGCACAGAATCCCTACCTTCTTAATTTACACTTCTATTTCAAAGCTTTTATGATAATCCAAGTTAAGTGTCAAGATAATAACAGTGAATTAATGTCAGCTTCTTCTGATGCTCAACTCAGTTAAACACACATATTTGTGAGCTTGACAAGCAATGATATTAAATGGTTTTGGTTTTTTATACATACTAGTTTTAGTTTTCAACACTTGCAGCAAGACGGTGCATCAGACAGTACAGTCAGTTCACCCTAGACTGTGCTTATTATTGTAGTTAATTGTTATAAAGCATGGTCAATAAAAATGCTATGTAATACAATCTGTTGGTCATGTAAACAGGTAAATTTCTACACAAGACATCTGGTGACTTGGACACAGCATCAGCACGTGCCAGGCTTGCTCTAGGTTGAGTGAAGCTGCACCACATGAGTTCTTCCATCTCAGTCTGACAGGCAAATTCAAACATTCAGTGCACACTCTCCAGTGATTGCTCTGAACTAAGATAGCAAAGAAAGCAGCCAAACTACTTCACTTTTTAAAGCTGACGTCTCTGCATAGGAATTGTGATCTTGGATGAGGCAAAATGCAGTCAAAAGCTGTCAGAATGCTAAAGAGCACCAAGCCGAGCACATCCTGATCCCAGCCACAAAAGGCTCCATCAGCACTTTTCTGAAAAAGTACTCCTGACAAACATATTCCTGTCCAAGCTCAAAACTCACTTTCTGACATGGCAGACACTTCATCCTGAATAGCTAAGATGAGTTTGGCCTCCCTGGTCAGGTACTGGCAGCGGCGTTCCTCGTGCTGCAGGACGATGGCGATCCGACGGGAAAGGTTGTGTAGGCAGTTTATCACTGATGGATCTGCATTGGCCTATGGGCAACACAGAAACCGGTCGGTCAGGCAGCCACAATCACATTTATGGAACTAAAGTGATGGGTAAGTCATCATAAGTAATCAAAGTAATCATCTTCAGCAGATACCATCATCAGTCTTTGGCAACAGGCAAAAAAAAAAGGAATTTTCTATGAGAGCAAAAAGGCTGTCAGAGACATCCACAGGTAAGGAAGAGCAGGATGAGGGATTTCTAAGCTTTTCCTTACACAACAAATTAACACAGCACCTGGAGTATGTGACTCAAAGCTGTTTTATTTTTTCCAGTTGTTACTGGGCCTTTTGCTAGCAGAGAAACCAAAGAACTCCATTTTACACAGCAAGAAAAGAAGATGTCAAGTTGTTTGAGAAGGAGGAACAACATAGAATCACAGAATGGGTTGGAAAGGGACATCAAGGATGATCAAGTTTCAACCCCTGTGCCACAGGTGGGTCTCCTAACCTCTAGACCATGTACTACAACAGGCTGCCCAGGGCCCCACTCAACCTGGCCTTAATGACCTCCAGGGTGTCCACAGCCCCTCTGGGCAGCCTGTTCCAGCACTTCACCACTCTCTTGGTAAACAATTTTGCCCTGACATCCAATCTAAATCCCCCTTCAGTTTAAAACCCTTCCCCCTTGTCCTAAACATCATGATATTCAGCTGACTGGGAGTGTAGGGACAGCAATGCCTTCAACATGGCCTGTTTATACTGCGATTCCCTTACATCCTCACAAGACAAATGCTGATTTTATTAGAAGCACCAACACGTGATCAACACTTTGATCCAAACCAGAATGAATGTGGGTTTGCATTCCATTCCATTTCACAAATATAGCTTGTTACATACACTGCATTTGTGCCAGTCCCCTTTGTGCTGGAAAAAACTATCACATCAGGACAGCTGACAAGGGGGGACTTGGTGGCTCTAGTCAGGGAGTGCACAGCACACAGCTGCCTCATGTTTGTTAAGATATTTAGAGGAATTCACAGTTCTAGCAAGTGATAACGTGGCACGCAAACTAGCAAACCATGAGTCAACACTTTTGAACTCTGCTGTTCTTGCTGAGTCACGACACGTTGTAGCCCTGAACTTAACACAGCAGGATGGGTGCTGATTATAGCTTTTGGGACTTTGCCTGCTGTCTGCTTGCTGCAGATGGACTCTCCTCTTTATCTCAGAATACCTCCACCCACACTTTGCAGTGCACAAATTTCCACTTGCTTTACGCACAGCACTTTCCAAAAACTTGACAGCTCTCTATGAAGTATGAGTGTCTTATTTGGCAAACACCATTCACTGCTGCATTAAACACGTAACTACATCAGTATCCTCACACTGCCAACACACAAAAAAGCAAGTTTTCCCTAGAACCACTAAACCAGATTCTGAATAAACACACATCAGCTGAAGTCTTCATTATACCTCACCAAGCCCTGGCAATGCTGTGAGTGAAGGAGCATTGTTTGTAGCACTCCTGCTTCCTCAATGTTCAAAAGCACAAGTGTTTGCAGGTCCAGTTACTTGCTTACAACCAAAGCAGGATGCTTTACTAGAAGATCAAGACTTTTGAAGCCAGTGTCTCTTACTGTGTGAAATACAAAATCAGCTTCTGTACAAACTTAGCACCTTCTAACCTAACAATATCCCACTGCACAACACTGGATCCTCAGCAGAACTTGATGAACAACTTCTTGCTTGATTCAGACTGATTGCTGGCATAATTGTCACTTGTGAAGTCTTGCTCTTCCACTGAGGAAAAGCCACGTGGACTGTGGGTATGCATATGTTAGTCACCACTGGAAAGCCAGCAGTAAGAAAAGTGCTAAAAGTACTTCACAGCCAGGTATTTGGAGGCTTTAAAATCATGACACAATATCCAAAGTCGTGGTCAACCATCTCTACAAAGCCAGTTATTCCAACTCTCATTTAAAAAATGTTCCTTCACACATATACAAGGCACAAAAATAGTATGATGGCTCTGCAGATGTAATATGTGGGCTGCACAGAGAAAGCCACAGCTCAGAAATCAAACAGTGCATGAACATAATGAAATTTCTATCATTTTATGCTATCAAATTAACCAAGTCAGGATCTCTTGACACAGATCCTAACTTCTTATCAGCAGTGTAGATCTGAGCAGAAAACTCAAGGAAAACATACATAACTTATCCAGCTTTTTGTTTAGCATCAAAATTCATTTATTCCTCGCATGTACCTTCACCTCAATCAGAATGCTACAGCCAGCTGCTCCCTGGCATGTTCCTTCTTTTACAGAGATCTCGTGGCTAAGAAGTGGCAGCTTCCAAACACCTCCCACTGAATTGTAAAAGAGGCCTGGAGGCACTGAGCAACAGCACAGCGTATCACACAGCATGACTATGGGCACAAAACAGTGCTGTTCTGACATATCACTTCAAGAAAAGCATCAGGGTTATAAAAAGGAACAGCTTTTGTCCAAACACACAAGGACTGCCAAGAAAACTCTTCAGGCATCAAATCAAGAGCACCTTCATCCACGGGCCAGTTTTAGATGAAACTGCAAGACCAACGTGACCCCACTCAAAGCACTATGAGAAGAAAGAGGGAAAAAGGAGGGGGGGAGAGGATGCAACTACATAATTTACATCGTTTGACACAGTCAAATGCCTAATTTATTATTTCCATAGACTCAATTGTCTGTTATTCAGGGGAGCACTGAATTAGAATGCTCCACATAATGGAAAAAAAAAAAAAAAACAGGCAAAACAGGTTCAAGGACTCAAACCCATTCCTTCTGATCCAGCCCACATAACTCCTGGTCCAAGTGATACACCTTCCCAGAACCCAGAGCACCACAGTAGCACATGGAGCTGCCCCCCATCCAGGTCTGAATCCAAGCTAGTAAACTTTTACTGGAAAGTGTGATGGGTCTAGCGTGCACAAAGCAGATTTCTGAATGGCTCTGCACTGAGCAAGCTTCAGCTAACCAAAGCCATGGCAAGGCTGTAACTCACAAGGCTGGCCACAAAGTGCCACTGTCTGTGTGTGCTGCTGCCTCTGATTCTGGAGCAGAATTGGACACCAAGGTCAAAGTTGCACAGAGCCACAAAGATCCAGCAACACGCTAGTGCATTACAATGGATCTGGTCCTATTCTGGGCAGAAGGAAAACAGAGGACAGCATCTGGCACACAGCACAGGAAGACACAGGCTGCCTTTCCACACAGCCAGCTTAGACAGGCTTTAATGGCACTGTTAGAAAAATCACAGCAGGTCACCATTTCACAAACCACAAATGACAAGACACAAGAAGATTTGCAACAGAGGTCATATAGAATTTGCAAAGTGATATCTTGCAAGCCCCTACCCTATGACTATTTAAAATAAACAAAAAAACAGCTCTACAGTATGTCCTGAAGAGAACAACTGTGCTTGAGCTATATAGAGGGCTGGGCTGAAAAAGTTTCCCACTTCTCAGTGTGATGTTCTAACACTTTTTGATGTTTAGTTTTGTTGTTTGAAATTAAAATCTCCAAGTGAAATCAGGCACCAAATGTTTGAAAAGAGACTACTGGAACATGAGCCTACTGCACTCTGTTACACAGCTGAGGTGCATCCCACTCCCCAGTGACAAGTGACAGTCCTTACCCTCAGGGCAAACACGACATTGAAGAGGATCATAGTGGGCATCTCTCTCTTTGGTGAAGGATCCGTTTTGGATACCTGAAAAAGATTTAGAAGGAATTCCATAGGCTTGTGTGCTTTGGAACTGGTAATGAAGGGAGAAAAAAAAAGAAGGGAAAAAAAAGAAGAAAAGCCTAAATCAGTCAAGTAACAGTTTGCTGAGAGGACAGGCAAATCAAATTAGAACATCAAAAAATGACTTGCAAAAAATAAAACCATGTTTGTTTGTTTGTTTGATTAAAGTGTCACAGTTATTCTACATTTTCCAAGAAGCTGATAAAGCATTTTGGTCAGAACAAAGGAGTGTGTAGCAATCTTGGAAGTGTCCTGTATTGCATTTTAGTACCATTAGGGGCCTACACAGAAATTTTCCTCAGCACAATTGTCATATACTGTTAGCACAGAAAATTTCTCAGCCCCATCCACATCTATTTCTCTTTTTAAAAAATCCCCCATTTGGACTGCATGATGATTAAAACTATTGCTTTCATCTGAACAACTATGCTCTGTAACTGCCCCAATTCGAAATCACCTTGCTGTGTCCATTTGTTCTCAAGTTTCAGGTTCTAGGATGTCTTGTGAACTTCAATAAAGACTTAAAAGCATTTATGTGTGGGGTCTGATTCTTCCTTAAAATCAAAGAAACCACCACAATTAACATCAGCTGGAACTGAGCTAATTTCCACCTCACCTCTTGTGCAAGAAAAAAAGAATAAATTATTAAAATGGAATAGAAAATGGTGAAAGAATTTGAAGAATTCAGAACATCACTACATAAAAGGCAGTCTGACACCTATAATTAAATACTGGTGCTCTTGTAGTTTCTGAATCTCATCTGAGGAAGAATTTGCTGTCCTGTGCAATAACTCACTGTGGTGTGAACACCAAAGAAATTCAAACCAGAGACTGACAGGTTACTCCAGTCACTGCTTCTGCACCGTGGGAAAGGAAAGAAACCATCTAGCTTCTTTCTAACCTCCAAAGGGTCCCTGATTTGGACCCAAATGAAGCAGCAGAGATGGCTGCCACATCCAGAACATTCTGGAAACTAGGAGTTTCTCTAGGTGCCTGCTAGAGTGATAAGAACACACCCAAGAAAAAGATTCTACTAGAAGCAACAAGAAGGTGTTTCCAGCGCTCTGTCATGCTGTTTATTTACCCAGATGCAATTTCATTTAGACAAATTGAAAACGAAGAGAAATTTCACGCAATTACGATAAAAGTGACTACAAAGCAGAAAGAATGTGTAACACGTGGTGAACAACTGCAAATACGACTTTTCAATTTCATTCAGATTCACCACACCACATTTAGGAAGCTGTGCCTTTTGGACAGCATTGGCAAAATAAATGAATCTAGTACTGTGAGAGAGCAGGCCACTGCTGTCAGGGCCCTGAGGGCACCAAAAGGTCTCAGTGGCATTGACCAGCACCACTTCAGTGCATGGCCCAGGAGTCATGCTAAGGCTTAGCCTGGGGCCTTCAATCCCTGTCCAAGGATGGGCCTTGGACCTATGTTGTGGGTGACATGCCTCGTGGATGGACCCCACCAAGTACACAGCAGCCCTGTCCTCCAGCCCTGCCTCCGGCTCCATCTCCCTTTGCTCCTGGCTGGGCTCCCTGGTCATCTCTCGCCTCCTGTGGGGTTGGTGACAGACCCTGACCTCTGCAGTCAGACCCACACCTCTATGGGTGGGTGCTGCCTGTGTGGGATTGCCCACACAGACAGCAATGCAGAAGGTCCAGAGCATCCCCCTCTTCTCTCCTCCCTTCCTTAGTCCTTTCCTCCATCATTTCACAAAGCCTGACACACACTGAGACGGGCTGTAGGAGTTTCTTTGACAACAACACAAGGTAACATCTTCTTGTCTCTCTGTTAGCATCATACTATTTGCTGTATGTGTCTCAGCCAGAACCATGAATGGCAAAACAAGAAGTACCTTGCAAACCTGCTTCAGCTTCTCAACACCTGACCAACTAGCTTTCTCCCACCAGCACACTTTTGGTGCCTTAGGGTAAGTGGGCACTGCTGTTCTAAGCACAGACAAGGCCTTCTGAAGTACTTGCACAGTTTGGGGGCATTTGAATTCTGTCTTCCAAAGCATCTTAAACATTTGAGGGTTGAGCCTCGGTGATATTCAGTCACATTTCCTGTAGGCTCACAAATGAGTTTCGGAAGTGGAACACCAGCAGCTTTTGATGCTTGATGCCAGCTTCTTACTTGGATGAAAGTAGTCCTACAGCAATCCGATCCTCTAAATATCAAGCAGCAGTTGCCAACAATCTGTTTGCACCTCTAATTATAGATAGAAAGGATGACAGAATTGGCAAGCAGATCTTTGCCTGAAAAACTGAACAGTTTTGTAAATTTGATGAAAAATGAGATGAAAGCAGTTCAGTGATACAGATTAGTGTTGTATTCAGAAATTACCAAGCCTACTTCATTTTTACGGTCTGTCAGGAAGAAAGAATGGGAAAGGGATTATTTTCTATATAGAACCACGCAAATTATTTCCTAGAGTTAAGCAGGGCCTTTTCCATAAGCTGGGTGGCAATTGCTTTCATTCCAATCAGCTAAAACACAGGCCATAGATCAAGGTCTCAATGCAAACAGCAGCCTAAATTTATCCATGAGAAAATTTGAGACCTCTTCCTAACATGTGTGAGGGTTTTGTTTTGTTAGGTTGGTTTATTTTTTACTGCCACGCTAATTGGAGGTGCTAAAGCCCTACTGTGCAACAACTAGCATCATAAGAAACATGCTTTTTGAGGTGGACTGTTTATTACCACTTCTCTTTATCCACACTGCTTTTCTTAAGTAACCAAATGGGCTTTTCTGGAAACCACTGACACAGCTCCCTCAGTTTGCCACTCACTGTGGTTATCTGGAAATACATACAGACAGCTCTGAGCATTGTGAAGAATCAGAAATCAGGAAGAAGCAGGATCAAAAGAAAACATATCCATTCTGAATTTTAAGTCCCCTCATTAAGATACACAACTGGAAAAGAAAGCATGCCTGCAAGCAGATCTCTTACCATACCTGCCCAAGGGCATGCTGAAGCAATGTAGGGTGGCCAACAAAGCGAACATTATCGATCTTCAGTTCAAATTTTTTGCCACACATATCTGACTTTGTAGCCAAAATTGTTGCCAGGATGACATCTGAAAACCTTGAAGAGCAGAAACAGAAGTTATTACAGTTTTCAAAAGCCATACCACTTGAATGCTCATCCAAACAGATTTATTTAATTGGTGAGTTATTTTAATATTGTAAATTGTGTCTAAATTACTGTACCTGCATACCCCAATTATGGAAAATTAAGAATCCCTTAGTTATATCTCTCAGATCATCACAATTATCAAACAGGAAGCATTCAAGACAAAGGCTGCAGGGTCATGCTTATTTAAGTACATGCTCAGCAAAATACATTGGAAAGATTAGATGCAGTTTGTTTAAATATAAAAACAGCTTGAGTTAGCCATTGCCTGGATTTAGCTGCAGGTTAATGAACTTACTAAGCAACTACATACCAAAACAGCCTGTCACTCAAGCACAACAAAGACCTTTAAGCCACCCACTGCGACAGAGGGGAAGGCAAGACAGAGCTGATTCAAATAAAAGAAATAAATATTCTACACTTGTCCCTCCTATTCAAATCTAACCTCATGAAAGTTACTTCACTTAACAGAGCTCAGGCTGCAGTCAAATGCCCAGTGGCACCCTTCTGAGAGCTGCATGGCATCCGCCAGGCTCATGTGCTGCACTGAACCAAGACAAAGTCATGGCAGTGGGCCCTCATTGGTGCCCACCTTGCTGCAGTGGGACTGTGCTGCTCCAGAATTGTGGTGGGAAGAAATAGGAAGGCAAGTATCTACAAGGAGTCTGCCAAACAAAATACATCCACAGCTGCAAAACTGGGTCAGAACTGCAATGTGACAGGGAAGGATTCTGCAACCACTTTCTGATGGCTTTACAACATCGGCCTGGTCTTTCAAAATACTCCTTTTCCTCAGGGCATCCCCTGAGACAGCAGAGCTCAAATCCATAGAAAAGGGGACCTCAGAGAGCTGCCAGGGGAAGCTCATTATTGCAGGATGGGAGCAGTGAGAGGTTTGATATCAACAATGTTCTTTCCTTGTTTGATTTCCCATTTTACCAAATGGATATCAAGCCAGCTTCTGAAGAGACCAGCTTTTTTAATCATGGCAATATTCATTTCAGTTTCTTTATTTACATTCACGGTGTGTGCCCCTGTCAGACCACCCCCTCCACCATGCAGGTATCCCAGATAACACAGTATCACTCAGAGAAAAGGGCAGACATGGGTGTGTTCCACACCCACCTTATCTCCCGGCCACAAGCAGGCCCCCAGTGCCCACAGAAGCAGTCAATGTACCGCATTCCTGGTTTGCTCTGAGTGAGTTACGGTGCAGTACAGAAATACACAGACAAGTCTTTTGTGTGTATCCACCTGCATGTGATTCAGGGGCTGTTTTTTCGTTAGAACTACATACATTGAAGGTGTAAGATAACACAGGGCCTTTCTGAGCTGTCAAAGCCTCTGATGCTCGTACAATAAAGTCATCCTGACCGTGGTTGGATAGTGGTAAGGGGCAGCTCCATACAAACTTCCAAATCTCTGGCTGCTCTGCTCCAAACAGGATGCCCAGCACTGCTGAGGGCTAGCAGAGACAAGGGGAGACTGGCCACAGACTCCTGGGGCACTGAGCCAATGCTCCTCAGCCACTGCACTGGGCTGGGTTAAACGACACACGGAGTTCGTAAAGAAAAGGTAATGCTTCCTCAGACTGGGCCTGGCTTGGCAGTCCATGGTGATCACATTTGAAATAGGAGAGAAAGTCACCAAGACAGCAGTGAGCTTCCCCTGTTCTTTCTGTCCTGCTCAGCTGTGTCAGTTAACAGGCTCTCTGTGGAGCCAGGCAGACTGTAAGAGCAACAGATCAAAAATGACCATCTGCTTTGTTAAGTGGAAGCAGGAGGGCAAACTAGGAAGTGCCTGCTTGCTGGTAAGAAATGAGTCACTTCCTTCCCTCAGCCTTGACAAAGGACATCTTGGAAGCTGGAAAACCAAACTTCATTGTTATGACTTACACCACTGTTAAGATTTGACTTCGACATGGAATTAAAGCAAGTTACTTTCATGCAGAACTGTGGTGCCAAACAATTCAGCATTTCCACAGGAGAGCTCATGACACTGACATTCAGCATCAGCATGACTTTGCATTTGGCTCGGTAGGGAGCAGTGGATTGAAAGGTTAATTTTGTAAAGCCTTCCCTATCTTCTTGCTGGCTGGAACCTCCTTCTGGGACAATGCTTCAACAGCAGCCAGGTGACACGCTCAGGATATGTATATCCCTCTTGATGGGTTGCAGGGGTTCCACCTGATGGCACCTCCAGAGCAACCTGGACTCCAGACACATTCTCCTGGTCTGACAGCCTGGATTCATTGGTTTGGTCATTTGATCTTACCTCTCACCCCCCAAAACCACTGCACATGATTTATACATTTCTCAGGCCTCTGGATGGCAGGGAGACTGAGGGACAACAGATATGTCACTCCCATCATTTTATCTCAGACAATAAAGCAGCCAATGCAGGCTGCCTGCTGCCACCAGCACCTCCTCTGGAACTGACACAGCTGAAACAACAGCACCTTTGCCTTAGCATGCAGACAAGAGGGGAAAAGGATCTCAAACAGAACTTCAGTGTTTCCCCAAGGGTGGATAATCACTTTTAAGGTGCCAAAGAAATTCAAAAATTCTTCATAATTTTCAAATTACAAAGAATTTGTATTTGAGGTAGGGTAGGGGGGAAGCCGACTATCTAGGTGACCATCTTTGTGCTACAAAAGGACTAGAAATGTATTTTAATACTTATGGGCCCTTGGCAGAGACAAGCCCTTTTCCCTCTGCACGTTCAGGAAGGGGCTATAATGCAGTTGTCAGTTCAGCTTAGAAGGGCACCAGGAAGGAGCAGCTGCTCAAAAACAGCTCTGCAACGAGCTCTGCATAATTATTGTGAGATTATAAATAGTTCAGTCACTCATCTGTACTTTTGGGTCATTGCTTGTCACAAGGCAATTTGCTTCAGGGCTCCTTGCTGGCATAACTACAAAGCTAAGGCTATTCTTGTTGCACTCTTGGAGGATCACAACTTTTCTCAGTTCACGTTAGGGACAGTACCACACTCATTCTGGTTACCCTGCAGAAAGCACAGAAGTGTTAGTAGGACCTCTGTAATTATCCTAGCATTAACTGTTAGGAATATGTTTCCTATAGACATTGTGATTTAGCACATAATTGCCTCATCATTTGGTGTAAAGTAGAAACCAGAAACAAAGCACACTGACAGGATGGTGAGAAAAGAAAGCCATTCTAGACAGAGGTGGTTGTTGAGAACATTTGGTCTTACCCTGAAACCAATTGTTCATCGGTTAGAGGACATTGGTCTCTGAAATGGGAACATGGCCATAAACACAAACAAAAACATAAACAAAATAAACGACGCAAGTACATAAAATACAAAAAGAAAAAAAAAAAAAAAGAGAAAAAGATAATGTTAAAAACTAGGAGGATTTATTAAGAGTTAAACTCCTGTAAAGAAAATGGTAAGTATTGAGAAGAGGCGCAAGTTAATGGTAGGTGAGTTGCTGGATGTGCTGCAGGCTGAGGTTGATGACATTTCAATTCTCTCAGCAATGCTATGGCAATGGGTTCCCACAACCTGCTGCATTTATGGAATTGCACTCATTAAACTCATGCTTACCTTAAAACAGACAAACAAACACATAAACAACAACAAAATAACAGAAGAGGTTCCACTCTGATTTAGAACAGATTCCAAAAGTCGCTTTGTTTCCTAGAGTTTCTCCAGTGGTTTAAAAGGCTTTAAAAGCTTTACGCTGCCCACTGTAGAAAAGGGAGATCAAATGGAAACCTCCACCAATTATTTAATGCAGGAGACAGCTGATTTCCACTGGTCATGTTGAGAAGGTAGAACAACCCTAGAGGACAAACTATACAAAGAGGGTGATACTACAGAAAGGGATGGATGGGTGACCAGAAAGGAAGAGGCTTACAGAAAGGAAAGCTTTCAGAACAAAGAACAAGGAGAACACTGAGGTCCAGTGAAAGAGGGACAGAGGATATAGAAACATTACCACAGGAGAAGGACTGTTTGTTAGAAAGGGACATTCACGTCCTTGTTTCAGTAGCTTGGGTTTCTGTAACAAAAGTATTTAGCCAATTGATGACATCAATGCTGCAAAGCTTGCTAAATCTCTTTGGTTAAGTCAGTTATGCTACTGAAAAATGCAGTGTCCTGTGCAACAGGTTTTTCTGTGTGCATCTGCAATAGAATTTTTGCTACTGTATCCCCTTAAAAAAAACACCAAAACTACAAAAGACATTTCAAACCAATTTAACAAAGCTTTATCTTCTGGCTTCAACAGAGCTAATGCACAACTTCACACTTTTGGAGGAAAAAAAAGAGAATAGCAAGCATCTCCAATAGCTCTGAGGAGTATATGTTATTGCACTCAAATAGCACTCAAATCTGAAGGATGTTTTTGAAGACAGCGAATTAGGGAAGTATGAGAAGAGGCCAGCATGGAGAGCCACTGACAGGTCATTAGTTTCAACAGTGACAGATTTTTCTGAGCATCTCTCTGTTGCATGGCCAACCCCAGCACACCTCAACCACTTGTGTTGCTTGACTTGCTTTTGAGAGGAATAAAAGATCTATATTCAAAAGACCTGGAGTTACAACTCTGTGAAACAGAAATCAGTATAGCCAATACACACCAGTAACCTGGAGGTAGGACTTCATGAATAGGCTGCAGTTCTTTTTAAGTAACAGAAAGCATAATGAACGCCAGGAAATTCATGTCTGAAGGATTCAAGAAATCCAATTACGGATACAAAGATGGAAATGGAGAGTTATGGCACCTAAACTGATGTCATTTTCTGGAGCCATAAAGAAATACTTACAACTCAACTGCTCCACAAGAGATCAGCTCAAAGGTAACCATTCTGGCTTCCAGCAGCTTAGGAAAAAAGTGATA
The DNA here is from genome assembly GCF_987193195.1 of Phasianus colchicus. Classification (NCBI taxonomy): domain Eukaryota; kingdom Metazoa; phylum Chordata; class Aves; order Galliformes; family Phasianidae; genus Phasianus; species Phasianus colchicus. Next base: position 4,402,240 of record NC_143451.1, on the reverse strand, counting down.
TTGAATGTTCTCTAAGACATATTTGATCCTAGAGTGCCAGTGAATTGAAGGCAGTCATCCAGGATGGGTCCAACCTTCATACAAACTATTGCAGTGACTAGATAGATCTGAAATAGCCTTTGTTACTAAACATGAGAACATTATCAAACTTGCCATACACCATCCACTCAGCTTAGCATCTGCCCTCTCCAAAACCCCAATTTGTGCTGCCAAAAAACATCCATAGCTACTACCTATATGTGGTGATTTAAAGGGATCTTTTTGCCAACCTTTCCTTGAAGCAGCCTTCCAGAAATAACACAGTGATTCACAAATGACTTTCACGTGGGACAACTCCAATCAGATAATCAAAACCAGCAGCACGTGGATGGGACTTCATGCTGATGAATCTGAGGACTACTGCTCTGGGGAGAGCACTGCTGCAGCTCTGTGCTGCACCAGGACAGAACTGCTATGGGGAGACAGGAGGGGCTCTCACAAACCTGGTCACTCCACAGCCTTCAATAGAAACATAAAAAAACATTCCAACCTGGAGCCCAAGAGAAAAAAATTATACAGGCTCAATAACAACACTGGTTTTATGGCATATGATATTTAAGCTCCTTCCTTCCCCTCTCCATTCACAATGACTACAAACCACAGGTATCTCCCTCTCTCCCCAGCCATTGCCCCTCTGCCTCTGCTCACTCCCAGGATCTGTTCTGCACTGTCACCAACTCTCTTACACCTCCACCTGCCTCATGCATATCAGAAGCCTGAGCCACCTGCTGTGCACAGCCCTAAAGAGACTTTATAGCTTCCTGATGGAAGATGCACTTGCATACCTAGTGCTGGAATATTATTTCTATCTACGTCATTAAGTCTAGTGAAAAAATAAACTTCTTCTTGCCTGATGTCACTTATCAGTACTCAGTGTATAAAGAGCATTGGTAATTTCTTCTACTAGCAGGTACTGCTGAAGAGAAGGATATTTAGCTGTTGCGTTAAATATACCTGCAAGCTTCCCTTCTACATTCCTGTGAGACAAGATAGCTTTTTCAGTGCATTCACAGCACTGTGAATATGGGATAGAGGTTTTTCATAAACAAAACAGAAACAAATGCAGTTTTGAAAGACGCTTTGAATTTCTGAGTGCAGACACACAGCTGTGTGAGCAGGACTAGTACTTCAGAGCAACAAGATGCTGCTCCCACCACCCCGTACCTGCATCCATAGGGGATAATACTAAGGCATGTCCTGATTAACAGACCTGTGTTAGCAAACACCTCAACATCAGGTACATAAATATAGGGCTTATAAACTCCAGTAACCTCTATATCCATCAGGTGCAGACAGTGCAGGATGGATTTGTGTGTGTATTGCTGTGTGAGACTGCACAAATAGCAACTGCTTTTTCTGAAGGCCATCACTGCAAAGGGGGATTTCTGTCTTAGTATTCTTTCACTCAGTGCTTCAGAATGGCCCAGATTCACTTGGTGGTGTGCCAAAAAAACTGATACTTCGTGCTTAGGGAACTCAGCTCCCTAAAAGCTTAATAGTTAATACCTGACCCAAGAGACCTGAGTGCTAGCCCTCAGCCCCTGATTCCAGCACACCGCTACATAAAACCAGCTCCTTGGTTAAGGCAGACTACAGGTCGGGACATTCAACCTACTTAAAACTATTTTCAGTAAAATACTGAACAGTGTCAGTTGTCTCATCTGACCATAATTTGTGTGATAAAATCTCTGCTTCCACCACTGCAGTAGCCAACAGTGCATCGCACAAACTCAGCAGACAACATCCACAAGCACAGCTCTGCATTGCGTGCTTTGTCCAACCTCCCTACATGGCAGAGGCAGCAAGAATCACTATGAGAAAAAAGCTGGCACACTGTCATAAATCTCTCTAGGGAAATACTAGAGCCAAGTGAACAGCAGCCAACAAAACTCCTGAGATAACCACCAAACATTCACTGAGCACTCCCAGGTTGCATACTCGGCACTGTCCTGTGGACAGTCTGAAATGCCCTTCAACAGATATCAAACTTAAGAAACACATTTTGGTCTTTCTTCAGTTTTGCACTGTACCACACTGTGTTCCATGGAGACAAGATAGAACATTGCAATGGAAGGTTTCAAAAATACCAGAAGATGTAGTAGACACAAATGACCTCAAGATGTGTTACCTCTGCTATACTGTTTTCCTAAGATGTCAGTCCTGGAAAAATGTATGAATTTAATGAAGTTACTGCCAGGGATGGCTGTAATTTCAGTGAAACTATTCTTAGTCAGGCTTAAGAACCAGCTTACATTTTGTAAGGTTGGCATCTAAATTGCCTTTTGGTTAAAAGCAATGACAACTTCTTCATTCTAATATCCAAGAACAGCAGCAACTACACCAGTATTAATATCTGAAATTAAAAGACATGCCACAAAAAAAAAAAAAAAAAAAAAAAAAATCTACAACTGAACTGTGGCCCAGGTTTGTCTCCTATCTGATAATGATGCCTTTAGAACACAGCAAATTTCAGATTTTCTCCCAACACCAGTTAGAGGATCCAGGTCTATTATGTGCATGCTGAACAATGCACCACCTATGTTTGCTGCTTTTGTTACTCTCTAATTTCCTGCAGCTGAAAAACTCAGTTTCTAAGTCTCAGAGCCCTCCTGAGCCACTATTTCACTTCATGGATACACAGGCAGCTACATCCCCAGAAACACAATTAGTTGCTCAGTAGTGCACAGCAATTCTGTATCACTGTTAAGCTAAGGAAGAACATGAGGCAACTCTGTAAGAGAGCCAGTTACATGTAGGTAGGTGGAGAAAAGTGGAATTTTGCCAAAGGATTAATGCTCCTGGCTCTGAAAGAGTACCACTGCCTTTCTAACAAGCACAACTTACCCAAGCTACACTTTGCCCAGAATACAGCAGACTCACCAGCATTCACTCATTAGACATTTCTCATTATCAAACACTGATTTTCTCCTAACTTGGCATTACAATATCCCTTTGCAGGTCTTCTGTGCACTACAAGTGTTTGCCTACTGAACTAGCAATAAGAAAAAAGGAGGCCAGCTCCTCCTCAGTTTTAAAGTTAGACGAGGAGAATCGTTTTCTCCCTACCTGGAGTCCCCATCTTGGTCCTCTGAGGTATCACCGGAGCTATTCACCGCATATCGACTCCGTGGTTTATCTGAGGCAAAGAATAAAGACAGCTTTCTCAGGGAGCAATCTCCTGACAGTGTACAGTAAGGTCTTGGTTTTGTTTTTTCAGTTCTCACTCACAAACACATTAACAAATGGGAGCAAGAAGCTTACATTTTCAAGGGACATGGAGAAAACAAAAGCATTCAAAGAAACAAGTTTCCTGCCAAGTACCAGGGAACAATTCATGTTTGCAGAACCATGTTGCAATTCAAGGAAGCAAAAATTAAATATTCAACTCATTAATTGTCCACATTCTTACTCATGTTTCAGGACAATAGTGATGTTCCAGAAGCCCCCTCTGCAGTGACACATATCCAAATCTTTTACCAACAAAAAGCTGGGGAGTGACAGGAGGGAAGCAGACAGTAAATAATAACAATCTTTTCAGATTTTACTGATAAGGACAAAATGGGGTTCAAAAATGATTCTTCCTCAGTGAAAAATGACTCACAATCTAAAGAGGGGCATCAAATCTCACACGAGATACAGGGACTGCTGTGACAGGACAAGGGGAAATGGTTTCAAACTAAAAGAGGGCAGATTTAGATTGGATGCAAGGAAGTTTTTTGCAGTAGGGGCAGAGAAGCACTGGCACAAGTTGCCAGAGAGGCGGTGGGTGCCTTGCTTCTGGAGATGCTCAGTGTCAGGCTGGGTGAGTGCTGAGCACTGATGCAGCTGTGGGTGTTCATTTTGGGGGAGTCGGACCATAAGGCCTTTAAAAGCCCATTCCAATTCAAGTGATTCTGTGACTCCGTGATTCTGTGACATATGGCAGCTGGCAAATGATCCGTGGGAAACAACCTCACCACTGGATAAAGCCCCAGATCACACACAGGGCTCACCCATCGCGTGCCTCTCAGGATCACTTTGGCATGTTCTCGGTGCCCAAACTGCTAAATGTTCCTAGGCACCAAATTCATTGAAACTGAAAACTGATTGTAACGCTGCCCGGTGACAGGTTAGGTTTGCAAGCCGTGATGCTGTAACCTACAGCACTACACACCATGCTAAGCCCTCCCAAACCCGCTCTGGCGTTTCAGCACAGCGCAGCACACCACCAGCAGGGCTGGCCGCACACGTGGGCACGGCTCCACATCCGGCACTGCAGACCCAAGGCAGGGCAGCGCGGAACGGACAGAACTCATAGAGCAACTCCAGGAGGAGGAGGGGGCCGTCCGGGATGCGGTCGGACCATCCAAACACAAACCCCACGCCTGAGAGCGGGCTGCCGCGCCAGCCAAGGAAGGCGGTGGAGGGGCTGCCAGCACGCGGGCCGGATCGCGGCCCCGCCGCACGGAGCGGCCCCGGGCCCGGCGCGCACTTACTGGCCTGGGCGGCGGGGTGCTCGGCGCCGCGCTGGAAGGGGAAGCGGAAGAGCAGCTTGTTGCCGCGGCTGCCCGAGCTCACAAGGATAACGCTGATGGGGCTGGTGCTCTCGCCCATACCGCCGCGCCGCAGCGAGCACCGGCCGGGCAACGACGCGGCTCGGCAGGAAAGCGGCCCGGCCCGCGCGACTTCCGCTTCCGCGCCTCCGCCGCCGCCGCCGGTTCCCCGGAGCAGCGGCCGATCGGCGGGGCGGAGCTGCGGGCCCGGGCCGCCGCTACGGCGCCCTCGGTGCGGCCCCGCGCCTCGCAGCCCGGCGCCGTGCCCGCGGCGCAGCCCGCACGGCCTCGCGGTGCCCGGCGGCTGCCGTTTGCCTTGTGCCCGCCGTTCCTCCCGGCACCTCGCAGTGCAGACGCGTGCCTGAAGTGCAGCCCAGCGCCTCACGGCTGAGCCCTGAGTTCCCAGTGCGACACAGCGCGTCAAGTTGGAGCCGCTTGTCCTCACGGCAGCTCAGTGTCTCACTTTTCACAGAATCACAGGATGGCCAGGGTTGGAAGGGACCTCAAGGATCACGAATCTCCAACCCCCTGCCTCATGCAGGGCCACCAACCTCCACACTTAATACCAGCCCAGGCTGCCCAGGGCCCCATCCAACCTGGCCTTGAACACCTCCAGGGATGGACGGGGCATCCACAGCCTCTCTGGGCAGCTGTTCCAGCACCTCACCACTCTCTCTATAAAGAACTTCCCCCTGACATCCAACCTAAATCTTCCCTCCCTCATCTTAAAGCCATTTCCCCTTGTCCTACTGTTATCTACCCTTTCAAAGAGTTGATTCCGCTCCTGTTTGTAGGCTCCCTTCCCTGTGCCCCCCCCCTGTTCAGCCCAGCACATCACACTGGAGCCCTTGTGCCCCCAGTACAGAGCACAGCACCTCACGTTCAGGCCCCCAGCACGCCAAGTTGGAGCCCTGTGCCTCCAGACAGCCAACACAGAATCACAGCATCCTTAGAGTCAGAAGATGTCTGTGCCCTCAGTTCAGCCCAGCACCTCTCACCCCCCTCTCAGCACTCCCACTTCAGCCAAGGGCTTACAGCTCGGCCCAGCACCTCATGCTACCCAGCAGTGCTCCCACCATCAGCCCAGTGTCCCCAGTTCGGATCAGTACCTCACATGCCCATGCACAGTGCACCAGATCAGCCTGGCACCACCAGTGTATTCCAGCACCTCACATATCCACAGTGCCTCTGGCACCTCACACCTCTCCAGTGCCCATGGTGCCTGCAGGTTCATTCCCACCTCTTCCCACATGCCCACAAACCCCTTCACTATTTTCATGTCTCAAGATCTCCTTTGGTCGCTTTGAGTCATTCAGTTATTACAACTCTAGAACTACAAGCTGCTGGCCAACAGCAAGTGCCACAAACTGTGTTCCTCTGGCAGCTCTTTTGGCTCATTTGTCTTATTGTGTGTCCAGCTGAGATCAGAAAACTAACAGCAATTTTGTCAGAGGATGGCCCAGGTTTTTCACTTCAGTTCATCCATATTTGATAGCAATATTTAGATATTTGAATGCTCCGAGATATCCCCACTCTGGATTTTTCTCTGCAAGATTCTTTCCTTGGACTTCAGGCAGAGATGGGTGGTTGGGGACTGAAAGGGAGATGAGCACACGCAGTGAGGGCTTAATCTGCACAGCCATTCTCTGCCAGGCAGGTGATAACAATTGAAGCAAGAGAAGCTGCCATTGAGGGGAGAGAGTTGTTGGTGAGCGATTAAAGAGCAGTCACATTATCACAGCAGAGCATTCATCGTGCTCCAGTGCTGGGCAGCTACGTTAGAATTTCCCAGTGTGTCTGCTTCCAAGCATAACTTTATTTTCTTCAATACAAAATCTGCAGGCATATTTGTCACTTCCAGCTCTTGGAGATGAGTTAAAGCAAAGCTCTAAAAAACTGCAAGCTCTTTGAGTGCTAGTAGGAAATGAAAGAATAAAGCCAGGATAAAGATTCTGCTTTTAAGATTTCCAAAGCTTAATGCACCCAAATTCTTCAGAGTTAGAGCAGATGTGTGTGCCACTGTTACCCTCTGAAATTCCCTTGGGAGAGAGGCGACTGTGCAGAACAGAGGCCCATGGGGACAGTTACTGTTCATTTAACGAACAGGAAATTATAACCTCACTTATAATGAGCAAACAGGTCTGTTGCTGACTTCAACTGACAGCCTGCTTTGGGAGAGGATAAAAAGAAGACCTACATTAGTACAAAAAAACACTTTTCTCATTTGCTCCATGCTTTGTTCCTGCAGGAGCAGGACAAGGCAGGACAGGCAGCCCCAAAGCCAGGCTGCTGTGCAGCAGGACTACGTGCCAGCTCAGCCTGCTGCTCCTTCCCAAGGCTCTGGGAACATTTCACAGCTTCATAACAAAGATACATTGCCTGTACTCAGGTACACATCATGCTATAGGTTTATGAAGCCTAAATATGAAAAGCAATAGAAAGAGACACAGTTTCCCAGAGGATGTATCAGTCCTGCGACAGAGGAACAACACTGGCTGTGTTGTCCAATTCCTTGAGTCGCGTAGGCCAGGAGCCCCAAGGGTCAGCACCCTGTGGGCAGCTGGAACAGTGGGGCGAGGAACTTGGCTGAGAAGGGACGGAGCCCATCTCCATGTCACATTGCTGCACATGGCCGCAAATCTCTCTACTCCCACCAGGCTCTTTTCTGAAGAGCTCCTGAAGCTGTCCCCAGCACAACTCTGACCCTAGGCAAGCAGTGAGCCCCTCCTAGCAAACTACTGTCACCTTTGGGCTGCTCTGACTTTTGTGATAGTGCAGGAGCAACTCTTGGAGAAAGAATCCAAGTTCAATAAGGACTTCAGCACTTATCGTTCATATACAAAGCAACAAGCCTCCGGTACAGGCATCACTCTGATCTTCATGCCTACATGGACATTAATCCTCCAGTCGTGGAGGACCGCTGCTCAGGTTAAACAGCTGGCAGCAAAATAGGAAGGAGTATTGCTGGCATCTGCTTGGCTATATCTGAGTCACGGGGACTTCCCTCAAGCACTGTCAGCAGAGCTTGGAGCATCGCCATGCAGTGGGCGATGTAAGAGGTAGTGCTTTCAGAAGGAGACAACAACAGCATTATTTTCAAAGTATTTTCCTATTGGAACACTGCACATGTTTTTTAAATGCATGTAATTAGAGATGATGAATACAGCTTCTCTCAATACCTCCATCCATTTAAGCTGATGTAAACTGAATACAGCATTTTCCTGTATAAAGTGCTCAGTGCCTGTCCTGTCAGCAGGGCAGCCACATCTGGAGCACATTGCGTGTAGCCGCTGGTAGTGCTGTCAAACACAAACACATCTTGATAAGGAATCTGGCTTATACACATCAACCTGCTCAGCACAAGCATGCAGTGCTGTTTGGGCAAAGAACACGATCTGACACCTGGCCGTGCCACCAGCTTGCCATGCACTGCTACTAAGGTTTAATGGGGTGGCAGAGGGAGGTGAGTGAGGGAGCTTCATGTGCTGACAGCATTCCCCAAGCATTGGTAGCAACCATCTCCAGCTGGGTATTCCTGGATACTTTGCCCACTTAGCCGTGATTACAGACCTATGCTGGCCCTTCCTTTACTCATTTGTCCCTTCACCCATCACATGTGTCCATGCACTGAAGACACAAACCTTCTAGCACAGGACTGGGCTTTATGTGCACGCCCAGCATGCAGCACAGTGCATACCAGCACTGTTTGAGGTGCTGAGGACTATTTCAAGGCACAAGGGATAACTGGCTGTGAGAATCACACAGCTGCAAATCAAAGAGATGGAGTATGAAGCATTTATTGATGCAGCTCAGATCTGTATCAGAGGGAACTGCAGATTAAGGAAACAAACTGCTGGGAAATATCACTGTTACTGTCTCAGGAAGCACTCAGCAATTTGAGATCTGTGCACATCTGACTGGGCTTTCTCCCATAAACATGCTTCTTTTTAGTACTATACTTGATTTCATAAGCTGTCTCTCCCTGCATTCATGTGAATCATGACTACTGGTGCTGTATTTAGCAATATCAGTAGTGGAGTCGGTCCCTAACTCTTCGCAAGAGGCCAGTAAATGCCTGACAGTGCTGGAGCATATGCCAAAATCTCCACTGATTTCCTCAGAATCAGGGTCTCACTCCCTGTCCCGAGCCATACTGCACATATTCTAGCACTACCTAAGAAGTACTGAATATGCAATACTAGGCCATGTAGTGGCCATGTGTATTGGATATGGCCCAGAAAGACCCAGTGTGCACATCTGTGAAGCAAGGTGACAAATACAAATTACCATCCAAGCTTTTTAGTTTGCTCAAAATCCACTCAAAATCCACTTAAAGACATGTCCTAATCCTCCATCACTAGAATGTTCCAGCTCTATCTCTCCGTTCAACTTTTTCAGGCCACACGGCCAATACGTGTTAAGAAGCAAGAAGCTGATAACACCAGCAAACCAGGCGGCCAGTGCACTGACCCTGACCGAAATGGGCTTTGTTTCAGGGGGAGATAAGGGTCTCCCACCTCCATGGGTGGGCCTTTGGAGTGACCAATGAGTGTGGACAGACACCAAGGCCCGCTCTCCTCTTCCTCTTTATAACCAGGACCGTGAGGGCACTTAGTACAACCTGCTCTGGGTGTTCGCTGAAGAGAGCCTGAGCCAGCACTCTCCTGCAAAATGACACTGACCCAAGCTGAGAAGGCTGCCGTGACCACCATCTGGGCAAAGGTGGCTACCCAGATTGAGGCCATTGGGGCGGAATCACTGGAGAGGTAAGTCACCCACAGCACCCACCCAGAGGGTGCTTCCTCTGACTTTGCTGTTAGGATGCATCTTGCTTCAGTGCTGCATGAGTGAGACTCATGCAGTCGTGTTAAGATTGATGGGAATGGCTTGATGAACTGTATGCTTTTTAACATGATTTTTTTTTCCTGGAATTACACCTGTGCTACTAAATTCTGATGGCTTCAAAATTTTACAGCAAAAAAATATTTTTTAACCATTCTATGGGTTTGCTTCCCGTTATAGTAATTGAGAAGAATTCATAGCTAGGAACCCTAAAGAGGAATTCAAAGTCATTCATACTCGGTGTCCTGAAATAGGGTTATCACTACTAGGAAATGAACTTAAACTGGTTTATCACATAAGTTGCCATGTAGTGGACATTAAGAGAATAGCTGTCCGCATTTGTTAGATGTTGTTGTTGTTCAAAGTTATTTAAATGCTATTTACAATCAGTCTGAAATATTGTGATATTCCTGCTGGGACTCCGAGTACCACTCATACCAACCCTGCTTTCATTGCAGTTTGAAGATCTTACAAAATTGCTTACGGTATAATATAGGAAATGTAGGGACAGTTTCAAGTTTCCAAGCTTCAAGCTTCCAAAGCTCTACTAATTGCTGAAGGAGTGTATTTCTGCAGCTTTACAGTGCACTTGTCCTGAGGTTTTGCCAGATCACACATGCCTTTTCCACTGCTGAACTTTGTTGTCTCGTTCTCCTCCAGGCTTTTTGCCAGTTACCCTCAGACGAAAACCTACTTCCCTCACTTTGATCTCAGTCAAGGCTCAGTTCAGCTTCGTGGCCATGGCTCCAAGGTCCTGAATGCCATCGGGGAAGCTGTGAAGAACATCGATGACATTAGAGGTGCTTTGGCCAAACTAAGCGAGCTGCATGCTTACATCCTTAGGGTTGACCCAGTGAACTTCAAGGTGAGTGGGCACACTTTCAGGGATGAAAACTACCAGTCACAGAACTAGAGGCCACTGGTCATTTAGACTAATGGGAGTTTAATCCCTGACTGTGTGGTACAGCCTCATGTTGCTGCTGGTTCCCCAGCTGATTTTTAACCTGAGACTGGATCTTCTAGCAAACCATCTGGTCCAGTTTAATCTGTTACCTGGTTGGGATATGTATTCTTTTCATTCCAGAGCATATTGCAGACTTTTAGATTGGCATGTGTTACTGATTACAATGGATTTCATCTTCTTTTTTCCCTTTCAGCTGCTTTCCCAATGTATCCTGTGCTCCGTGGCTGCCCGCTATCCCAGTGATTTCACCCCAGAAGTTCATGCTGCATGGGACAAGTTCCTGTCCAGCATTTCCTCTGTTCTGACCGAGAAGTACAGATAAATGGCTTCCACACCGGGTTAGGGACATGCACCGATGGCACACAACAGCTGCCAAGTTCTGGGGTATTCTTCCTATGCAGTCCCCTCAACTGTCCTATGCAGGGGCTCAGCCATCTGCAGACTAAAATAAATAATTCAACTGTGATCTATGGTCTCTGTGCTTTCATCTTTCATGTTTCACCCACACCTTAGTGTTTAGGAAGTGTGTTTGGAAATCACTACATAATACAGAGGGGAAAATACTAAGCTGTTTAAGTTCATGTACATAATGAGAACAACATACTGCTGATCATAAGCCCAGAGCAGGCTAGAGCCCTGTGACTATTACTGCTCACAGTTCAGAAGATATGTCAACCAAATGTAAAACTGATCGGGAAACATTCCTTTACCCTGCTAGGATAATGAATGGACCCAGGCTTCTTGTTTAGACTCTCCAAAATCCAGCACAGCCTGTTCTGAACAACAGCTGCACTGCCAAATGGCGTGATGTGCACAGGGCAATGCTGCGTATTGACTTTATGTGCTCTTCTCCAAAGGGTCTGGACAAGGTGAACACCTTAGGCAATCACACCTGCTTAGTCCCACCTGTTCACTAAAGGGACATTCCCCTCAGCTTGACATTTCCTATATTTATATCAGGAACTTTGCTTGCTTTTGAAATCTGGGAAGACTAATGGCCCCTGGAGATAAATGATGATATCTGAGGGACCAAAAATTCCCAGTGTTTGCCATTTCCCTGAGTGGCATGCATGGACCTTCCATGCCTCTCAGCCAATACCCCAGCTCCCAACTGATAAAAGATATGTGAATTTCTTTCTTTGCATCCTTGCTTTCTCTTCCACAGTATTTCCAAGACTTTACAGTGGTACACATCACCTCTTCACACACACAAAAAACACCTGGAGTGTTAGAGCAGCTTGAAATTCAGAAGCCCCTCCTTTGTTTGTTGGTGTGTTCTCCACTTGAGTGATCCATATGTTGTGGGCAGGCCAATAACTGTGATATCATCCAGGGCATCTGGATGGGTCTGTCTAAGAGCAGAGTGATTCTAGCTTCATTTACTGAGCTCCCTACTCTTCCAGTGGGATTCTTACTGTGTTAGGCTCACTGCTCATGCAGGTCTCAGATTTTTGACGTGAAAAGATGTGTGCAAAGCACTGTATTTGGGCAAGGAGAAGAGAGATAAGATGCAGAAGTTTTAAACCACCGAGATGCTCTAAATCTGCTGATGTTGACCAGGGCACCAGCAGTAAGTTTTTAAAGCATCCTATCTTTGTGGGTCTCTGGATAACCTGAATGTTTAAATCAACAATTTACAGTGTAGGTCAGCGTGGGATACATCCCTAAGCCCAGATTCGTATCAGTGATTTCATGCAGAGGCTGAGTGAAGGATATGACAGTCCCCAACCACTGCATGCCCTATGGGATGTCCTATGGGAGAGTGGCAGGAGCACACACTGGGATGGGGACAAAGCAGCGAGTCCAGGCCTGATGAGCAAGCAGGTATGGACTTTGGAAAGACCAGGTGCCAAAAAAGAAGGTTATTCCTCACCCAGGTTTCTCTAGGCTGCTGCAGACAGGTGATGGGAACACACAGAGGGCAAAGGTGGCATAGGAGGGGAGCAGGCCAAGGGGCTCTTTGTTTGGAGAGGGCTGGATGTGTCAGAAGCTGGAGGATACCAGGGCCTGGGACACATGGAGGACAAGGAGCCATGCAGGCTCTTGGCGAGGTAAGAAGGGTGCATCCTGACAGCAGCGCCAAGCAGCACAAGGCTGAGGCCGCAGCATCCACAGGACAGTGGCTGCCAACTGCAGGGTGCAGCCTTGATGCGTGCCTTCCCCCAGCCTGGCGAGGGGCTGCCAGGGATCCCCTCTGCATGCAGTGCAGAGGGCCAACACAGCTGGCAGAGCAGGGCAGGGCAGGGTAGGACAGGGCAGGGCAGGGCAGCAGTGCCCCCTCAGGGCCCCCTCTGTGGGTGTCAGGGCCCCCCGATGCACTGCCGCTCCCTGCTCCCAGCGTTGCACAGCCACGGCCCCACCGTGCGGATAAGATAAGGCTGGGGCGGGTGTACAGGGAGCTATAAGAGGTCAGCCTTACAGGCTCCTCCACCACACACTGCCACCAGCCACCAGCCCACCCCACCAGCTGCCACCATGCTGACTGCCGAGGACAAGAAGCTCATCCAGCAGGCCTGGGAGAAGGCCGCTTCCCACCAGGAGGAATTTGGAGCTGAGGCTCTAGTTAGGTGCGAGCCAAGCCCAGGAGCACCTGATGGGGTGGGAATTGGGGAGTGGGAGCCAAGGGGTGCGGGCCAGGTCCTGGGGTGTGTGGGCTGGGCCAGGGGGAACTGTGGGGCAGCAGAATGACCAGCCTCGTTCCGGCAGGATGTTCACCGCCTATCCCCAGACCAAGACCTACTTCCCCCACTTCGACCTTTCGCCTGGCTCTGACCAGATCCGTGGCCACGGCAAGAAGGTTTTGGGTGCCCTGAGCAATGCCGTGAAGAACGTGGACAACCTCAGCCAGGCCATGTCTGAGCTTAGCAACCTGCATGCCTACAACCTGCGTGTTGACCCCGTCAACTTCAAGGTAAGCAGGGGCTTGGGTCTGGGGGTCCTGGGGTCAGGGGTCTTGGGATCCTGGAGGTCTTGGGGCCAGGGGGTTCTGGGATAAAGGGGTCCTGCGATCAGGTTGTCCTTGGATCAGGAGTCCTGGAGCTTTGGGGTCTTGAAGTCAGAGTGTGATGGGTTCCTGGGAGCTGGGATCCTGGGGGCCAGGAGCTGGAGGCCAGGGGTGGTACCAGGGCCAGGATGGGGGACTGACTGGGGCTAAGAGCCCTCCATCCAGAGCAAGGGTACTGAGCCTCTGTTTGCCTTGCAGTTGTTGTCGCAGTGCATCCAGGTGGTGCTGGCTGTACACATGGGCAAAGACTACACCCCCGAGGTGCATGCTGCCTTCGACAAGTTCCTGTCTGCTGTGTCTGCTGTGCTGGCTGAGAAGTACAGATGAGCTACCATCTATAACTTCAAGTCTTCAATAAAGACACCATTGCTGCAGCACTGTGTCCATGTGTGCTGGGGCTGGGGACAGGGCATAGGGGTCCAGGGTGGGCTGGGGCACACTCAATGCTTCCCTGCACCCCTTGGGAGGGAGGGAGGAAGGAAGCTCCTTCCTCCAGGTCTGGCATGGGGCCTGCCTGGTTAAACATGATCCTGAAGCTCGTAGCAGGACTCTGAGGACAGAGCTCAGCCTGCACCTTCCTATGCCTGCAAACCTGCTTGGCGTGGGTGAAGCCAAATGTGTTTCTTCAAACTCCTTAAACAGTTTTCCATAGGGGAAGGATTGACCTCTCCTGGCTCTATCACCATGGCTGTTTAGGACTTCACTGTGAATGCTGTGGAACTAAATGCCTGCATGAATTTTGTGGGCAACCAGACGAGTTCATTGAGTGAAAAAAATCCACTGCGAACTATGAAGTCCAAACACAATTCATAGCCCCTAAGCCACAACTCTCTAGCAATTGCCTGGGAAGGGCCCCTCCACTCGTGCCCTGAGTGCCTGCTTTTCCCATGCCATCTGGAGAGGCTGGAAATGTCACAGGCAGAGCTGTAGTCCAATACAAGGCTGCTGCTTTTACATCATTGGCTTTAGATCTGAAGGAGATGGTGGGTGATCAGATAGTAAACTAGCCCTGGGTTTGTTCTGCATTGTGACCAGAGGAGGAAATCGGGGTTTATGAGGGATGAGGGAAACTGCACCAGAAAATCAGCACCTGCTTTGGTAGGGAGTCCCCATGCCATACCCCGCTCGGTGAGCTCACTTCCAAATGCAGTGCTTTCCCTCCATACTTCAAAGCACTATCTACATCTCAGCATATCTGTGTTCATTTACAGCCAGTTATTCCCGTGCCCTCAGTTTGAGGAGCTCTTCTGCCTTTGCAGTTTGCCCCACTGACGTGTGCATGGGCAGCAAACACACAGCCTCCCCTTCTTCTGCTTCCCAGAAGAGCAGTCCCCCTCCTCCACTCTTCCCCTCCTCCTGTGCTCTGATATGGTGCCAGGTCAAGCTAATCTCCCCCGAACACAAATGATAAGAACTGCTGGAAATGGAGGAAACACGGGTGTAAACTGTCCCTCCATGCCAGCTCTCAAACCTACTGGAACCACTGCAACCTTTTTCACCTTCCCTGCCCTCCTTATCTTCCTCATCCTCCTCACCTTCCTCCTCACCTTCATCATTTGGGACATGCAGAGCTTACTGGGTGTCGCTATGGCCATACATTCCCCTCTTCCCCTGCTGCGAGCTCCTGTGACTGCAGGACAGTGCCTGCATCAGGATCTGGCACTGACCCTGTAGCTCTTCTGTGTGCCCCATTTCCAGCAGTCAGGGTCACCCTAAGTCCCCATAGCATCAAGGGCTGGGACGAAGGGAGCTCTGGGGTCTGTTTGCAAAGGGATGCAGCTGCGGTGAAGGAGAAAGACATGAAGATGCATTGGGGTGCACTGGTGTGAGGAGTGCAGAAGAAATGAGCAGAAGATGCAGTGAGAAAGAGTGGTGGTGTGTAGGGGCTACATTGCAGAGTGGTGTGTGTAGGGACAGTGCATGTACTGGGGCAGTTTGCATGTGTGTGAGGGCTGTGCTGGAGAGGTCAGTCTGCATCACAGGGGCGGCTCCTTGAGGCATAGGCTTCCACAGTGCTCCTCAGCCTACAGCCCCCATATTTCTGTCCCCTCCACTCTGCCTGCTCCCCCTGGGCTGAACACATCCCTTCTAGCCTCCTTAGGCACCCTTCGTTGACACCTCAGCCCTAACTCCATGCCAGGGGGCTGGGGACTGACTGCTCCACCTGCTCCAAGACAGACCCTAACCTCAACCCATGCCGATGCAGACACTAACCCTAATCCTAACCCCAACTCCAGATCATGCCAACATCACATTGCCCCAACCCTAACACCAAACCCAAGCTCGTGCCAGGATCCAACCCCCCCTCCCCCCCAGCCTGTGCAGTATCGTGGGTGGGGCAGGGCAGCAGCCCTGCCTGGCTGGGGTCCAGAATCTATGGGGCGGGCTGGGGGGCGGGCAGTGACCAGCACAGCATATAAGGCTGACAGCAGACTGCAGGGGCACCCGTGCTGGGGGCTGCCAACGCGGAGGTGCAACCATGGTGCTGTCCGCTGCTGACAAGAACAATGTCAAGGGCATCTTCACCAAAATCGCCGGCCATGCTGAGGAGTATGGCGCCGAGGCCCTGGAGAGGTAGGTGTCCTCCAGCTGTCTCTCTCCTATCTGTCCCTGATCCTCTTCCCGTCCTCAGTTGTCCATGTCCTATCCCTCCCTGTCTAACCTGTCCTCCTCCCCTAATTGCTGGCCCTGACTCACTGTGCTCCACAGGATGTTCATCACCTACCCCTCAACCAAGACCTACTTCCCCCACTTTGATCTGTCACACGGCTCCGCTCAGATCAAGGGGCACGGCAAGAAGGTAGTGGCTGCCCTGATTGAGGCTGTCAACCACATTGATGACATCACAGGCACCCTCTCCAAGCTCAGCGACCTCCATGCCCACAAGCTCCGCGTGGACCCTGTCAACTTCAAAGTGAGTGTCTGGGAAGGGCTGACCCACCCTGCCCCCCACCCCAGCCCCGTCTTGGGCCATGCAGCCACCCTCCGCCTCACCCTCTCGCTCACCCTCTCCTTTTGCCTTGCAGCTCCTGGGCCAATGCTTCCTGGTGGTGGTGGCCATCCACCACCCTGCTGCCCTGACCCCAGAGGTCCATGCTTCCCTGGACAAGTTCTTGTGCGCTGTGGGCACCGTGCTGACCGCCAAGTACCGTTAAGACAGCACGGCAGCTAGAGCTGGGGCCGACCCATCGCCAGCCTTCCAACAGCGAGCGGCCAAATGAGATGAAATAAAATCTGTTGCATTTGTGCTCCAGCCCTGGTGTCCTGCTCTGGTTGCTGCCTGTGGGGAGGGAGCGGGAGGGATCTGCTCTGGGGCTCCGTGCAACTGGGAGCCCCCGGGTGTGCAGAGGATATGGGCTCAGGTGGTGGTGTTTGGGTGGTGCGCCCAGAAGACAGATGTGTTTCTGCTGTCTGTAGGCATGAGTACAGCTCTTACAGGTGCTGGTGGACAGGGAAGCTTTATGGAGAGTGATTCTTGAGGTCTCCAGCCCATCCTGAGCGCCCCAGCCGAGCCACATACCCACGCTGGGATCCCATGCACTCCTTACTCCATGAAGCCCAAACCGTAGGGAACCAGATCTCACTCTGGAAGGGCTTGCAGGAGGTGGTGGGGAACAGTTCCCTGCATCTGTCACTGTCTGCGTGGTGACACAGCAAGGACATGCTGAAGACCTTCTGCACTGGGCAGCTTTCTGTGCGTGCCTACGGACTGTGGCCCTCATAGGACTTCTCTGCTTCCATCTCCTGACACCTTGCTACATGCCACTTGTGGGGGTCCCAGGGCACACAGCGGGCAGACAGGTTGGGGAAAACCACGGCACTCCAACAAGAACCATCAGCACCCAGGGCTCAGTTCCTGCTCTTTGGGCTGTGAGCCTCATCAGGGCAGGTGGTGAAGCGGTGCTGGGTGTTGGGTGCTGTATGCAGGTCCTGGCTCTTATCACAGCCAGCAGCAGGGCTGGGTATGGCCATAGCCAGTGGGGTCTGCAGGTGGCTGATAAAGAGCTACATGGGCTCTCCTCCAGCCCTCTCACCAGGGTGTGGTGAGGGACGTGGACAGGAGATAGCCTTGAGGGGGTAAAACCTGCCAGGTGCTGAGTAACTGCGGCTTGTCCCTGCCAGGGATCTTAATGCAGAGATGGACGTTTGGGAAAGTCCCAGGGTGGCCAGCACAGCAAAACACAGCATGAAGCCAGACTGGGGTTACCACAAGTCCCCTCATTCTTTGTCACATATACCGTACAAATGGGTCCAGATGGACATATGGACACTTGCCCCATTTCTACAGTCTCCAGTGACCATCAGGGACCACAGGTGACTCCAGAGAGCTTCCAGCCTTCAAAGATTCCTCCTACAAAGCACCAGCCTCAGGTGCCACAACTTTGCCAGGCCATGCTCCAGTTTTCCCTTCTACCTCACACCATCCAGACACTTCTATGGGCATTGCTCTCCACGGCAGAGAGCCTCTGCTCCTGGGAAGCACAGGGAGAACAGGGAGCAGGGGCATGGTGCAGGCAGGGCATGCATAGCACTGGGAACTAGTTTGCCCAGCACTGGTAAGAGCCAGTGCCAAATCCTGCACAGATCTGGGCTGCTTCAAACCTTGCTGCAGGGGATCTTTGCAGTCCTGAGCGTGGCAAAGGCAGTGCTTGCACAAGTGGGGCGAAGCTGCATGTAAAGGAATGCATGTTCTCCAGCCTGGAGCTGGAGCAAGCAGTGGGCAGCACATATGGAGCATGTCTGCATGTGTGTGCATTAATAGAAAAGTGTCAGGAGCAATGCAGGGGGAAGATGTGTGCCAGCTTTGGCTGTTGTCCCTGCTGCCTCTGCCAGACCTCTGCCTCCAGTTGCTCTCACACCTTGTTGTGACCTCAGGTAGGACTCAGCAGGGGCAGTATTTTGGAGGAGGCAGCGAGCAGCGTCTTGGCTGTCTGGCTAAAAAACACTGTGCTGCAAACAGCTGTGTGTTTTGTCCCAGCTACTTGTCCCTGCTGCCACAAGATGGAGGCCTCAAGCTGTGTTGCCTTTATCAGAGCCAGCCAGCCAGTTCAGCCTTGAATTGGAGTCTCCAGCCTTGGCCAGGATGGGCTTCCATCAGGTCCCGAGCTCTTTGGGGTGCTGGTGCTGGCTTGGAGGGGTGCACAGAACCCAATGCTGTCCAAGGGACCAGACTCGCTGCCAGGAAGGTCTGCAGTGTGGGAACAGGCTCCTCACCCTCTTCCCACAATCAGAAATCACAGAATGACAGAATCACAGAATGGTTGGGTTGGAAGGGACCTTACAGCCCCCAGCTCCACCCTGCTGTGGGCTGGCTGCCCCCACCAGCTCAGGCTGCCCAGAGACCCTCCATGGCCTTGGGCACATCCAGGGGTTGGGCACTCACAGCTCCAGGCAGCAGTGCCAACTCCTCACCGCCCTCTAAGTGAAAGATTTCCTCCTCACATCTCACCTAAATCTCTCCTCTTTTAGTTTAAAACCGTTCCCTCTTGTCCTATCACTATCTACGCATGTAAAAAGTTGATCTCTCTTCTGTTTATCAGCTTTCTTTATGTACTGGAAGGCAGCAATGAGATCTCGCTGGACCCTTCTCCACTGTGAACAAGCCCAGCTCTGTCAACCTTTCTTCACAGCAGAAGTGCTCCAGTCCTGTGAGCATCCTCATGGTTCTCCTCTGGCCCCGCTCCCTTCTTGGCCTGCTTTCCCCCTCCCTCCCCCCCCACCCCCCCACCCCCCCCCCCCCGATGCAGCCCAGGATACAGCTGGCCCTGGAGAGAGTGCTTCCTGCAAAGGGACACGGTGATATGTACTTGTGGAAGAAGGTGAGCATCCTAGAGGAGTTTAGCAAGAATTTCCCATTCAAAACGTACTTCCTCAGTTAGCAAAGAAGCAGTGGGAAAACAGGATTTTCTTCCTGAAAGCTGATTGTAATATACCAGTTGAGAGATCTTCTTGCTAGAGAGATGAGGGAGAACATCATATGTTTACAAATGGTTCTTCTATGTTTTCATCTGACATTGGCATTCAGTAGGAAAAAAAAAAATAGCAACCTATAGGCCTTTTGCTGAAAAAATCCAGTCTAAGCAGCCTGTTTGCCTTAGGTTTGGCCAGTTTTTCTTTCCTAAATGTCAGCCTTTCCATATTCAACTGCTCTCTCTGATATATCCAAACAATTTTTAACCCAATGCTTTGGGTTGCTCACAGCCCATCCAGCTCAGACCCATCTGAGGTTTTAATAAGTATATTCTCTATTACAACACATAAGTTATTGATGAAGGAACAGTGAATAATGATGTTGAACCAAGAACTGGAATCTGTCACAGAAGGAAAACAGACCCATTTGAAATGATTCATTCTTGGCAATAGCAATACTTATTACTCATCTCTTACTTCGATTAAATGTCCCACTGTTAGTTCTGAATTGAATTTGACTGCCTTATAGTTCCCTGGTTTCCACTTTTTACCCTGCTAATAAGAATAGACCCTATTGTCTTATTCTGCAACCTCATCACCCTCCACCATTTCTCAAAGATTCTGATGAGTGAAATGGCTTTAATCAGTTGCTGAGGTAAAGGGCAATTTTTTTCAGGCAGTCTGAAAACACTGAAATGATTGAACTATACTTTAATCCACTCTTTTCAGGACCTATCTACCTTCCTTAAGTGTTAAGTCCTTTATCAAAAATGACATTTTAGTGAAGGCTGACTCTATTTTCTCTCTTCTATGAGTACTTTTCCTGTCCCTGCTGCGTCAACACCTTCCTCAGGGGATATTTTCTTTTTAGGCTTTAAGACCCTTGTGAATTTTTGTCTTGGTCTTTTGATCACGTCCCTGTGTGCTCAGTATTCCTTCACCATAATGTCAGTTTTGATGGAGGACTTAAAGTATTTTCTCTCCTTCCTTTCCTGAAAGCAGACACTGCTCCCAGTGGAGCAGCCACATCAAGCATCAGCTGCATGGTTCCCTAGAGAGAACAGGGATGATAAAAACAAGCATTATCAGAACTTAAAATCTTGTCTGTGCTTTGTTGCCATCACAAAAAGTTTAATGCCATAAACAGTATCTTAGAAAAACTTTTTGCTCATCACCCTCCAAGTTGACCTGCCCAAATCCCATTCTGTGAGTTCCCTTTGACCAAGAAGGCATGAAGCATGCTGAACCCCATGCTATTGGAGATACCCATGGCAGAACCCAGGCCTTGGGTTTTACAGCTGAGAGGATGTGGAACAGACCTGCAGTAGTTTGACACTGGCCACAAATTCCTTCTCAAGGCTGTCACTGCTGCATGGGAGCCATTCATCAACCAAACAGCAGAAACTTAACACAGCTCCCTCACACTGTTTTCCCACTTTCTTTGTGTGACTGACCATGTGTGTTTTGGTCATCAGATCCAGCCAAGTTTCCACTGTGACTGTACCATTAGCAACCCCTTTCAATGAAGAAGCAGCACTTTTCTGTCAGGCCTGCTGGACGTTGTCCACTAAGGATTGATCCGATTCTCAATACAGAATGGAAATGCAGACACTTCTTCCTGCCTATCTTTCTACCACACTCCAGCCACCTGAGATGATCTGAATATGCTTAGGGATGTTGACACAGCAAACATAAGAAATGCTCTGCTGGACCTGATGGTTGGTTCATCTCACTCAGTGCTGTGTTCAGCAATAGGAGATGGCACTGGGGAGAGCACACAAGCCTCTTCTTTTGAGGTTGTGGTCCTCCAACACCTGTAGCAGCAGTAAATGATTTCAGAGAATAAGTTCCTGCATGTTGCCTTCAGCATCTGTTTATTGACCTGTTGTTCATGATTTGCTCATCCCTTTATAAACCTGCTGACCCCATTTGGTTCTACAGCATCCTGTGGCAGCAGGTTCCAGAAGTTCATTCTCCCTCTCTGCCTCACATGAAGTCCCTTTTATCCGTTTCAAACCAATCTACTGGACTCATCGATGGCCTCTAATTCCAGCACTGCAGAATCCATTGAGCACCAGATCCACACTCCCCTTATGAGTGAGTAAAGTAGGCCTTTTCTATGCCCTCTCCTGACAAACCTCAGTCTTCCCAGACCAACATCATACTGCAGCTGCCCCATGTCCATCTCACTTGCTCTCAGACACTCAGTTGATCTTAGGACTCTCTCTGCATGCACTGTGTCCATAGATTTAGAGGCCAGAACTGCACAGCCAACCAATGCCTGGCCAGCCACTGGTGGGGCTCCCAGGACAGAACAAGAAAGGCAAACCTGCAATGAATTTGATGAATGAGAAAAGTCCTGAGACAGTGCTGGATCACATTAACCATACACTGACGACACCAAGCTGAGTGGTGTGGTTGACACAGTTGAAGGAAGGGATGCCATTCAGAGGGATCTCAAGAGGCTAGAAAGGTGGGCCCGGGTGAACCTGATGAGGTTCAACACGGCAAAGTGCAGAGTTTTGCACTTGGGCCGGAGGAATGCCAGGCATCCCTACAGACTGGAAGGAGCGGTCCTTGAGAGCAGCCCTGTGGAGAAGGACCTGGGGGTCCTGATGGATGAAAAGCTTAACATGAGCCAGCAGTGTGCCCTTGTGGCTTGGAAGGCAAATGGGATCCTGGGCTCCATCAGAAGAGGGGTGGCCAGCAGGGACAGAGAGGTGATTGTTCCCCTCTACTCTGCTCTTGTGAGGCCCCATCTGGAGTACTGCGTCCAGGTCTGGAGCCCCCAGCACAAGAAAGACAGGGAGCTGTTGGAGAGGGTCCAGAGGAGGGCCACAAAGATGATGAGGGGACTGGAGCACCTCCCCTATGAGGACAGGCTGAAGGAGCTGGGCTTGTTCAGCCTGGAGAAAAGAAGGCTGCAGGGTGACCTCATTGCAGCCTTTCAGTACCTAAAGGGAGCCTACAAACAGGAGGGGAATCAACTCTTTGAAAGGGTGAGTGACAGCAGGACAAGGGGAAATGGTTTTAAGCTGAGGGAAGGGAGATTTAGGTTGGACGTCAGGGGGAAATTCTTTACGGAGAGAGTGGTGAGGTGCTGGAACAGCTGCCCAGGGAGGTTGTGGATGCCCCGTCCCTGGAGGTGTTCAAGGCCAGATTGGATGGGGCCCTGGGCAGTCTGGTCTAGCATTAGGTGGGATGGTTGGTGGCCCTGCGTGTGGCAGGGGGTTGGAGATTCATGATCCTTGAGGTCCCTTCCAACCCTGGCCATCTGTGATTCTGTGATACACTACAATGGAAAGCCTTTCACCACTCTCCTGTAATGGAGGAACAAAGTCTGATATTTCCATCTTGAGTTGAAGTATACATAAGATAAATCCGATCAGCTCTCAGATTTTTGATCCATGTTCCTGAGATGCAGTTCTTCATTGTAATCTTCCTTTCCAGATCCTGTATCACTGTGATTTCACTTAGGCAACGAGCTGCAAGGCAGACATAAAACAGCCAGGCTGTAGCTGAAGGGGGATGGAGAATAGGGTTTCCCACCCAGCTCTGCTTTTTGACTGCCTGTACCAGAACCAGACAAACAGGGCTACAGGAGCAGGCTGTGCCAGCTCTGTGCTCTCTGCTTATGGCCAGGAGGAACCCAGCAATGGATTTATGGAAAGCAGTACAACAAAATGTGCAGCTGCTTAGTCAGGAAGATTTTATGCCTCCTTCAACAGTCGAGCAGCCGAGTGTCTTTTTTTAATAGTAGAAGTATATTTACCAAAATTCATGGGTCAGCATTGTTAAAGCTGCCTGAATTTGGACAAGTCACCACTACTTATTTTTATAGATCATACCTTCAGACGGGGATGTTTGCAGCACAGATATCACTGCTGCTGGGTTATCTGCCTGGGATAAACATGGCAAAAATCATCATGAATTCCAGTGAAACCCCCAGTAGACTCTTACCCACACCAATTAGCAAACTGCAGATGTAGCCCACGCCTGAGATTTGCAGGAGCTTTAATGGTAAACAAGGAAGATAAAGAATTTCTGTTGGTTCATTAAACAAAAAAAACATTCTCGGGAATTCTTGACATTCTCTTTGACGCAGAACAAAAGCGAGATCATGTCCTCACTTTAAAGGCCAACCCTACCTGTGACAATAGGACAACAGTTCCTCTGTGCAGGATGGGCTACAAAAGATGCCGCTGACCTCAGGAGCGCACAGGCTCTGAGGTGTGATTGAGCCGGGGCGGGTGTGTGGGGAAAGGGGATTTTTTCAGCCTTGGTGCACACAGCAGCTTACTGGCAAAAGATGAACAACCCGTTCCCTGTGTACACAGCGGCTGGGGCAACATCAGTGTGAGTGATGTGCGCTCCGGTGTCACTGCAGAGGCTCAGAGGTACAGAGGCAGAGCTGTCACAGTGCGGGGGGGGGAGCTGCTCGCCACGTCCCAGCACATGAAGATGAGGATGTTGGCGAGCTTCGAGCCCTTTGTTTGCCCAGCTTTGCTGTTCCCGGGGCAGAGGAGCAGGGCAGGGTCAGCCCCGGGCAGCGCAGGGAGGGCGGCTGGAGGTGAGCCAGCATCGGGCCTGCGAGCGGCCGCACCGGGGCAGCATTCGTGCCCTGCCGTGCCCCGAGGGCTCCGAGAGAGGCTCGGAGCAACGCCGAGGCTGTGAGCCCGTCCCACGTCACCCTCCTGGGGTCTCGGGAGCTGCCGGGGTGCCGGCGGGACGCGCCAGGACCGTGCGAGCTCTGGCTCTGCGGGTTCCCCGGCGTTACCGCGGGGCCGGCGGTGCCGTCAGGGCTGCAGGGCCTGGACCGGAAGGCCGTCCCGAGGGCCGTCCCCACCACGAGGGCCGCCCCCCGCTCCCACATTCGTCCCGGCGCTCCCCCGGCGCTCCCTGACGGCCGGGACCTCCCAGCCGCCGGCGAACCCCCGCGCACCGGCTCGGCTCCGGCCGTCGCGGGGGCGGAGCGGGGCGGGGCGGCGGCGGCGGAAGCGGGAGGCGGCGGCGGCGGCGGGGCGGCGATGGCGCTGCGGGGCTGGCGGCGGGCGGCGATGCCGGGATAGCGCGGGCGGCCATGGCGCGGGGAGCCGGCCCGGCGCTGCGCCTGCTGCTGCCGCTGCTGCTGCAGCTCCTGGCGCTGCCCGCGGGGCGCGGCAACCGCACCGGCGCCGGTAAGTGCGAGCTGGGGGGCGGCCGGCGCTGTCCGTCCGGGAGCCCCGAGCGGCCGCGCTGAGGGGCGGGCGGGGTCGGCGATGGCTGTAGGTCCCCGCCGTGCTGCCTGCAGCCTGCAGCCCGAGACCGCCGGCGGTGGAGCCTCGCGTCCCTCTGCGGCCGCATCGTGGCGAGGGCAAAGTTTAATTGGGGCGCCGAGGTGAGGAGCGCCGGGAGCCCCGCTGGTGCTCCGGGACGCGGGCAGCGTGCGGCACGTCGGGATGGATGAAACCCGGGCTGTGCGCAGCAGCGGGATGGGGCTGGGATGGGATGTGTGTGATGGAGGGGCCTGCCCTGTCACAGGGCACGCTGAGGGTCCGGAGGGCCGAGCCTTACTTCACAGCGGGCAGAAAGCTGTGTGGAGTGCGGTGTGAGGGCTGGTGAGATCCCTGAGCTCGGAGCCGGGAGCTGCTGAGCTCTGTGCTCTATAAACTGTCATCTGTGCTCAGCAGAGCCGTGCTGTGCTCCTTCTGGGCCAGGCTGCTTCATCCTGGAGATATCAAAGACCAAGCCTGGATGGGTCGAAGGGCTGCAGCATCTCTCCTATGGAGGAAAGCTGAGAGAGTTGGGTTTGTTCTGCCCGGAGGTTGAGAAGGCTACAGGGAAACCTCATTGTGGCCTCCCAGTGCTTGAAGAGAGCTTGTAAGCAAGAGAGGGACTGACTTTACATGGCTTGATGGTGATAGGAGAAAGGGGAATGGCTTTAAACTGAAAGAGGGGAGATTTAGGTGAGATTTTAGGAAGAAATCCTTTACTCAGAGATACTGAGGCCCTGGCACTGCTGTCCAGAGAGCTGTGGGTGCACCATCCTGGGATGCATGGGGGGCCAAGCACTGGGGCCCTGCACAGCCTGATCTAGTGATGGGCAGCCAGCCCACAGCACAGGGTTGGAACTAGATGATCCTTAAGGTCCTTTCCAACCCAAGCCATCCTGTGACTCTTAAGATTTTCCCCTCTGTGTGTGGTGGTCGTTTTGTTTCTCAGGTGACATGTTGGGATGGATGGGCAGAAGCGGGCTCCAGGTGGGCTGGAAGCAGGTGCAGTGGTTTTGGAGGTGCAAGGGCTGCTCCTTGTGGCAGTGAGCCCGGGGCTTCTGCTGTGTGCATGGCAGGGCTCTGCTGGGGACCTGTGCTTGTCAATGGCTGTGCCTTGTCCTGCGGAGAGCCAGCAGCTGGTTGTGCTGCTGGAAAAGTGTGGTTGTGTGCTCTCTTCACCCTGATGTGGAGGTAGGTGTCTGTAACTGTGGTTATCAGCTGCTGAGGGTGGTTATCATGCTGCACTTCAAATAGCCTGCTCAGGGAGCTGCTGGCGCCAGGCTGAGATGTTGCTTTGCCCCAGGCCAGCCCTGCTCCGGCATCCTGCCTGGTGGGTTCCCAGCCCTGAGGAACCTCCCCTGTGTTCAGGGTGTGATATTGGGTTCTTCTTGGCGTCACCCTGCCAGATCAGGGGAATGCCACCTTGGGTCTGAGAGCTGTTAAGGATCAGGTCCTCCTGAGAGGAGTGAAGAGTCCTGGGATACATAAAGATGGGGTTTTGACGTGGGTTACGTTATAAATAGCACAAAAAAACCCTGCCACAGTCATCTCTCGTCTTGAGTCAGATTGATATAGCTGAGTACAGTTTGCGTAGCTGTATTCAGGGTTTTCTTGCACTCTTTATGTCCCTTTAGAACTGCTGCTTGACCTAAGCTTTGCACAGGGTTGAGCCTGCTGGCTTGTGAAGTGCTGGCTCTTCTGAAGCCCCAGAGATGCTTGCATCTGCTCTGAAACTGGGACCTTGTCCTTTTCATGGGGAGCTCTGAAACCAGCAGTCGACATGTCTGGATGTAGAATGAGATAATCTTTGGATGAACAAATCCAAGCTCTTGCAGGTGGTTCTTTACTCAGAAATTCAAAGAATGTGTCTCCTCTGTGCATCTGTGATTCTCCTCATGTTTTGTTTGTTTTCTTAAAATCTTGTCTGCTTTTTGCATCATCTGTTTGAAACTTTTAGAAGGAAGCTGTTGTTCAGTGTCAAACTATGTTGTTTCTGTCCTTTCCCACAGGGATTTCACAAGTTGTTCATTCCTAAGAGCTGTGAGCATTGCTGGATGGTCAGGTCTGACTTCCCAGGTGTTGCTGTGCTTCTGAAGAGTGTGCAGAACAGGGTAGAAACAGGCACATACAGAGCACAGCAATATTCGAATGCACACTCAGTGCAAATAGGGAGCAGGAGCACATGCCTCACTTGCACATGACCTGTCTTTCTGGCTTTACTAATAATCTATTTTATCTGCATGTAACATTTCCTTCTCAACCCAGGCTGAGGGTGAAGCAGGAATCAATTCATCTTGTTTCCTGGGTGCCCAGCATAGCAAAGCCTGTGAGTGGAGCCCTGGTAGGTTCTCACCAAGCAGAACCGTGCCATTGAACTTTGTCCACGCTGCAGGCTCAGGTGTTCACCTTGTCAGCTGTCACATGCTGTGCCTGAGTCTGTGCCATTCCCTTGGGCTGTAACTACAGCTCACCTCAGTCAGTAAAACTGACCCATCCTTCATATAACCTACATTTGACTTCCTCATTTTGCAGCCTGCCAGCCCTCTACTCCTCCCTAAAAAACCTCATAAGTTATTCTTCTGCTTCTGTGGCCCTTTGAGGGTGAGGAGCTGCTGATGGGTGCTGTTGGCCATGCAGAGCGTGGCTGGAGAGCTGAAACAGGTTTTGTTGGGTGCTGGCAGAACAGTTCATCACTGATCAGGCTGTCCAGTGTGACCTTTGGGCAGGACCACGGCTGTCCAGGCTTTACTACTGTCTTTGTCTACCCTTGGCTTGTGCTGGCACCCAAATGTCACCATGGACATCCAGAAATGAATACGCTGTGTGTATGCAGAGTGCCACTGGGTGCAAAAAAGCTGCTGATTAAAGGCTTCTCTCTTCTGTAGTTCCTATGCATGAAATAAAACAGGGTTTGTAGGAGAGCACAGCTGATTTCCTGCCTCCACTCTTGTCTGTAGGAGCCCACACACTGCACTGGCATCACATCTGTGTTTGCTTGAAGGGTCCCTTCAGTGGTATCTGCTCTTTACTGGCCCAGAGAGTGACCTAACCCTGCAAGGACTGCCCATGTGCTGTGCTTTGCTCTGTGAGGAGTTTGTGCTGCCCTGGGTGGGCTCTGGCACAGGACATCAGCTGGGGCAGCCAGTGGCTGTGGTGTTCTGCTAGCACCCTTTTCCTTGGAGAGTAAATCCTCCTGTTGACTTATTCTTTGACAGCAGTGAAAGCTGTGTGGCTGGTATTTCTTGCTTTCCTGTTTCCTCCTTTCTCAGTTGGGTTTGCAATGTGCCTGGAGGCTTTAGCTTGGTAATTTGCCAAGAAATTAAACCCATCATGACTATTTCTGTCTCTTTGCAGCGCCGTGTGTTCAGGTCAGCATGCATCCTGCTCTGGGGCATGAATTGTATTTCCTGCTCGGATTAGTTTCCTCTTGGCACGAAGCACAACCCAAGGCTCTGCTCTTGCCCGAGGAGTGCTTTTTTCCACTTTTTCTGGCACCTCACTGAAACTCAGCTGTGTCCTGCGTGTTTCCACATGACCCTGAGCAGCATGAGTTGAAGACAAGCTACACAACACTTGCTGCTTTATTTTCTGATCAAATGGCACTTCTGAGTCTGAGAGCTACCACAGTTTCTCTCCGTTTCACAGAATTCCAGAGTAGAAAAGAAGCATCAGGGAGGGCTGGGTAGAGATGTGAAGGCAAATTCTTCACCTTGCTGACTGGAAGGAAGCTCATTTGCTGGTGGACAAAATGGCCTTGGCTCCATTCCTAGTATGGTTTTGCCCTGGACCCAATCCTGATATTGCATTTCTTTTCTATCCCTGATTGTAGTCTGGTTGGTTTCTTGCTGACAATGACAGCAGTGTAGTTGTGCATGTTGAATGATCTGCAGGCTGGGAGCGATCTGTAGGCATAACTGGGCAGAGGGATGGATGAAGGCTCCAGTTAGTCCTATGGCACTTTTCACTGTTGTCCTTTTGCACAGTCCTTATGCTGGGGCTGCTGTCACTATTCCAGCAGCCTTCCTTCCAGGTATGCATGTCTGTGAGGTGTATCTTTGAGAGCAAAGTTATGTTTGCAGCGAGTGGATTTTCATCATGGTGCATGGTACAGGGACAGTGTGTTGTACAAAACGTGTCTTAGGCCAGTGAGTGCAAGTGCTCAGCACAAAAAGATCCAGACACGGCTCTGGCTGTCATCTTCACACCACGTTTTGTGGAGCTGGCTAAGGCTCTTTTAGTGCTCTCTGGTTGTATTGGAATGGAGCTGAGAAATCGAGGACATGAAGGGCTCCTCTCCAGTGACGTTAAAATTCTTGTGTGCTCCCATGGGTGTCTGTAGCAGTGCACCCTGCTCCCAGCCACCCCAGCAGCTGCTGTGCTCTCTCTCCCTTTCAGGCTCCCTGTTCGTCTCCGAGTATTTCTCACAGAGTGCACAGAGGCTGTCCTTCTACAGCTGGTATGGGAACGCCAAGGTCTTCCACTTCCACGTGCCAGAAGATACCGTGCTGCTTCGCTGGCTCCTGCAGGCATCCAGGGGGAAAGAACCTGAGTGCACCAGCATGGAGGTCACAGTGTATGTATGTCCCCTCAGCAGTGTGTGCACATGCAGTCTTTCTTATCTTTTCTTTGTCCTTGTCACTCACGACTGGAGTTGTTTGTTCACAGGAGGCTGTGAATTCATTCACCAATTGGAGCAAGCATCATTTCTTAATGTTACATTAGCACTGCATCTGTGGTTTTTAACCTCTTGGAGCATTTCATGTTACCAGTGGATCAAGGAGCTGTCAAATGCAGTGTCTGAGAGGGGCCTTAGAAACTCTGGAGAGGGCTTCACAGTGAGGCTGTTGTTGCTCTTCAGAAACAAAGGTGTTCCTGGATCTTTCTGTACCTGTTAGGATCCTGTGCATGTTACCAGAGGATGTGGCAGAGCAGCAAAGGGCTTGAGAGGATCCAAAGCAATTGTGCTTTCTGCATCCCAGAAAGGTTAAATAAATGCCTCCTGTATTATGTAGCTGCCTACTTTTCTGGTATTTCAAATTTTGAGATACTTATCTTGAAAGCAGAAGCACTTGTGTTCTGAAGTCAGTCACAAAGGCCTTCCTTGGTGAGTGTGTTTTAATCTGTCTGCCCTCCTTAGGGGAGGAAATAGGGAAGACGCAGATCTTAGCTATAAAAAGAAAGCTCTTAATTGACGGTTTAGCCTAGCTGGCTATACAGGGAATTTGCTGATGGTTGTTGTTTGTTTGTTTGTTTGTTTGTTTTTTAAAAAAACCAGTTTTGTGATGGGGGCTTAACCTAAGTAAGTGTTACGGAAATTTGCTTTCAGGCTTGATGGAATGATGTAAATCCTTATCTTAATAAGCAGCCAAGTTAAATCAATCTCTGAATAAGTCCAAGATAAGGTAATGCCAGCCAGTCCTCACCGAATGAAAATGATGGCTCTGTGCTCCACTTAAAATGTGGGTTATTTCTAGCCTGCACCCCCTCTGATCTCAGGCCAACCTGGGTATCTATTAATGAGTTCATATTCCAGTTTATCTTGCATGTGTATTGACATCCCTTTTTTATTTGGATTCTGGTTTCTCTTGAAGGCACTTTCGCTATGGAGCCCCTCCTGTAATTAATCCACTGGGCACTCATTTTCCTGCGAACGCAACCGTCCGTCCCTCCTATAACATCAGTATCACTCTGAGCAGCACAGTGCAAAACACCACCTTTGTGAACATCACTACCCCTGCTGCAGGAGACTGGTTCATTGCTGCACATCTCCCCGAGGCCGCTGGCAGAATTGAAGTGAAGGTAAGGGCTCTGATGAACATCTCATACAGCCAGCATACTCTGTCCAGTGTGTCTTGCCACATCTGACCAGTCTGCTCTCCCCTCCTGCAGGGTTTCTCCACTCCATGCACCTATATGTTTCAGGCAGATATGTTTGTGCTTAGACTCACTGATATACCTGTTCTGGAGCCTGGTGTTGCCATGCCACAAACCATCGTCTCACCTGCTAAGCCACTGCATGTCAAGTGAGTGAGAGCAGCGGCTGGAAACACTTGGGGCTGTAGGTGGGAGGATCAGATTTCTCACTGGTGCTGCTTAGGGTAAGCCACTGTTGTTTCCATTCTGGATTGGACTGTGCTCTGGAACTGGAGGGCCTTTAACCAGCTCCATGTGGCAGGGTGATGAGGTCTGTATGGGCAACGCACGTGAGGGCCCTTCTCTGACTTTTTGCAGGTAGACTTAAAGGTTTGGCTATGGGAATTTGTTAGCTCCTAGAGACCCCTGTCCTTGGAATGATATTCACAACGCAAATTGGGGCATTCTAGGTCTTGTCACAAAGCCACTGGGACTCTGTGGTGGGCTGTAGATGCCCTTTGTTCAGAGTACAAATTGTGCAAGTTGCTGGTTCCTCTTCCTGCAGGGTTTTTGTTCCCAAGTACACTGCCAGAATGTGGTTTGAGCTTCGAAACTGCATGACAAGTGAGCGGAAAGCATGCGCTGTGCGGGTAGTGCTGGGCTCAATCACACTGCCACAGTCCTTCCAGAGGATCATCACCTGCACAGGGAATGTGAACTGCAGTGTAAGCCTGGATTCACTCCCTTGGGAGAAGTGGTTGCAGATCATGGTGGAGAGTCTTGGTACTGCCAATGCCAGTGTGTCATTGGAGATGCTGGCTTCTTTCACAGGTGAGCTTCCATTTTCTCTAGCCGTGTGGGGGACAGACCAGAGAGAATTTTGTGTCTGTTATGTCTCTTGTGCCTTTGTGTGAATGGCTTAGTGTCCCGTGTTCTCCAGCCTGCTGTTTGCCTGGATATAATCTTGAGGGGCTAAGATCAAGTTGTTGCTCGGGGTTAAAAGAGCAGGCTCTAATATTCAGCCAAGACCTGTCTGTTTTGGAAATGCCTGAGAAGTTTAGGATCTCCAAAGAAATGATATTTTCCAAAGGATGTTTGAGAAAGCAGTGTCTGGTTTAAAATCTCATGGGGAGTGCATCTACTCAGAATTACACTAGCCTCCATTGGTGTGTTGACTGTTTATTGGCCATAAACAGGCTTCAGACAGAAATCCATCTCATGGAGGTTTACTTAGGGTAATTTGGGTTGTAATGACATGTCACAATTCCACATGCCTCAGGAGGTCACAAGGTCCTGTGGCTGTCATAGGCACCTTTGTGTTGTCCTGTAACATGACAGTGATCCCAGTTTTGATGGTTGGAACCTTGGAGCTCACCAGCTAGATGCATTTTTAGAAGTATGCTTTGACTAGGGCCTGGCACTGGCAGCCTAGAGAGGGGCAGCAGAGAGGGGCATTAGAGTCTCTGGGAACTACAGGCAGGCTCCAGCAGTGAGATTTAACTGTCATGTTTGGTTCCAGTCACTGTAACTTTGTGTTTTGTGCCTGTAGCTGGTGTTGAGTTAGCTTATCTCTTTCGCCTAGCCTTGTATGCCCAGGGCTGAGAAACAACTAGAGCCTTTTTTGCAGCCTCTGTTTCTGGGATGGTTAAATGCTGTGCTCAGTCAATGCCTAGTGAATATTCCCTGTCTGCTGGGTACACTGATGTGTTATGATGCTGTGTATTATCCCTTCTCCAGTTCCTCTGCTTCCCAGCTGTTTCTCAGCAGCTCCAGAATATTGTCACCTGCAGTACCATTTGTCTGGCTTTTCTCAGTGTCCCACATTTGGATGCTGATACTAGGGTCTCCCTGGCAAAGGTTGGTGCCTTTCAGGGTCTGTAGCAAATTCTGAAGTGCCTGAACCAGCTGAAATACCCCACAGTTTATGCTATAACATGAAGATCTGAAGTTACTAGGGCCCTATTGAGGTGCTAGTCCTGACTGTGCTGATTCCTCTCCCTTTTTCTGCTTAACAGATTGTAGACCGGGAAGTACCAGTTCATTCCTTAACTTCAGCAGCCTAAACCAGAGCCAGGCTGCTTCTGGACCAGGGAGTCCCACTCCATCTACAGGAATGGCTTTGCGCAACACTTCTGATCAGAGGAGTTTCTGCCTCCAGAATCAGCCTGTTGTTCGTGAGGACCTGGATGTGGTGTCTGTGCGGTACAGGCTCTTGAATGGTCCCAGTGTAGCTGTGTACTCCATCTCCCCAACCCTCCTCATCCTCAACTTGAACAGTGGCATGGATAGTGGGGGTTCCCTTGTGGTGAATCTCCTCCTTAACAAGGTGCAGTAGGCTTCTTCATGTGATTGTCTTCTCTTTGCAGTGCTTGTCCTTGTCCCAACTCCTGGGTAAATTCGAGAGGTTGTAGGTACCATTGAGACTATTTTCCTTTCTTTCTCTTTCTTTCTTGATGTTGCAAAGCCCTCTTGTCCTGTTTTTGGTATTTACATCATTTACTGCTTGCCAGTTCCAAATCAAATGCCCCACCTCACAAGAATGTGGTGGCGGAGGAAATAGAGATACAGCTGCTTTTCATCTCCTCCACGGAAGCCTAGAGTGTTGTTGCCAGGAGAGCAGACTGATAGGGAAACCCAGGGATTTCCTATCTGAGTCACTGATTCCCAACTCCTTTGTTGGCACTTAGAAATTAGTTCTCTGAAAGCGTGTGTAGGAAGCTTGTTGCAAGGGCTAGTTAATGCCCTCCAGTGAGCTGGAGCACGGCTCAGCCCTGATGTCCATCTGCCTCCTATTTCTACCACCATGAATTTGTGCTGAAGTGATGTGCTGGTGTAAATATTCCATCTGGGAGGCATTTCCAGCCATGAGTCTCCCTGGGAAACATTTTTCCTGTGCCTTTCAGCAAAAAAAAATACAATGCAGTGACAGGGCAGGGTGAGGTGAATGCAGGTTTGCCCAGAAAGAGCTGGGGATTGATGGATGACTTTGATCAGCAGGTTTTACTATCACCTGCTGCTCCCATAGATTGTGAGCAGTGTGAGAGATTAATAGGCTGTGGGAGGTGGCATTGAAGTGCTCTGATTGGGATATTTTTCTGTTTGCACAGACGTCGCTGAGCCAGGCCAATGCCACTGTGGTTGCATGTGTGAGTGCTGCTTCGCCGGTGCTGTCTCTCAATATCACGCAGAACTGCAGCACAGGTATGAGAGCCACTGACAATCACCACCAGCTCAGCTACAGAATCTCAGGACTAAGCTTTTAGATCTTTGCTTTTAGGAGGTGCTAACTGACTCAAATCCTTTGTGTGGTGTTTTGGGGAAGATTATTTTGGCACAAGCCCTCCTAAGGCTGCCATCACTCAGTTCTGGCAAGTGCCCAGTATAAGGGTGCGGATGCTAATCTGGAACCAGGAGCCAGGCTCCATCAATTAAACCATAACTGTGGTTAGCAACTGAGACTCTTGTAGTCTTGTTGGCAGGTTTGGGGCTAGTCAGGACCTTACTGCAGAGAAGCTGAACTCTGCATTGGAGGACTAGAATCATAGAATCATATCATAGGATGCCCTGTGTTGAAAAGGACCACAGTGATCACCTAGTTTCAACCCCCCTGCTATTGCAGGGTCACCAACCAGCAGACCAGGCTGCCCAGAGCCACATCCAGCCTGGCATGAATACCTCCAGGGATGGGGCATCCACAACTCCTTGGGCAACCTGTTCCAGTGCCTCACCACCCTCTGTGTGAAAAAATTTCTCCTAATATCTAACCTAAACCTCTCCTGTCTCGATTTAAAACCATTTCCCCTTATCCTATCCCTATCCACCCATGTAAACAGTTGTTCTCCCTCCTGTTTATATGCTCCTTTCAAATATTGGAAGGCTGCAGCGAGGCCTCCCCAGAGGAAAGCAAACAGGCTGTTCCATGTGCCTTGTGCTGTCCAGGCAGGTTCTTTCAACATCTCAGGGTCCTGTGAGGATGGGAATAAGGAGCTGTAGGAATATCTGATTTCTGTGCAGCTGGTCTCAGCCGAGGATTGCTGCTGGCCCTTCTCCCCAAGTTCTGGCATAGCACTCTCTTCTCTTCAAGCTTTCTTCCAGGGCTACCCTCTGAGTCTGAGCACGTCCTCTGCAGAAGCAATGCTGATTGTCCTGTACCCACAGACAGATGACTGGTTCCTTTCCTTACAGCTCATCTGCCCAAAGGGCCAGAGGTGAGTCTGGTGTGTTATCCAGCCTTGAGGCTGAGGCAAAGCACTGTACCTCCTGGTGTTGCTGCCCTTGTCTCACATAAGCAACACCAAATGCCTCCCACTGTCCTGCCTTCTGCTGCAGGCTCAGTACGTGTGGTAACTGTAAGGCAGTGGCTACAGAGGGGAAGGGAGGAGGTGAGTGGCAGTGCTGCTCTCTGATAAGCCCCTCAAGCAGCTTGTCTGGTGCTGACCTACTGTGTCTCACGCTGACTGCATGTGGGTGGCAGAGTCTGCTTGCATGAGCTTTCCCAGATGCGTGTTGAGGTGATAAATTGGAGAGAGCAGTGTTGTAAATCAGAATGCTGTTACTTCCTCAAGGGGTCTTTGAAATGCACGCAGTTGCTCTCATAGTCTAGCAGTTTGCCTTCCTGGTGATTCATCTGTATAAGGAGCCAAGCATGCTCTGTAGAATGGTGCTGTCAATTGCTGGGTCTGAGGACCAGTCATGAGAATCTGAGACTGTTATAGCAGTCTGTGGAAGAGTTGAGGCCTGCCTGTACATGGGTTGGCAGTCTGAGTAGAGAAGGAGTCTCTTCTCTTGGAAGCGATGAAGCAGATCCACAGGTGTGAGGGTCCCTCTGCTGAAATCAGAGAGAGCTCATGCGAGTGGGAGCAGCCTGCTGGCAGGGCACAGTGAGGCCAAGAGCTTTCAGAATCCCTCAAGCAGAGTACTTCTGTGCACAAGGATGCCCAGAATGGCCAGGGTACCAACAGCCTGTTGTAATTGCAGTGAATGTAACACCGCAGAAGCCAAAGTGACCGTCATAGCATACCTCACCCCCTGCTTCAATGACTGTGGGCCATATGGACAGTGCAGCCTCCTGAGAAGACACGGCTACCTCTATGCTGGCTGCAGCTGTAAAGCTGGTGAGTGCATTTTCCTATGAGGCCTTGCTATCTTCCCCCAAGGGAAGGCCACATTCTTCCATGTTGTTTAAACAGCAGAGTCAGGACTGTCACAGCTGTCACAGCCTGGAATCACAGTGCCTGCCCAAAGTGCCCTCTGTACCAGTGATGCCTTCTATGGGCAGTGTCCTGATTTCCCTGAGGAGTGTCAGATTCTGGGAAGCGCCACATGGGGAACAGTAAATCAAGCTGAAGACAACTTTCAACTGAATGATAATTTTACTTCCAGCTTTGAGTCCCCAGCTTTGAGTCCCCAGTGGCCTTGAGATGTGCTTCTGAGCATCCCCAAAGAGATCAGGATGCTGGCAGGGCTGCCTGGAAGTATCAGCATCAGAACCTGTGTCTCTCAGGGCAGTTTATGACGTAGTGTCCTGGTACAGGATGTGATGAGACGGGCTGGCAATCTCCATGATTTGCTGTGGTGCTCTGTCTCGTGCCAAGAGCCAGGATGCAAGCCAACCCTTATGCTCAGAGGTGCCCCTGGAGGAGGCACATTTGTGTCAGCTGCTAATTATAATGAGATGAGAGAACTGGGCAGGAGTCACTAGCTTGGGAAAGATGATAGCTGTTCTGTGCCTGGATGGATCCTTGTATCTGTTCTTAGCAGAAGGGCAAGGTGAAACGTGGTTCACTGCTGCTTTGGACCTGGTCCAGGACACCCTTGCTGTCTTGTCCAGTTCTGCTGCTAGGCTTAGATTGTGACAGAGAATGACATCCTAATTTCCTCAAAGCGTGCCATGTTCTGGGAAGCATACAGCACCCCAGGGGAAATGAGGAATCAGGCTGAGGACAGCTTTCTGCTGAATCACTTGGAGCAAAATGCCCCAGCTGAATTTTCATGACCCAGAAATAAACTGAAAGAGAGCAGCCTCCTGTGGGCTCTGCAGGGACAGCAGGGGGAAGGGGACAGAGCTGCTGGGTTTGATTCTCATGGCATTTTAATGGGATGGATTCTACTATTAACTCTTCTTGATGATTGTGGAGTGCCTGCATGTACCCAGGCTGCCCTGTGATTGACCTTTCTCCAAAAGGAGAGCATGGACATCCTAATCTTGAATTTAAAAAAAGTAATTAAAATTAAAGTGGCTGACAGAGCATATTAGCAAGCAGGGCTGCTGCAGCAGAGCACATTAGACAGCAATTGCAAACATCAAAACAAGTCAGCTGCTTAGTGTAAACACTGTTTGGGTCCTCAGTGAAACAGCAGTCTGTCTGCGAGCTGCCCCAGATGCTGGGTGTCTGATGGGCTCCCAGTGGGTCACATCTGTTTGTCCTTCCTCCTCCTGATGTGCTGCCTTCTAGGGTAGTGGAGACAAGGCTCGGGATATTTCTGGGGTGAGAACACCTTCTGAAGTGTTCCAGGCTCCTGCTGCATTCTGCAGGAGTACAGGGTAAGCCATGAGATCCACACAGACCTCTCTGCTCTGCAGGTTGGAGCGGGTGGAGCTGCACAGACGATACCAAGGCCCAGTCTGTTGGTGCACAGAACCTGGCCACCCTCCTGCTCACGCTGAGTAACCTCATGTTCCTGCCAGCAATAGCGGTTGCTGTTTATCGATACTACCTGGTGGAGGCCTCAGTCTACACCTACACCATGTTCTTCTCCACGGTACGGATTAACTTTTGTCAGGTCTCCTGCCAGTTTGCCATTAGCATCAGGAATTTGGGGAGCATTGAGTCCAATGCCTGCTGCGTTGGACTAAAGGCTTTGGTGGAGCAGTCCATCCCGGAGCTCCACAAGATCCTTCTAGGATATTGGACATACACCTCCATGAACATGTCGTGCCCCTTCAGAGCTTGAATAAAGTGTTACTTGCACTGGGTTCTTCTACCCACGCTGCAGGTGCTCCCATTTGGGAGTGGACCCCAGGGAACCGAGATAAGAACCCAGCATAATGCTGGGAGGGTACGGGTTGATGGTTGCTCTCCAGCTGCCTTCTGCAATGCTGGGCTGCTTTAGTGGAGCTTCCTGGGAGTACTGCCAGGAGGGATCCTGGCTAAAAATTCTTCTGCTTCTTTACATAAAGCTGTGTGTTGTGCTGGATTCATGTTAGCCTTTGTTTTTCTTCCAGTTCTACCATGCATGTGACCAGCCAGGCATCGCAGTGATGTGCATTATGGACTACGACACACTACAGTATTGTGACTTCTTGGGCTCTGTGGTGTCCATCTGGGTGACGATTTTGTGCATGTCCCGGGTGAAGAAGATTCTGAAATATGTGAGTGCAAGATTTCATTGTGGGTACTCTTGTGCTGCAGGGCCAGGCGTGAGCCAGCCGAGCCACAGGTGGCCGTGCTGTGCCCTCTTGTGGCAGCACTTCGGTAACACAGCACATACAGCAG
Source organism: Phasianus colchicus (assembly GCF_987193195.1). Classification (NCBI taxonomy): domain Eukaryota; kingdom Metazoa; phylum Chordata; class Aves; order Galliformes; family Phasianidae; genus Phasianus; species Phasianus colchicus. Next base: position 4,364,348 of record NC_143451.1, on the reverse strand, counting down.
CTCCTCTGCTGCTTGCTGGGTTCCCTAGATAGCCTGACTAGGCAACAAGACTGTCATCCACTCTAACGCCACTCTAATTTTTAACCCAGTGTTGTTTTATCTTAGGACCTTGCACTGTGAACCTGAATGCTTGTTTGTAGGTACTGGGCCCTGGAGGGGCTGAGGTGAAAGATTTGTGGATCCTCTAGTTTCTCCTTCTAAAGGCGGTGCTCCTGAATCGTGCATGCACACAGGACTGGGCCAACCAGGAAATAAAATTCTTTCTGTTTTAGGCCTTTGGCATGGCCAGCCGTGCAGTGGCAGAGGATAAGCTGCTGATGTTAGTGGTGTTCTCTCATTCATAGGTTCTTTTTGTCCTGGGGTCACTTCTAATCGCCATGTCCCTGCAGCTGGATCGCAGAGGGGTGTGGAACATGATGGGTCCCTGCCTGTTTGCCCTCATCATCATGATCTCAGCATGGGTAAGTAATGACAGGCAGATAACCTGCTGCCTTTTGCTCTCCTCCAGAGAAAATGGTGGCAGAGAAAATGCCAACCCATCCAAACACAGACCTGATTTTCTTGAAACACCCTGTTGGACAGAATGCAGGGCAAGGAATTTACCTCCCATCCTTCCAATATGTGAGAAATCCCCTGCTTATGGATCCCTGCAGCTGCAGCTCCAATTCAGATCGCACTGGTGGCTGGAGTGTCGTGTCAGAATGGTTGGTTGTTGCCTATGCCCTGGACAGGAATTGTGGTATCAGCATTGCCCTCTGCCTGCTGGGTTATGGTGCCACATCTGGATGCGGGGTCTTGCACATGAGCCCAAGATGGAGGGAGACTGAATTTTTCCAGAGGTATACTCTCTTGCTGTGAAAACTTTAACCCTTCTGTGCTTTCACACCTCCAGGTTTATCACGGAGTGAAGCGCAGACACTGCTACCCCTCCTCGTGGAAGCGATGGGTTTTCTACCTCCTCCCAGGGATCACCTTGGCTTTCATCGCCATCTCAGTATATGCGTTCATGGAAACCAATGAGAACTATTACTACACTCACAGCATCTGGCACGTGCTGGTGGCTGGCAGTGTTGCTTTCCTGCTTCCACCTCGGGACAAGCATAAGAAGCCCTGGGCCTGGTCACAGAAGCTCACATGTCGCTATCAGATCTGCCAGAATGACCGTGAGGAGCTCTATGCTGTCACCTGAACTGCTTGGCTCCGTGTCCCAGAGGTGAAGGGCTGGTAAGGTTGCTCTTTGCCAGGCCAGCCTGGGCTGCCCCTCTGTAGCACACGGGCTACCTTATGTGCTCTTTCACTGTCTGGGGCAGCACAGATATCTAGACTGGATATAAAGATGAAGACGGTGGGCTTGTCTTGTGAAGGCAAGTTTGAGGCCCCCTCCGCTTTTCTGCTGGGATGGGGCAGGCTCTTCGTGGTTCCAAATCAAGGAGTAGTCTGCCCACCACCTCCCCCATGGCCCTGGGGGAAATTGCCAACCCATCTTCCCTTTCTACTGTATCAATAAGGCTTGGGTTCAGCCCATGCTGCCCAGGAGCCAGAAACTGCAGGACTCTTCCTTGCATTCACTCTCTTAGCAGAGTTCTGTGGGACAGAGATTTCCCCTGCTATCCTGTAATCAAAATTTGCTTTGTCAGGAGAAGAACAGACTTCTTCTGCCCCTGACCTAGAGGTAGATGCTTTTGAGTGCTCTTGGTGCTAAAAGGGAGGAGCTGATCTCAGCATGCCCTGGGTCCTTAGTTGCTGTATCCTATGTGAGTCTAGAGCCCCTCTCTTTGTGAAACAAAAGTGATGCTGCTCTTACCTAGTCCTGATTCTGGAGGGGATGAACAAGACCCGAACTTGGGCCCTAACTTTAGGATCAGACTTTCCAAAAATGTGAAAAAATTGTGGGTGTATGCAAGAGCATCGGAAGCATCTGCCTCAGAACTGTGAAACACATAGCAGTGCGAGTTTAGTCTAAGTTTTCCTTTTGTCCCTTTTAGTTCATCTGGAAGGAGCTAGGCTACTGTACAGTTCCCTTTCCTCTTTTCATGTTCAGGTATTTGCTGTCTTCCTTTCTTTTGTGGGTGCAGGAGCTCTGCCCAGCCTAACATAGGTGGCAATGTCTCTAAGGACTCCAGCATGGTTGTTGGTGGGCTGTGGCAATTCACTTGCAAGTTAAATTAGTTACACTACCCCCAGTTCCTGCACCTTTGGACAGCAAGAGTTCACTCTGTATCTGTGTTGGGGTCAACCTGTGCTGAGCTGGAACTCGGGGCTCTAGAGCAGCTCCAGCTTGAAGGCATGCTTCAGTCCTGCAGTCATCTGAGCACAGTATGGTCTTATGGCAGGTTTGTTAATGTGCTTTGAAAGTGTGCTGCACCCAGCACCTTTCCTGTGCTTGCATACAGCATCCATCACATTGGAGCTGTGCCACCCCTGCGCTTGGCCAGTTGTGGCTGAGAGGCTGAGAGTGCTGCAGTCACAGCTGCTCTCAGGCCATTGGCAGTGTCTCAGTCCCTCCAAGAGCCACCTCCATGAATTCCCAAGGTAGCTTTAGTCGCTTTGGGGTCATTTGTCTCACCTTAGCCTTATTGGAGGGCACTGAGATGTAAGAAAGCAAGACCAGAAACAGAACTGGCAATTAGGAAAGTAGTCTTTGCCCATCCTTATTATATAGATAAGGGCTCAAATACATGGTTCTCTGCCTGTTTATTCCAGCCATGGAGGATGGCTGAGGGAGAACAGCTTAGGACTGTACAAAGGTCTCCTTTTCTATGCTGGAGTTAAGATAGTTAAGATGCTGATGTTCATGTGTTTTTGTTGCAGCCTGTGGTCTGGCTCTCTGCAAGCTGACTAATTTCCATACAACTGTGACCCCAGTAATTGGTGCATATCCTCCCACTCTGGGATCAAACACCACGTGTGGTGTATTTAATCTTTCTAACTGGGGAAGGTGAAGGTTCACAATGCGTTGCTCCTGGCTGGTGTGTGTACTGCTCAGAACTGGTCTGCAAAGCCAGCTATCCTTTGGGGAGGAAAGAGCTATTGACAAAGGATAACACTTCCAAGTTTATAGGAAACATTTATTTCTTTGCTTTCAGTAGCAGCCAGCATTCTGCTCAGCTCTGCACTTTAACTTCTTGCAATTAATCCAGTCTTTGCCTAATTAGTCTGCCTCTTAATCCAGCCTCTGTCTTTGCACCAGGGAAGGATCAGCCCCAGGCACCAGCGCATGCTGGGGGTGCCCAGCTGGAAAGGCCCCTGGGGGGTCCTGGTGGACAGCAGGTTGTTCAACAGTCAGCAGTGTGTCCATGCCATTAAGAAAGCTGACAGTTCTTGGTTTCATCAGGCGAGTAGCGCCAGCAGGTCCAGAGAAACGATCATTCCCCTCTGCTTAGCACTGATGAGGCTGTACCTGGAGCGTGGCATCCAGTTCTGGGTCTTCCAGTGCAACAGAGCCCTGGGTGTACTGGAGCCAGTCCAGTCACCAAGAGGCTGAAGGGACTGCAGCACCTCTCTTGGGAGGAGAGGGTGAGAGCTGGGGCTGTGCAGCTGGGGCAGGCTCAGGGGATCTCATCCCTGCCCATAAATATCTGAAGAGAGGGCACAAAGAGGGCACAGCCGGGCTCCTCTCAGCGACGGCTCTGGGCACAACCCGGAGCACGGCAGCCCCCGTCGGGCAGCACTGCTGTGCTGTGCGGTGCCGGAGCCCTGGCACGGGCTGCCCAAAAGCTGCAGGGTCTCCTCGGAGCTGCGCCCTGCTTTGGGCGGCTCTGCTGGGGCGGCGCAGCAGCAGTGACCCCGAGCTGCCTCCAACCTCAGCCGTGCAGCGACTGCCTGCAGGTGCTCAGGGCCACCCCCGTCCCCCTGTGTTCACTAACACACACACACACACGCAGGGCTCCAGGATCGTTCCGTCCCCGCACCGGGTGCCCGCAGCCCCCCGCGTCCCGCCGCGCCCGGCGGTGCTGCGCCGCCCGACCGAAGCAATAATCCTCCTCCGGCCTTTGGTGCGGTGCTGGAGCCGCGTTGGCCGGGGAGGGCTTTTACCTTCTTTATTTCGGGTCAAGTCGGAGGAAATCCGATTTTCGGTTTTTTTGGGTTGTTTTTTTTTTGTTTTGTTTTTGTTTTTTTGGGTGTTTTTTTTTTCTTCCTTCGCTGTTCATACCTGTGATTATTTTATACGGTAAATTTTAAAGCTTCTGATTTTATAATTTAATAAACGTAATGGTATTTGAGGGCAAGCTCGAATCGCGCTCTTACTGTGTACGGGGCGTCTGTGAGTACTGGGAGGTGGGAGGAGCGCCGTGCGAACGCTTTCGCGGATCGACCCTCGCCGGCCACCGTCGGCCCATCCCCCTCAGCGCCGTCCCGCCAGCCAATGGAAAGCCGCATCATCCTTCGCTTCCGGTCGCGAGTGCCGCTGGGACCGGAAGCGGGAGGCGGCGGCGATGCCGCTGCACAAGGTCCCGCCAAGGCTGTGGCCGAAGCTGCGGCTGCAGGAAGGGATTTGCGCGCGGCTGCCCGCGCACTTCCTGGCGCAGCTGAACGATGACACGCAGCCCACGCCCGTGCACTGGCGGCCCCTGGGCGTGCGGTACCGGCGGAACCCGCGCACCGGGGAGCGGGAGCGCGTGCAGGACGTGCCGGTGCCCGTATTCCTGCCGCGCGCCGCTGACGAGGGGCTGTGGGGCGGCGAGGGCTGGATCCGCGGCTTCCGCTACGCGAACAATGATAAGGTGAGGTCGTCCTTCCTCCCCGCCTTCGGGCTGCCCGCTGGGCTCGGCTCGGCTCAACTCAGCTTGGCTCTGACCGCCTGTCCGCAGCTCTCCACGCGGGTGCCGAAGATCTGGAAGCCGCAGCTGTTCGAGCGGCAGTTTTACAGTGAGATCCTGGACGCCAAGCTCACCATCACCGTCACCATGCGCACGCTGGACCTCATCGACCAGGCGTACGGCTTTGACTTCTACATCCTGAAGGCAAGGCCCAGGCACGACCCTGACTGCCCTCTGTGCCCCTGGACCGAGAGCTGCACCTGCTGGGCTCTGGGGGTGGCTGACGGACTCCTCTTCTGTGTGTCCATCCTGGGGGCCTGCAGGCACATGGACAGCTCTGCTTGCTCTGATACGGCTGTGTGTTTTGTAGCTCCTGCCCTGTGCCTGTCAGTGTAATTTGTTTTCTCTCCCCAGACCCCAAAAGTAGATATGTGCTCTAAGTTGGGGATGGATTTGAAGCGAACGATGCTACTGCGACTGGCACGGAGGGATCCCAAGCTGCATCCTGACGACCCAGCCAAGAGAGAGGCGATTTATGACAAGTACCAGGTCTGTATTGAGCCTGTGGTCCTGGCTCTGCTGCCTGCAATCCCTGTTCTGGTGCTGCAGCGATGTCCGCTGCTTATCCCCACTGGTGCTGTGCTATTCACTGTGTTGCAGTGCAGATGAGCTCATTCTTCTCTGTTCAGGGTGATAGGCATGGCTGCAGAAGATCTAAACATCTCGCCAGCTGTTTCTCATCTCCCTGTGGGTTGCTGTAGTTTTCTTACTGACCAGTAGCAAGACAAACATCTCTTTTTGGTGTGAACCCACACTAAGCACTGGTAGGAGCACATACTGCCTACAGCAGGCAGGAATTTGGCAGGGCTCCCGTTTATCTGGGTGCCATTGTTTCACTTTGTGTAAGCGATGATGGGCACTGGCATAGAAACAGCACTGACTTCCACAGTCTGTGGCGTTGTGCTGAGAAGCAGCTACAGAACTGTTTAGAAGAGAGGCAGAACAGTTTACATGACAGTGTATTTACTTGCAAAGGAAACAGGAGAAAAGGGAGCAGGACTTTGGCTGCAGGAAGTGGAATGAGCAGGGTATCAATGTTTCAGGCTTATTTGTGGTAATGTTCCTACTCAGTCATTTGTGTGAGTGGGCCTGGAGGGGATTTGCATGTTACTCACCTGGAAGACACTATACCACCTGTTTTTTTGCAGGAATTTGTGATTCCAGAAGAGGAAGCTGAATGGGTTGGCTTGAGTTTAGAAGAAGCAATAGAAAAGCAGAGGCTTCTAGAAAAAAAGGTGAGTTTCTGAGGCAGTGCTGTCCTGCAGGCACAGAGATATCTTAGCTGCATTGGGCTGCACATACAATTGATCTGAGCATCCTGAGTACTTCTTATCAAAGGAAGTAGCACTCCAAAATTCCTGAGCAGCTGTTTGAGCCCAGTTATATCTGGGAGCTCAAAAGTTGGTGCTGTGTTCAAATCCTTTGCAAGATTTTATCCTCCAGTCAGGGGATGGATGTTTAGTGGGGGATGATTCTCCTTCTGTTGACACAAACATCTTTGCCTTTGGTTGTGTTCTGTAATACAACTTGGATGCATGTTCAGGGCTGACTCGGTTTTGTGACCTTTGATTACAGCAGCTCTGTTAGAAGCAACGTGTCAAGGAGGGCACACCAGATTGCTGCTGATGCCATGGGCCTCCCTGGGGTGGGGTAGGGTCTCTTGATGACATTTCCCCAAGACCTGTTTGCTCCTAATGAGTGTGCTGGGCCCTGCACTGTGTAAGGCTCCAGCTTTTTCAAAGAGTATGTTCTTCTGACATGCTTCAGAGCAGCCCTGATCTGGGGTAACAGGAGAAGGAGGGCAGGTGTTGTGAGAAGGAAAGGGGCCCCTGGGAGCTGCTGTTGATTCGCATGGATGGGCAAAACTAGAAAAGCTGAGGAATGTCCCACACAGGTGCCTGTAATCTTTAAGGCCGCTTTACAGAGCTGAACAGCTGTTGTAGGTAGAAGAGTAGCATAGTGAGTTGCTTTGTTCATATACTTCCACTGGTTTTAACCATCAGCACTCCTACAGCACTGGCTGTCTGGACCCAACTGCATGCAGGGGAAAAAGCCCTTGTCTTAAATGAGGCATTCATGAATCTCACCAACATCAGAGATTGCAGATGAAGTACTGTGGGTGTTCTTTCTTCCTGCACCTATAACTGGTACTTCCCAGGCTGCTTTCTGTTGTCCTTGTCAGGCTGCAGACTGGATGAGTGATGCGCAGTTTGCTAGCACGTGTGAAAGTAGGGTTGGTGCAGTTGGGCACCTTCCTAGCATTCGCTAGACCAGCTGCTGCTCAGGTTCAGGCTTTCAAAGTAGCTTAATGTCCTCTTTGTTTCAGGACCCCGTCCCACTCTTCAAGGTGTATGCTGAGGAACTTGTCAACCAACTGAAAGAACAGGCACTTGAGAAGGAGAAGGAAAGAAATGCGTAGAGCAGAACTCTGTGCTACAGATGAAGCTGTGGGGTTCAGAGAGCCTTCTGTGTGACCCACACTTGTGGAAGAGGCAATGCAATGAGCATGCCAGGGAACATGTTGCAATTATCAACATCTAATTACAACAGCCTAAATTCCACTGAGGAGTTGTCCTTGTTGGCTGAGGAAAGGTTTTCTGTCCTGTGGTCTCTGAAAGCATTCTTGTAAGACTGACTTGACGTGGTGGTTCTGCCTGTGCGAGTAGTTGATTGCTGTTTAGTTTGATCCTGATATAAAATGAAATGTTATGCATCTTGAAAATATCGGTAAACTCTTCTCTGATAACTCACTGGTCATTAGTGTGTGGAAGGGACTGCAAGATGTAGGTGTGATGCTGATCTTAGATCAGTCCCCAGTTCTGTTCTGCAGAGGAGAGAAGATTGTGCCCTGAAAGCATGACCTCAAACCATCCTGCAGCCAGTGTCTGCTGAGCTCCCTGGCCTCTCCTCCTCTGCCCCCCAGCTTGGAGGTGAGGGACAGGCACAGAGCTTATAGGATGCACCTTTGTGTAAGCTTGGTCTGTGAGTTGTAGTTTGCATGCAGTAAGAGATTCTGCCTCAGCCATGTCTGGGGATGAGGCATGTTCTTTGTAGCACGTAAGGACAAGTATGCTGCCTTGGTTTCTGAGCCATAGCACTCATGATGAGAGAGAAGGTGGCATGTAGAGCAGCGTGTGGCTGCTTCCTTTTGTGCTGAAATGAAGCACCACAGGGGAGAAGAAATTCCCAGTGTTTCTTCTGACTAAAAGACTGGCAGAGAGATGCTGCAGAGGAGGTTGCTGGGTAGGCATATGGCCTTTGTAAGGCTGGGGATGAGAGAAGTTGTTGAGGTGAAGAACAGCCTTGTCTGCTGCTTTGGGGGCCTGGAATTGTGTTGGAGCCCTCTGAGTCTATATCTGAACCAACAGATGAGTGTGGCATGGCTTTGCAGCCCCTGGCTGCACTGCGTTTGAGCAGGAGGCTCAGCACTGCAGGGGACAGCTTGGGTGGCAGAAGCTGGGGTGTTTCCAACTTGCTTGCATGTCCCAGCTCTGGCAAGTCGGGTTCCCAAGAGCAAACTTGCACAGAAGGTCACATTTGCCTAATTAATGATTTCTTAGCTAGGCCAACACAATGACATTTGCTTAACTTCTCCCTCTCCTGCAACTGAGCTGAGTGGGAAGCTGCTGCCCAGTTCCTCCAGGGACCCTGACACTCTGCCCTCATTAGAGATAATTAGCTGGGACAAGTTCTTCATTGACAGCTCTGCTCATCATTAGGGCTAGCACAGCTCATGCATTTTAATGCAGCTCTGAGCAAAGCTGCTGCCAGTGGCTCTGTCCCTGGAACGTGCCGGTTCTGTGGCCTTGTGGTTGGCTCTGCTGCATCTTGGCATCTCAGCCCTGCTCTGTGTTGGTGGGGGGGGTGTTTGGGATGGCTGGTGGGGCAGATATCAGCTCCTTCTTACCCGAGTTTGGGTTTTAGATGCAAAAAGTGATCTTATAGTCCTGTGGTGCCCAGATCCCTCAAAGGAGAACTTTGGCCATGCGGCATCCCCAGCTGCAGTGTTGCCAGCACTGTCCTTGGAGATGACTGTTCCTCAGCACTTCTCATGAAGTATGTGCATGTTCTGCAGGATTTGCCATCTTAGGAAGGAGGAAGGAAGCAGGCATAATGGGAGCTTTCAGCCAGATGTAGGGGAGAGCTCCTGTCCCACTGGGGCAGGACTAATGCCAGCTCTGCATTAGGAGCTGCTCTGTGGGTGAGAGATTAGAGACATGCATCATCCTGCCTCAGTTATGGTGGCTGAATGGATTCTGCACTCTGCAGCTAGCAGGGAGCCCACTTCTTTCTTCCCAAGCAAGGGCTGGTGCCTTTGAAACCGCATTTAAATTTTTGTTTGTCTCACTTGTGGTTCCCAGCAAATCATGGCCACTGATCTGAGAACCTGCTTGAGGTTAAAGCTGCATTCCTCTACCAACTGAGCCATTTAAATTAATGAATTAGTGAGTATTTGACTTGTAAATTCTCAACAAACCCATCTGTGCTCAAATGGTAAGTAATGCTTTGGGAGCTCTAACAAAAGCAGCGGTTTTGTGTTGGAGGGACAGAGATGGAGAAGTGGCAGCATCTCTGAGTCTGAGATGTTCAGAACAACAGGGCCAAGCCCTGAGAAACCTGTTCTAGTGCTGCAGCCAGCCCTGCTTGGAGCAGGAGGTTGGGCTGGAGACCTCCAGAGGTCCTTCCAACCTCATTTTTTCTGTGATTCCACTCCTAGGAGCTAATCCACCCTGTGAAGCTCCCTATAAAGCAGCCACAAGCTTGAAGAGGAGTTGGTCAGCAATGAAGCACAAAGGCCAGCCACTGCTGGATGGAGAGGGAAAGCCCACTTAGGGCAGGGGGAGGAGTCCAATAGCTCTGCTCATTCTCTGGGACATGGAAAGCCACCACCCTGCTCCAACTCCTTCTGTGCTCCCTCTTCCTCCCATCTGTGCAAAGAAGTAGCTCAACATGCAAAACCACCACTTTGTGGGGACCAGCTGCAGGTTGGCATGATGGAACTGTCAACCATGCGTTGGGTCACCAGGAGCAGTGGTGACAGCTGGGCCAGTGTGAGCAGAGCTCCAGTGCTGCAGCTGCAGGCTGTGAGGCCAGGCTGGGCCCAGCAGTGGACCCTGCAGCTCTCCATCCTGGGACTGCAGCTGCCCCAGCCCAGGACTCAAGGTGAGGGATGGCTGCCTCCACCTGTGGCTGCTGTGTGGAGGGCATGGGCTGGGGCAGGATGGCTGTGGGGCAGCACAGGCTCTCTGAGGTCCGGCCATGAGTGCTTTTCTTCAGCGTGCTCTGCCATTCTGTGTGCATCTCCATCACATCCCTTCCCTAGGCAGCCATTGCCATGGCAACGCTTAACATGGTGCTGTTTCAGTCCAGTTAAAACACAGAAGATGGCTTTAGGGAGATGGGAGCTCATGCTTGGCCTGCAGGGTGCCCTGAGGTGTCCCCTCGCTGTGGACCCTGTGGGACCCATTGCCCTGGGCCTGGTGGTCCCAGGCAGAAGGATGGAAAGCACTGGGAAGATGAAGTTCCTGTGCTGTGGGCTCTTCCCACAGTGCTGCTGACATGGCTGGGGCTGGCAAGGCTCAATTTGTCAGTGAGAGGCCTGCGGTCCTGTGGTCAGCGTGAGGGGCTGGCAGCCATTTTGTGACAGCGCATCCTCACCCCATAGCAGAGCTGGCGCTGCTCTGCTGCGTGGCCATGGCTGTGCTGGGCTGCAAAGCAGCGGTCTGTCCCTGCCGAGAGGGCAGCTCTGCTGTGTGGATTTTTCCTCATGTGCAGTACTCTGCTTTGATGAACACCTCCATCCCACCCCACCGGCTCCTGCGGCAGCTCCTCCTCACCAGCACTCTCCTCCTTGCCCTGCACTGTTGGTGTCATCAGGAAGCTTCAGCTCTCGAAAGATAGCAGTACCTCTATTACTCTCCTGGTTCTGTTGGAGCTTCTGAAACCAAATCTGAGCCGTTGGATACAACCCCTGAGAGCATACAAATGCACAGACAGGCAGGTAGAGCATCTGCCTCCTGTCTTCAATATATCACATTTTGAGGCATAAGCCATTTTCCAAAGTCTGCCTAGTGTTCAGAGCAGCAGAGGAAAGCATTCAGTGCAGCAGCATATACCATGCACTGGGGCTGAGCATGGCCGTGCTCCTGGCCCTGCCCTTGCTACCTCTTGTGATGGGCTGCTTCTGTGCTTTGTTTCCTGAAGCAGCTCTATGTGATGGGGAGAAGCGGTGGGTCCCCATAGGGATGTCCATGGGGCTGGGAGGTGCCTCCCATGGCAGCAGTGCTAGCAGCTGGGGGCAGAGTGTGGTAAGACCCTGCTGGGGAGCAGTGCAGCATGAGGAGGCGCAGCAGGGCTGGTGGTGGCCGTGTGCAGGCAGAGCTCTGGCGGCTCTAAGCCAGGAGTTACCATGGGAACCGACTGAGGATGCTCGTCAGGTGCAGAGAGCAGAGATGCCGGCCTCGCTCCATGGTACCTGCAGCCATGCATGGCATCAGGCCTTCAGCTGGTGCCCACGCTTCGCTCTAAGCCACCTGTGGCTGTGCAGCGAGCAGGCACTGAGCTGGGGCTGCAGCAGCGGGATCTGCGTGCTGCTCATTGCTCTGATTGGCTCCCCTTTGCTCTGCTGGAGCTGAGCTGAATGCTGAACTGGGGCCAGCAGCATCCTGCGTGCAGCTGGCCAGCGTGTTTGTGTAAGCAGAGCCTGCCCGGCTGTACCAACAGCCGTCTGTTTGTCCGTGTGTGGGTGGTGAGAGCCCTGACGTCAATGCCTGCCTTTCATCTCCCCCGCACGGCTGGGCTCCCCGCGAGCAGCAGGACGGTGCGCCCGACTCACCGGCACCAGCTGAGCTGTGCAGCAGTGCCCGCTCCACACAGCAGCTGCAGACAGGGCCAGAAGTAGTGATGGCGTGGGTGCTCTCCTTGCTGGTCTGTGCCCATCGCTACAGGGCTGCTGGTCTTCCCTATAGGGTGTTTCTCCAGGGATCTGTTGTCAGTGGGGCTGCCCACGGCTTGGGGGCAGTTTAGAAATAGTCCACGTTGATCATCAGTGGCGCTTGTCCTTTGGGTTGTACTCCTGGAAAGCACCTCTTGCTCACTCCATGTGCTTGTAGCAGATCTGGGACAGCTCTCAGGGAGCTGGGGAGGAGGCAGGGAGAGCCCATTTGCTGCTCAGTCCCACATCTCTGAGGGCTTTGTGCCCTTCTGCCAAGCACCCTGTAATGCCCAGGCACCAGAGTGATGTGCGCTCTGTCGCTGTCATCCAGAGCCCGTGCAGCAATGCTGAGAGGTGTTACATGGCATAGGGACAATCTGGAAGCTGGGGGGGTCCCACTGGCGCCGTGTGGCAGCCACAGCCTCTGCCTGAGCCCTGGAGGTGCTGCTCAGGACAGCTGGAGAGCACAGCAGTGTCTGTCCTGAGTCTGCTGATGAGTCTGTGCATTCACATTCCAAAAATGAGCCCAGAGTCTCTTAATGTCTTGGGACAGTCCTATGATGTGTCCTGGGTGCTCCCCGTGTGCCGCCTTCAGCCACACAGTGGTACAACCAAAACCCCATTCCATGCTCCTCAAAGCTTTTGGTGACAACGCTGCCTCCAGCCAGCACAGCTGTACCACACACACCATGCTTTCTGCCCTCGCTGCTGACACCTTCCAGGCTGGCTGCTCCGGGAGGCAGACTTCCCTTTACACATCATCTGGCCTTCCCCACGAGGATAATGCTTTGATAATATTTACACAGGTGTCCACAAATTCTGTTCCCAGTAGCATTTCTTCTCACCTGCAGGGACAGGTGTCTGACACAGTGCCCTGCTGTTTCCTGGATCTCCCTGCAGGAGATTAAAGTTGTGTCCACCAGGCGGTTCTGGACAGCGGGTTCACAGGGCTGGAGGAGCTGCGAGCTCTCACTCTTTGCCCCATGTCCTTTCACCCTCGTTTGTCACTGTGTGTTGATGCCACCGTCTCTGTCCCTGCAGCAGCACAGAGTTGGGAAGGGAATGGGGCCACCCCATGGGGCAGCTCAGGGCCACCTGCTGACCCACTGCTACCAACACGCTCCCCATCTGACCACCAAGGCAGGATGATGCTGTGAGGCCTGTGCAGGCATCCTGGTGCTACGCCAGGTGCTGGCTTGCTGTCCTTTGGCCGAAGCACACATCCCTGGGTGGTGGCAGGGACAGGCCTGTGGCTGTGCTCCAGTTCCTGGGAGCAGGATTGGTGCTCATGGCCCATTGGATATTGCCTGCGGGACCCAGTGGCCACGAGAACCAATCCTGCTCCCATGGGCCTGGTGGGGCTGGCAGCAAGGCACCTCTGCAGCTGATTGCATTGTGCATTGCTCTGCCTATCAGCATCAAACACCCTCCAGGAGCAACAAGGAAACAGTGCAGCCAGAAGGACAGGGAGGTGATGGTCCCTCTGCACTCGGCGCTGGTGAGGCTGCATCTCAAGTGCTGGCTTAAGGTCCCTCACTGCAACAAAGGCACTGAGATTGTGTCCAGAGAGGGGCAGTGGAGCTGTGAGGGGTCTGAAACACAAGTCTAATGAGGAGCAGATGGGTGAGCTGGGGCTGTTCAGTCTGGAGAAGAGGAGGCTCAGGGGAGACCTCATTGCTCTCCACACCTGAAAAGAGGCTGTGGCGAGGTGGGAGTCGGCCTCTGCTTCTGGGTAACAGTGATAAGACGAGAGGTGTTGGCCTCAAGTTGTGCCTGGGCAGTTCAGGTTGGGTGTTAGGAAACATTCCTTCTCAGAAGGAGCGGTGCTGCAGAGGCACTGCAGCACAGGAGTGATGGGGTCACCATCCATGGAGGCGTTCCAGAACTGTGGGGATGTGGCACGGAGGGATGCGGTCAATGGGCACAGTGGGGTGGGTTGGGGTTGGATTTGATGACCTTAGTGGTTTTTCCCAACCTGAATGATTCCGTACTTGGCCTCAACGCCTGGCACTGACAGCACGGCCAGTCCAAGCACAGAACTTCAAGCAGCCCAGCACAAGTTTGGCAGCACCTCGGCTCAGAGCAGCCCTGTTCCCAGCCATGTTCTAGCCATTCCCAGTGCTCCCCATTGCTCCTCCACCTGGACAGAGCCGTCTGAAGGTTGGCTGTGCCTGGGCAGAACGTCAACGCTGAGGAGGACAACGATGATGATGAGGGCTGCACCATGGTGCCGAGCGGCTCCGCATGGAGTCATTGTGCAGCTGGTGGGGAGCGGCTGGCCCTGGGGAGGCAGCGCTGTCTGCAACGGCGTTCAAAGAGTTTTGCTTAAGTGTTGCTGCTCTTCAGGGCTTCCTCCAAAAAAAAAAAAAAAAAAAAAAAAAAAAAAAAAAAAAAAAAAAAAAAAAAAAGGGAGAGAAAAAGAAGATAAATCTTTCCATGCTGGATGAAAGCGGCCTGTCTTGACTATTTACCCAGCAATTATAAGTAAATCGGTGGTGCCTAAAGGGGCTGGTTGCCATAGTTACAATAGGATTGGAAGGACCATCATTTGGTCCTGGCCGCAGCCAATCAGGCTGAGAAGCCAAAGCTGCAATATAAAGTAAAGATTCCCATCTTCCAGCCACACAGTTGCCAAGAAAAGGAAATAGGTTCAAGAGTGTTGGAAAGTGCTCCGGACAGCAAGCAGGGCGGCTGCTCCCGTCATGGCGGACTGCGAAAACCCAGGCGGCGCGCGACGCAGCGGGGCAGGCAGGTGAGAAATCCCAACGCTCCCCATCTCCCCGGTCATTGTTCTCCTTCACCACGGCCCCCGCCGCCCCACCCCACCCGCGGCCACCACCGACCCCCTCGCCCCAGCCCCAAAACCCACAATGAAACCCCCTTCGGGTGAGAGACAAAGAGATCCGTGCGGAAAAACGCTCCACCATTCTCCCCAAATTGTGATCGTAGGCCTTTCAAATCAAATTTCGCAAAGCAGCTTCATCAAAGGCCCCCAGCTGGGAGACGCAAGCCCCATATTCCTGCCGCCCACACGGCCCCCCCAGGTCTTGGATGGTGCGACAATCGCACAAAAAGTCAGCGCGGCTCGAGAAGAGTGTTTGCAAGAAAAGGGGGGAAAAAAAAAGAGAAAAAGCGAGAGCGAGAAAGAGCGGTGCCTAAATTGATCATAGTCTCCAAATCTCATTACTCGAGACTTCTGAGGACGGATATTTCCAAAGGCTGCTATTAAAGACTTGTAAATGGAGCCCCTTTATGAGATCAAAGCCCAAGGGCCGGGCGCAGGGCGTGCGGTGGCTGTTGTGGCGGTGGCGGAGGGGCGAGCGGAGCCGCAGGATGCTGGGGGAGCCTTCCTCCCCTGCTGCTGCTGCCCTCCATGTTTCCAGTGTCGCTGCTGCCGCTGCGTGACCCATCTTGCAATGGATACTGCAAGCGTGATGTCGGGCAGAGCCGAACGCCTCCCCGGCTCCCAGCGACTGGAATGGAGATGGGCGAACTCCACCACCCGCAGCGCCGGGGATGGAGAGAGAGTCCCCAAACTCAAGCAGCCCCCTTCCAAAATTTCATAGTAATAAATGAGCTTATTCCAGTCGGGACCTCTCGGGACACCTCGAATTGCAGATCAGCTCGCGGCTCAGGGCGCTGGATCCGTGGGGCCGTCCTGGCCTCAGGTCTTCGCCGTTGGGTCTCTTTTTCTCCCAGAGTTGTGGCATCTCGCTGCCTTGCTGGCCATGGGCAGAAGGGCTGAGGACAAAGGGAGGTGGACAGAAGTTGCACGACTTTCTCTTCCCGCTGCCTCCCCTCAGATAAGGGCTGATTTCTGTTGTTGGTGACACATTCAGCTCCGGGCAGCATTCCCAGCACCAGCACCACCAGCAGGCAGGCGCCCCATCATATTCATGGAAAGCAAACTCACAGATGGTAAAATAACAGAGTCGTGTATGTTTCAAAGAGACCTTCTATGTCAATTGTTATATTATTAGGTAAACTCTAAGAAGAAAATCTTTTAATCCACTGTGGCTAATCCAGTCCACTTTTGTTGGCCAGGACATATTCAGCATCAACAAAAGGCTCTGGCCGACGAACACCGGCATACATAATGTATTTATAACTCCGGGAGCTGGCTGGGCAGCTCCCAGAAAGAGACACTCCTCGGGCCCACAGCAGGGGCCGGAGCAGAGGATTTGCCTGACTTTTATCAGTTTTATTTTCATTTCAAAGAACCCGACCGATATTTTCACTGCATTGCTTACCAGGAGAGGCACAAAGAGGGCAGGGACATTCCTGGCTCCAGCCAGCCCCACAGCCCGGACCTGCTGGGATCTGCACCCTTCATCTCCCTCTGTGTCTTGGGCAGCACAGGGGCACGGAATGGCCGGGCCTGAGGAAATGCATCCATGCACCAGGCAGGGAGCATGGGGCCCCGAGGTGCCCGGAGTGTCAGGATGGAGGTGGATGGGACAGGGAGCACCGAGCCTTCTGGGAGGATGGAGCGCTTCAGTGACGCAGGCAGGTCTGTATATCCCATATATCTCACCCAGCCCCTCTGCCATGTGCTGGGGACAGAGAGAGCTGGAGCGGTGCCCCAGGACAGGCTGTGGGGTGCTGTCCCCATGGGGACAGGCTGTGGGAGCAGAGGAGCCATCAGGAGGCGTTGGCTGGGCACTGCCAAGGTGGCTGTCCTCAGAACAGCAATCCGGGTTCCCTGGGATCTACATGAGCTTTGCTTGGAATGTGTCATCACTTTGGGAATGGAGAGATCACCTATCCTGGGGATATTACTGATGGCAAGCTGATGGCAAGCACTGAGCACGGGAAGTTTGGAAGGTGTGCAGGGCTGCCAGGAAGGGAGGTGGAGTGAGGCACAGAGACAGACTATGTCCTCACACGCTGGGGAAGCTGCTGCCACACGAAGATGCGTAGCCCAAGGTCTGCAAAGTTTGGTGTTGTGTACCCACCACCACGTTTAATCATGCTTCAGCCAATTGTAACTGTAAGAGTCAGGATGAAGCATAATCTGAGGCCTGATTCACTCACGTTTGCCTGTCCTGGGCTCTCCTGTCTCCTCCTGCAGTGTGTGAGGCTGTCTCCATGCCAGACAATGCTTGTCTCCATTGCAGGACTCATGGCAGAGATGTATAGGTAAGAGCAGACCCACGACAGCCAGAGAAGGGAACGCATCCTCTGCCAGAAGATGGGGAACACCTTGTAAAGGCTGTGGGCCATCAGGCTGCTGTCTACTCCCACCATGGGAGAAGGGCTGCGTGAGGTCAAGGACATGGCTGGCACGGGCACAGATGGTGTGAGATGGCTGCAGAGGGGCAGAATCTGGAAGGCTGCAGGAGTGACAGCAGCTTCCGTAGTGTCCTGATGGGGACAGGAGCTCCAGGGCTGGGAGGCAACACCACATCGTGAGGTCAGCCCGCGTCCCAGTGCTGCAGAAAGGTCACTGATAGCCATGGGGCACTTGCCCTGATGCTTCCATCTGCGCAGAGCGGGGCTTTCTCCTCCCCAGGACAGAGCAGGCTGCAGTGTGTTCACAGCCACTGCTGCACAGCCCTCCCTGCCCCCAGACGCTCTGGGCTCAAGCTCTGCTTCCCCCACTGCTCCCAGCCCTCGATTGCTCCTCTCCGGTCCTCCTTTGTCATGGGGTGGGCACGGTTTTGTGGGGTGGCAGAGGCAGCACAAGCTGTTTCCCAGCAGCAGACAGTTCACCTGCCTGCTGTGGCATGGGGAGGGAATTATAGCAATAAACAGGACGGGGTTTTGCACAGGATAGAAGATACTGGATACCTCTGATTGACACAGAAATGCTGACAGAAGGGGCCTGGAGAGCCCATAACGACATCCAGTGCTGGAGCAGCTCAGCTGAGGCCTCAGAGCAAATCATGAACTCCTCCAGAGACAGAAACCCCCCACCTCTCTCTGTTTCCTCTCACAGTGAACTACTTTCTGAGCATTTTTCCCACCTCTGCATCACATCGACTTTGAGACATTCCACGTTTGTTCACTCAGAGACACCCGGACGCACGCTGCACCTCGACCTTCCCCCTGCTGCATGGAATCCCATCCCACCGCAAGAGATTCCCCAGGAGCAGCCTCAGCTGGTGCCCACCAGCACAGAGCCTCTCCTGGTGCCAGTCCTGAGGACCTCCCAGCAGCAGGAGGATGGTGGCACTCAGAACTGTCCCCACTCAGTGCTGGGGTCCCTGGGAGTCTCCACGGCCCATCCAAGGTGGCTTTTGAGGTCCAGAGGCCCCATGCTGATGTGAAGTCCTATAATTGGCCAGCATGGATGTAGGAGGAAGGAGGAAGTGCTCTATCACTATTCCCAGCCTCTGATGTGAGCTGTGATTTCCTGCTGCCAAAGAAGCATCTGTGGCATCTGATGAAGGTCCCAAGGTTCCCTATGCCACCTTCTGCAGCACAGCCCTGCCAGCATCCATCACAGGGCCAGAGCAACCAGCACCTTCTCCATCAACTCCTGTGCCCCATTATACATCCCATACAAATCAGAACTCACTCTGCCCTGTCTGAAAGGTGTGAAGCAGTGAGCAAAACCACTCTGAGGGAGAAACAAGGGGCAGCCACTCATCTTTGCAGCTTCACACTGCTGTTGAGCACTGCAGTCCTTTGACCCAGGCTTTCCAGGCTGCAGGGTAGAGGCCCAGGAGCCAGCTGGCCCTGGGTAGGGCAGCATAATGAGCAGAGCTCATTAGAGGACAGATCAGCAACCTGGGAGTTCAGCTGAAAACTCAGTGCTTCTTGCATTAAGGGGCAGCATGGACATGGTTGCGGGGTCTCAGCATACAGGAGCTACAAGTGCAACCAGCACTTGTTTCAGGGACCAGGGCCTCTCCATGGATGCTCATCTCAGCAGCTGTGTGAGGACTGCCATGTTTTACCTCTGCCAAACTGCTGTGCTGCAGATCCCACCTCAGGTGCTGCTCTGGGGCTGAAGAAGCCGATATATTTTCTTAAGAAAGTGTGACAAACTTCTGAACGATCCTCTCCTGAATGAGGGAGGTGTGGATGTGAGGATCGAGTTTTCCTTGCTTCTTCCAAGAGCAGAATGAATTTGCTGCTCAAAAACTAGCAACCTTATGCCAGCCAGCAAGGAAACGTGCTGTGGATTTTGGCAGACCCCCTACAGCAGGAGCTGGCTTCCTCCATGCGAGGTTTCTCCACTCAGGGGTGCCAGTTCGCTGCTCTTTGGGTTCCTCTCTACCAAAAAGCATGTTGTGAGAGGTGAGGCAATTCCCTGCACCCAGATTTCCAGCTGGCTGCTGTGGTGCTCCTAGAAAGATGCCCTTACCTGAATATGTGAGCAGGAGGTCCTGGGCTGCAGCATTAACATTAATAAACACTTAAAAAGAGGATAACAGAGAGCATCCATAGAACAGGCTGAGTCTTCTGGCCCACTGGGCTTGGGCTCAGCTTTGAGTGACATGCTTATCTCTGGAGAAAATGCCAAGGAGTTTCCATCAGCAGCACCCCATGAGATTCTTTGCCTCAGTCCAGGTTTGGCTGCTTTGGACCTGAGTAAACCAGCCCCAATATCAACTGCCAATGGAACTTGATGGGCTGGAAGCTTTCCTGGAAGAGGACAGTGCCACACTGAGATCTGAACTGTATCATGAACACATGCAGTGCGTGCAGGTAAAATGATTTCCAGTGCTTGTCCTGAGTGCATGAGCGTTTCTGAGATTTCCTCACAAACCTCACTGTGCCTCTCAAAGCTGAACAGAAACCCATGGGCCACTACAGGACGCATGATCAGAAGCTCACTGACCATCTTCTCTATCTCTGGGAATAACCTCCTCAAAGCAGATGCATTGGATGGCCTCATCCCAGAGGCAAAAACTAAAAAAAGCATTGCATGCATCCTACTTGCATCACCAACTGCAGGCCAGATGTGTGCTGAAACACGGTCAGTACACATTGCTCATTGAAAACTTTTTGCTGGCTCGCTCAGAAGAGCAGGAGAGCTGACCCTCCATGATGGGTGAGCCAGGAGCTCAAGTACTCACACTGCAGGCTGAGCAGCTGATCAGGATCGTATCAAAGCATTCAGGCTGAACGTCTGTACAGGCTGTAGGACAGACATCAAGGCGTCGCCGAGTGCTGAGCTTGCTTTTGCCAGTTGTGTTGTGACCACATCTAAGCCTAAGATCTTTCACAATATTGCGAAACAGATCCACAAGAGTGGAGCAACCAATATTTCCAGCAGTGCTCTTTGACATCAGCTTTTCCTTACCGCCGACCGGCTGATTGGGATTATTGATGGATGGATAAAAGTGATACACCTGATACAGGAGTGTCAGGATCAAGCAGCTTGAATTGGCATGGGTTGTTTTAGGGCAATCGTGGCAGCAGGGCTCATTTGTCCCAATGCAGCATCACTGAGCTGTGCTCCTACCTGAGGATAGAGACTGCTGTGCACTCACCTCATCCCATCGCGTTGTGGAGGCAGACAGCAGCCACAACCTGGGAGCAGCAGCCACAAAGGGACAGCAGGCAGTGCCTTGCAGCAGGTAGGTGAGCCTCAGGTGCACAGCAAGGTGTGGGGATCAGGGACAGGAGTGGCCCACAGCCACCACTCCCTTCTCTGGCTCTGTGTGACCAGTAGTACCACTGTACCACAACCAGAGTTCCTGTGCACAGAGACAGGACCATCACAGCACGGCTCCCAGCAGATGGGGAGTCTGGATCCCACACCATTCCTGGATCCCAACCTCCTGGCCAGCCTTGGGGCACTCCTGGCATCCTTGGCCTCGAGGCTGCCTGCAAGCGGGCTCTGCACCACAGCTTTTTTGTGTCCCTCACAGCGCAGCAGTGCTCCTAGGTCCCCAGCCTGCCATTTCAACATCCTTCCCTGCTGACCATCACCGTGTGTAGCACCCAGCACCTGCAGGGGACAAGCTGACATCTTTTCTCTCTGCAGAGCAGCACTGCTGGGACACACGGAGACTGCATCCCATCCACGGCCACCCGAGAGGAGCAGAGAGCCCAGCAGCACAGAGCATGGAGCGGCAGGCCTGGGGACACAGACCCGAGATGGATCCCACAGGTGGGTGTGGGAAGGTGTGTGGGACTGGGATGTCACCTGGGGGTGCCCCCCTTTACTGACCAGTGATGAAAAGCACTGTCTGAGTGTGGCCTTGCTGGTGGCATGGCATGTTTCCAAAGAGAAGCTCACCCACACCCCATAAGCCTCAGTCCCCTAGGAGCAGTTCTATTGCTGCTGCAAGATCCTGGTGGTTACTTTCTTCTTTGTCCCAGCTGTGTTGCACAGGCCATCCCTGTTGGTGTGCTCAGGCCTCAGAGTTTGAGTGCAGTGCTGCCAGCAGCCAGCCTGGCAGAACCCAACAGACCCAAATGTCCAGCACCCTGGGAGCCTAGTGCCCATCCCACAGCAAGGCAACATCCCCATGAGATCTGGAGATGTTGGGTTCCACCAGCATGTGCCTGCCTGCCTGTGTGGGCATCACAGGGGACTCTGGGCATACAGGGCTCAGCACCCAGATGGCAGAATGACTCCATGGGTGGCCGTGCCCTTCAGAGGTGAGGAGGCAGCGTAGATCAGAATGGGGGAGTCTCTAGTTGAATTTCCAGGTTTGCAATTTAAGGACTTGAATTTTGACTCTAACTTGTAGCTTCAATTCCATAGCTTCTGCTGCAGGTTTTATGCTCGCCTAAGGCACCGTTGGACAGTTCATCAGCCACAGATGACTTTGCTAAAAGAAAGTGATTGCACTTATCCCAGGGCACTGTCACTGTGAGATGGAAATAGCTGTCAGCTTATTGATGGCTGCCCTCAACTCCCTTCCAGTGCAGGCTGAGGGTATGTAATAGTCACTGTTGTAGACAACAACTTCTAATACACACCATGTCCTGCTTTACATGGACTAGGTGGTCAAACCTGAGCAAAAACTGGGAGATTTTTGGGCAGAAAGATGGCAAGGGAGCCCAAGAGTTACTTGAGGCAGTTAGTTCAGGGAGAAAAACATCCAAACCAATGGGTGTTAGTGCAGCCAAGGACAAAGGAACCATAGGCAGGCAGGCCATGACAAATGGATGGAAAGTTGCTATTAGCCATTACTGTTACTAGTTATTACTCTCACTACAGAGGTGCAGGAGCAAGCAGGAGACAGCTGCCAGTGAGCTGCTGTGTTCTGCCTGGTCAGAGAGGAGAAGTTCTGGATTCCCGATCCTCTGTGCAGCTTATTTAGCCAATGCTAGGGACTGTGGATTCATGTGTGGTCTTTCTAAAACAATAATAATAATAAAGCAGTATCTGAGCAAAAAAGCATAAGCTGTTTGGAGGCAGTGTCCAGAAGGACAGACTGGTGGTAGAAACAGGGCAGCATGGTCCAAATGTTCACCCAGTGCATCACAAGGAGGCAGAGCTCACAAGCTGTGCTTGGGGGAGTGCCAGCCCTGTCTGTGAAAAGGTGGCTGCTGCATACAGTCTTGAATTTCATTCGGTCAGTGGTTTGCCTCCAGTTCTGTAACTGGGAGCCAGATTGGGCTGGAACAAGCGTTTTTCTGCTTCATCCCTTTTGCCCTGCACTGGAGGCAAATTCAAGCTGAGGAATTTGGGTGTGTTCATCTCTCCCAGGGCAGTGAAATGAAACAAGGTGGGATGCACAGGCACCCCGCAGAACCTGCACTGCAAGCCATGGTGTGAGAAACAGAGAGCAGCTCCTGCTGCACTGCAGATGCCTTTGGGGAACTGACACTGTTAGGGATGGGCTCATAGCCCACATCCAGCCTGGCACAGCTGCCTTGGGTATCCCCACTGTGTCAGTGGGCAGGAGCTGCCTTCCAGCCCCCATCCCAGCTGCACCCAGGCCCACTCCTCACCCTTTGCTCTCACACCAGCTGTGTCTGTGGCTCTGGGTGTCTTCCATACCACAGCAGTGCCACTGGGCTGTGGATGCCTCTCTGTCAGCTGAGGTCTTCAGTGTGCCTTGTCCCTGTCCTGAGGTGACCCAGCTGCCTGCAGTGCCCAGCAGCCAAGTGCTTCCAATGCCCTGTGCCATGATGCTGATACTTCTTTCTTGACTGTCAGCATGTTTTCCCCCTCCTGCTCTGCAGGTATCACTTTGCCAGTGGTCCAGGAGCTAAAAGTATCCTCTCCCATCCATTTCTTGCATCCTTTCACCCTGTTTCTTAGCAGCCCTCTTTTCCATTGCTGTTTATGTAGCCAAACCATTTCCTGCCTCTTAAATGAATGGACTTCAGGTGTGCGTAGAGGATGAGGTAAGCAGAGGGGAGCTGCTCCTCACCTTCAATAGGGATCATTTAAGATCTCTGTGTCCCAGTCTCTCAAGCTTTCCAGTCACCCAAGAGGCTGTTGGGGCTTTCAGCCCTACCATTAAGGATCTCTGCTGGGAGCCCATGGCTCCCCCAGCCCTTCCCATCAGGCAGCCCTGACCACCACATCCCACAGGCATCCACTGCAATACAGCCAAACAGGGCTGAGAAACCCCAGGAGGCTGTTAGCCCTTTGCACAGTGGTGGTGGCTGATTCTGTTTCCTATATTTAGCACATCTCTGGGCAGCTGCTCCCTGAGATTTCCACAGCTAGCACATTAGTGGGAGGCAGACCCAGGTGGGGAGGAAGGCTGTTTGAAGAGAGCTGTTAGGCTTAGATGTCTGTTAAGCAGCTTCAGGATATTACTATTTGTCCCCAGTTCCAAAAAAGCTTTTCTATAAAACCAGCTATGACCTCCGAGGGTCCTTTTAAATTATAGCCAAAGGTTGAACAGCACCATCTAGTGCATTCTGTCCCCCCAAAAAATACTGGAGGAACACCATCCCTCACACTTGCACCACCCATGGCAGGACTCTGCTATTAGAAGTGTGCATGGGATGTTATCATGTCATCAACCATCAAGCATCATCATTAATCGTCTGACCCACCACGCTTCGGGCAAGCCAGGCAGCAGGTGAGATTAAAAGCAAGCTCCACAAGCACAAGTTTATTGGCACAGGAGCTGGTCCCAGGCATTAACTGGGAATACCACACAGCTGATACAAACATCCAGGAGATTCTTAAAACCCCCTGAAGCTAACTTCTTAGTACAGGCACTGAGGGAGTCTGGAGGTCAAGCACGTGGGGCAGACGGCTGGCTTGGCTGAGCAGGGATCTTCTTGTAGAGCTTAGGTGGAAAAGGGAAGTGCAAGGCTGCTGGAAGCAAGGTCAGATGTGGGAGGGCTACAGAGATGCTGTTTATGACTGTGAGGAGAAAATTTGTGCAGATAAAGCTCAATTAAAGTTGGAGCTGGATAGTACAGTAGAGGACAAAAAAAAAAACCTGCTCTTTTAAGTATGTTAACAACAAGACAACTGAGAAAATGTTGGTCTGTTACTTGATGAGCAACCTCACAAATAGGGATGTTGATAAAACAGAGTTAATGCCTTCTTTCCTTCTGTCTTTAATACTGATGATGGACCCTGGGACCCCCAGAGCCCTGAGTGAAAGACAATGAAGCCGCTGGTCATAGCCAGCATGGGTTCGCAAGGCAAAAGTCCTGCTTACTTAACTTCATGTCCTTTTACAACAAGTTTACCTGCCTCATTGACCAAGGGGAGCCAGTAGATGTGATCTACTGGGATTTCAGCAAAGCTTTCAACATCATCTAGGATTTGGTGGCTCTTTGAGATAGAAATTAACATGTACAGCAGGAGCTGAGGAACATATGACATCACTCTTGTTTGACATGGGCCACCTACAGGCTTAAACCAGGTCTGTTCAGGCTGAGCAATGCACCAGAACACAGGCAGCCCCTCAGCTGATGTAACTTTGGAAATATAAGGCAGGGGGAATGCTATAAAACTGACTGAAGGGGAAAACGATTTGCTTGGGTTCGTTGGCCTTTACCTTTCAGACACAGGGGAAGCAAAGGAAGCCCTGGAAGATCCTGCAGTCTGATTCCTCCCTTGTGTAGCCAGGGATACTTGATTTGGATTTTCACTCATTTGATATCCACAAGCAAATCTAAAGTTGGCAATGTTGGCCTTAGGCAAAACTTAGGGACTGGGCTCCTTCGTGTGGGCGAAGCAATGTGTGAAAAGCAGCAAGGTGACTCCAGAGGGAGCCCATGGCTCTCACTATTCTGAGAAACAGGAAATGAAAGAGGGAGAGCATGGCATGAGCCCGGAGGGTATTCACCTCTACAGCTGCAAGAGAGGTGGCTGCCTGGCTACATCTTACCTGCCTTGTAGGCAGACTGAGGATCTGATCCTGCTGTGGATGAGAAGCAATGAATAGCTGGGGGCAGAGATTTCCCTCCTGAATTTCTCAGAAAAGCAACACCTTGACGGGCTGCAGAGCCCTTCCTTCAGCCGTGTCTCCCTGCGATGAGCACTCTGCACAATGCCAGCACAGCCAGACAGCTCTGCCGAGCCAGGAGACCTGGGGAGGAGGATATAATGAAAGAAACCAGATTAGGACTTTGCTGTGATTGCACCATAGCATGACCACAGCACTGTGACCAGCAGTGAGAGGCACTGCGTGCTGTCAGCCCTTGGTAACAGGGAGCAGGGTCCCCGTAGTGAGAGGAAATCTCTGCCTGTTGGGCTGCTGGAGTGCCATCAAGCCTTCATCATCATGCTGTAGTGCAGACAGCAGCATGCAGGCTTTCTTCCTGCATAGCAGCTGCAAAGGCTGTAGCAAGAATTTAGGTGCAGTGGAAGAGAGCATTTGAGGAAAACATGGGGGAGGAGAACGTTTGCTGTGTGTATTGGAGACTTTGTGCCTGTGTTGAAGCAGGGTAGAACTTCTGAAAAGGACCCCGTGGCTAAACATCTGGTAGCAAGTGGGAGAGCCACTCCTCCCCAGCTATAAGCTGGCCAAACTGCCATACGGCCACAGCCTCCAAGGCCCTGGCTGGCCCCTCTTCTCTAAGCTGCAACTGAAAGCTCCTGTGGCTTCTGCCAGTGCCTCGGGGAGCCTCAGGAGTCAGAGCCACCCCTGTCTTTAGGGCTGTCTTTAGCAGGGCTGGCATTGCTGCAGGAGCTGCAGGTAGGAGGGTGCTGGCCTGGCACACACAGGAGCCCATGCACTTCAGCTCTGTGCATCCCACTGCACCCCAAACTGTTATCCCACCCCTTCTCCCCACCCCTTACCTCTGGAAATCTCTTCTAACAATGTCACAGAGAGATGTGGCTTCAGCTTCGCATGTTAACTCTGTTCGGGCCACAAATTCTTTCTGGGCCTTTCCATGAGAGATGAAAAGCTCTCTAATACCTGATAGTCTCTCACCCACGAAGCTGCTTAAGCACTATAATCAGGGCATCCCTCAGGCTCCTTTGAACTAGCTGAGGAGGCTGCATTTCTCAGGCAAAGCAATTTCTCTAGAGCTGGCGTCAGCTTTAACTCTTGTAAGTTTTCACCATCCTTTTCCTTTTGTGGATGCTGCACTCGGGTATCCTGCACGTGTCTGCCCTTGCTTGCCATCCTACACACCTACAATCACACAGCTACTTCCATTGCCCCGTTCCTGCAGCCAAGGCAGCCTGACCCCTTAGCTGCAGCTCCCAGATGGCTCCCAGGGCCCTGCTGCTCCTGCTCTGTTTTCCTTCCTCCCAAACTAAGCTCCTTTCCAGTCAATCCTTTGCAGGATGCAGGGTGCTGTGGGATGCAGCACTCTGTATGTATTCTCTGCTCCTTGGAGGCATCATTTTGCAGCTGCTCACATCCAACCACGTTTTATTTGCCTGGATTCAGCTTATAAAGTTTTCTGCAGCTGTCTTGACCTCGTCCGTGTCTCCTGCCCCCCTCATTTCCACAGCCCTTGCATTTTTCTCAGCAGGGCTTTTTAATCTATTTCTAGACCATTGATGAAAATGCTGAATAGCACTGGGCTTCACATCAAACCCTGTGGACACCCACTGAGCGTGCTCCCATTCTGCAAGGATTCCCCATTGATGCCTGTCGGTTTGCCAGCTCCCAGTCCCTTTAAGGTGTCCCTCTTGATGTTGTATTGTGCTAATTTTTAATCAGAATACTATATGGATTAAGTCACATGCCTGAACAGAGTCCAGGTCTGTTATTTCTATGCCATAACCTTTATCAGCCAAACTTGTAATCTCTTCAAAGGATGACATCAGAGTTTGACAAGAGCTATTTTCCAGAAGCCAAGCTGATTGCATTAATTATATTCCCATCCTTTAATTCTTTACCAGCTGAATCCCACATCAGCTTTTCTATTATTATGCCTGAGATCAGTGTTGCACTGTTACATGTAAATCAGCTTCCAGCATCACTCGCATGAAAGAGCCCGAGGACCCGCACCATCCTGCCGGCTCTGTGCTGCAGCCAGGAAGGGAGAGTCGCTGCCTGGGGTGAACTTTTGTGCATTCCAGAAGGCTAAAAAATGCTGTACTTTTCTGAGAGCGTTCCCTGAAACACGTGAAAACAAAGCACAAATGTCAGAAAATGTTGAGCACGCAGGTACATGCAATAGTACCCGCATCAATAGGAGAATGCTAGTTGTATCAAAAACCAGAACTCAATCCCTACCAGAGATCTTCCTGAGCCACTTCTGATTTTTAGAGGACTGCCTTATGGCTTGTTTGCTGCTTAGCTTCTGGGATCATACCTAGGGCTCTGCATGCATGGTCCAGGGCTCTGACCATGCTCGCTTTCCAGGGGAGAAGCCGGCTGCGTGTTTCTTTGTAGGACTACTCTTGCTTGGCCTCTGCATGCATTAATCCCCTTCATCTCTTTGCAGTCACCCAGCTCTCGCAGGCAGCACAGCACTCTGTGCCGGGACATCACTCCCGCAGCCATCCGGATGCCTCTGGGCAGGACGCCGTGTCCCCGACCCTCTCTCAGGTCTCCATGTTGTTTCCCCCATTTCAGCCCGTGCAGTGCCATCTCTTGGCGAGCTCCCTCATTTCTCTCTGCTGCAGAACCGCTCAGCTCAGAGCAGCAGGAGACAGCCGCTCTTTGAAAACGGCTGTTTGCCAAGGCCAGAGCCGCTGGTGGAGCGGCTGTATCCGAGCTCCTCCATCCCCTGCCCCACATTCGTGCGCTTCTGGGCAGTGCTCAGATCAGCGCCGCGGGGCCTGCAGCACCACGGAGCCGGCACGGAGCTCACTGCCCTTTCTCAGCAGAGCTGCATGCCAGCCCCTTGCCGTGCCGCACCGCTGGAATTCTCCGCTGCACGAGCATCTCCCGGGCTGCATCCCGCCCAGGATGTCCGCAGAGCTCTTAGGGCTTATTTTGCCCAGATAGAGAAGGGGGGGAAAAAAAAAAAAAAAAAAGAGAGAGGCAGCTCTCCGCTCCTCCCCAACCTCTGGAGCTGCTCCGAACAAAGCGGCGCTCAGCGGGGCTCTCCTCGGGTCTCCGTTCCTGCCTCGCTCCCCACGAAGCCCCCGGCACCGCGCCCGACGGGGCACGAGCTGCGGGGCGCCGGAGGCCCGGCTGGGCTGCGAGAGCGCCGTGCTTTGTGCCCGCCGGTGCCGCGCCGTGCCCTGAGCCGCGCGGGGCCGCAGCCCGCGTTGTGCGGCCTGCGCTGCGGAGACGGAGGGCCGGCGGGGCCGGGGTACGGCGCCGGGCCCCGAGGAGGAGGGGCCGGGCGCGGGGCGGCCCCGTGCGAGCGGAGGAGCTCCGGGCACGGCCGGCCCGCGGCACCCACCGCGTCCGGGCAGCCGGCCGGGCCCGGGGCCGCCCCGGCCGCCGGCCGTCGGGAGCGGGCGCCGGCCGAGCCCCGCGCGGCGCCTCCCACGGGCCGGGCCCGGTACCGCTCCGCCCCCGAGGCCGCTCGGCGCGGGCTGGCGGCGCGGCGGGGCCCGCAGTACCGGGCGGGGGCGCGGGGGGCGCGGCTGAGCCGCTCTCCCCGGCGCTGCGAGGCAGCGGCGCAGGCGGAGCGGTGCGGGGCTCGCTGCTCTCCGTGTCGCCGCCAGAGCCAGCGGCCGCGGCCATGGGCGTCCCGGGCCGCCCGCTTTGTGCCGCCCCGCCCGCCGCCCCGGGCCGCCGCTGCTGAGCCGCATGGGCCGGGCTCCGCGCCGCCGCCGCCGCCGCCGCCGCTGCTCCGTGCGGGTGAGTGAGCGGGCGGGGAGGCGGCCCCGAGCCCAGGCCCTGCGCCGAGGCCGCGCCGGAGGCCGCCGCCGTGCGGGCGGAGCGGGGCCGCGCCGGGCGCCGCCGCGCCGGTACTAGGCCGCCCCGGGAGCGGGCCGGGCCGCGGCCGGGCGGGGGGATGGGGCGGCGGGGCGGCTCCCCGAAGTTGCTCGGGGGCGGCGGGGCGGATGGAGCCCGCGCTCGTCGGGGCAGCGCCGCTTCCCGCGGAGCTCCGGGCCGCCGCCGCCGCGCACCGGGACGGATCCGCGCGAGCGCCGCGGGCCGCGTCCTGCGGGGAACTTTGAGCGGGGCGGGACGGGAGCCGGGAGCCGGGAACCGGGGCCGCGGGGCGGCGTGCAGCCCGGCCCGCCGAGCTGCCCCGTGCCGGCGCCGCGGATCGGAGCTCGCGGCCACAATGAGCCTCGTGTGCCCGCTCCCACGGGGCGGCTCCGGCCCCGCGCTGCGGGCAGCGCCGGCTCGGGCTCCGGGTCGGGAAGGTGGGAGCCCGCGGCGGCCGGAATCGCGCTGGGCGGTACGGGCGCGTTTGGCGGCACCGTGGCGAATCGCAGCGCGGTGCCCGCGTGCTCCGTGCGGCTCGGGCCGGCTGCGGGTGACAGCGGGCTCGCTATTAGGGCCGAGAGGGTGCAGCACGTAGGGCCGAGCGGCTCCCATCCCGCTGCTGCCGGTCGGAGGCATACAGGTGGGCCGTAAGGACGGCTTTCGGCTCAGCTGAGGAGAGGAAAAGGGGGAAAAAAGGCAGAACGTCCAAAAGATGCGTTCGTTTGGGTGCGGTGAGCCAAGCTGAAACGCGTGTCCCCGCTGTGTCCTCACGCGCGGTTGGTTCAACACGGCACGAGGAGCGGGGTGTCAGGCAGCTGCTGCTTGGCTCTGTTCGGGGCCTCAGGGCCGGCAGCGTCCAGTGAAACACAACTTCTGCTGCTTTGAAACGATGGTCACTGCGTTAGCAGGGAAAGTGGCAGCCCTGGGATTGTCTGGTGCTTTCCCCTCCCTCCCCACACCTCCCATCCTCCATGTTGGCTCGCTCCCTTCTTTTAAAACATTGTGTTTGATCACATCTCCTTCTAGAGACGATCTTCTCATCTTCCTTTATTGACCTGGGTAGGATTTCTCAGGCGTTCAGCATGCTGTACGGTTAGCTCCAATGAAGCTTTTTTCTCAATGGCCTCTATGAGAAATGGTGGCAGAGCCAAAGCCCTGACCTGACGTGCCCGTTTGAAGCAAGAATGTTGTTCACGTGCCCAAAGTATTGGGGTCAGTGATGCATCTGGAGTCCCCTGGAGCTCGATGAGCTGATGCAGTGTAGTTCTGAAATCAGAGGGGAATGTCACTGAGTGACAGAAGACACCTGTGTTTGGTTAAGGTGTAATCTCAGTTTCGCTACCAGCAGAATGTTCTCTTAGAACATTTTTCACAAACCTCAACGTAAATTCCTTGTTGAGGGTGAGAATTTCCTAGGTTGGTAGCCAGATAGAAACGTAGTGCTGTGATATGACTTGGTGTGTGTGCTGGCCAGGTAGGCTCAGCAGAGAGGTTAATGTCAGACTGTAGAAGTGAACATGTGTCCTGTGGGCTGTTCAGCTGAGCATACATCCCTTGGATATGGGGAATCCCACATCCCACAGTCCTGAGAACTGCCCACAGTGTGGGGTTGGGGGCTGTGAGCCTCGCACCGTTGATACTGGTTGTGCTGAAGGCTGGATATGAAGTTTTGAGATCTTCTCTGTCATTTTCAGAAAAAGAGGATTTAATGCAGTAATCATGGAGGACAAAATTAGTAGCTTGTAGTCTTAGAATGTTTATTTACAGCGATACTTAACGGATTTCTTTCTTATCTGTTTCAGCAGAACGAACGTGTTCACCTTGGAGATACAGGTGTTGGTGATCTGAGATTTCGGCTCTTTCCCCGCTGTTCAAGCAAGCGCCAGAAAGATGAATATCCAAGGGAAGGGCTTCCCTCTGGACCTCGGAGGAAGCTTCACTGAAGATGCTCCAAGGCCACCGGTCCCTGGTGAGGAGGGTGAGCTCGTGTCCACAGACCCAAGGCCGGTCAGCCACGGTTTCTACTCCAGTAAAAGTGATGTGGTTAGAAATGAGACGTCCACCGCAACACCGAGGCGCTCCGATTTGGATTTGGGCTATGAACCTGAGGGGAGTGCTTCGCCAACTCCACCCTACCTGAAGTGGGCCGAGTCGCTGCACTCCTTGCTCGATGATCAGGACGGCATCAATCTCTTCAGGACGTTCCTGAAACAGGAGGACTGTGCGGATCTGCTGGATTTCTGGTTTGCCTGCAGTGGCTTCAGGAAGTTGGAGCCGTGTGTGTCCAATGAGGAAAAAAGACTCAAACTGGCAAAAGCCATTTACAAAAAGTACATTCTGGACAACAACGGCATTGTGTCCCGGCAGATCAAACCAGCCACAAAAAGCTTCATAAAAGACTGTGTGATGAAATTGCAGATTGACCCTGACATGTTTGACCAGGCCCAAACTGAGATTCAATGCATGATAGAAGACAATACCTACCCTTTGTTCCTTAAGTCGGATATTTATTTGGAATACACAAGGACAGGTGGGGAAAGTCCAAAAATTTATAGCGATCCGAGCTCAGGGTCTGGGACAGGAAAAGGGCTACCTGGTTATCTGCCTACTCTGAATGAGGACGAGGAGTGGAAATGTGACCAAGACACTGAGCCTGAGGCCAGCAGGGACTCCGCACCCTCGAGCAGGCTCACCCAGAAGCTGCTTTTGGAGACTGCAACCCAGCGTGCAACCTCCACCCGGCGGTACAGCGAGGGCAGGGAGTTCAGGTACGTGAGTGCGCTGGCTGGGCCTTCCTCAGGGGCCTCCGGGTGCCCCTGGGGGCTGCTGTGAGGTTGGAGTTGCTGGGAAGCAGAAGTTGCTTTGCAGCTGGGAGCGCTTGGGGCTGGTTGAGCATCAGCATGGGACAGTGTCACATGGGCGTTAGGTTGAAACACAGCTTATCTGAATGTACTGTGAGTTATTTGTAGGGTGTCTTTGGCTGTTCCTGTCCAATTCCCCTGAATCACATCTGCAGTACGTTCTTTGCTGTGAGGAAATGCTGCTGAACGTGGTCTGGGTGTAGGTAGGAGGCAGCAGACAGTGCAGAGCTGTGGGCAGCCCCAGTATGCACAGAGCGAGCAGAGAGCTGCGGTGTCAGGCTGGCTTGTAGCCTGCAGTGACGGAAGGTCAGTGTTCAGTTACAGGAGTGCAGATGAGTACAGCTCATGGTAAAATCCCTTGTAAATATACAAGGAAATGGTGATGAGCCACAACTAGAGGCTGCAGGAAGCTTGCGGGGAATACCCTGATGTCTGTCACGTGTAGATGGGTCAAATGGGGTTCACGATGCTCCCTGTAAATGGTATTGCTTTGCAGTCAAGATTTCTGATAGTGGATTCCAGCAAGTAGGAATCCCCAAACCCAGTTAACATTATTCCATGTTGCAGCTTTTCCACTCATCACTCATATTTTGATTTTTTTCTCTAGAGGAGTTGCCCAATTGTTCAGCCTGTGCTTTTCTTTGGGTCCCCCACCCATTCCCAGCCAACACGCGTTTTGAAACTTGCTGAGAGCTCAGTTAAAATTCCAGACAATTAACTTAGCAGGGAGTTCTCTGGGATCAATAAGCATGTGTGTGTGTAACCCTTGCTGAATCAACAAAACGCAGCCAGACACACATTCCTACTTCTTTAAAATAAAATCTCCTTGTTTTAAGACCTGCTTAGGCCAAGTTCTGTCACTTTTTGATGGTTACAAAATGAAGTAGCCAAACTGTCCTCTTCAAAGCTGCATTTCTGTGCTGCTTCTCCCCACCCTGTCCCTTTATGCTGGCAGATGGATGTGCATCCTGCCCTGCACAAGGTCTCGGTGCCTTTCAGGTGGTGAAATGTTTTCATTTTTATTTCTGTTTTCAAACAGATTTTGAGGAGGGGGTGTTGCATGTGAAGCTCAGAGAGAAAAAAAAAAAAAGGGAGTTGGTGTGAGCTCGTGCTGTTTTAATCAGGAGTCTGAAAAACAGAATCCCAGAATCCTGGGACTTTCTCTTGGAGTTAATAAAAACCTTGAATGTTTCTTGCAGTGGCTTTGCACCGAGTGCTGGGTACTGACTGGATAGGATTAGAAAAGTCCACGATTTAAGTATATTTTATTTAAGCAAGAGTGGCTTAAGACTGGCAGCAACTTGCTCAAGTTGAGTTTAGTTTCTGTTCTAGAGCAGGTAGTGAAGACCTGCACGAATACTGCATTCCTCAGGTCCTGCTTCAGAACAAATGCACAGTTTTCGCTGTACCTGAATACATTCATGCCAGCCTTTAAAACGGTTCAGAAATACATTATGGAATAGAAATATTTTGGGGTGGCATTCCTCAATCTCATGCATTTTCTTACTAGATTGGAACAGCGCGAAATAAATCTTTACCTAGGGGATGGAGGTCAGGAGAAACGTGCTGCTGTTAATTTGTTGTTTCTGACAGCCTGTCATTGTGGCTGCTGACGCTCCATTGACCTGCTGGGTCTGGAGGCAGGGATGTGTTTACTGTTCTCACCAGAGCAGGAGTCATTTTGGAGCCTGAAGTAAGTAACTGAAAATGAGTGATTATTTATTTTAAGTGCTGGTTTGTCAGTGCAGTAGTGTCCGGAGCATCTCCATGGAAGATGGGCACTGCTCAGTAGTGTGATCTATGCATTTTGTTCTAACAGCCTGCCCAGATCCTAATTTAGGAGTCTGATTGTTCAGCTCTGTGCAAGTCCTTGTGGTTGAAATAGCTCGCTTCCTGAACGCTGCGTAGAAATAGCTGCCTCAAACAGACTGTTTTTCAAACAGTGGCATCTTATTGTGCAAACATTTCTGCTTTCTCCTGCGAGGAAGAGCCTTGGAAGCTGGTGGAGCTGCGTGCAGCAGGAAGCGATCCTTGTGCAGTGGTTGGAAGGCTGAGCCTGTCCTGATTTGGTTTGAACATTTCTACAGACTTATTTTTTTGTGGAAGAATCTGTCGTCTCTGTTCTTGAGGGAATGTTGCAATAAGCTGTTTTGCATTATATCTGAAGGCCTGTTTAATCTTCACAAGATTTAACGTGTATTCCTTGGCTTCTGTGGAAACTCTAAATAAAGAGGGATCTGACCAAATGCAATAGGAGTGTGTCTCTGTTACAAAGGGAGCGTCTTGAATTGGCTCCAAATCTTTTTGCAGCAGAAGGTTCTTAAATCTTAATGCTGTATTTCTGTGCCCACACGAGCATAGAACTGCTCCAAGTGCAGAAGACAAGGCGTTGTTAGTGCAAGTGTGCGTGTATGTGAGTGTATCCCAAAGCAAAAAGCACTGCTGTTACCCACTGCGTTTTTGTACGCGTAGGAAAAGGCCAATAGTCATTATAGTTAGGCTCCTGCAAATTAATTGGACATTGGTTATGGATCAGTGAACTTCAAAGAGGGCAACCCCCGAAGATCTCAGGCATTAACTCGCAGCTTCCGAAACCGACACTAACGTGGTTGTGAGCGCAGCTAAATCTTTCATTAACCTTCTTCTGACACACCGGGACTGGGTTTTTCAGATATGAGGAGCAGAAATTAAACCCGTGCCTTAGAACTGCCCTGCAGCCTGGTTTTCAAGCACTCCTGTAAAACAGACACGTTTTAAAAATTGGGAAACTTGGCGCGTGGTGCCGAACCATCACATCACAGTTGTGTCTGCTGTCTGCAGAGGTCCCTTCTGTCATCTCTTCAGCTTTGCATCAGAAGGGTTTCCCCGTCCGCTCCCAAAAACCTGTGCTCCCAGGGCTTTGGGGAGCAGCATCACAAATGTTGGCTTTGGTTTCCGTGTTGGTAATGAAGCAGAGCAGGCAGCGTTATGGGGGAGCACTCTGCTTTCCTCCCAAAGCCTGGAGGTTGGGGTTGGTTTTGCCCATTGCTTTGTTTGTTTGAGCTGTGTGTTAAAAATGAAACCTGGAGGAGGGGGAGGAGAGGACAGGTGGTAGCAGGTGAAGTCTCCCATTAACAGATGTTGATGGGCTGGGGGAAGGGAGTGTCATAGGCACTGACACAGCAATTTGCATGTGGAAGCTTTGATTTATACTTCTTTCATTATTTTTTTTTTTAAGGGAAGCTGGCTCCATGATATGAGTGTTTGCTTCCACAGTGCTGAACTGACCAAGCTCACAGCTTTCCCCAGGTGTTGGTCATTCAAGTGAAAAGGCTGTGGCCATTGGGAAGGTCCCCGCAGCTGTGCTGGGCACACATGGGAGCAGCTCTCCCCAGAACACAGTCTGTTCTTTATAACAGGGTGCTGAGCAAGAGGAGCAACAGCTGAGGAAGGCTGTAGCGGGATGCAACACCTCTAGTCAGAGACTCATCCCAAACCTCAGTGAGTAATGCTGCATTGCAAGAGAGAGGAGCAGCGGAGCCTGGTTCAGGGCAGGTGTGGGATCTCTGCTGCCTGTGTTACATCAGCAGGCTGACAGTCACAGGTTTGGCCTGCGTGAGGAAGGAGCTGAAATTTAGCTGGCAGACTTAATTTTGAGGCTTGCTGCTTCATTAACAATTAAATATTAAATTGCATGCGTCTAACTCAAAACGATGCAGTGAAGGAGTTGGAGTTAATTGTGCTGAACGAGCAGAAGGCTGGAGATGTGCAGTTACAGCGGTTGGTGCAGAGCAGTCTGCGTTCAGACTGTTCCAGGTTTGCGTTGCTGTCTTACCAACACTGCCTTGAGCTGAAGAATCAGCACATGTGTCTGTGGACTGAGCCACTGGAGCTTCAGGGGAGAGCATTTGCTTGGAAGAGGCTGCTCATTAGTGTTGAACCTGTATGTAACAACAGGAAGGAAAGCACTGGCTTCAGTCTGGTAGCGTGGAGCTTGGGTTGGCTGCCAGGGCACACCAAGGGTGGGTGCATCTGACCCAGAGGTGTCTCATTCAAGCACCGTCAGCATCCACGGAATGGAAGATGGGGCTCTAGATAGACAATTGGACATGTTTAGTAGGGGAAGTAACCAAAAGTGCTGCCCACCACCTCTGCCTGACTCAAATGGCTTCTCTACTTGCTTGCTCTTTTCCCTTTTTCCTCTTTAATCTCTTTTCGTGCTGTGTGTCACATTCGTTCTGTTCAGGAAACACTACTAGTGCCCCACTGGTATCTCCTTGATTAGTGATGCTGCAGTTGGCTTGGAAACACATACAGGAGTGTCTTTCTTAAGATATTTACATTTTCAGTGGCTTGGGACGAGACTATCAGAGAAACTACCTCTTTTCCTGTCTGCGAGAAGAGAAGCGTCAGACAGCAGCAATTCTCCTGTACCACGAGCAGAAGGGCTGGGGTAGAAGAGCAGGCACGTGGCTACTGCCTCAGAGTGCTGGGGCTCCTTGGGTTGTGTGGGGTCTGTGGGATGCCAGGAGCACTACTTGGGTCCCATTTCAAGTAATTTTAACTCTAACAGGCCCTAAACTTTTTTTCCAATGGTGACCCTGCGTTTCTGGCAATAATTGTGTGTAACTTCAAGTGCTAGCTAATGGCTTGGCTTGAATTAAAACTTCTGGGCCTGCAGCACCACTTGTAATTGTTACAGTCCACAACAATGTGCAGAGCAGTGGCTGTTTCCAAATTGATGTAAGCTGCAGTGGAATAGTTTGGGTTTTGCATTGTTCTTGAGAGAAGCCATGGCTCTGATGGGGGAGGCAGGGTCTGGTGCTGATAGCAGTGAGTCGTCGTGGTGTGACTCCACAGCTGTAAGGTTTACAGGAGAGCATGGATTGTGTTTTTGCACAGAAATCACACCAGCTTTTATGAAATACGTTGTTAGGCTGATGAAACTTCTGCGTGGAAATGCTTACATTAACTGTGTGAAGTATTTATACTGGCATTTGCCAAGTCTTAAAGTGGATTTTAATTGAAGAAGAATGCCTTTTGTGCCCATAGCTTTACCTCTGAACACATGAAGATGAAGAAGTGTTGTATTTGTTATTTGGTTATGGATCAGTGTTGGTATTGGTCCTCTGAGATGGTGTCTCCATCGCCTCTTTGCCCTACAGCTCTGGAGCTCTGAAACCAGGAGGGATGTAAACAGCAGGCTTCCTGGCAAACGGAGCTTTGACTTCTACAGTTTGGTCTGATTTAAGGGAAAGAAAACATAAAGGTTTTGCTCTATCTTGATTAATTTTATAAACAGTTTGATTACAGCTGTTTTTTTCCTATTTTCATGCATGCTGGCAATGACGACACAAACCGTGAAATCCTGTATTTTGGGAATGAGGTTACAGGTAGGGCTGGTTTGAGTTGTGCTCTGTTTGGAAGGAACTGGGTACAGAAGAGCAGAATGAGAACTGAGTGGGTCCGGGGAAGAAGAGGAGCGTGCCCAGGAGGTGAGCCACGTGGTACACCTGGGGTTTGATCTGCGGTTCTGCTTCAGCTTGGCTTTATGTTTTAAGAGTTTCTTTGTTGTCGTTATAATGGACTAATCCCTTGAATAATTAGTTACTATTGGATGTTTTAAAAATGGCTGCCTCCTGGATTTGTTCTCTTTAATAGTCCTAGATTTATAGTCCTTTCTTTAATAATCCTGGATTTATTAACAATTGGGACAGAGTGTGAAATCCTGTTACACCGAGCTTTCTTGGTGGGAAAAGGGCTGAGGAAGATGCAGGAGTGCTGGGGGAGCACATGCTGGCCTCATGTCGTGGTGGAGCTTCTCACCTTTCCCACTGAAGCTCTGGGGCTGCAGAAAGTGCCTCCTGAAATAAGTGCTGTGGAGAAACCTGGTTTCAGCCATGACAGTATGTGTAGAGCAGAAAATTGCAGTATAACGTCTCAGAACAGAGGTACTCGTATCCTAAATCAGTTCCTGGAAATATCATTGGATTATTAGGCTCATCCTCAAATCCATTAAGCAAATTACAGTTAATCAGTCAAATAAAAGAAGAAAGATCTTTAGCAAGGCCCTGCCTTTTGAGCCGCGTGGAGAAGCTGTAGTAATATTTTAATTTTCCGTCTGTCAGTGAATGTATTCAATCACTTCACTTCCTCGTGGAGGACTGGAAATTAGAAACTGAGGTTAATTATCTGCATTAAATGAAATATGTGAAGACCACAAAAGCGAAAACCTTCACAATTCGGTATGGTCTGTTAAGCTAGGCAGACTGCTTCAGAAAGAGAGGGGTGATTTTTCCTTGTTTTGTTCCGATTGAAGGGTTTTAGTCACAGTAATTGAAATGATTAAAAAGTCAAATTGCTTGCGAGTGTAATTCTGAGCATCTCTGGGAAGATGCAGCGCTGGGTGAGAGCTGCGGCAGCAGGGGAAGGGTTTGCATGGCCTCACTGGGCCTTGGGGGACCTTATGGGTCATAGTGGGCCTTAGGGGACCTTGTTGGGCCTTGGGGGACCTTGCTGGTTCATACTGGGCCTTGGGGGACCTTGTTGGGCCATGCTGGGCTCCTGGGCTTATTTGGTTGTCAGAAGGCGCATGGGGTTCTGCTGTTGTGGCTTGCATGTGGCTCCAGCTTGCAGTACCCTAGGAGACATTTCTGTCACATCTGTAGGCCCACGGGCTGCAGGAAGCTTTGCAGCATCGTGGTCAGCACCCAGAGGTTTCCTTTCGCCGTGGATTTCAAGTGTTTTTCCCAGAGTCACGCTCAGAAATGGAATCATAGCAGGTCGTGTTTGTGCGTGAAAGCAAAGCCGTCATTACTCACAGGCCATGCGCGAGGTCTTCTCTGTTGTAAGGCAGTGATGAATTTAAGTAGAACTGCTGTAGTTTTAAGTCAGATTATCCAAATTCTATAAATCCTACGTGGAAATTGGATTTTACCTTTGAAGACTCCGGAGTGCAATTTTCTGGTAAGATCTGGAGTTCTTTGGTCCTATGTCCCCTAAGATACACAGTAGCAGCTTTTAGAATGTGTTTAGCTTGTTTTGATCAAAAACATTCAAAGGTGGGGAAAAAAACTCTGTAAAATGTTCCACTGAAGTGGTCAGCATCAGGTCCTCATTAGTCCCTGCACTTAACTCTAAAGCTAACGACCAGAACCCAGTGGGTTTATTTTTCCTTCTGTCCCTATATCTTCTGTCTTCCCTGTGCCATTGTCTGTCCACCCCCTCTTTGCACTTTCCTTTTTGGTTTCTCTTTTTTTTCTGTAGGCTTAGATCTTTGTCTTCATGGTGCATTCACATTACTGCCCATGCTGGAAGAAGGGGAGCAGTATTGTGGGAAGGTGGAATTGCCTTTTTTTTTTTTTTTTCCCCCAGCAATCCACCCTTAGAGCGATTTAGCTCTACTGGAAAGCCATGCCTTTAGCATTCAACAGATTTACCCTTTTGAATCATAAATTTTGGTCTTTTTCTTGGCTGGCAATCAGCTTCACAGACTGGGAGAGACTTATCTGGAAGAGTGGCTTCCTTGTTCTGCAGTTGCTGCCAGCCCCGTGCGTGTGCTGCCTTTGCGAGCTCCGTCAGCACGTGTGTTCCTGTGGGATTGGTTTTCTGGTGGCTGAGGACCTCGTTGGGCTTTCATAAGGGAAGTGCAACTCAGCCAAGTGCAACAGAGCTCCTGGGAATTGCCTGTTAGGGTGCAGGAGGAGATGTGCTGTGGCTGTGTCCTGCTGCAGCTCCTGAGTTTGGGTGGTGTTGCTCCAGATGCACCTCATGGAGATAGAAGCTGTAAAACAGTTTGGCACCAGACATGCAAATGGCTGCTGGGACAAAGTGATTGTTGCCCTTGAGGATCCCAAAAGAGGAATCAACAAATAGAAATTATTCTATTAGCAGGGGCAAAGTTCACAGGTTAACCATCATGTCAAAGCAATGAAATGCAGCCTTGATCTCCTTCACAAGGGCTTTATTGTGAATAAAGAAGAGTGCCCAAGTAAAGACATCAAGTTCTTATGCTGTGACATTGCGGTGTCTTGTAGAAAAGGAAGCTCTTTGCAGGCACCAGCTTCATTCCTGCTTCAAAAGACTGTAAAACGTGACCTCAGAACTTTCTTGCTCTCCTTATGGCCAGACCCGGATTGTATTTCCACAGAGAATGTATTTTTTTTTTCAGTTTAATTTTATTATTTTTTTTTTTAATAAAAAGTTCAGATCTTTTGCTAAGAAGGCTTGTCTTTGTACTTCTAACTCAGTCCATGTGACTGTCATAACATTTATTTCCTTAGGAAATGAAAAATGTTCCTTCATGAGCAAAGCCACAAAATGAAGCTGGCAGGCTCAGGTACGTGCAGTGTGTATCTTCTGCTGCTCCGCAGACGTGGGGCTGCAGCCATCGCCCCTCACTGCTTGGCTCCTTGGTCCTGCTGTCTGCCATGGAAAGAAAAGCAAAGGATGGCTCTTTTGTGCAAGTGTTTGCATTTAATGTGTCTTTGAAGGTCTGCTCACGCAGGAAAACTGTTTTCCTCTCTTGGGAAGAGCAGCTTTGAGAAGGTTCACTCTTCAAGATGGGCCAGCACTGGAATGAATACACAGGCTTGGAACAAGATGGAAGTGGGTGGCAAAGGATGCACGGATGTGCCACCGTAGTGGGGGATTTGTCACACCATAAAATAGCACTGTGGTTTTTCCCTTGAGGTGTGTGCAGGGAAGTCTGTGGCCTGGGGTGCTATGAGCACTGCTGCTGGAGAAGGCAGAGCATCCTGCTGGCCCTGTCCTTGTCCCTGCCTGCTGGCTTTGGTTCTTCTTAAGGCAGGCTGGAGGAGCCTGCTCCATCTCATCTGCAAACTTACCTCCTTCTGGAGAGAGGGAGCTTTCCAAATGGGCCTGAGAAAAACTTTCCTTTTGTAATCCTTGAGATAACAGGTCACGCAGCTTCACCCAGTGATTCTTGCACAATAACTTGTGGTCAGGCTGAAGTGTCTATTTTAGAAAGGCATCTGAGTGATGGGAGGTCATGCAGCATTTTTGTTACCCATGCCTGTGGTTACTTACTCTCACTGTTAGCAGTTTGTTCCTTAATGCTCCCTTCAGGTTTTCGCAGCTAGAATTTTTCACAGCTTCCATTTCCAGCTGCTGGCTTTTGGTACGGCTTTGCTCGCAATACCTTTGCATATTTGGAGAAGCCTGCTGAATGGGTGTGAATGCTCTCCAGAAGTGGCAGAAGCTTTGTTATGGAAGGCCCTTGGGTTTTATGAGACTTTTCAACCCTCCAGTCGACTATTAAACAAGCTGTAGCTTGTCACGGTTGACAAACCTTACGGCTGGTCTCAGACCTAACCTACCAGTTTAAAAGGCTGTATTCTTTTGTGTGCAGGTTTCTGGGTGGGGACCGTTGGCTTCTGAGAGAAATTAACTTGTGGCCTTTTTTTCCCACTTCCCACCTCAAGTACATTTAGTTTTCTGTTAGCTGTTCTGTCACTTCCAAACACCAAGAGGAAACGTCAGCCTGTGGTTTAGGAGGACAGTAGATGGAGATGTATAATTGAAGAAAAAAAAAAATTAAAAAATCAGCTGCGTGGTTAGCAATGGAAGATAAACTGTAGAAAGTTTTTTAGAATGATTCATCCGTAATTATTCAAAAACAAGTTGAATTTATTCTTAAGCTGTGGAGAAGAGTTCTTGCAAACCTGGCATTTGCCGCCTGCGATGTTTATACACCTGAGCAAATGCCTGTCTCAGCAGTTTGTTGGTGTCGAGCGCTCCAGATCTAAATCCCTTCAGAGGTAAATGCAGCACACCTTTGTCTCTGCCGGGCCTCCTGCCTTTAAAGGGCAAGCTGGTGAGGTCCAACCAGTCCTAGCGGTGGCTGCTGTGGACAGGCAGGGTGCTGAGCTGCACACTGCTCTGGAGCTGCTTCGTGCGCGTTTGCTCTCTGTCAGTTTCTTTGTAGGTTCTGTCCGGGATGCAGAGATTGCCTGCACCTTTCACGTGGATTTTAGGAGTGTTGGAGCGTAATTCCTTGTGGCGCACTGCATTGCAGCTGCTGGTGCTACCTGCCCTACCAGGCAGAAATTGGTATTTTGTTTTCAGCCCTGTGTTTTCCAGGGAAGCCGGCCTGCACTGGGAGGCCTTTTTCAAACGCTTCTCTTGGTCTGTGATTGCCAAGCAGTTGGAAACACGCTGTGCTGAACTGGCTGAAATCCGTTTGTGGCGGTTGTTGTTTTTGTGCTCGCGGCTCGCCGCCCCGATAAGCATCCGCAGGGCAGGGCTGCTCGGGGCCAGGAGGGCAGCACTCCGTGCTTAACCCTGGCCGCAGTGGGCGTCACTGCAGAGCAGCGTGTGGGTTTCGTCACACCTGGGGCATGTCTTCCTCCTGCCAGAGGCCCACTGCGGCCACACTGCCTTTCTCTGCAGAGCAGGGTGATGGGTCTGCTGCAGCCTCAGCCTGGCTGCGTGCATCTGCAGTTTTAGGCAAGAGCTCAAGCAGGCTTTTCTGATCCTGCAGCAGCCTTGGCAGAACAGCCAGCCGGCCCCATCTTGATCTGTTTTCCTTTCTTGATGCAGTGCTTGAGCTTCCCTCGTGGGGAGCCGGCTCTCCCTCGCAAATATCACTGCCTTGTGTTTGGCATTTTGGGCTGGGTGATGTGGCTGGTTGGAGCTGTAATGAGAGAGCTGATATCCCACCAGTCTTACAGGGAAGATGCTGGCCTTGCGATCCTGCAGTGCCTTCCCACAAGTCTTCCCTGTGCTCAGAAGGGTGGATGCATCCCACAGCTCGATCCTCCTCCTCTAAAGTAAGATAGGTCTGAGAGTCAGCAGCTGCTTGGAC
Organism: Phasianus colchicus; assembly: GCF_987193195.1. Lineage (NCBI taxonomy): Eukaryota > Metazoa > Chordata > Aves > Galliformes > Phasianidae > Phasianus > Phasianus colchicus. The sequence goes on along the minus strand of NC_143451.1, from coordinate 4,321,797 downwards.
TCAGAGACGTCATCTGGGTTGTGGTCCCTGAAGGTGATGCCCTGAGTCAGCTCTGTGAGGATTGCTGTCTTTCTCACCTCATGTAGGTTCTTCTGTTTGGAGCTGTCAACCGCATTGCCAGCAGTCAGGCTACAAGCAACCCTTTTTCCTTGTTAATTACTGTCTGTGGCTTGGCACCAGTGATGCCAGAAACCCTCCCAAGTAGCCCATCTTGGGCTGTGGACTTGGGTGTAGTGTGTTGCCTGAGGTGGTATGGAGCAGGATAATCCTCTCATTTCCCCACTTTGGAAATTATCCTGAAGCCTGAGCTGAAGAAATAGGGAGGGACCGGAGCCAAACCTCCTGTTCCAGATGGGACAGTAGTGGCAGGAACACCTGTTGTCCACAGAGCTATTGCCAAGCCACAGACAGTAATTAGCAGGGAAAAAATTTGTGCTTCTTTTAAAATTTGAATTTTGTAAATAATTTTCCTTTTTAAATTAAATAAATATACATTGATATGCCGAGTAGGCAAAATCAGGATTGCAGAAGCAAGCATCTGCAATTGTATAAACTCGTATTGTTAGCAAGTTAATAAAACCAGCAGGTTTGTCAAATGGAATCGTATTCAGTCCTGAATGGTAACTGAGTGTGAACAGGATTTATTGCATCGGGGCAGAAGAAATCAGCTTAACAGTCAGCCCCAAAGTCCAAAGGGGGCATTGCAGACACTGGGTCTGAGGTACTGCAGTGCTGGGACGTGGAGCTACTGGGTGCCGTGCGGCCTTCCAGCCTCTTCAGTAAAATGACATTGGCAGCAAGGGACCAGAACGCCTGCTTGAATGTTGTTTTGTATTTACAGCATGTAAGTAAATATAAAATGGATTAATTAGTCTGCTTTGTTGATTAGGGCTGGAGCACCTCTCCTGTGAGGACAGGCTGAGGGAGCTGGGGTTGTGCAGCCTGGAGAGGAGAAGGCACCGGGGAGACCTTTGGCCTTCCAGTACCTGAAGAGATCTTATAAACAGGAGGGAGGCTGATGTTTTACACAGTCCGATAGTGACAGGACAGGGGGAATGGCTTTAAACTAAAAGAGGGGAGATTTAAGTCAGGTGTTAGGAGGGAGTTTTCTCAGAGGGCAGTGAGGCAGTGGCACAGGTCAGAGTGCCCTCTGAGCCCAGGGCAGTGCCTTATGCCTTACCAGCTCTTTGCTACCCAGCTCCAGCTTCCCATATGGACTAAGCACGCACGCATCATTTCTTGGAGAGAAGCACATGAAAGCTTGTCCCCTTCTCTTTCAAGCACACAGTTGGCTTTCCTTGCATTAATCCCCCCCTCTTTTATTTCCCATTGGTCCCTCTGAGGCAAGATCAGAAAAGGCAGCTCAGCACCTCACCGCAGCTGATGGTAACTTCGCTCCTCTCACCGCTCTCGGTAAGGACATGGGCCACGGCCACCCTGCGTGGTGCTGACAGCCATCCTGCCAAGCAGAAGGCTGTGCTGCTCTGCTCTTTGGAGGTCCCTTCTGACACTTCTCTGATTCTGCTTCTTAAATAACCGCCAGGCACATCCTCGTCTGTCACATGCATGTCCCGAGGACTTCATCAGCTTCCATGCAGCAATTAGCCCTGCAGAACCGTGTACTCTTACAGCCGAAGTAATGGCACTAACAGCTGTGTAAGTGGTGGCCAGGAGACAGGGAGCCACTGCTGGAAGGAATCGTGGGGTAATAGGAGAGCTCTGCTGGGTGGTGGTAGCGCCGTGCCAGCAACCACGTGAGCAAGGAGGGCTTTTTTCCGCCAAAAAACCTGCGCTGAAAGCGAGGAGTGAAACTGCCACGCTGTAACAATCACCTTTGCTGGATCATAGCCTTGTCAGCCTCTGCTCCTCTAGGGGGTCTTCTGAAATCTCCCATCTAAAAGGTTAAGCTGTAAAAATGAGAAAGGCATGTCTCCTTTCCTCTGTCGTTCAGTGGTTTTTAATTTGCTGTTTGATCTTCACTCTCATGTACTGACTGCGTGGGAGCTGCAGTATTGGGTTACAGACAGAGCGGGTGACCATTCCTTTTAAAAACTGCAAAGCTTAATTAAAATAGAGCGATAGGAGTTGATTTTTTTGGTCATTGCTTGGATTTAGTATATACTGAGGATATAGTGAGGATCCTCCCGTATCTCCTTAAATATCAGATGCGAAGTCTGTTCTGCTGGCAGCGGCGTTCTCTGCAGGACGGCACTGGGAGGCTGTGCATCTCACCCAGCACAGTGCAGGGGGAATGGGCTGGGTGCTGGGTTTGGGTATCAGCAGTGATACATTACAGGAACTCGTGCAGTATTTTTCAGAACCCAGCTTGAAAGGTTTAAGTGCAGATACGGAAATATGTCATCTTTGTAAATGAGTCTAAATTACCTGCAATTTGTTGGGAGTTACCATTTCTGAGTGCTTATTGCAACTGTAGATGTTTGAGGAAGCTTTTGATTATCCTGGGCTTATAAAATGTGATTGGCCATTTCTTAATTGTTGTCCTCTGTGAAGTATAATTACCCACGACGTAGAGCTTTTTATTTATCAATGCCGCTAACAGGAAATCAGGGGTGTCTGACAGAGATAAGTTTGGGACAACACCATAGCCAGCAATTGCATCAGGTGACCTGTCTGTAAGGAACCCAGTTTCCTGCTCAGTTCTGGAGGCCTTCAAAGAATCCAGGAACCTCCAGTCCCCAGATTGCTTTTCTCGTTGATGTGTATCTGGGTGCAGACAGCCAGCTGGAGCGGGCTGTGCCAAACGTGGCTGTCGAGATCTGAAGGTCCATCTCAGCACAGAGCTGGTTCTCACGTCCTGCTCGCTGCTGGGAGCTGGCAGGGGACACAGGGACCCAGGAGTAGGATGCAATGTGGATTGACGTGGCTCCATCTGGGGTTGTACCCTCTGTGTAATGGTGGAGGGATGGAGGGGAGCATTAGCAGCGCTCGTTCCTGGCTGGACCCCTGTGCCAGGGCACTGCTTCCACACCTGAGGGCTTCCAGGACACGTTCTGGTGTGTGTGTTTTCCTTAAGTGCAGCCTGTAGGTTTAAATATCCACCTTATTGTGTCTTCAGAACATGAATTAAAAGCAGGAGCCGCTCGAGAGTCTCCCTCAGAAACGCGTGGCCGATTCTGAAAATAGCGATGCCAGTTTCCTTTGAGGAACCACCTAAAAACAAAACCTTAAAATAACCCCCCCCCCTTTTTTTTTTTTTGCTCAGCTAACTCTCCACAAACACGGAGCCGTTTGGTTTTATTTTTGCTCTTTTGATGGAAGGCAGTGAGTCACTCTCCCAACAGAGCTCCCATTGACGGCAAGGAGCGGCGCGGGACCGCTGCACATTGTTGGGGCTGGGCAGGGCTGGGCAGGCTTGGGCACCTCTCGCCAGCCCTGGAGATCAAACGTGGTGAGTCAGGCTGCAGAAAGGCAAAGGGCCCAAATTAATTAATCCGGTTGTTTTATTTTTGTTTTGTTTTTTTTTTTTTAAAACCCTGTTTTTAGTTGGCGGTAGGGGTACACACGCACACGCCAGCCCATGTTGGTGCAAGCTGAATTTTCTCGTGCCTCTTGAGCTGCCCTGGTGGGAACACAGCCCAGCCTTTGCTCTGCTGCAAGGGGCAGAGGTGCCAGCCTGCCCCTGCCCTGACAGCCACGTTCCCATTGTGCCTGGGCAGAGGGAGGAGCAGAGAGCTGCTGCTGGGGCAGGCAGGAGCTGCGAGGTGCCAGCAGTGCAGCCAAGCTGCCTGACCAGCGGCTTTCCCCCTGCATTTCTGGCTACTTTCCCCAGCATGGCTGGCTGCCAGAGGTGAGAGAACCACATCCACAAAGCGCACAGCTTCCAACGCTGAGCTTTGTCCATGAATCAAGCCTCAAAGGCTGTGAGCGTGAAGGGCAGCACCGATGTCCCACACCCTGTGACTGATCTCTCAGGGTTTGTCCCTTCCCTCAGGGTTGCAGTGGGCACTGAAGGCCTCAAACTTTATGTTGGTTTATTAAATGCATGTGCCACACACTTTGATACCTCGGGCCATTCCTCCCCAAGCGTTCTTCAGGTGCTTGGGAAACATGTGTTCACCTCCCAGCTCACCAGGCACGAGAAGCCGGCCAATTTTCAGCATAACGCACAATCTCAACTATTTTATTGCTTAATTTAGGCCATAAAGTCCCTTTGATGTGTTGTGTAATGCAACGTTCATTCTGAAAAAGTGGGTGGAGTAGCTTTATGGTATTATAAAAATAAATAAAATGCCTGGCAGGATTTTGAAACCACATGGTCATTCCTCCTCTATCCACAGATAAGTTGATTGTTGAGAGAGAAATCTTGCTTAATATCTAACTTTGGGTGATTTATTTCTCCAGAGCCCTTTCATCTCCAGTATGTATTGGGTTATCTGTGACTTCTAATCTGATTGTTTTAAGCATGATCAAAGAAACCAAGAGAATGCACTTTATTTTCCCACTGTATGAATAGAATGTTGTTTGTACAGTGCATTACATCACCTGTTCCTGCTGTTCCTGAATTGTGCACCAAATGTTTGTGGTATAAATAGAATACATAATGGACTTGTAGGGGGTGATGAAATTTGTTCCACTTGCTGAGTAAAACAGAGTTAACTAAATGAACGCTTTCTTCACGCCCAACTCTACGTCGACACACAACAACGCAGGCTGAAAATGTTTGAAATAACTCTTGTGTGGAGCAGTGAGGTGGAATTAGGCAGCATGGAGGAACAGCTTCGAAAATCTGCAGGAGGCTGCAGGGCAGGCAGGGAGATTCCTGCCATTGGAATTGCTGGCATTCTTTCCAGGCTATGCAAAGAAAGATTTTGGCCTTCCGTAGTAGTGGCAGTGTTGTTGTAACCGCGATGCTCTCAGGGTTTGGATGCAGGTTCTGCAGGGAGGTGGTTGCCTCTTCTGGGTGGGTGATTTTGTTGGGTTTTGCACAATGGCAGATCAGTCTCTGACCTTGCAGCTCTCATTCCTGGTGGAGGCCTCCAAGGATGGGAACTGTGCCTGTCTGATCCTAAAAATCCTGAATTCAAGGAAGGATGTTTGTTTTCTGGCATATCCTAATACTTCACCACCGTGTAGCCTCGGTGTTCTGCAGAGGACAGCTGTCTTTGGCAGCTCAACCACATCTCTTCCTGCTAACCTCTCCCATCCTCTGTGGGTGCACCCATCAGCTTTTTCCCTTCTAATTATCTAATTGATTAATATATTTAACTTGGAACATTTGTCCTCGGCCTGTCTTTTCTTTGACTTTTAGTTTGTTTCTTCATTTGCAGACCAGGAGAGTAATCTGAGGGGCCAAATGCTTGCAGCTTGCTTGTTTTTCCAAGCTGTATCTGTTGGCCTGGAAAAAAAAAAAAAAAAGAAAGAAAGAAAAACAACACCTCTCCTTTCTGACCTTGTCTTGACACACCTATGGGCCCTCATGAATATCCCACCCTGGGTAAATAGCTGGTGTTTTTATTCAGAGGAGAGCTGCCATGCACCAAAGGGTCAGGTATAATCACTGGGGAGATAAGTGGCGGCTTTATCTTAAGCGATTTCTCCTTAGGGTTTTTCTTTTCCCTGTCTCTTGGTTTGGAAGTTCTTCTTGTGCAGCATATGGTCACTATCAGGAATACTGAACTGGCACAAATAGGGAAAATGTTTCTCAGTTCTGGGTTCAGCAGTGCTGTTGGGAAAGCTGAGCTGTGTGCCACGTCCTGTCCCCACCACACTGCCCCATGCTGTCCCCATCCTGTCCCCTGCCACCCGGCTCACCGGAAAGCAGAAAGCCAGGGGCATTGCTGACATACCATTCCAGTGGGATGAGCTTAGGGCTGCTATCTCTCACATCAGCCTCTGGATAGTGATAATCTGATATACTGCAAGGTTTCACCCCTCCATCATTAAGCTGCTGGTGGCTGTCTCTTGTCTTTAGTTGCTCAAGTTGTGGCAGCAGAGGTGGGGAGAGGACTGGAGCATCGCTTCAGATGCTGCTGCTGCAGTTCACTGCATGAGTCAGGATCCAGATCAACATGGGTTCTGCAGTTTGCTCCTTGCTGCAACAGTCTCCATGTGTAGGATGGAGAATTCTCCTATCAGAATAAACTGAGCCATTCTTCAATTTCCCTGCAGTGAATGATGGGAAAATGGGTTTGTGTTTCTCCCTTGAAAGCTGTGCAGGATCAGCATGGGACTGACTAAGCCTTTACAAGTTTCCCAGTGGAATGCTGAGCAGTGGGAACGGCAGCACGGTTCTCTGGTGTTCTACCCACAACCCTACTGCCACTGGTTGAGGCGGTGATGCAGAGGTCTCTCTCTGGAGATTCACAGGCAGCATCGCATTGCTTGCCTCAGGGACATATTGCAAAGGTTGCCTGAGCTTAAGCACTTCTCAGTTATTGTTTGCACAGTGGTGGTGTTTGGAGGTCCCCTCTCTCCAAGCTGCAGGGAGGGAATGTTATAATTTCCATTAGGGTGTGGGTTTTTCCAGCCCTGGAGGAGCAGTGTCTTGGTGAAGGTTCAGCTTCATTTTGGCGTGGTTTGCCCTATCCATCTTAGCTGCCAGGATGCATTTCTGTCTGATCCTGTGGGGCAGAAGGAGTCTGGATTCTCATCTGCGTTGTGTCTTGGTGCAGCAATGAGCCGAGTTCGCTTTGTGGCTGTTTTATTGCTGGCATGGCAGATCCCAGGGGGTTCCGGTTGGGCTCAGTGAGATGAGGGACATCGAGCAGCACTGGAACAACTGCATCTGCTGGAACTCACCCATTGGGATATCACAGTTAATCTGTGTAGTTCTCTTTCCAGAACAGAAATCTGTATTTCAGTTTGATAGGCTACTATTTCTTTTTCCCTGACTCTTATTCAAAAGCGCTTAACAAGTTGCTTCAAAAGCAGCCAGAGGTGTGAATTACAGCTGATGTAATTAATTTGTGTTTGTGAGCCTGGCCCCCTGCAGTCTGGGTGGTGTTTGTAGGGCTGGCTGTTAGCAAGAACAAAAGTCTAATCTTGGAGAAGATTAGGAATTCTTTGACAAGGGTTAAGCTGGGGTTCCGCTGCTTTATCGTGTTTCTGGTGTCCTGTGGCAAATCTGTAATTTCAGCCATCACCAGCATGCAAGCTGTTCCTCACACTGCTTTAAAGCTGTGCCATCTCTGCTCACCTTCTCAGCTGTTTTGCAAAACAAGTCTTAAAAAATGGCATAAAACAAGAGGAGGGCAACTCTATATCTTAAAGACGCTGCGAGGATATTCATGGCCAGAGCCCACTGCACAGCTTTCAGAGCTTGTCCTTCCCAAGCCCTGCACTCCCTGCTGCCAAATCCACGCCGTCCCATGCTCGTCTGTTCTCATCTCCCCCACTCTGGGGTAGCCAAGCAGCATAAATACTCTGCATCAGCCGGACATGGCTGGAAATGAAACAAGGGAGGAGGCGGACAGGCAGCGGGCAGCCTCGGAGGGGGAGGCCAGCCTTGCCTTTAATGCGTGCAGAGCCCTCGGAGCGCTGAGCCCCAGCCCTGCCGGAGCAGGATTTATGTCCCAGCACACTTGCAGCCAACATGTTGTGGCAAGCTTCCCCAAGCAGCAGTTTCCACTTTTCCTCTTTGGTGTCTATTGTTTTGTTATTTGGGGAACTGGAATCCATGAGCAAATCTGAAACATGGTTAGCATTAAGCTCTGACGCAACGTGTTTTTTTCCTTTCAGATTGGTCTCAATCTCAGCACATCTTCCCCTGATCAGCTTTAGGGGTCCGCAGCAATCCTGTGACTCACATGCTGGGGCTGTGAGCAGCGTTTGGTGCTGCAAGGCTGTCCGGGATGGTTTTAGCAGTGTTGCAAAGTGCTGGCTTGGGCTAAATCGTGCAAACAGTCATTGATCACGAGTGAGTTTCCAAAAGAGGAGGAGGCTGGCTGGGTGCTGATGTTTTTGATTTAGCCATCAGGAATACGTTACATTCTCAATTATTTCGATTTTAATCTAATGTGTTAATAACGTGAGGCTCTTCAGATGAAAATATATTTCCAAGCTGCTCGTAGTATTTGCTAGCGTAGTAAGTTGAAGACATATGTGAAAGGAAGGGCCATCTGATGAACTGCTATTGTTCTCTTAATTCAGCCCACCCCATTTGGGCCACTCTGCATGGATGGCTTTGTCTTCCCTAATAAAATTATACTATGTTCCTTGCAACACATGTTCTGCATGTCCCAGCTAGTCAGCAGCAGTTAAACTTCATTTTATAGCTTTATAATGTTACCTTCTCAATTATGGCTTCTTTTAGAGACAGCGGTGCTTCCAGGGCTGACCTTGGCACAGCATTTGAGAGCTGACAGCCCTGTGCTTCTGGCTCGCCTCCCTCCCTTCTTTTGGTACTGCGTGCTCGTGCTCCCTGCTTGTCAGCAGGAGCGTGCACCTTGTCACCTAGAGGATGCTGCAAATTCGATGTTGGAAGAGAGATAGCAACATGTTCTGTGATCTGCATCCTTTGCATTCTGTCTGGAATGCTTGGCTGAACCCGAGGTGCATTGTGGCTGGCTTGGTGACAGGCCGTGTGGCCGTGAGAGCTACGGCCGCTCCACAGCCCATCTGTCTGCTGGGCTCCTGGGGGCCGGAGAGTCTGTGGGAAGAGCTCTGCTGCTCCTGGAGCCTGGGAGATCTGCGAGCAGCCTGATGGTTTCTTTGGGCAGTCAGTGAGAGGAAGAGATGGATGAAAAGCGACCTTCTGGCTTGGCACAGCGGCACAGAGGGAGCTGCTCACAGCAGCTGGCTGGCTGTGGTCCTGGGGAACCGCTGCCGAGCTGGGAATCAGCATGCACAGCAGTTCTCCCCTTCCTTGGCACATTGTCTTTGATGGGCTGTATGGTGGAGGGGATTAGACCAAGTTCTTAGGGGAGGAGAATAGCCAGCAGGGGATGGCTGGTCATTTTTGTTCCTTTTGTGGCAGCAAACAATCTCTCCCTTACTACTCAGAGAGGCTCACGAGCCTTTGTGATGTTTATTAGGCTGAAAGATTTGGAGACCACTGGTCTAGATAGCTCTCCAACTGAGAAGGGGAATTTAGGCACTTGTAATAGTATAGCCAAATAAATTACAATAAATATTTGGGAGATTTTAGTGTTTGGCATTCTTCAAGAATGGTTGAACAGAATGAAATCTTCAGTGGGAAGGCTGGAAGTCCAGCAGAAATGACTGAGATGTGCCTGGGTTGGCGTTGGCACATCTTCCCCACTTCAGGGATTAGGAGTTGTGTAATAGCAGCATAATGATCTGAAGAATTGGCTCTTTTAAACTTCAGCTGCTTTTGTTTAGGAGATGGACTTCAAATCTGAAACTGGGTCAAAATCTTTTCTTGCTCTTGAACTAAAAGTTCCAAATGCTTTGGACTCTGTTTGAGCAGACCTCTCCCCTCCCACAGTTCAACCTGCTCGCCTTGGCTGAATGTCAGCCAGGTGGATGGCCTTGGGCTGGTAGTGCTCATCACTTGAAAAAGTGGCATTGGTTGGGATCAGATGAGGTTTTGTAGGACCTGATGATCACCAGCACATCACCAGCACATCCTTCTGCAGTTAATTCACTCTGCAATAGTCAGGATGGTGAGAAGCAAAGGATTCTGTGTATTCCCCAACTAGTATCAGCTTTTCCCTCTAATGAAGCCACTGCACTCCACTTCTCTCCTGCTGCTCAGTTCACTCTCCCTGGTCCTCACATCTGATGGAAACATCTCCTCTCTCAGGCCTACAGCTGAGTAGACACCATGCAGGAGTGAATTCCCTGTCTGGATTCTCACCACGTTTCCAGTGAAGTTCAGTATCAGAGTTTTATCACTTTGCAAAGTCTTCTTCGGCACTGGCGTTCTGTCCAACAGTGGGGCCCAACTCATGGCCCCATATCTCCTCTGCAGTGAAGAATAAAATCCCTAAAAGGCCTTTGCATGCAACTGCTTTTCTGACAGTAAATGAAGATTCTTTTCCCTGATCCCAGGGACAGCTGCTCATGGATGTGCACGGCCCCTTCTCTTCTTGGTATGGCTGCATTCAGGGAAACGTGCTGGTATTTCTTTGTCCTGAGGAACTCCTTAACATCTCCCAGAGAATAAACCCTGACAGGTATTGGCTCACTTATTCAGATGTGAATTGTACATCATGGATACATACAGAGATCCGACAGATCCGTCCTATAATATGAACTGCTGGTGAATATTGTTGTCTTTTCCCTGGATGGGGCAAGGTGCTGCCAGCAGAAGCACAAGTCAAGCATCTCTGCTGTCACATCATGTCATGCAAGAGTTTCACAGCTGTAAATGCAGATCCACAGGCTCAGACATTGATGTCACAAGCTCCTGCATGTTTTGATTAATTCAGCTACATTTTCACACACAGGTTTGGGGACGGTTGCTTTCATCAACTTTGCGATCAGAATTGATGCCAAGGATATTATGACTCATGTTGCAGTCTCACTTGTAGTTTTGAAGGGGGAGTTAATAGTGATATTAAAATATCACTCATTTACTATATAGGCGGAGCTGGCAGCAGTCATGGTTGCCTAACACTTCCCATTATGTAAAGCTTCGTTGTAGTTGCTCATATCTTTATCAGACTTATGTTGTTCGGTATTCTTCCACGCTGAGATTCTGCCTAGGGCTGAATTACTTTGGCAAATTTTAGCAAAAATAGAGGAGGAGGAAATTACATTGTTTTGCTCATGTCAGACTCTTACAATTTACTTTCCATTGATAACCTTCCAACTTTCCTCTTTGAAGCAGGCATGTACCATTTGGCAAGTGGGTTGCTGGGGGGTGGGATTGGCATGGCAGTTTGAACATACCTTTTGCTGTCCATGTGAGAAACCACCCAAATTTGGCTAAACTCTAAGCTTTTGAAAATTGTACAAGCTCTGTTGTAGATTCTGGCAGCGAGATTCTCTGAGAAGCATATGTGAGATGGTCGTGTCTGAGACTTCAGAGGCTGAAAACTTCAATTCCTGTTGCTGCAGCTCCTGATTTTGGAGGCTCAGACGCTCCTTGCTGGCTGAGCCACCTCTCTTCTCCAATCCTCTAGAAAAGGAACTCAGAAAAAAATAATAAGAAACAACAACAGCAACAAAAAACAGCTTTGAGGGGCAAGACTGGGGAAAAGGTAAGGAGAGCAAGATCCTCCAGCAGCTACCAAGAGGGAGGCTGGAGAGAATGTTGGAACCTGGAAAGGGGATTTCCGATGCTCCCAGGAGTTTTCAGGTGCTGTAGCTGGAGGGTGCCTCTTCAACCTCTGTTCTACCCCTTTATGCAGGAGGTAAAGCATCCTTGGTGTGCTTATCTGCATGCCTGTCACTTTCCTCTCATAAAGAAATATAACCCACTAATCTCAGCGGATTCTGATAACAGGGTAGAATTCTCTTGTGTGCAAATGAGTTGCAGGTTGGAGAGGAAAAACCCTGTTCACCTCTGAGAGAGGAAGGCTGTGAACTGATCTTAACTCTGTTGTTGAACCCATAAAACTAACTGGGAGAGAGGTGCTGCAAATGTTTGTCCCACGTATACGTGGGACACCAAGTCTTATGCAAGGTGCTATCGTGTGGAATTTCATAACTTTTTCTCCTCTTGTAGCTGCTTGTTGATGTGTGTGATCACAGACTTTTTCTTTAGGCTGCTTGCTTAGATCAGTGCATGGGATGGCAGGTGCTATGGGAGCTAACAGAGGAGGGGTAGAAAGGAAAGCATTCCTTTTGCAGGCCACCTGCATTACTTCTTGCTTTTCTGAAAGGCCACACAGTAAAGGAGGCAGAAGGTGCAAGCAGAAGAGCACAGGTGTTTCCATGCTGGTTTCTGCCAGAGACATCCTGCAAGGCAGCTCTTGTGCCTGGGACCATCCTTGTGCATGTTGCAGATTTTCTGTGATCAACTGAAGACCCCAGTTCAGATTTACTGAACTGAGCAAGTGCATGTAAGGCAGACTTATAAAATGCAGAGCATTTCAAATAAAGCAAATTTTGAGAAAATGTTGACTATTTCAGCATTGACGTTAGCTTTTTGTATGTAAGAGGATAAGAGCTTTTCCCTCCTAGAATAACATCGCAAACAAACACAGGATTCACTTGTGAAAAGTGCCGCAGAGAATCTCCAGCAGAGTGAATTATGCTGTGTTCAGTACAACATTTGAGTGATGTAAGCTAGATAAAGAACAAAGAGAAGGGAAAAGAAGGATATCAATCCATTTATCGTGAGCCCTGGGCATGTTAAGTTCTGCAGAGGTAGTGCAGGATCAGTAATAGCATGTACCAGGTACCAGAGAGGTGAGCAGAAGACTATATTTTTTTTCTAAACAATAGGTTGCTTTGCCCTGCTGTGTTAAGGAGAAAATATTTAAGCCCTAACACATTGTTGTAAAGCCTCCTTGGGCATTTGATGCCATTGTAACATCTCTCCTCCATGCTGATTTTCTGCTGGCCTGTCAAGGCTGAGATTTGGCCCAGCCTTGACTTTATTCACAGCATTCAATCTCCACAAACTTTCCAGTTTTTGCTAATTATCACATGTATTTGGAGCCTCCTTCCCCTCTGCCATTTGGCTGAGTGTCAGCAGGTAAGCTGTACCCTATGGAGGGGGCAAAAGCATATCAGAAGTGCTTAGAGTTTGATCATCTAGGCTTGTGTCTTTAAGAAATTGAGGTAAAAAACCACACAGCTGGCTTTTATCTGGACAGTGGCTAACGTATTTAGAGCAAAAAGGCAGATTGCTTGCATTGTTGCTTATTTTTCCTAAATAGAACTGTCAACTGGTTTTAATTGCATAAAGATATGTAGGAATGGAATGAGAGTTCAAACAGCTCTTTTACAGCACTTTAAATGGACATAGTACTTCATATATATCCCCACAATAATGCATACCAGATGAAAAGATATTGTGGAATTTGTGTAATAAAGGTAAAAGCTCATATATCTGCCTGTTCTAATGGAAGAGAAGTAAAACAGAGGAATTCTACAAGGCAAAAATAACAACAAACCTCAGCATAGTTCCTAAAGTGAGGTTTTACTTGCTGTAAAGTGCATACAGAAATAACAAACATGACTGCCCTGTGTGGTGGTTTAGCACTGTAATGGGATGGAGTGCATATCAGCCTCCAGTGGCTTCCCTAGTGCTCTTATTGAAGCTGAAGGTATTTGCCATGTTCTGGAGCAGAGGTGCCTAACAAAGCCCTTCTCTTTACGTTTGAGTTCTGTGTCTTAAAATAAGCATTGCTAACAGAGCTGTGCTGTCTTGCCTTCAGGTACTGCGCATCCCAGGTGTTCTTACTGCTGAACTTAGATCTGTTTGTAAATGTACGGCTACCAGAAATTAGAAACTGAATCCTCCGATTTCATTAATCATTTAAAAATGTCACCTCCTGTGATTTCGATGCAGCCATGTATCATTTGGCTTCCAAGTTCCTGTTAGGGGACTGTCTCAAAGCTGTGGCCGGGACTGAATTCTGCTCCATCTAAAAAAGAATTACTTTAGTCTTTACTTAAAAGGAAGACTCAGTAACAGCTGTGTGCCTGTTTCCCAGGGAACGGTAGTAAATTACTTGCTGTCAGTCTGCTAAACTCTTCAAAAGCAAAAATTAAAAAGCATGTGTAGAAAAGGCAAGATCCTTTTTAATGGTCTCTGTCTTCCTCAGACCCAGTTTTTATGTGTTTCGTTCCTTCTGGTTGTTACTGTACAGTTCACCAAGGGCCCACCTCTGCTGTCGCTCCCTGATGGCCCCTGTCAAGGCTGCTACCCTTCAGTCAACCCTGCACGTTGTGCATGTCAGGTCGGTCTGAGGGGAGAAAGGAACATCTGATTGCCAGCACTCAGTGGAGACCAGAAGGCTGAGTTATGATTTGTGTGCTTACTGAGACGCTGATGTCTCTTCAGAGTCAAGCAGTAGATGATGGAGAAGGTTAAAAATCTTTTTCAGCTTGCCAGGATTTAGCTGTTGATACAGCTCGCCATTTGTAGATGTCGTCCAACAAGTATCCTTTAACAGCCACCTTTGTGGAGCTTGTGAGGCTTCAGAGAGCTGCTGGACAAGCTGTTCCATGGTGCTGCACTGCTGAGACCCACTGTTCTGTCACGGTGGCAGTCAGCTGGTGCCTATGGACTGCTGCTCACTGTAACCCGTGACATGGAGACAGAAGTCTGGTCTGGGGGACCCATCCTGCCCTGATCTAATGGTCTCTTGGCTTTAAACTTAAATGCACTCCCTATGCTGAAGTGAAGTTAAAGAAGCCCTTGTAGGACCTTTTAATGTGAAAGTATGAAGTGTCTTTGGGAAGGTCCTTTTGCTCTAGCGAGTGGTTTTTGTCATGTGCTGCCAATATCCGATCCCACTTCTTGACCTTTAATATATGTGGAGAGGGAAGATTAGGATGTTTCTGATCAGCTGAATCTCCCCTCTGGGAGAACCACAAAATTCCAACTCTCAGCTTTATCTCTGCCAGGCCTCGCCAGCCCTCCAGGTTTCTGGTTTTGTTCTCAGCTGGGTCTGCATGTTGGTCCCCCCAAAGGTTCACAGGGGAATGCTTTGTTCTTTTTTGGGGAGTTAAGACACCAGTGTTAGAGGGTGTGTTTGGAGGCAGACATCTGGCTTCATGTGTGCTGGCATGGCAGGCCTCATTCAGTGAAAGCAAGGGGTTTTTGTGTGCACTGTTAATACTAGGAGTCCCTCAGTGGTCCTGTGCACCTCAGCATTAGCAGGTCTTCATCAGAGTTCTTTGTAAACAAACCTGGATTGTTTTGAAGGGCTGAGACAGGCCTCGTAGCTGTTCAAATATGACATCACTCTGTTCCATCTGCCATGAAAATTTGTAATTTCACTAAAATACCAAGCTTGTTGGCAATAAATCGGTAATGATTGTACTTTCTTTTGATATTTCACTGAGAATTTAATTGGGGCCAGTAAGTCTGTGGCTCTCCAGCTCAGCCCAAGTGGCCCAATGATGCAAGGAAGAAGTTTAACCTCAACATTGCAACTCATTTTTATCAAATGGAACCCACTTGAGTTGCATATCTTCCTCTTTCATTTCAGCCATCAGCAACACCACTGCTTTGATTTGAGTATCAGGAAATTCATCCCTGGAAGCAATCTGGACTGCAGATTGCATTTCTGGTTTTTATTCCCTCCCTGAAAGCTTCAGTGGTGTAAGGAGGCACAGAGCCAGGGCTGCCCGAAGTGCCCTTTGGCTCCATGGGCTCCGGTTCCCCATTGTGGCCCACACAGCTGTGGGCACAGCGCTGCAGCATCCCCTGTTCTGGAGTGCACAAGAGGCTCCGTAGGTGCAGAGGAAGGAGAGGAAACTCAACGAAGTCTCTAGCCAGAGCTGGATGTTTTGTTCCCGTCCAAAAACTTACTCATCCTGCAGACTCTGGTCTTAAGTTTCTGGGCTTGCAGAGAAATCTGCTCGTAATTTATCTTGTAAGGCCTTTCTTGTTGAGCAGAAGTGTTGGCAAGGAGCAGCCGAGGCGCTGGAGAATCCCCAGTTACGCCTGGTTCTACCAGGCCTCCTCAGATCTTTCTTTGGAACGAGTCGAGAAGAGGAAATACTTTCCATTTCAGAGAAGCGTGGACAAACAATGTTGCTTCAGACAGAGAAGAAAAGCGGCAGACAGAATTATAGCGCTGGATCCTGCTGGCCAAAAGCATGCTCTCTTCTTTATTCAATAATTCCTGGAACACAGTGTTCTTATTGTATTCCTCCTGCCTGGCCCTGGCTCGGCCAGGGCAGCCCTGACTGGCGGCCTGGCGCGTCTCCTTGCACTGCAGTCCCCGTGCTGGGTGTGGGAGCCCAAGGAGTTGCCACTCGTGCCGCAGAGCAGCCCCGTCCCTCGCGTGATGCTGGGCAGATGTGTGTGCTGCAAACCTGGAGCCGCTCAGAAAGGTCCCCGCTGCCTGGAAAACAAAGTGCTTGCTTGCCTGGTTTAGTCATTAAGTAAATTTGTGGTTTGGTCGAGATGAAAAATAATGTAGAAAAGCTGTTGAAATCCCGGGATTAATTTGATAGCTTGCAGGCGGTGGTGTTTCTAAGAGGAGCCGCTGCCTTCTTCAGGTTACGAGCAGACCCAGGTACGGCCCTGCGCTTCCCCGTCCCCTCAGAAACAGGCGTTTGGGAGCCATTTGTTGCACCCAGACCCCATTCAAGCCTTTGGAGCAGATGGGGAGTGCTATAGGGTGGGAGCAAGGGTAGCACACTCAGCCTCTCCTTCCCTAAGCAGAGCCCCTGCTGGGAAGACACATTCCCTGTGTGATCCATGTACAGCTCCCAGCCTGCGTGCCCAGGGAGAAGGAACCGGGCACGAAGGCACAGGGTCCCAACAGAGACCCCATAGCTGAGCAGAGGGCTTTCTTTGGGGAACACATCCAGGCTAATACACAGCAGCAAGGCTCAAATTGCAGTCATTGCAGGCAGATATCCGGCGTACTTGATAAAAAAATTCCCCTGTTTAATGGCAGTCTCTCATATTGGATAAGGATTCGTACTGGTAATGTCATTTCCTTAAAAAAGCTGTACTGTGAATTCAGCCCAGTAGGTTGAAATGATACCTGTTACTGTCAGATAGCAGAACAAAACGTTCCACTGCCTTTGCTTATTCCAGGGAGATCCAAGCAGCTCGTTAATTGATGTGTTGCCCATATTATTTTTTAAAATTCATTCCTTGTGCGTTGAGCTGTTAAGTAAATGAGCTTTTTGGTCATATCCTGGGGAAGACACGCATTGTTTTTAGGATCAATTTGACTTTATCGTGTGGCAAAAACAGTTACGTCTGTCATTAATGAACAATATGTAGAGCTCCATCAAAGTGGTTGCATAGGCTTGCCTCAGTTGGGATTTAAATTAGTTAATTGCAGGGAATGCACCTTCTGTACCATAGTCCTTGGAAGCAGTATGTCCTTGGTAGATGTGGAGGGGTTACGAGTTGGAAACTCAGGTTGTTAGATCTTGGTTTTGTAGTTGTGCTTTAATACCAAGCAATAATTACTGAAGGTCCCCATAAAATAATCTCAGTGTACTCCTGAAATGGAATTGAATGCCTTAGAAAGAAAGAGAAGAGCTCTTATCTGTACTTTTAGTTAAGTTTTTATTTATTTCCCTTCTTCCTCCAGCGTGGGAGGATGAATAAGCGCGGAAGGAGATACAGATTTGCAAAGGCAAGGAGTGCTAAAGAGCGTCATTTTTTTTCATCGGCTTTTAAAAGCCAGACTGTAATCATAAATTCCCTGATAGCTGGAGCATGCAGGAGTCATCTTTAAGCCTACAAGTGACAGGCTGCTGTTGCTTTTCAAACTTCAGATTTCTTTTTTTTTTTTTTTCTCTTAAGACAGAACTTTGATCTGGTTTCTTTGTAATGCTCTACAGAGCGCTTGGGCTGCCGCGCTCACAGGCTGCAGAGCTAGAAGTGAACTTTCTTGGTGAGAGCCATCTGGAGGCCTCAAAGAACAGATTAACTTGTCCAGAATTGATGTGATCTTTGAAGAAGCTGCCCTTGCTTAGAACACATGTGATTAGCTTGACATTGGCAGTGGTGAAGTTCAAATGCACAGCAGTATCTGAGTGCCCATAGTAATTGGGAAGAGTTCTAAGTGGAGGAACCCTGAGGATTTGCAATCAAGTTATCAGCTAAATCCCCAATTTTAACCTCCTGACTAGGCTTTGCGTCTTCGGAGCAGGTTAAATCCTGTCAGGAGTAAAGGTTTTAGCATTACATCTTCGCAGGCGTTTTGTTCTTAGGTTCAAGACACACCATGTGAATGCTTTGGGCCATTTCTGATAGCTTTATACCCAGTGCCGTGCAATGTTTGGTGGTGGCCGATGGTACCCTGGGTTGGAAACTGAAACCTGAGGTGGACCAGCTGTGTAACGGTTGCCAGTCAGACCCTTCTAATCTCTGGTTTAAAGGTGACCCTGCCACCCTGGATCGTTGTGCTGTTGAACAGCGTGTGCTATTTCAGCATGCTGAAGTTGTTCGCTTCAGCTCATGCATCATAAGCTAATGTGCTCACCTTTTAATTTGATTGATTGGCTTTGAGTGGCTCCACTGCATGAAGGATGTGACAGTTATCCACTTGTTGGTAGAGGTAAATGTAGGAAGGGAGCTGGGTGGGAACAGAAATTTGGCGACTGGGTCTCACTGACCTGCAGCATGGGCCTGCGGTCTCTGGGCCCTGTTGTCTTTGCACACAGGATGCTTGAGTCTTTCTCCCACTGTGGATGCTGATGGTGATACAGTTCTTTCCCAGAGCATGCCAGTCCTGCCTTTTTTACACAAAGAGCAGCACGTTTGGCATAAATTGAGCACTTCTGCATCTTTGAATTGAATTGAAATACATGGGCTTGAAGTTGTGTGAAGGAATCCAAAGCTGTAAGGGAAAGAATGGTTCTAAGAGATTCATGGTGCAATGGGAGCTCCAGGTAATCTGTGTCTTTGGTCTTATTGCCCCAACCTCTCTTCTCACTTCAGTGGAAGCTCTGAAACCTGGTGGTGCTCATGTTCATGCTGTGTGCTGGTCTTGGTTTGAGAAGCAGGATTGGAAGTGTTGAGAGTCAAGGCTTTGGGCAGCCTGATCTCGCAAGAGGTGTCCCTGCCCACAGCAGATTAGATGGTCTTGAAAGGGCCCTTCCAACCCAAACCATTCTGTGATTCTGCAAAATAAAGGGCTATGCAAAATAAACTCTGAGCAGAGAGAAGGAAACCTTAGGGAAATGCTTACTCGTTTTCTAAAAGTTTTGGCCCCTGTCAGTAGCAGTGGAATTGACAGTGATCAGTGGAGAGCTGTGTGAAAAGAAAAGGCAGCGGTCGGGTTGACTTACTTGGGTCACTCTGATCTTTGTTAGAACTGTTCCTCGTGCGATTGCTTTGAAGGCTGAACAACTGAGAGCTGCAGAGGAGAAAGGCTTTATTTCTGCAACGTGTGAAATGTTACATGTTAATTTCAAAAAAGTTCATTGCACTTCTGGTCTGAAATGAATGCAGAAGTCTGCAGGAATTTTTGTGAAGTCTAACTTTAAATGCTCACCTTTCCTTTTATTGCCCTTATCAGCACATAGAGCTTGGTATGTGAAGTTTTTAGCTGACATTTCAAAACGCTCCGAGTGTGCCTGAATCCCTTTTAAAGCAGCCTCCCCTCCCAGATCAGAAGTGACCAGTTTTTTGTTAGACTCCATGTTCCTTTAATGTTTTCCTGCTAATAGATGTTGAAAGCGTTCTTCAGAGGCACAGCACAAAACATTCAAATAGTGATATGAGCCAGCTGAAGAGAGTTGTCAGGGAGAGGGAACATTAAGAGAAGGATTGAATACAGATGGATTCCTCAAAAGTAATGTAACCTGTTATGATTGCTTTGAAATCTTATACCCTTTCCATGTACTTACGCTTACTGAAAGTTTACATTTGCATTGATGTATTAGAGGCAGAGCTAAAATGGAAGTAATCCCTGCTGTATACATGCTTAAGTGTGTAATTTTAGCTAAATACAACAGTCGTGACCAAACTCTTCCCTGCATTGTGGGTGGAAGAGCCACAGCTCTGTGCAGTGCTCCAGGAGAGCCTCTGTGTCCTGGCTGCTGAACAGCAGAGTGCCATGAGGCGTCCATCTGCTCGCTGTTACCTCCTGAATTCCTCCAGCCCTCTCAGACTCATACCCAATAACTCTTAAAACGCTTTGTGCTGCTGGAGGGGAGGGAGGGCAGCCTTCCCTCAGCCCCACAGCAGAACCAGTCTCTCATCTGCACCACTGGTTGTTTCCTGGCGAGAAGAGGAGGGAGGAGGCTCAGAGCCCCTGTGCATGTGCCTGTCTGCTCTGCTGCACCCCTGCAGGAAGGTGTGAGGCTGCGTGAAAGGAGCTGGATATCAATAGAATCAGGTTGAACCTAGGTCCTCTAGGATCACCGCGTCTGACTGTTAGCCTAGCACTGCCACGTCTGCCACTAAACCATGTCCCTGAGCAGCACATCTGCATGTCTTTTAAACACCTCCAGGAATGGTGACTCAACTGCTTCCCTGGGCAGCCTGTTCCAAGGCTTCACAACCCTCTCGGTGAAGAATTTTTTCCTAATATCCTTCTTATCCATCCCATGAAGCAACTTGAGGCTGTTTCCTTTTGTCCCATTGCGTGAGAGACTGACATCCACCTCAGTAGAGCTTCTTTTTTGAGGCAGTTGTAGAGAGAAATGAGGCCTCCCTTGCACCTCCTTTTCTAGGCTACACTACTCAATTCCCTCACTGTGTGTTATTAGCAGTGGGAATTGCATGTTTGTCCCCTGAATGCCTGGGACAGATCTGTTATGGGGACGTGGCTTTTGGGATACCCCTCAGCAAAAGGAGACCTGGCAGCATCCCCATGCCTTTGGCTGCCCTTGGGGAGGGTGCTCGAGAGCCACATACAGACTTGAGCTGCCCTTCCCAGGCAGAAGATGGGAGCTCTGAGCTGCCTGCAGCAGCAGAGCCGGGCTCCTCGCATGGATTGTGCAGCCCCAGCACCTTGCTGGTGCAGCTGGCCAGGACAGATGGCACGGGCACAGAGCATGGCAGGGCTGTGATCATGACCTGCAACTTCCACCTGGCAGACACACCAGAAAAGCTCTGGAAAGCAGGAGCTGCACTTTTTTCCCATGCAAAGTGCACTAAAAGCTGCAGATTTGAATTCTGCCATTTCCCAAAAATGGAGGTATAGCTTAAGGTGATTAAAAACCCCACAGGGTTTTGTTTACCTTGTACGTCCCAGTGTATAGAAGCATTGCCTTACCAGCAGGGCTGCTCTGGGGTGGTAGCAGGTATGTTCCTTCCCTTTTAAGTCATCAGCGAATACAAAGGAGAAATTGATTGATCTATGCATTTTATTCTGTGTATCACAGTGCTTTTTTAATATACTGCAAGAATAATCCATGCTGCTTCCAGAGATGCCTGACAAAAGGTCCACTAGAAGTTGGTGTTCTATTTTAATTGGGTTATCCAAAAAGCATCCTTCTCTTTGCCCGCAGGGAAGGCCTGACCTATCCATCATTCTCACCTCAATTTAAGAGGTTTTATCTGCCTCCATCATGCAACTGTCATATCAGATTTGACAGGAGGGTTACACGGCACAGCATTCCTTTAATATTCAGAACTGACCATTATGCAAGGGGAGAACTGGTGAATGGGTGCTGGAAGGTTTTCTCTTATTATATTTTGCTTTTTAGGGCGAACTTGATCAAATTACTTCCAGCCTTAAATATTTGCCCTAGAAATCTGCTTGGAATTCTGATGGATATAGAAATAAGGTTGCATCAGTGCACATTTGAAGTGACAGTCAGAAAGTTTTTGTGCTAGAAAAAGTCTGTGGTGACTCACCATCCCAGGGCACAGGTAAGCATTCAAACACTGCCAGCTCTGTGCTACAGCAGAGTGACAGAACCTCACAGAAATCCCTTTGCCTCAAACAGTAGTGATAAACCTCAAGTGACTCAGTTTTGGATGCTCTTTACTCTGCTGAGCTCCATCATCTAAGGAGAAGTAGCTCGGAGTTTTTGTTGTTTTGTGGTAAGCAAAATATTGCTTTTCTCTTTATGAGAACAGGGCTGAAATAGCTTCTATCTGACGTGATAATGGGCCTAAAACAATAGAAAGTTTTTTGTGACCTATGAACATGATGGTGTCCGTCACCCCTTGTATTACAAGGAAAATTGTTTGGTTCTGATTCTGGGAGCAAAGGGGCAGGGTGGATATGAGTAGAAACTATTCACCCTAGCAGTGTGAAAGCTCTAGCCCTGCCTGACTCAGTTTTAAATTGCTTTGGTAATGCTTCTATGCATGTACTCCGAATCCCATAATACTCATAAATCATTCTGAAAACCTCTGCCTCAAATGAGTTGTATGCAAGTCTCTGCTCATTTAATGGCCAGTGTAGTGAGATCAGGTGATGATCAGTATCCAAGTGATGGTTATCGTATGTTCATACTCATAAAAATATGCAGAAACTGCCAACTTGTCTCTTTGCTGGTGTCTTCTTCACCTCCAGTCCTTCCATCTGTGTGTTTCTCACGGTTTGGTTTGGGGTTTTTTTGGTCTTATCTAAAGGTAAATTCATCAGGGCAGTGACTTTGGTCACTGTAGGACTTTGACCTCTGCAGTACAGCTGGAAAAGTGTTTCACAGCAGAATTAGGAAGCATAGGCTGCGTGGTGTGTCCTCCCTGGAAGGCTTTGCTCAGGGTCCATTATGAGCTGCATCATCTGGGTGCACATTGCTGAGTTTCTGAATGACAGATCATGCTGAATGTGGTGATCTGGAATGAAATGTTACTCTGATTTTCAGTGCTGGTAACAGCTTGGAAAGCTGTAGCATTCATAGACTTCAGGATGTATGTTCTTCATGCAGCGGTGCAGGCAGGGCGAGTGGGGGATTAAATGCTGCTGCTGTGCCTGTAGGAATGTTTCAGCTTGTTCCTCTTTCTGGCAAACTGCAAAATGACTTGCAGTGACAATATGATGCCTGTGTGACATGGCTGATGTGATGTGTGCTAGAGCTGGAGGCATGTTGGTAGCTGTAGCTTTCCTTTGCCACTGGCAGTCAGTGCAAAGGAACTGTTTGCTTTGTTGTTTCACAGGTTTCCTCACCATGAGTGCAGATCTCCTTCCAAGGAAAGAACTCGCTCCTCAAGGTAGCTCATGCAGATGCTCTCTCACCCAGCCATTTTGTTTAAGGAAGTTGGCTTGTTTGCAGATGTACTTGAATAACCTGCCTGCAGGATAAGGCCTGGTGCTGTGTACAAAGTAGCCTCTGTAGATTCATGGCTAGATTGTCCATTGGAAAAGCCAATGCTATTAGACGGTCCTTGCTAGTGGAATTTGCAAGTGTTTGATGTACCCCAGTGTGACATTTGAGGTTGGCTGCAGGTTCCACTTCGCAAGCAACTGCTGTTTCTGACTTTAATTCCCTGCCTTGGCAAACATGTTAGAGTGAAGTAAGGAAGGATGTGAGAGCAAACATTAAATCAGTGAGTCATGCTTACCTTGGAAGGGTAGAAAGAATCCTACTTTTACTAAGAAAGATAATGTCTCATAATCTAGATATTGCTTTTAGATGTCCTGCCATGCTCATAAAATGTCAATGCTAAGCAGTTATCCAATGGATGCAATAAATCCTGATGTGAATTGGACTTCTGCCATGTAGTCTTGTTCCCTCTCTCTCTTCAGCTCTATAAGTATCATCTTCCTTAGTTCATGAATTCTCTTTGGCTTCCAGCTATGAGTCATATTGTTCATGGTTTTATCAATGCAACTTAATATGACAACACAGCTTATTCTATAGTGTGTCACCAATGCTGGGGCTCTAAGACAGAGCCCTTCGGTGCAGTGGTGCAGAGAACCCAGCAGAATAGGGTCAAGGTTCTGTCCTTTTAATTTGACACTTTCATTTTTCTTCCAGGCATGGGTCGTGGAGAGAACCTGTTAACCCTTACTACGTCAATACAGGCTATGCCATGGCACCAGCCACCAGTGCCAACGACAGCGAGCAGCAGAGCATGTCCAGTGATGCAGATACGATGTCGCTGACAGACAGCAGCATGTAAGTAACTTTAATCTGATGTGACAATAAATGGGAGGACAGTGGGGTTTTTTTAATGCTGGTGCTGTTTTTGTGTTAGTCTGACATCGCAACAGGTGGTGTTGGGCAGAATATCTGACTAGACCAAGGTCATGATCATGCCAGCTTTCTTTCAAGTGGAGTAGTTTTGTCACCATGCTGGCTACACAGCCTTGCTGTTCCTGGGAACATCTGCAACATCAAATGAATTAAGTGAGCTAAAACAAATGAGGTAGGAGTTCTGACAGTGTTTCTTGCCAAGTGCAAATAGATGTGAGCTCTCTTTGAGTTCCTCTTCAGGTTCCTCCTTGTTAGGATGAATCAGATGGCAACCCCATCAAGACTGCTCTTTTTCATGTCTTTTATCTTTTCAGAGTTCCCACTTGCTCCTGAAAACCACAGCATTTGGGTGGCTGATTACTGTGGGGGAAAAAAATGGGATGCATTAAGAATTCCAGTGTGTTTTGCAGGAATACAGCTCAGGAAACTCCTCATCCTTATCCAAAGCTAAGGCAGAATTTCATTTTAGTTGTACCTCTGTGTCCAGTTACCCTCATTTAGTATAATGAATCACAGCACAAACGTGGGTTTAGGACAGTACCTACAACTGATGGGACCTTGGGCTTACATCCAGGTTTCTCACTGCAGAATTACAGTGCTGCCTTCACTGCTTTGTGCCTTGCTCATGCCTAGAAGCAGCTTTTCCTCCAAAGCACATTGTAAAGGTTAAGTAAGGAAGTATCAAATTATTTCTTTAAGTCTATGTAATAGAACGATTAAGTAGATCGAGGAGCTTGTGAAGACAGGAGACGTTGACTAAGACTCTGTAGCTGGGCTATGGGATGTCAGGAAAAGTGTACCCTAAAAGAAGAGAACTCTGGCATCTGGGAAACTGTTCATCCCGAGCTGGCATAGGATCCTGCTGACTGCAGGACTGACAGCAGGACTGTGCTGGACATGCTGGATTTGCTGCATGCGTGTGGTGACAAAATAGGTCTTGGAGGTCAGGTAGGATCTTCTACATTATAATTCCAAACCAGGATGTGCTTTGCTACCTCTTGGTTTGTTATCACAGATTTGGAGGCTGTCCACCTGTGCATAACGTGACAAGATGGTGAAGGCTGGTGCACTAGCAGCTCATCCTCAGTTGGGTACTTCACAACTGAAATGATCACTGCATGGCTTTGATGGTTCAGGAACGTTTAAAAACTGAAACTGACGAATCTCCACGTCATAGTTAGGCCTATAGGAGTCTGCTTCCTCTGCCAGAGATTTAAAGCTAAACCGTCTGGGGAGCTACAAGGTGTTGTCATCTAACTGCCAGACGTACAACACAAAACTTCATAAAAGTACGTAGGAATCCAGGCCATCTGTACGACATTATCCACCTGCAAAAGTCTGGTGATGCAGAGACTGAGGACAATGCGTGTGCCATATGCTGTGTGAATAAAGCAGCATCTGCCATTCCCTTTTGTACGAAATTGCCAAAATTTTCACATCTGTGTCACAAATACCTGAAAATCCTGATAGTTCTCTCTCTGGGGAGCCAGCAACTGTAGGTTAGCCTGAAAGACTCATCACAAAACTGGAGTTTCAAGAATGAAGGCATTCATCTCTGCCCTGCCAGCAACAGACTTTTGAGACCCCAAAGGGGATCAGCTTTGCAGGACTCGCTGTGCCTTTTTGCTGGTCCTCTGGGTGATGCAGAGATTTTGGCTGATGACCTTTCTATAGATGCTATTTTGCTATTGTCCATTCAGTAGATTGCCTTCTAAGAACAGAACATGGACTGGGTACTAGCCTGGTTCTTGACTTGGTAATTGTTTCTGTAAATTCAGGATATTCTTATGCTGGGAATTCTCACTAATTTGTACCGTGATCTATGCCCTAGGCATAGCGTGCCAGGCCAGAGACCAAGGGTAGAAATACTCTTTTCCACTTTGTGCAGTCAGGCCAAAGAGACCTCTGTGGTCCTGTACCCAAACTCAGCTGCACTGGGGAACATGTTGACATACCTGGAGAACAGGAGTTGTTGGATGGCTTTTGTTCTAGGTGATCTGAGGTTTATTGTCTTCTGACTTTGCCAGGGTTCTCTGAACTGCCATGCAGAATTGACAGAGTTTTCTACTTTTGCTCTTGATTTTTTCCTTCAGTCCTAAACTAGATCTGGTGACCATTCTGCTTTTACACAACTTGTATTTGGGAGCTCCCTCCAAATCTTTTTTGCTTTTACTAGTTGCTACCCTTGTGGCAGAGCAGTGCATCTCACCTGTGAGATACCTTCCTTAAAGATGTTCTGCAAAGGAAGGAAAAAGCTAATGAGTTTGCTGTTGCTGCATCTCTGTGATAGAAAAAAAAAAGGATTTTTGGGAAAGCATTCAGTGTTTGGTCTGTTTTTTAATAGTTCAAATGTGATGTGTCTTTCTGTAGAGCAGAAACACTTTGATTCTTATAGCAAAAGATGACAGGTTTACAGAATTAGGAGACTGTTTCATTAATGGCAGTGCTGTAAACACAAAGTCCTCCAAGAGGCAAGTTTAATGTCTCTGAATGTCAGGAGCTGTCAGACCTTGTTCAAGAAACTTTCCAGCCTGTGTCATGAGTGCCATTTAATGGATGCTACCCATCAAGATGCAGCAACTCCCAGCTGCCCTTGGTTAATACAGTGAGCCTGTAAATGTGCAGCATGGCTGCTGACTCTAAGGATTGCTGGCATAGCGACCTGCCCACCCAGCTTTGGGCAGTGCTGCCAGCTGTACTCCCAGATACCAAGGCAGGGGCCCTCGGGGACCTCCTCCCCTCCCACTGCTCATGCTGCAGACTAGAAATCTGTGGGTCTACCCTGAGACACCTGCCTGCAGGATCCAGCAGGTGTGAGGTTGGCAATGGTGGCATACAGGGAAGCCAGCCCCAAGGAGAGACAGTGCAAGAAACACCTTGGATGGGCAGGATTCCATTTGTAGGGATGTTTGGACTGACATTCCTATCCCATATTCTGTATCTCAGCCTCAGAGGTTCCTTACATCTCCTGTAGCTCTTAACCAAACCTGAGTGCTCCACAGCTGTAGTGTGTCAGTGCTAATGTACCAAACAAGAGAACATATTCCCTGAAAGCCTGAAAGACCAGGTGGATAAGGTGACTTCTCTATCTCTGCAGTGGCTCTAAGCAAGCCAAAAGTGTGTTTGCTGCTAGCTCTGTGGGGACATTGAGTTGTTTGGGAACAATTTTTGACTATTTGCTCCAGTGGCACCAGCACTTCACACCTTATCCATGTGGTGATGCAAAATGGAGGATGCAGACCTTGGCCAAAGTAGCACAGGCAGCAAAGAGTGCCACTGGGACAGAAAACTGTAAATGACCACTAATTTAAAGGGTCAGTTTAATACACATACAGCTGTCCTGTCACATACTTCTGTGATTCTTCTTACTCACTAATTTACTCTGAAGCTAGCAGGGGTCATGTAACTTTGTTATCAAAAGAGACAGATGTAAGAGCTCTTCAAAACTAATTAGCTTTTAGCACTTCCTTTTCCATTGGTCCACTGGGTACATGGGGTTGCACTAAAAGTTATACCTGCTATAGGTTGTGATCATTTATGCCCAAGCTTTTCACTCTTCTACTTTTTCTTCCAGTAGCCATAATTTCTTTCTCTCACAGGCAGAATAATTTCTGTTTAACCATCCTGTGCTTCTTTATTCTTTGTTCCTTCTTCCTTACGGCATTTTCTCCCTTCTGCGCCCACCATAGGCTGCTTCTAGGACTTTAATTATCACCAATACATGTCCTGCCTTCTGCTAATAACTAGCCCAATCACACAGTTGTTCCTTTTAAGTAAGTCTCAAAAATCATAAGGGTATATCTATGATCCTTTTGTGCATTTCAAACCGAATGCATGCAGATTTATCCCCAAATTAGGGTTCTGGACATATGGCCTTGATTTTTGATTTACAAAGACTGTCTGCATTGAATACTTTCCCTTCATTACCAAATTTTGTAACAGTTTCACATAATATTGCTGAACCTGTCTGCCTTCTGAGTTTCAAAGGAATTTTTGCAGAATTGCTCAAGGCAGCAGAAATGAAGAACAACCAGATTCAAGTTAGAGAGGGGACTCCTGCTGCTTGACAAGACTTGCATGTCGTGGTGCTTTGAATTTAGGTCTCCTCTAAGGAAAACGGCAATAAAAGCTTCATTTGATGATGAGCAAGCTTCTTCTCTATGTATGCTGTTTACTTATAGCAGTCAAGCTCAATAATGAAGAAATCTAGCTTGTGCTCAAAGGCGGTGTGTGGATGGTGTGTGATCCCAAGTGGAAGCCTCTGTGACCCAACATCAGTAGAGAACATGTCTAGTCAATGATGATGCAGACATGGGATCACTGAGGGGCACCCTGGTGTGCTAACAGTAATCTGGGGCAGCACAGGGAGCATGGCCTAGATGTGATCTTTCACTGCTAACCGGGCCAGGGCAGAGGAGAAGGCTAATGCATGTCATGCAGTGTGCATTCCTTTGCTTTGGTACATTGTGGTTGCCAGCAGCTCCCTTCCAAGCTTTGATATCCTACTGATCATGGCAAAATGGGTTTTAGAAGTGTGAGTTCCCCATAGGCTGCATGGACTGCTGTGGAAAACTGCTAACAAAAACCTGAGTGATGCTCTCTGGACTTCTGAGCTGGGGCAGAGGCAAGGACAGGACCCTGCGTGTGAATAGCATCTTTCCAAAGGGGGGAATGCATCCTCTGGATGGGAGGGGCTGTCACAACAGGTACCCAAGGGACATTAAGGCACCTGCAGGTGTGAACTCAACTGGCAGAAGCTGAAGTGCATTAAATTGCCACGTGGTGTTCCAGTTCAGATACAGAAGTGCCTCAGGTCAGTGTAGCGCTTTGTTTCTGCAAGAGCTTAGGGCAGTAAGTAAGAGGTAAAGTCTCCTACTTCAGCCCAGTGTTGAAGTCCAGCTAACTAACAGCACTCCCTCTTCTGGGTGCCACCTTGCTGGGATCCAAGCTTCACCTGCCAGGCACCACAGCAGCCCTTGCTCCTGGCTTCTGCCCACTCTGCCCCAGACAAGCATGGCAGTGTCACCCCAACATTATGGGGTGGTGGTTACTCCTTCAGAATACCTTGCAGATGAAGTGCTATTCCTTCAATGACTGCTCTTTGGCCAAAGTGCCTGGTGCTTTTTGATGTGAGAAAGGTCCCTCCGTGACAGCAGTGCTTTAATAAGAGTAATTGGTGGCAAACATCAGCTTCTCTGCAGGTTTGCGTCCTGCCTTTCCTGCGGTCAGTGATCCAGGATGACCTTGAGTTCTGCTGTATTAACAGCTTTTTAACTTAAAAGATCCAAAACGAGGATTTCCAAGTTGATAAGGCAGTGGTTGGTCTTGGAGAGCAGTAAGGAAAGCACTGGTGAATAATGTCCCACTGCAGAGCACCAGCAAATCCTCTGCCCATCCTGCTCCTGCATGTTGGTTAAGAGAGGAGAGGCAGCCACTGCATTTCCAGGATAGCAAACAAAATGACGGTCACTGCTTAAGTTATAGAAACACCCTTATTCCCCCCACTGCATCTTAGCACAGAGCTTTCTGCTGCTACAGAAAATCACGTGATGAAACAAGTGAAAACAGCTTGGGAAAGTTTTCTTTTAAAAGTAGATGTGCTCTAAAAAAGTTGTGATTTTTATATATATAAATATATATATATATATATTATTTCTCTATCTATTGAAAGTATCTCAAAGTAAGCTACCTGACAAAAGGAAAACAAAAGTACGGTATTGCTTTTCCTTGCTTTTCCCCCATCTATTGAATAAGGTTTTGTTGGGATAAAATTAAAGTGCTTATCTTTGAATTTGCTTCCTCTGGTTGAGTTGGCACAGTACATTGAACGAAGGAATGTTCCAAGTTCAGAGGTGGCATTGGGGAATCTAGTTAAAATGACATCAAAGGCAGCACAGCAGGGCTGAACATGTGTTTGAAGCCGGATAGATTAGAGGCCATTATCAGCCTTTCGCTACTGTGCTCTGAACAAAAGTCGCTCTTTCCGCTGGGACTGCTGCTGGGGAGAATTAAAAAAAAGAAAGAAAGAAAGAAAGAAAAAGGAAAAAAAAAAAAAGAAAGAAAGAAAAATTGCACCTTCTAATACAATGCTGCCCTTCCCTGAAGGTCCGTGCGGCTGTACTGGGCGAGCTGTGTTCCATGCCCTGGGTTGTGTGGCTGAAATGTTGTTTATTGATTCTGACCAGCAATGGCTCATGTCATGGCACAGCAAAGGCTCAGCTGGTATAACTCGACACTCCTTTTGTTCCCATCCTTTCTGGAAAAAACTGTGCCTCGGTGCAATGGAGCTGCTTAACCATTGCGACTCTCAGTTATTCCTCAAATGGAGGTTCATCATTAAAGAAAATGAAGCTTTCTAATGAAAGCTATCACCATCGCCCGTTGTTATAGCAACGCTCCAGAAAATTGCTCTTCTCGGTGCCGTGTCATTGACGGGGCGCAGCGGAGGTGATGCTCCGAGATGTGCTCTTCCTCCTCCTGCATTACCTGAGACCAGCAGCCAGGGCTGCAATTAGCCCAGCTCATTTTCTCTTTGGTCATTTGTCTTCCTACTCAAAAGCACTTGTCGTTAATCATAGGTTTTATTTTGTTTTAACGTGTTTAATTTCGGATGCTCTGTGGCATTGCAGTCGTTGAATAAGCAAAAGCTGTAAATTACAAGAGGAGCATTCCAAATTGCCAAGCTTTAGGGTAGCATTTGGTCTTGCATTTTTCTCAGCATAACCCCTTCATTAGGTTGTGAGCCATTTCCTTATCTCATAACTGAGCTCCACTTCAGATGCATTCCTCTCATCTCACGAAGGTTTCAATGGTGAAAGCAAAAATGCACTTCTTTTTTTTCCCTGAAGCCGTGCTTGGTCAGTACTGCTTCACCCAACACCTGCAGCCCTCTCAGCACACATTGCTGGAAGCCAGCCTCAGCTGCTGGCTTTCATGGGGCAGGGCTTGCTGCTACAAAGGTCAGTTTCCCCATGGAGCCCACAGCCACTCCTCCAGCAAACACATGGACCTGAGCAGGGCCTGCGTGCTGCTGTCCACAGCCCTCCTCCCTTCCTCCAACCTCTTTTATGGCCAGCACTAGGTTATTTCACCCAATAATCATAGAATCATAAGGTGGAAAGGACCTCCAGGTGAAAGGTCCCCAGGTCCAACCCCACCATGCCCACTGATCACGTCCTCAGTGCCACATCCCCACAGTTCTGGAACACCTCTATGCATGGTGACTTCCCCACCTCCCAGGGCAGCAGTGCCACTGCATCACCTCTCTTTCTGAGAAGGACTGTTTCCTAATACCCAACCTGAACCTCACCAGCACAACTTGAGGCCACCACCTCTCTTACAGAAAGGAACCAAGTATAAAGGTGCTAGGATGCAGTCCTCCCTGCCTGCTGCCCATGGCAGTGCTTGCAGGAGCCCTGCACTCATCCAGGAGTCCTACCTTGCTCTGATCCTAGCAAATGCTGCCCGAGTCCCCAGCACTATCCCTCATGCCCTCCTTCACCTGTCCTTTCTCAAGCATAAGAAGTTTCCTACCTGCCATTCTGTGGCAGCAGGGCTTTAGTGAATATTGCATGATGAAAGGCACTAAAGCAGGGCATGTTGTTGCTTTGTTCTGGCAGAGATGGGATCCCACCGTACAGACTCCGGAAACAGCATCGCAGAGAGATGCAGGAAAGTGCCAAAGCAAATGGACGTGTGCCACTACCTCACATTCCTGTAAGTAGCTCCATCTCCTTCTGCAGAGGTAAATATGCAAAATATGTGAGATCTCTAGCTTGCATTGCTCTGCTTGCTCAAGTGTCAGTTTAACCTTTCGTAGCACCACACTCATTTGGGAATGGAAATTGTGGTGATGAAAAGAGTGTGGGAGGGGAAGGAAGGTTTGGTAGCCTTCTGCCAAACTCAGCATGCAGGGGTGCCCAGAACACAAAATTTTTCATAGAGCTCTGTCTGCAGCCAGTTGTTTCTCCAGGACAAGAATGGAAGCACAGGCAGGCTGGAGTGGCTGCTTGCAAGGAGATGACATGCCTCTGGGGAAGCTGGGGATGTCTGGTAGGTCGTGGATGCTGCAGGGCACGAAGGCTGATGCAGCTCTCAGCCAAGGTCAGTTGGGGAGAAATGAAGCAATTCCAAGCAGTAATTTTGCAATGGGCAGCTAAAGGGAGCCCTGATGTGCTCTCGAGGTCTCTGCAAAGCCTGCCTGGCAGTGCAGGGTGGGGAAGCAAGGAAGGTGCAGCCGTAAACAAGATCCCCAGTTATTTCAGGTAAGCAACAGCTTTTGGAAGATGAGAATAACTGTTAGGGCTCTGCAGCACCATCTACAGCTCTGCTTATTATTTTCTTTCTGTGAGAAGTTACAGGTGACATTTAATATTTAGCAGAGAATAAAGGTGCTTCTTTCCCCTTTGGACAGCTGGACTCCAGCACAAAACAAATTGGAGGGGAAAAAAAAGAAAGCCCTCCATCTGCTTTTTCCAGAAGTGCCTTCAAACTTGACACAGCTGTTCTCATCCTGCTTGCTCAAAGCAGCGCCGTGCAGGCAGAAAGACACCCT
The DNA here is from genome assembly GCF_987193195.1 of Phasianus colchicus. Classification (NCBI taxonomy): domain Eukaryota; kingdom Metazoa; phylum Chordata; class Aves; order Galliformes; family Phasianidae; genus Phasianus; species Phasianus colchicus. Next base: position 4,289,618 of record NC_143451.1, on the reverse strand, counting down.
TGTTTTAATCTGATTAGAAAAAGGAAAGAAAAAAAAACACCACTCTTTGTTGTTTTTTTTCTTTCTCTTTAAGATTAGATTATTTTCCTTATATTTAAGAGGGTCTCCTGTGCTTTGATCAGCGGGCTGACAATAGAAGCCCTGGCTGTGGGCACTCACCAGCCATCCTTGCTCAGCCACCTCTCTTTTCACTCAGTTGCTCTCGCAGTGTGGCCGCTCTTGAAAAGGCTGGCTGGGTGCCTCTTTCTTTCACTTGATGCCGTTTTTACTGTAAGCATTGCTTTGTTAGAGTGGAAGTTTGAAAGCTCGGCCTTTATTTTTGTTGTTGTTGTTGTTGCTGTTACTGAACAGTGGGAACTACTGAGTGAATATTCCCTGACTTCAAAGCTTGTCAGCAGCTTTACCTTTTGGATAAAAATAATAGTGGCTTTCTGTTGATGTGTGCACTGGCAGTGCCTCAATGAACTGCAGGTTATAAGCTCGGAGTATGGAGCATTAAATATGTATAGTGAGCTGTGCTTTAATGAACTTCCATCTGCCAAACATTTCTTTTGTTAAAATGAATAAGTGTCATTCCAGCAGCAGTTCCTTGCAGGCTAATTAGTTTTACTTAGCATTAAATTTTATCGACCTTTTTGGGAACCAGTTAAAAGGGGAGGAGGGGGAAAACAAGGTTTAAATTGGCCACCTGCTGCTTATAAATTTATATATTATCCTACTTATCTACACAGTCTTCTGGAATTACATATTCCTTCTAAAGTACATACATACGCTTCACAAGGATTTTTCTGTGTTCCCATTAGATTCTGTGCTGTAATTTTAAGTCCCAGGGAAAAAAGCATCTTGGTGCATATTTATATGGGAGCGGAGGACTGAGAAGTCAAGTTAGTTCTAGTCTTTCTGCAGGGAATAAAAGTTTAGTTCAGACACTCTGGCACCTCCTGCCAGCCAATTACTGACATGGAATTGGCATCGACTTCAGAGAGGCACTGCTTTGCCCTCGCTTATCAATCAGCCAAGAAAGGAGATGGTAATTAGACAATATGTTTTGACAACACCAGTGTGAAATGCTATGAAGTTAGTGTTTTAAAATACCTCTAACTGCAAGTTTATTGAATTAAACGTGGCCAATTAGCAAAGAGCCATGCAAATGTCTCTTCAAATGTTGCTTTCTAAAGCCAGTGGTTAGGATATCGTGCAGCCCGTGGCTGAGCAGTCTCTGTGAGCTGCCTGGACCTGGAGGTTAGCCTGATGTTAAGCATGAAGCAGTGACTAAATTGCAGCCTTTGGGTGAAGGTCTTTATGGACTCACATCTAACCAGTATAGCGAGAATCCATCCTGCAGAATTTGCTTGCAGAATGCATGTCATGTTTTCCTACTGATGGTAGAGAACCTCCAGAAAGTCATTTTAGATGTCCGTCAGAGACCTTACTGCTGCTTTTCAAATGAGTTATGGGGCTATTATGCAAAATTCTGAACAAACTTAATATTGCTTTTAATAGCAGCATACTATTTAGGTCTAGAAGCTATAAACTGTTGTTCATAGGAGATTGCCTGCAGCCATGTGGCCTCCAAGCAGAGAAGACATGTGTTAGTCATGTAGGATTCCTCCATGCGCAGCTGGAGATCTTAGTGGATGGCTGTGTTCTTCATATTCCGTACTTAAAAACATTCAATGTTTGGAAAAACTGTGTTTTCTGAAATGACTCTCTGCCCAGGAATGCAGTGGGTGAGGGTTTCTAGCAAGACCTTTGCTTTGTGCCTCTCCCAGGAACCTATTACATAGTGGGCGCATGTTGCTTTTCTTGTGGTTTTTCCTCCTTGGTCTTGGAGCAAAGTCTTGGAGCAGCAAGGAAGAAAAAGGCAGGCAAGGTGCCAGAGGAAGAGGGGTAAAAGCCCAGAGAACATGAAGTCTTTCCTGTGCTGTTGTACTGTACTTACCCTGGCTCTGGCATTCATCAGTTCCCAGGTCAGGGTGGTAGATAACCTTTTCTCCTGGGCAAAGTCAGAAGAATCCAACCTCAAGCATAAAGACCAGGGATTCCTTTTTTTCTTTGTTTTCCTGCACAGGTAAACCAGTTTGTGATGTTCTTGCTCTAGATTTTTCATCTGCTCAGAGCTTTCCTGTCCTTCCCCACATTCAAGGAAGCTGCAGCACATTGCAGTATTCTCCTGCAAAGAGAAGAAAAGGGAAGAGCACACAGGAGGGTGCTTCGTGCCCAGAGGTGATGCTACAGTAGATGCTGAAATCCAGCTATTCATAAGCTCTGCCACAGATCTTTCTGGTAGGGACCTTTTGTCCTTTAAGAACATATCACAGTGCAGTACATTGAGCTGGGAAACATAGGGATTCAGAAGCTCTTGTCTTCTTGAGTTCTCTAGCCAGCCATCTCCGTTTCATCTCCAAAACTGACTTTTGATCAAACACTGGCAACTTGAGCATCATGGTGCCATCAAGCCTGTGTAAGAAATTCAAGATTTACCAACACTGAATTCTATGGCCCAGTCAGATCTGTCAGAAGTGGTTTAGCCCAACCCATGGATCCCTGGGGTTCCTGGGGCTGATTAAAGACCTCTCCCCAGTGATGACACTGGAAAAGTTATTTCATCTCAGTGCAATTGAATTTTATTCTTCCCAAGGGGAACCTGCAAGCCCCAGTGAGATTCTTCCCTTTCAGCTTTTTCATATGTAGATTACAGTAAAGCCAGTGCCCCTGTGATGAGGCTGAAAAGGTGGCAAAAACTCAGCGGGGAGGAAAGAGTGAGGGAGGGCAGAGTAACTACAAAGAGCACACAACATTGAGGTCCTGGCTTCTACCCTTGTAGACAAATGTGTGGTTCCTTGCCTGAGATTCTGTTCAACTTCGCTCTGTGAAGTATAGCTAGACTGAACTGGTGTGACAGAACGGATGCACATTTCAGATGCCTTTGTGTTCAGATGCACAACGTGGTCCTCAAACCACAGTTTGAGAAGGTGAAATCCATCGGAAGCCAAAACCCGCCTCAACCTCACAGAGCAGAATCTGTGCAACTCCCACTCCATCAGCTCCAAGAAAAGATGGAGGAAGTGTGACAGCAGGTGCTAATTGAGGCTACTGGAGAGCTTCTGTGTTTACTGTGTTCTGCTGATTCTTCCCAAAGATACTGGAGCTGCAGACAGTCGGTGTGTCAGGGATGAAGGACAGTGTTCTGATGATAGATGCCCCAAGAAATCCTCCCTATCAGCTGTCACTAGGAAAGATTCCTTCATCCAGAACAATTCAAGCTATTTCTTTCTTGACAGCCCATCTGGCATTCAGCCTCCCAGCCATTGTTCTCTGTAACCTCCCCAGCTCAGCGTGGTTTGGTTCTGGACAGACCTCATCTGAACTAATGGCATTAAATAAAAGTAGATCATTAAATAAAGCATTAGATAAAACAAAGTTATTTAAAAAGAACTGCTTCCTTTCTGGATTGTTGACCCAAAATGGTCAGAGATCTCATTCTGATCCAGACTGGAGGGCTGTATCCTCCAAAAACAGTGGGTGTTGGAGCAGCCAGCTCTTGGAGAATGCTGCACCCTTTACTTGGAACAAAGGCATTTGGAGCCCTTCTGATTTTAGAACAATAAAGAGCTTATTTCTGGCTCCCTGGGCAGGGCTCTGTGTGCTTACGGGGAGACAGAGGCAGGTTCAAAGTCCTGAGGCTCCGGTGGGTCCTGCAGGCACAGGCTCAGCCAGGCTGGGTTTTCATGGAGTGGAGCGTGTCTCCTTTCCCAGGTCAGGCCTGTTGCTTGATAAGAGTTTCAAATCCTTTGTTGTGGTGAGCCTTTTGAAGCAGATCAATGCAGTGTATGCTTGCTGTCCAAGGAGTCCTCAGTTGTGATCTGTATTGTTTCAGCACAGGGAATTTGCATTTATTTTTTCCCAATACTGTGAATTTTGGGGGACGTCTGAGTAGCTCATCGTTTGAGCTAAGAATAAAAGCAGACCCATGGGAATGTTCAGAGCATCGTACTGCTTGCTGGCTTTCTGCAGGTCACCATTATGGGTGCCTACTAGAACAACATTAGGCACATGGTGTGCACTTCACCCATAGTAAGGTGAGGTTTATTTCAGGTAAATTAAACTTGGATGGACAGGGGCAAGGACAGCTCCCTGGTGGGGACTGTATCTATCCTTCACATCACCTAGACTGATATGGGACCTCCATGAGCTGTTGTGCTGAGTGAAAGCCTGCAGGACAAGATAGTGAGTTTTGCAGATATAGCAGTTTATCAAAGAGAAAGGAAAAAAAAGTTCACTGTAAAGATTCTTAGACACAATTATTTTCATTCAGTCCCTTCCAGGCTTTGAGAGAATGTGGATGAATGTGCTGAAGCATGACATAAAATACCAAAGCGGTCCTTTCTCAAGCTCCCTAGATAAACTAGTGACCTTGAATGTCTTCAGATACTCATTTTAATGAGTTGGAGCTGTGCTCCTTAAGCACTGCTGGGCCTGGACCTTATTTCACCAGGACTCAAACACACAGGTTAGCAGAATTCAACCTATGCACCCAGTGCTGCAGCAGTCTGTGTGCTCGGGAGAGATTTTATTTTGGGATATCGCATTGCATCAAAGGCTATGAAAATCAAGGGAGATTCTTTCCTGGTTCTGCTTTTCTGTGGAAGCTGCTGCTTCTGACATGCTTCTAATGGAGCAGGGCTTGGTGCTGCCATCCTACAGACAGCCACACTGAAAGCTGCCTTGTCTGAGGTGGCAGAGGGAATGAACAGTCACTGGTTGTGACTTGACAGGTGGGAGGGTGGTTTCCTTTATGGGGAACTGCTGGTGTTACCATGTGAGAGAGGTGGGCTGCCTGGTTTTGGGCTCGCCGTCTGATGGAAGCAGGCTCCCATCAGAAGCCAGTGCTTCTTTGGATATTGAGGAATGGGGAAGCAACACTTGGGTCCTGACAGCTCCCCTCTGAATAACAGGGAAGGGACTCTCCCTGTCAGGTCTTAGCACTGTGGTAATGCATGATTCAGGCACATTTCTGTACTACACAAAGTCCAGATGCTAGAAGTTGAGCTTTCAGTCCCTCCTGAGGGAAACTGTGTCTTGCCCTTGCACTTGCTAGCAGTAAGCATGGAAACAGATTTGGTGCCAGGGTTGACTGAGTTTTGATATCGGTGAACAAAAAAATTAGTGCTTTAAATTGCAACTTGGAACCTGAGTGTCACCTATCTCCAGCTTCAGGTGCAGTAAGTGGGATCCTCGTTGCCCTTACTTTTCTTCCCCTTGCTTTCCATTCAGCAGTTGGTGGAGAGGAAAACAAGGATTTGCATGATTTTGTTAGTTCTGAGGCAAAGCAGTATTTTAGCCTCCTGCACTGGTCTTCATGCTGGCTCAGGGTAAATTTGGGTGGTCTCTAATCCTCTTTTATGGACTCCAAGCTTGATGTCTGTTTCTGGTGCTGTATTTGTTCTTTTGGTGTGAGTTTTCTTGTATCTCCATATTTTGTTTTATCTCTGATCCTATAAAATGTGCATTTCTCAGATGTTGGTGCTGAAGTATTCAATTGCAAGTTTTTATAATGTTGAATTTTCCGTATATTTTTCCTCCACATTATTGTTTTCTCTCTGCTGTCATTTCTTCTACTAGCAGAGTAGCAAAATAATGCATAAGGGATGAAAATAAGGAGAAAAATGCAGTGGCTGTCAGCTTGATACTTTGCTACACAGACTCCTTATCCCAGAGCTCAGGAATTTAGGCACAAGGTAACTCAGCATAAGGAACTGAGAGTGCCCTTGAAGTTTATGCATTAGTTCACACAGGGCAGACAGAAAAGTGGTATCTCTGTGCTTGTGAGGTTGTTGATAAAGCAAGCAGGAGTTATTGCCCAGCTCTGGAGAGATGAGATGGAATCATGCGTTCTTCTGGTTCTGGTAAGAGAGGATGCTTTACAGAACAGTGGCCTTCCGTGGCTGGGTTGGTTTTAGCAGAAGCTGTGCCTGGAAGATGAAGAAAAGTAGGATTTCTTGAAAGCAGCTGGATTTAAGTCTTTAAGGTTTAAGTTTTATGCTGGTCCACCTGCAGTAAGCTAAGTGTACATGCTGGAGTTCTCCTTTCTGTCTAAATGAAAACATAACTACAGTAAGCATGATTTTTGACAGGTTTATCTATTTGTCCTTTTTCCACCATTTGAGACCAGACTATTCATGTTGACCTTTTTTAATTTTGAGGATTATCATGTGCATATGTCCCTACATGGAGTCTGATGCCAAATGAGCTTGCTGCTTTTGGCTCTAGGACACTTTTGCCTATGAGAGGCGGTATATGGAGCTGGTACCAGACAGGGAGCTCATGAGCTTCCATCTGGTCTGTCCCAAGCCTCACCCCTGTGTCTGCCAGCTTGTCTTCCCTGGGTCTACTGGGACAATTGGCATTTCCAATTATTTGTGCCTCCACAATAAATGGGTGATTTTCTTGCACCTTTTGCTAACCCCGGTGTGTTTTCCCTCCAGCGTACATATCGAATGCCAAAGGATATCCATGTTGAACCAGAAAAGTTTGCTGCAGAACTGATCAATCGTTTGGAAGAAGTACAGAAGGAACGTGAAGCAGAGGAGAAATTGGAGGAGCGCCTTAAACGTGTTCGAGCGGTCAGTAATCTCCTTGCCTCTTGTACCAACCTGGGGACATTTGCTTACTGCACAGCACAGGAATTTTTCAGCTGCCATGAAAGCAACCTGGGTGACCACATTTGTCACCTGCAGGGGCTCCTGCAGGCTCCCCATTACTGCTGAGCCTCATGGAGCTGTGTGCCATGTGCAGGGCTCTGTGACATCCTGCTGTCAGACACCAGGTGTGGCACAGCAGTGCCCACTTCTGTCACTTTAGGGACTGTGGGTGCTCTCCGTTGTCTTTGGCACCTTCACTGTCCTGTCCATCACAGACTTTGTAAACCATCCCTTTCATGTGAGGATGACAGCTACATAACAAGGATTCGCCTTGAGCTTTGGGGTTTTGTGTTATTTCCCCTTCTTAGGGCAAACAAGTGGCAGATTTTGTTACGCTTGCAGTTGTTTATGTGTGCCTTTAGTCTGTTCCTACCAACTGTGAAAGCTTTCTGTCCATCAGTGCCTAGCAAGCATATCCCTACATCAGGTGTAGCATCCAAAGATCGTCTGTTTGGAGAGAAATGCAGAGACTCCACAAAGGTGGCTGGGGAAGCCCAGCATGTGGCTCTGTGTGCTGGAAGCCCCAGTATTGATGGGCCCTTCGAAGCCTGAGTATTTGGTAGATGAACCAAAAGCTTTTAGCTCCTCAACAAGCTCCACAAGGGAAAGAATGAGGTATTGGTCGTCCAGTTGTGAGACACTCTGTTCAGCAGTATTGACACCTTATCTTTTCTTCTGATGTACTGCATCTCACAGGTAAGTGCTTATCTTGTGCTGGAGACACAGGAGATTTTTCGGAGGACATCATAGTGTTACTGAGCATCACAAATGTCATATGACTGCAGCCCTATGGGAAGAAGTTATGTGTCTCCACAGTCAATAGCTGCTGTAGCTCTGTGTACCCTGCAGCACTCCCTAAAAGCAGAGGTGTTCCTGTCTATCTCAGCTAGCTTTGTGCTTTTAGAGAAGCTGAGTGTCTGTGGCTCCAGGGCAGACCCTTCAAGCTCATTATTTTTGAATACTCATCAGTATTTTTGAAGTTAATCTAGTATCTCTTTAAACAGAAAAGGCACTATAGGGCTGTAGTATTGATTTAAATCACATGTGTATTTCCACTGTAAGAAGTGAGGATGCCGAGTAACCTCTGAGCAGCATTTCAGTGCCAAGCATTGTCCATCAAACTCACTGCACTGCTGTGTTCAGCATCCAGCCAGAAAAAGGCCAGCAAGGTGCTATTTTGTCATTAGATTCCTGCTCTTCAGGAATTTGTCTGTTTTCTTCTCCATACCTATTGCTTTCTAGACAAAGCCAATGCAACCAGCAGCATTTCCTATTCATAGTCCTCCTCCTCCTGCTCCCATGGCTATACTGCTGCCCCCAGCAGTGCCCAGCTACATTAGCCCTACCACCCTGAAGTAGCTGCCAGTAGCAATACCATAAAATCAGCAAATAACTATGCCAGAGAATAAATTTAAGTCTGTCTAAACATATTTTTGTGTGACTTAATCTATTTTTAAACCCCAGCCTCCCACTATTGCTATGTATTAAACCTCTTTGCTGTCTACAGAGTATATTTCATTGACTGGCTGGCATTTAGCATTAGCCATTCAGGAAAAGCTCAGAGTAAGCAACTGTAGCTTTTTTAGGTCAGTACTTCAGGTGCAAGAGCTGCTGGAATCAGCAAGAGGAGAGCTTGGATCCTCATAGATCACAGGGTTGTTTTTTTTGTGACCTGAACACTAGAACTACAGGGTGACCTCTTACTGGTTCTGCATGGCTCATTGCACAGTAGCACAGGGAAAACCATACAGCATTACTCACACTGGGCAGTTATCAGCTTAGCAGAGAAGCTGGAAATATTTTGCAAAAGCTTCAAAATAGGTTTTTTTCCCCCCATACTGGGCTGCCTGCAGGTTCCCTTTCAAAGCCACATCATACAGAAAAAGATACCTGATAGAGAAGCAGATGACTTCTGCTGAAAAAAAAACAACCCTAAAGCTCTGAATTCATTAATTATGTTGAGCAGTATAGGAGGTGATGGGCCCTTGTTAATTTCTCAGCTGTACGACAGCTGCAGGACTGCCTCCAAACCCAGTGAGTTTCAAATAAGCCAAGTTCAGGAGGAGCAAAACTGTTGCTGAGATGCTCAGTATTTGAGGGTAAAACGTCTGAGTAGAGAGGAAAATGGTTTGCTTGAAGATGTAAATGCTTGAAGATGTAAATTCCAGGTGAGCTATTTTGGCCTACCAACCTGTAGTGGTGATGGGTGGGACTGGGAGAAGGTATGGGGAGAGGTTAAAGCAAGATATTGCTTTATCCATAGCTCAGCAGTGCCTGTTCAGCCTCCCGGTTCAAAGGGAAGGACTCGGGCTGGGCTGCAGAGTAAAAATAGCTCAGCAGACAGTCAGCGAAGTCGAAGCATCCATCTAACTGTCGCTGGCTGTGCGAGCTGGAGGAGGATGCGCTTGCCGGTACCGCGTCCCCCAAGCACCACCTAGCGGCTGTGCCACCCGCGGCGTGGGCTGCAGGCGGCTGCGGAGACCTGTATGGCACAGCCCTGGGCTGGTGTGGAGGCTGATCCTCCTGGTTCCTCACGTTTGTGTACAGCAGGCCCAGAAGTGCCAAGTTGAGGGGCTGATTTTGTGTCCAATGCAGCTGCACGGAGCTCCTGGTTGTCTGCCCGTGTTCATCTGGGGGCAGGCAGGGCTCCTGTGTATCACCAGGCACTGATGAAGATCAGATAAATCAGGGGAAATGATGAAAAAGGAGAATCTGCCCTTATTTGGTGTATGAGGGAATTTGCAAGCTTTTGACTTCTGGATTTCCTGGGCAGATAGTGATGTGTCATGCAGGGCAGCGTGGAAGTGCTGTTGTCTTCTCCATGCACCAGCCTTTGTGCATGTTGCACAGCACTAGCCAAGGTCCTGCATTACATCTCCAGCTTGAATCGTCCCAGCTTTGTGCACTGTGTCATTGCTTTCACTGTAAACTAAGCACAGTGATATCTGCAGCCTCGACTTGTACCTTCAGCCTCTGCTCTGCTCTAGTAGAGAGGACAGCTTGAGCCAGGCAGCCGACATCCCTGCTTACCTGCCCTTCTCATAGCTGTGGATTCCCTGCTTCATGCAAAGCTGAACCCAGTGCTGGGGCGAAGAAGCCAGCTTCCCCCAGAGCTTGGTAGCACAGATGAGCTGAGACAGGGCAAAGAGAGTGAGACAGTGCATCCCTCCCCTTCCCTTAGCCCACCCTGGCCTCAGTCCTTGAGCAGAACAGCGTAGGTACCAGCCCTGAAAGCCTCCAAAGTGATGAGTGTGTCACTGGGTTGTCATAACCTGCTCGTAATCATTTAACCCGGCATTATGGGTTTAGGCAGTGCATATTCCATTTTGTCTTGTACCTGAACCAGCTGTGCAGAGATGGGGTTTTGCAGGCTGCAGTGTTGTCACTGGAGATGAAAGGTGCTCCTGAAGAACAGTTAGTGAGAAAGTAGTGCGTCTCCTGTGGAAAGGGGAATCATGTCAGCCTGAGCTCCAGATCTGCAGAGTGACCTGCTGTCATCTGAGTCACTGTAACAGGACTGCTGTGCTGTGGGATCAGCCTTGTTCCAAGGTGTTTGCACAACAGCCCGTTTCTCATCCCTGCTACATGCTGAGACGGTTCTGAACAACTGTTGAAGTAGGTTCATATTGCAGCGAGAGAGGGGAATGTAAAGAGAAAACATCTGCAGTCCTCTACCATGCTCCACACCTGATTCATCTGCTGGGACTCCATTTGTGGCAAGGTTTTACTCTGGGCAGCCCTCCTCAGGCTGCTCCTACTAGCTCTGTGCTCACTGTGCTGCTCAGGGGGCTCAGCAGCAGCGTGGCCCCCTGGAGGAGCTGCTGGCAGAGGGCACAGCAGGCACCCACGTCTTCAGTGCTTTCAAAGGCTGCCATTGTCCTTGGTTGAGTTCTGAACCCCCAGGTGTGACGTGGGGAGGAAGTCTGTTATTTGCTTTCTCGCACTGTGGTTGGCAGCTGAGACTTTGAAGCTGAATAGCAAGTGATGGATGGGGACATCCGACAGGCAGAGCTGGTGGGAGGCAGTGTTTTCCAGCAGATGCACTTATCTGGCAGGACAGAGATACCACATGCTGCAAACCATTTCTTTTCTGCACCAAAGGAAGAAAAGAGAGCAGGATTAAAGCACTTGCTGGAATCCTGCTTATGTAATTCTTAAAAAATAAGACTCCTGTTCTCCAATAAAGAAACTTCATAAATATTTGAGTTTATGTTGGAGCATAAAATAGTTTGTCAGCATCAAAATTGTGGCTGTCAGCACGGAGGAGTTTTATTCTTCCTGGCACAGCTGTAAGAGCCACTAACAACGGCATGTCCGAGGCTGCTGTGGGCCACAAGAGCAAGCAGGCAGTTCCAGCCATTTCTTTATCTGCGTGGAGAGTTTTGCTGCAGTGTCAGCGTGCCTGGGAGAAAGCAGGGTTTGATTTTCAAAACCATTCAAGCTGCTGTCGACTTCCAGTTGCAGATTCCTATTACAAGCCCACTGATTGCCTTGCTTTGTGTAAGTCACGCAGGCGAGAAAAGCCCCTGATACCTCCTGACTTGCTGCACGTGGTGCAACTTTGTGCTTCATCTGGTGAGCCTTGAAGCAATGCCTCACCTCACAGTGTGGTGAGGTGTGATCTGCTGCTGGTTGTTACAGAGCCGTCTTCGAGGAACTTGGGGAGCTGTTTAGCAAGACTGCCTGCTTATAAATCTGATCAAGTTGTTGCACTTAGCTGCATCTGCGCATGGTTGTGATGTGTGGGCTGTGTGAGCAGCTGCCTGGCTCACCCTGGACATTGTGACCCCTGCTGATGGTGTCCCAGCAGGCAGGGACAGAGCTGGTGTGGCAGCTCTGAGATGGGGCAGGCTCAGGGTGTGTGTTAGGGAGCTTTCTGTAAGAAGGTGGCACAGCCTGGGGCAGAGCTCCAAAGAGGGGAACATCTCTGTGTTGAAGGTTTTCACGTCTTGGCTGGCCAAAGCCAAGGGTGACCCATCCGAGTGATGGTAACAGTCGTGCTGTGAGCAGGAAGACCCCCAGAGACCTCTTCTGCCACCTTTATAATTGTCCTCTTGTTTCTTGCAGGAAGAAGAAGGCGAGGATGCAGATATCTCTTCTGGTCCTTCAGTCATTAGCCACAAGATGCCTTCCGCCCAACCCTTTCATCACTTTGCCCCTCGCTACTCTGAGATGGGCTGTGCTGGGATGCAGATGAGAGATGCACATGAAGAAAACCCAGAAAGCATCCTGGACGAACACGTGCAGCGTGTGATGAAAACACCAGGCTGTCAGTCTCCAGGCCCCGGCCGCCACTCTCCCAAGCCACGATCTCCAGAAAGCGGCCACTTAGGAAAGCTGTCAGGGACACTTGGAACAATTCCTCCAGGGCATGGCAAACACACAACGAAATCAGGAATGAAACTGGATGCAGCTAACTTATACCACCATAAACATGTCTACCACCACATCCATCACCACAGCATGATGAAACCAAAAGAGCAAATTGAGGCTGAGGCCACGCAGAGAGTGCAGAACAGCTTTGCTTGGAATGTAGATTCACATAACTATGCAACAAAGTCAAGAAACTACTCTGAAAACTTGGGCATGGCCCCTGTCCCCATGGACTCTTTAGGCTACAGGTGAGTCAGAGCAGCACCTGGGGGAGTCCCAGAGCTGGAGCTTCTGTAGGATGAGCTTTCATAAATGGGCTCTTGCACAGCAGTGGCACAGGGTGACTGGGCTATACTTTCTTGTAGGACATGGCTTAAGGGCCTCCCACTGTGCTTCCTTTCAGAAATGAATATGTTTCTAATAGCACTTATAAATATCTCTGTGTCCTGCTTATGAAATCCTCTAATCAGGATTTTTAATGCCCTTGGTTATAAAGTAGCCCTTCTGCTCCTTAAAGCAGCAGAGGTGCTGGGGCTTCCCTGTGCTTTGGGAAAGATAAGGGTAGGGTAGGACTGTGTCTTAGGGAAGGTAAGGGTAGGACTTTGTCTTATGGTCGGGGTAACAGAAACCAGGTTCTTAAGCTGTTTCTGAGAGGACAAAAAGGTCCAACTTTTTGCAAGGCCTGTTCTATTCACCAGAAGCTTTCTTTTCTCTTCCTGACTAAGCAGTGGATGCTCTGGTGCTGCTGTGGCCTGCTGTCCCAAGGGGGCATTCTCCCTGACAGGGCTTCTTTAGATGCAGCCCAGGATTCAGCAGGCTTTCTGGGCTGCAGCACATACTGCTTGTGTTCAGTTTTTCATCCAGCACCCAGTTCCTCCATCTTCTGTCTGCGTGCTGAGAGAAGGTGAAGCTCATTCTCTGCAGCAGCAGGTTTTGCTAGTCCTCTGTTTGAATTACTGCAAAGGTGAGGCTTGGGGCTACCTTGAGTAATGAATGCTGACTGTAAGTGTGGAATAACTGGAGTGGAGAGCTCGCTAGCTCCTTGAGGTGTGTTATTTGGGGGCAAGTCTTTGCAATGTACCGGGGGTAGGATATTTAGTGAAGGCAGGCAGCCAGATCAATGTGTAGAAACAACTTTCTGGGGTGGGAAGAGGGAGGCAAAGTGCAGGGGCAGCTGAAGCAAACTGCTTTCCAAGCAGACAGTGAAGAAGGGCCCCCACGTCTGCCCTTTTTCCATAGCAACAGAGCTAAGACATGGCTTGGTTGCTTCCACAAAGCATGCATGTGGCAATGCTGGATCAACCCAAAGCCCCATCTAAGTACAGAACTTCTCTCTAGCATTGTCTGCAACATATGCTTAAAGGAAGTGTCAGAGGGCACATTCAGAGCTGTCCTTTCTCTAGCACAAATTCCCAGTTCCTGACTGTCCCCAGGGTAGGGGCTTCATAAGAGAAGAGCTCGCATCTGAACAGTCTTGTTCTTTTTTTCTGTCAGTGCTAATGAGTGTACAGAAGTAGGGTAAAGCAGGTGGGTGATCAGGATGTGAGGATGTCCAATAAAACTGCTGGCTGTGGCAATGACAGGCCAGCACTGTGCATCCCCACGAGCATGTAGCTGCCTGGCTGCACCACTGGGCAAATGGGCAGCACATTGCCAAGGAGGGATAGGATAACTGTATGATGTGCTATAGCCATAAACATAGCCAGGACCTGTCTGTAACTGCCTGGTTTCAGTCTAGCTGCAGTCTGACGTGGCTGCATTGCCCAGGTAGGTGACAGCCTGCAGAAGGCTGTGTGCATTAAAAAAAAGTTTTGCCACGATATGAAACCTCAGTTCAAGCGGTGGTGAGAAGCAAGTGCTTGGCATGGCAGAATGGCAGGATGGGGTTTGGGTGCTAGTGAACCAGTAAGCAGGTGTGGGGATGGAACAGGAAAGGCTCAGGGTAAGAGCAGTGGTCTGACATGGAGAGACAGCCAGTGGATTGCAGCACCAGGCCAAACTTCGTGCTCTGAGCCTGTTAACCATGCTGGAGCAGAGAACTGAGGGTTGAACACAATCCTTCATGTGGCAGGAGATCTGCTGGGCTTTTTGCTGCATTGCCATGACTCATTTGCCAGATGTGTTCCCTGTTTCGCAGGTGGCTGGACAGAGAGCCTGATATGCCCTGAGCCTCAGCTTTGGCACGGTCAATTGAGCTGTAGTAGAGCCAAGCAGACCCTGGCAGGGCTGAATCTGTATGAGACAGACGTGTCCATCCTCTGCCACTGTCTGTGGAGGTGTGGCTTAGGCAAAGCGCTAATGTCTCAAGCTTTGTTCTTGCAGTGGGAAAGCAAGTCTGCTCTCAAAAAGAAATATTAAGAAGACCGATTCAGGGAAAAGTGATGGTGCCAACTATGAGATGCCAGGATCTCCTGAAGACGTGGAGAGAAACCAGAAGATCCTTCAGTGGATCATAGAAGGAGAGAAGGAGATCAGCAGGCATAAGAAAACAAATCATGGGTAAGGGCTGGTAGAGTGAGGAGTCTTCATGCTGTCCTTTTGCATCCCCTGCGTAAGGCAAGTTGAGACTGTACAGTGGTCTGCCTTGTTCCTGGAGGTCTTGGGAAGACAAGCATCCACCAGGCACAAGGGTTTAGGTCCTTTGGGGACTGAGGATTGCTTGGGGGCTTTAACCATAAAGTTCATTTTCTTTCCTAAAGAATGAATTGTGATTGTGGGGGGAGGTTGAAGCCTCAGAGGAATCTCACCAATTGCTGCTGTGGGCACAAAATGGATCATGTGGCACACAGTAGGCAGTATTTTTGCTTTAGGCACTTGCTGTACATAAACAGTTGTTACTTGTGCGAGGTGTTGATAGAAGCATCAGGAGCCATTGGTCCTGAGTTAGCAGTTTAAGAGGGCTCAAGCAAGGAGAACTGGGTTGCCCAGCATTTGGGCTTGTTGAGAGCATCCTCAGGGCTCGCCTTGTCTCTCTAGAGCCAAAGGTGTGTCTGTCTCCAGAATCTCTCTGTAGTCAAGCAGATATTCAGACACAGATCCTCAATCACAGCCTGGCCAATCTCAGGGAAAAAGACAGGTTTTCCTGGTGCCAGTGACAAGAGGGATGTGGGGTCTCATCCGCATTGCCGCAACTGCGTTAGTGACTACTGGTGAAACCGCAGTTGTTTTTTGCCTTGTTTCACAGTAGTGGCTGAGATAGGTTGCTCTGCAGGCAGTTGGGGCCGTGCCAGAGCCATGGGCAGTGCCGCAGGGGCTGGCAAGGATGAGCACTCTGCTGCAACATCCACTGTCCATCAGTGGCTCACAGCCTGGCAGCGCACATCAGGGCATCTTCTGGCGGATCCTGCTGAGTGAATTTGGTCTGTCATTGAGCTGCCTTTTGCTGGGTTTGTGCATTTCTATTGTGCGTTTCATGGCAGCCCTGAAACATGTTGGTGATCTCTGTGTTAAGCTTGGGTTGCTCACCCGATGTCTCAGCAAAACACTAGAGAAGGCAGTGCTGCACTGCCCCAAAGCCTTCCCTGGGGGTGCAGCGGGTTGGCTGGTGCTCCCCTCTCCCTCAGAAACCACAGCACAGCCATGCTGCAAGGAGCCTCCCAGTGCTTGTGTCCAGCTGAGGAAGCAGTGCTCCATCTGGATGTGCACATATGCAGAGTGACTGGGCAGCCTGTGTAAAACCTTTGTATTTGTGTGTAGCTCTTCAGGTGCTAAGAAGCAGCTGTCCCATGACATGGTCCGACCCCTCTCCATTGAGCGGCCTGTTGCAGTGCATCCCTGGGTCAGCGCCCAACTCCGCAACGTTGTCCAGCCTTCACACCCTTTCATCCAAGATCCTACCATGCCACCCAACCCAGCACCCAACCCACTCACCCAGCTGGAGGAAGCTCGAAGGAGGTTGGAGGAGGAAGAAAAGAGAGCTGGAAAACTCCCACTGAAACAAAGGTATGGCCATTGGGTCTGAGTGTGCATGGGAGAGAAGGGGGAGGCTGCTGTGTGGCTGGGGAGCCATGGGAGGTGCTCTGCTCCAATTTCCAGTACTA
Source organism: Phasianus colchicus (assembly GCF_987193195.1). Lineage (NCBI taxonomy): Eukaryota > Metazoa > Chordata > Aves > Galliformes > Phasianidae > Phasianus > Phasianus colchicus. The sequence continues at coordinate 4,273,501 of NC_143451.1, read as the reverse complement.
ACTGAGTGGAGGCACCTGCAGAGAGGTTAGGGAAGCCTCCCCAGTCTCTCTGACATGGCCTCTGATGGTGGTGCAAATTCCACAAGCTGCCTTAAGGCCTGGGCTTGTGTTTTGTGGATTGGAAGTCTGGAAGTGTTCTGAATGAGCCTGGGCAGATGGAGCCTGTTTAGAAATAGCATGTGAGGAAAGAGCTCTCTTTGCAGATCTAGTCAGCCTCCAGCTTGCTGTACTCACCTCATCTTCACTGGCACACTCATAGTTCATTCACACACAGTGGTTGCAGAGTTCTTGGTTGGTGCAGTAGCAGAATTCAGCAGAACGCAGCAAAATTAAGTGCAGAAGAATATTTGCTCTTTATCTACATCTCATTCAGTCTTCCAGCAAAGGCCACTCATGGCTCATGGCAGCTCGGGGAGCTCTGCAGACTGCTGCAGCACTATTGTTCTCTGCATGCCTGCAGCCAAGTCACTGCAGCTTCCTGTGACTCAGCTCAATGCCTGTTGCAGAGCTGATTCTTCTGCTTCCATATTATTTTTCAGGGAAGATCAGTTGGAAGGCACACATAGCTCTCAGATGAAAAACAGTTTGGAAGTACTTGGTAATTACTGTTAAGAACTAAAAGCACTTTGACCATTAAAATCCTTTCACAGTGGGAATTGCTTGTAGTCACTTCATTGTCTTATAGCTGTGTTCTGAAAACTAAACTTTGGAGTCTGATGCTCAGAAACACGAGTGTAATTTAAAGAACAAGGTCCTCAGTTGCTGAACTTCAATTATTTTTGCTTGCAATGGTCATATGGCAGACTTATGCATATTTATGTCAGAGCATTGATTGGAAACTAATAATTAGAGGGCTCTCCCACGTCAGGTTGGGCCAGGCTTATTTGATCTAACTTTCAGTTGGTGTAATTGGATAGGGTTTATTTGTGGAGTCATTTATAGTCATATTAAATTCATTCACCTTCCCAAGAAATGTCTAGGTGCAGATGCACACTTGGGAAACACCAGCCTGGGCTTTATACATGTGTCTTGAATACTCTAATAACAACTTAGCAGCTTTTGTAGAAACCCCGTGGCATGGCAGTGTATGCCTTCCAGACCAGCAGGAGAACAGGCTGAGCCATGCTGGGCTGCTCTGCTTTCACACGTGTGCTGCCTCCTTACAAGGCCTGTCAGTTTTCCTGAGGATACAGGGGTCCCACTGACCTGCCTGATGTGTGCAAAGCCAGGGAGAGGTGCCTGCTGGTGGGGAGCTGCTAATGAAAAGCAAACATGTCCACGTTCAGTAGCACACAAGAATGGATGCAGCCCCTGGGAAGGATTTCTTGATGCTAAGATCTCTCCTTTGGATTTTGGCAGGGCTGGGTGCTCCAGCTGGGGCATGCCTGAGCTCACATCTTTTCAGAGAGCTCCTGTTGTGGTTAGCAGGCGAACACACTGTGCCAGTTGTGTACAGATGTACAGCTAAGTGCCCTTTGTGGTGCAGCTACCTGGCTCACAGGAGCTGCTCTGCCCTAGCACTGCCCTCACTAGCCATGTCCCTGCCCTGCTCACTGCCATTACCTGCCTGCAGTCCTGATGGGGATGTCAGCAGCACACTTGTTGCAGAACAAGCCATTCTCTCCCTGTTACACAGTGTTTGGGGCTGGGGCATTGATCTCTGGGATAGCTGCATGACTTTTGGTGGAAGCCCATGCAAGCTGAAGTGTCCAGTGCTGGATGACGCACAGACCTCTTGTGCCCATTGCATTGGTGGAGAGCCTTATCCCAGTGGTTGCTTGCCTGTGCAGCCAATTTTTTGAGCCATTTTCTGTAGCTCACTGTCACAGTATGCTTATATTTCCAGCTGGAAGAAGTAATTAGTAGCAGCTCTGCAGAGAAAAGATTTTCACAAGCAGCAAAAGAATTTTCTAGACTCTCCAGCAAAAATGTTAGCATGAGCTTGGTTTGGAATTAGTTTGATTGGGCCAGGCCTGGAAGAGGACGAGAGCTGGATGCTGGGGCACCTCCTGAAGTAACATCTGCTGGCTGTATTTCAGGCTTTCCACAGCTCTTCGGCCCCAGGGCTGGGATGAAGCAAACCTCTCCTGTGCCAGGCACGGCAGCATCACAGCCAGGCTGTGTCTGTGCTCTGACAGACTGAGTTAGTGCCGATCATAGAACCATAGAATCACAGCATGGTTGGGTTGGAAGAGACCTTACAGCTCCCCCAAGCCCACCCCTGCTATGGGCTGGCTGCCCCCCAGCTCAGGGCTCTTTGGGCACCTCCAGGGGTGGAGTAAAGTGCAGTAAGGCAGTCAGTGCTGCACTTACCCTGCTGGGTAAAATTTCCTGCTTGTGACAAATGTTGCAAAGGGAACTGAGGCCAGAAGAAGGAACAGAGCTTACTTGAGTGTGTTTGTGGAGAGGGCACACTGCAGACCCAGGGGATGGGTGCAGATGGAGGCTCCAATGAGGCAGGGCTCAGGCGTGCTGTGGTGGAGCAGCGCTCTCGGCAGGGGCCCATCTGGTAGGAGGTTGTCTCAGGAGGTTTCTGGGCGATGATGACAGCAGAGATGGTTGTGTTGTCATGTTCTCAGGAGAGGTATGCCTGGAAAATTGTGTTGTCAATGATTTCTTATTCAGCATCCCTGCTTCAGTTTGCTAGAGATCTGGGGATGCGTGTGTATTCTGTGACGCTCTGAAAGGTGATGTTCTTTCCTGCAAGGAAACACCAACCCTTTGGCTCTTGTCCCATCACTGGTGGCCTCTGGGGGTCCTGTCAGAAAGAGCCAGGAGGCTTTTTCTCCCTCACGTGCTTTCCAGAAGCCACACGGTCCCCACAGCCCCTTTCTGAGCCTGGGGCAGAGGAGCACAGCAGCCAGTCTGAGGTCACTCCAAAGCAGCTTTTCAGGCACAAATTACACAGCAGGAGGAGGAAGGCTCCCAACTATTGGCACGATCCTGCTCTGGCTTCTACCATGGCAGAGCTGGGGGGTTCAAGTTGTTGGTTGTAACAGTCCTGCCCACCCCCCCAGTGACCAAGGAGCTGCCCCCCAGCAGCCTGAGCACCGTGCTGCCTGCACAGTGCATGTCATCGTGTCCCCACCAGCCTCCATGCCAGCTCCCCTGGGCACCAGCAGCTCTCTCATAGTCATGACTCGTTTCCAGCACCATTAAGAGAAGCTTAGGGACTTTGAGGTTTTCCAAACCCCTTCAATTAACTTCTGGCTCACAGGATGCACAGAATTTGCCTGAATTTATGACCCATTTTTTCTTTAAATGCATGATTATTATTTTTTTTTCCGAGGATGATTCAATTTCTTAATGTTTTTCTAGCTAAAGGGCATCCTGTGCTTTGATACAGGGATGGGTTCTAAGAGCCATACTGGCACCACGAGCACCATCACCTCTCGGGATGCTGCAGTTTGTCCAAAGGTCTACAGGGCAGAACAGGCACCAGAAGCATTGTTCAGCTGAACTTTAGACCTCTCATGGCTTTAGAAAGAGGTGACAGAATTTTCACTGGTCTTGGTTTGCAATGCCAATGTTTATGTGGGCATGCCATTAAAAAGGTGCTGTGACTGCACGCCAGTATTTAAAGGTTAGGGTCACAACCATTTCCAGAATTGCCATTAGCTCATGTGCTTGGCATATTCTGTTTTTATAGCAACTTTCCAGTCGTATAAATACAAAATCTTTTTTTTTTTTTTTTTTTTTTTTTTTTTTTTTTACCCAGTGTGCCTTTTAAATAATTTTAAAGCTGCCAAATTTGTTTTATGTGATTTTGAAAGAGAAGGCTGCCTCTGGCTGAGACCACACGTGCCAAGCAGTGCATTTGTGTAGGCTGCTCAAATGTTTGTGCAGCATTTACAGTGCCCTAGATGAAAGGCTCCACAGAAGTGCAAAGTACCCTTATTTTTATTGTTGCTACTTTTGTCTGACTCTGAAAATGAGGCGAGGACTGGGCTGACACTTTCAGTCTGGTGATGGCACCACATAGCAAATGCCAGCGTGTGGGCTTGGAGGCAAGGAGCAGATTGACATCCCGAGAGGCAGGAAAGAGAGAGGTTCCCAGTCTGCTCACTGGGGGTTTGAGGATGGTGTCTGCCTTCCAAAATGCAGCCTGCAGCACAATCAGGGCTGTGTCAGCCAGCAGCCCAGCCAGGCCTTGCCACCCTGCATGGATGGGACAGGACAGGATGGGATGAGCAGCAAAGCACCCAGAGTATGGCACATCCCACTGCCCCGTGGCTGCACATGGGAGCTTCAGTTGCTTCACAGAAGCAGTTGCTAGCTGACGTGGATGGCACTTTCTTCTCCTTCTGTCTCATGGATATGAAGGCTTCTCCTGCAAACCAAACCCTGCAAGCCATCACTGAAGCACTGCTTGTACTGAGGCCCAGGTGGCAAACCCTGAAGCTTGAAGCCCAATCACACTGGTGCACACCAGTGGTGACGTCAGTTAGCTGCAGTGGGCCTGTGATGCTCTGCCTTGCCCTGCCCTAACCAATTGCTCTCAGAGCTCAGTGTGCTGCAGGAAATCCACCTCTCCAAGCCTGTCCTTGGGGACGGGTTTCTGCAGCATGAAGGGGCTGAGCTGGAACCCGTGCCTTCTTCCTCCTAGCTGCGACATGGCCTCCATCCAGCCTTTCCAAGAGCTGTTCCACCAGTGTGCAGAAGTGTGCCAAGAAAGGTGGTCAGAGTAAAACGTGTTTCCTGAGTGTTAGTTTGGCACCTCCATACAGAAAGGCCCCAGTTCTCTGCAGATACAGGAAGGTCTTGACCTGCACCCCCTGCATGGGCAGAGCCTCCCCCAGACCACCGCCCAGTGCTGGTGATGATGCTGGGCCTGTTCCAAGCACCATAGGCTGATATTCAGATGTTGCTTGTGATTTTGTACAACAGGTTGAAGCCCCAGAAGAGACCAGGCAGCGGTGCATCCCAGCCTTGTGAGAACATTGTGGTTGCTTACTACTTCTGTGGAGAGCCCATCCCGTACCGCACCCTCGTCAAAGGGCGCGTGGTGACACTGGGACAGTTCAAGGAGCTGCTGACCAAGAAAGGGAACTACAGGTAAGGGCTGCTCACCACGTGCAGTGTGGTGCCAGCAGACTGTCAGCACCTCCTGGCAGGTGCCACCATCAGGATGCAGTGATGTTGCTCCTGTCAAGGCAAAGGAGGTAGGTCAGGGGAGCTCCTGGGGTTCTCAGCAGCCTTGCAGGGTTATGGCAGCACAGCAGAGGCATCTGGCTGCCAGTAGACATTCACTTAGAAAAGTAAGTCCCAAAGTGAGCCAGGAATGTACTTTTTAAATAAGGGTAGAACTCATACTTGCATCTGTAATCCTGTCTCATGGAAGCAGGCTGATGTTTGGGTTTGACTGGGAGGGTCTGGCTGTTGAAGAAGCAGGTTATGAGGACATGGGAGATTGGGTTTTCTACCAGGAATATTCTGCATCACAGTTTGCACCCCAAACAGAAGTCACTTCCCCTACAGGGCTGCACAATGTCGTGGGCTGGTGAGGAGCAGCATCAGCCAGTGCTTGCCGATGCTGTGGGGAACTCCCCAACTGCCAGAGCCATTTCAGGCTCCCAGAATTTCCTTCAGTGTGAGCAGGGAGGCTGGGCCCTGCTGAGTCCCAAAATGCCTGTCATTCTGTAGCACCAGGTGTGGGATAGGAAGCTCTGCAAAGCACCGCCTCCAAGTAGGAGCTGCCTGGGGAAGAAAACCTGCTTAGAAATGCTCCAGGGCCATGCCAGCGTCAGGACCTCCAGTCAGCTTTTGTGAGAGCTGAGAATGGGCTGGGATTCAGAGCCTGAGCTCCTCAACGTGCCTGCATGTGTTCTGACTCCTGTCACTAAGGGAGGGCAGGGGCAGATGCCAGTCTCAATGTCTGCTGGGGCTGCTCCCATTCATCATGAGTTCACAGCCGTGGAAGTGCTGCTCCCTATGTTTGGGTGTCACTGTGGTGTCCCACGTGGCCCTTAACCCCTCTGTGTCCCCATGTTTCTGCTCTTTCAGGTATTACTTTAAGAAAGTGAGTGATGAGTTCGACTGCGGTGTGGTCTTCGAGGAGGTGCGGGAGGACGACACCATCCTGCCCATCTTCGAAGAGAAGATCATTGGGAAGGTGGAGAAGATCGACTAGGCTCCAAGGCTGCAGAGGCTTTGAGGAAAGGACTGTGAAAGACTCTGGGACTGGAGGAGAAGGTCTGGGGCAGACGCTGGCGGTGCTACTCCAGGAGGCGCTGGGCGAGCCCAGGGTGCAGCCCGCTCTGTGCCAGGACCTGGGCAAGCTCTGCTGTGCCATGGGAAGTCGTTTCATCCCACAAACCTGCCAGTGGGAGCCTGGGCTCCCTCTCCATACCGAATATAAGTGTAATGTAGCATTGTACAGTGCATTAGAAAGTGTAAAATGAACTTGTTTACTAAAGCTGCATATTTTTGATATATTGTAATAAAAGGAAAATATTTCCAATGTCACAGTGCTCTTATGTAAATGTAAAACATACAGGTACTGCAGAACTCACCCAAAGTGTACAGCCATCCATCAAACTCCGTGTGGTCCTCACTTTCACAGCACCCTTCTCTGTCCCCTCGGTGTGTGTGGCTCTGAGCAGTGCTGGGGTGGGATGCACCCAGCCGACAAGCTGCTTTCCCTGCTGCTGAGGAAGTCACTGCTGCACTCCAGAGAGGCCCTCCACTGTGCTTCTGCACACCTCTGAAGATAATTGAGCCATTCTGAATGAGCTGGGCCCTTGCCTCCCTGGTAGTTGCAGCTACTGGACCTGGTAGGGTGGTTTTTGTCCTGAGCTTTCTTGCAACCGAGTGAATCCCCAAGGGAAGGGAGGGTGCGTGCCAGTTCTTGGTGCTGCAGGCTTCCCATGGTGCCTTCCAGCAGAGCAGGGCTGTGGGCCACCAGTGAGGATCAGCTGCTGCTCAGCACTGCAGGGCCGGGCACTGGCATCCCATGCCCTGTGCTTGTCCCCCACGTGTGCCTGCTCCTGGGGCAGACATTGCCTCCTGGAGGGTGCTGAGCCCCACAGAGGGCTGGCAGCCCTGTGCAAGCCCCCAGTGCCAAGGCTGGACTTTGGTCAGGAGAGTTGCCTTAGGAGAGAGGTAGTGTGGGAAGGAAACCAATTAGACACTTTCAGTCTGAGGACAAAAACCATCATTTTGTGAGTCCTGTGTCTTCTGTCAGGTTCTGTGTCTCTGGGGAGGCAGCATGAGGGCACTGTGGTCCGAAGCCAGCAGCAAAGGAGCTGTGGGGATGTTTACGGCCAGCTCCCCTGAATGCTGCAGTCACTGTAAGGGGCAGCTACTGGGATGCAGATGGGACTGAGCTCAGCTCCACCTGCCCTCAGCCCTGCCCTTCCCACCAGCCCATGCTCTGTGCCCCAGCAGCCACAGCTCCGCTCTCACCCTTGGGCAAACCCAGCCCCTGTGCCCCCAGTGCCAGCTCCTAGGGGGTCCCACATCAGCACTCACCCTGCCCGCCCGCCTGCCCCATTGCTCACTGCTGCTGCAGCACATTGGGGCCCAACTCGGCTGCCTGCAGGGCTGGGGCCAAGTGGCACTGTGTGGGGACAACTCAGCCTCTTGTACACGTCACCGAGTGCCTTTAAACGTGGTTCTGTGACTTGCCTATTACTATGTGAAGTCCAGCAAAATCTGCAATTGTTTTCAGCCAGGGAACAGTGTTACGAACGTCTTTCCTCCCTCTTTTTTAAGTTCTGATGGTGTTGTGTCTGGTGAGGTTGTTACCATGCCTGGGATTTCCGTCTCCCCCTTTTTTTCTCAGGGGGTTCCCTGTAAATATGTACATTTGCCGAGCGCAGCATCCTCCAGCGGCCGTGCAGCCCTGGTGATGTCTCCTGTGCATCCTCATGTGCTGACTTGTACAATGATCTTTTCAAAGGTACTTGGATAAAATGAAATAAAACCCCACATCCCGGTGCCTTCTGTTTTTTTTCCCTTCCCTGCGGAGCAGACATGGGAGCGGGCTGAGACAACTGGTAAATGGCAGCAGACTGAAGGGCCCTGCTTTGGCCCAGGGCCGTGGGCACACGGTGGGGCTGCCCACAGGATGGGCGTGGGGGTCCCAGAGCCATTGCTTATGGCTGGAGAGCAGCAGCTCATGGAGAGGGGACGGTGCTGGGGACTGAGGGAGTGCCAGGGGGTCCTGGGGCTGTGAGCCAGGCATTGGAAAGGCTCTAGAGGAATGTTTGGAGCCCCGTTTGGGGCTACTCCTGCCTTCCCAGAGTGTGACAGCAGCTTCTGGGACTGGAACCCTGAGGCAGCTCTGCATTCTTGCAGCCCAGGCATGGGGCAGGAGGCCTTGAGGCCATGAAGCTGAAAGCCCTCTATGGTTCCTTCATCCCCAACACCCTGACAGCTCAGCCCCAGGCCTGGGGCAGTACAAGGACCAACCTGGGCTGCCTGCAGCACTCTGACACTGCTGGGTCAGAAGGACAAGCATCGCAGCGTGTCCAGGGCTGTGTTGGGTCCAGCATCACAGGGAGGCAAAGGCAGCACCCCCTCCATGGGAATGCTCAGTGCCATGGGTGCCTGAGGCTCTGCCCTGCACACCCCAGTGGGCTCAACCCCCGTCGTGACACCCACCAGCTGCACTGTGTCCCCAAGAGGCCCAGCAGGCACCATTCAGTGCTGCGTGCCCCCCCAGCAGGGTTGAACTGCACCCCGCAGACACAGACAGAGCCCCCATCATTTCCAGGGTCATTTATAATGCCCACTGCAGCAGGACAGGGCTCACAGCTCCTCCCGGGCTTCGGCTGTGCCAGATGGGCTCGGTGACTCTGTGCTGTTCTCCGGGGCCTTGGACACCTGCAGAAGGTGGCGGTGAGACAGGGATGGACATCCCACGTCTCCATCCCACGTGTCGCCCTGGGTCTGTGCCCTGGCTGGCAGCCCCTGCCCAGGGATGGGGGCACCTCACTCACCGTGGGTGGCTCCTCCGGCAGCTTCCCTCCATTTTCCAGGAACTTGGAGAAGGTCTCCACATCTCGGGCACTCCTATATTCAACCATCTGGACACATGGGACAGGAGGAGAACACAGGGTGGTGACATCTGAGCCCGATCTTTCCCAGGTGCTGGCAGAGCCAGGGATGCCCCACACCTGTCCCTGCCCACCTTCCTGCCCGGCCCAGCGGGGAAGTAGTGCAGCGTTGGGTATCCGCTGATGGTGATGTTCTCCAGCTCATTGGCCGTGGCATCCATCTCAGCAATGACAATGTCCTCGTGGTCCTTGTAGCGCTCGCCCAGCTCCTCCCAGGCAGCCGCCATCTCCTGGCAGTGGGTGCACCACGGTGCATCTGTGTGATGGGCACGGCGCTGGAGGTCACGGCTGGGCTGGGGGCACCGGGGGTAGGCGAGGGGTGGGGATGCAGGAGTGCTCATGGAGAGGATGGATGCTCACGACGGAGCTCAGGGACAGGACTTCAGCACTTACAGAACTTCACAAAGACATTCTTGGTCTCATCAAATGCCACCTGCTCAAAGGTCTTCCCCACAAGCACTTTAACGGGCCGCGTGTTCCAGTCCTCGGGGGGCTCTGCGCTCAGCAGCTGGGGCTGCGGGGACAGCAGGGATGGCCACAGCCCACGCTGGGACGCGTGGCCAGGTTCAGATCCAGGCACCCATCTCCTCACCTTCACCTTGCCGTCCAGCACCGCCTGCACGAAGTCACGCACGGCCGTGGTTGAGAAGGCGTCCGCCTCCATGCGGTACTTGCGGTTGTTCTCCATCTTGATGAAGCGCAGCGTGGGCGCATCGCTGGGTGTCAGGCCGAAGAAGGGCAGAACGGTGGCACCGTACCCGTCCACATCCACCACCACAAAGAGCACCTGGAAGGGGGGGAGACGGGCAGCACTGAGGCCGTGTTCCCCCAGGTCCCGTCCTTTCTTGCTGTGGGACCACCTCACCTCACCCCGGAAGGTGCTGGCGGCTGCACGGAACTCGTCCCGCAGTGCCTGCTGCTCTGCTACAGAGGTGTTGAGGAAGAGCAGCATGTGGTTGGGGATCTTGGCCCCGAAGATCTGGCCGGAGGTCTGTGGGGCAGGAGGAGGGTGAGGCCAGGCACCTTGCAGCCACGCCGGGGCTGGGGCTGGCAGCAGCCATACCTCATTGGAGAAGTCCATCACCAACTGCAGGCTGTGCACACGGAGCAGCCGCGTCAGCTCGGCTACTTCCAGGCCCTGCTCCGGGTCCACAGGGAAATCCGTCCGCCCCTCATCAAACTGCAGGCGTGGGACAATGAGCACCCGGCCCCACAGCGGCCCCACCGCCCCCAGCCCACTCACCTTCTTGAAGAGGCAGACGGTGTCGGCCGACAGCCCGTACGCCTCGAACAGCTCATCCTCCTCAGCCACCCCGAACACCACATCCACCACCTCTGCGGCCACCTCGTAGAACGCCTGCGCCGCCTCACCACGCAGGTCCTGCATGGTCCCCACCATCAGCACCGCCATGCCCACAGCCCAGCCCTGCCCGCCCCGGCCCCGGCCCACCTTGAAGAAGCCCACCACAGCGATGTCCTGCGAGCCGATGAAGGCGGCGACGGTGTCGGCATCATGCAGCAGCGTGGCGCTGGGCCCGGCCCGGCGCTGCACCCACAGCACCATGCCCTCGGCGTCCATGCGTCCTGAGCACGGAGCGGGGCTGCCACCGGCCATCACGGCCACCGTGGCCACCACCCCACCGTCACCACGGAGCCGCTGTCAGGACGCCGTCACCCCTTCACCATCACCCCCCCACCCGCCCCACGCCTTCACAGTGCCCCCCGCACGGCCCTACCGCTGTACGCCACAGGGTGGGTGCGATTGCCATCACGGAAGAGTTTGAGCGTGGGGAAAGCCTCGATGTGGAACTCGGCACTCAGGGCTGTCTGTGCCACGGCGTCCACCTTGCCCAGCCGCACCGCCTCTGATCCATTCCTCAGCAACGCGGCCGCACGGGCGAACTCAGGGGCGAAACGGCGGCAGTGCCCGCACCACGGGGCGTCTGTGCAGGGCCCGGTGTCACCGCAGGGGGTGTCCCCAGCCCAGGGGTGTCCCCAGACAGGGATGTCCCCAGCCCAGGGGTGAGGCTGAGAGCACCTAATAGCGCATGTGAGCCGCCATGCCCCATGTCTCATATCCCCTCCTCATGTCCCCTGCCACAAGGTCCACGCCCCTGCTGTGCCCCCCACCCCATGACCCTGCCCTCTGTCCCCACTCCACCTTTTCATGCCCAGTGCCCCTCTGCTAAGCCCTGTCCTTCAGGCCCTCACACCGGCACATCTCACACCCCGCAGCCCTGCCTCCCCACGGGCACTCACAGAACTCCACCAGCAGCAGGCGGTGCTCGCGCAGGGCGCGGGCGAAGTTGTGCTCATGGAGCACCAGGACGCCGTCCTCCTCCATCAGCTCATCCGAGAGCACCTCATCCTCTTCATCCTCCTCCTCCTCCTCCGCCACCACCACCTCCCCATCCTCCTCCCCACCCTCAGCCCCCCACGCCGGGCTCAGCCAGGCCAGCGACAGCAGCAGCACACACAGCACCGCGCCGCCCCGCATGGCACCGTCCCACTGCCAAAGCCTTCGCACGGGGAGAGGGGCAGATAAGGGCGGCGGGGCGGGAGGTGCTGGGCCGTGGGAGCTCGTGGCCCTCCGCTACTGGCTGCCAGCACGGAGATAAGGCAGCGAGCAGGTGGCGGATTTCCAGGCGCGGGCCCGGGAACACGGACACGGCAGTAAGAGACACGTCTGTAGGGTTTAATGGCGATGGAGGAGCACAGCCTGCGGCCGGGCGCAGCTCAGCGCACAGCAGTGCACAGCGATGGAGGTGCCGCGAGGACGAGTCGGGCGTCGGTATCAAAAAAAAACAGCGATTAAAAATAACTTTGGTTGCCAAGACCACGACCGCGGGCGCCCGCTTTGCTAAGGGACCCCTCCACCTTCCCGTCGGTGGGGCGGCGCGGGCGGCAGGGGGTCCCCGGGTAGGCGGGGGGATCCCCGCAATGGTGGGACCGGGGGGGTCTCAGTCCTCCCAGCCCTTCCTTATGCACAGGCCCCACTCCCAGGCGAGGTGCTCCGTCTTGTCATCGTCGGTGACCAGCGAGCGGACGCGGTAGGAGCCACGCACCAGCTGGCCCCGTGGCACCTCCTCGGCTGGCGTCACCACCTCGTACTCCTCGGCCCGTGGTGCGTAGCTGCCCACCATGAAGACGTCGCGGTCCACTGGGCGAGAGGGCGAGAGGGGTTTGGGTGAGCAGGGCCGGGCGGTGCTGCCCCATCCCATCCCTGACCCCACTCACCCGGCCGGCCGCGGCGGTACGTCAGGTGCAGGCACTTCAGCCCACAGACGATCTCCCTGTTCACCTGCGGGGCACAAAGGGGCAGTGAGAGGCTCCACGTGCTGGGCTCGGAGGGGCACCCACCCTACAGCCGCTCACACTGCCCTGCGATGCGGCTCCTTGGGATGGGCACTGAGCAGGGTGGCAGTGATGCCGGGGGCAGCGTGGGTCCCCAAAGTGGGCAGGGACCCCCAGAGAGGCACAGAGCCCACAGGTGGTGTCAGGTGCCCACGGAGCCTTACCTTGAAGGACACCTTCACCCTGTAGTCCACCCCCTCCTTCAGCACGAAGGGACGGCTCTGCAGCACCTCCAGGTCTCCTGTGGGGGGCAGATGGTCCCGTCAGCATGGACCCCGTCCTCCTCCTCCTCCTCCCTTCCGCCATGGAGGACCCGCAGCACTCACCCGTCAGGTCCATGGTGATGGGCCCCGGTGCCTGCTCACACATCAGGGTCAGCTTCGTCACCTGCACGTTGGGCACGCTGGCATCTGGGAACACGTGACACAGTGTGGCTCTTATCCATGGGGTTGGCACCTCAGGCCGCAGAGCAGGAGAGCTGGGGGCTCGTGGGGAGGATGCCCATGTGCCCCAACGGGCTGCATGTAGCAGCCAGAGGACAAAGGGCTCCAGGCAGCAAGGCACCTCAGCCCAAACCCTTTGTGGATGAGCCCATGTTAAAAGCCCTGTGGCACAGCCCAGCCCACGTAGGCACAAGGGCAGCCCCTGGCTGACAGCCCCCCCGCGGCCGCTCGCTCCATCTCCGCCATCCCAATGAATTCCCCGGTCCCTCGTAACCGTTCCTATGGCAACAGCAGCGGTGATCCTGTAACCAAGGCAACCGGGGTCCCCGGGCAGCGTTACCCACAGCAGGGGATGCCGGGGTCTCCCTGCAGTGGGGTGGGCACAGGCAGCGCCCGCGGGTGACGCGTTTGGGACGTGCCCTCCCCATGGGGATGCCTCCAGAGATGGGGACACCGCAGCTCCCTGCGCCCGCCAAGGCTGCATCACCCGGTGTGACGTGTCGGGGTGATGGGATGCTCAGGGTGATGGGATGCTTGGGGCGTTGGGGTGATGGGGTTCCCAGTCCCAGCCTTACCCACGGCCACAGGGATGTTGCCCAGCAGCGCCTGCTTGTACTTCCGCAGGCTCTCATCCCCCGGGTCCAGCTCCTGGATCTCCCGCAGGCTCTTCCTCTCCGGCGTCTTATACGCCAGGGCCACGTCTGCATCCTCCTCCTCTTCCTCCAGTGACAGCATCACCCCCTCCTTGTCAGCCATGATGTCTGCGGGGCACAGACAGTGGCAATCCGAGGACACCCCGGGGACCCCCATGCCCCAGGGACACACCAGCACTGCCGGGCTGGGGGAGATGAGCTCAGATGGATGCGGTTGATGGCCCCCAAGCTGCCATGCGGCAGCCGTGCAGTCTCCCTGCTCGGGGCCACGGTGATGCCACCAGGCTGCGTGTCCCCAGGGCTGTGTGTCCCCAGGGCCCGGTGGCACAGCGGAGCCCAGAGGCGGTGCCGCCGGCTGCGTTTCCGCACAGCCATGCAGCGAGATGAGCCGTGGTGCTGCGTGTGTGCGGCTGGGGGTGCGTTTGCAGCCCGCGGCGCCCTTCGAGCACGGTCACCGGGGTTGGTATCCCCACCGCCACGCAGCCCGCCGGGCACTGCCTGCCCCGTAGCTCCTCCGGCCGCAGGCACAGCCACAAACCCACGGGGCCGGGTCCGACGGTGGGCGCATGCCGGGCGGGGGGGACGAGGGCCCATTCACCGCATCGCGCCCGACTCTAGGAGCCCACGCTACACGCAGGGCCCCGCGCTCAGCCCCGGGCTCGTCTCCAAGCCCCGGGAGAAGGCAGCGGTCCCGCACCTCGCGGTACCGCACCGGGATGCAGCGCCGGGGGCCGACCGGGATGGGCGCTGCGGGGCTCCCCCGGGCTCTGCCCCACCTGTTGTCGTCGGCTGCGGGGGGCGATGCTCGGCCTGCGCTGTAGCCCCCCCACCCCCCCGAGCACCCGGCGCTGCCCCCCGCCCGCTCACCTCGGTAGCACAGCGTGAGCCACAGCAGCTCCAGCAGCTGCCCGCCCGCCTCGCACACGTCCAGGCCGAGCATGGCCGGGCCGCGCCGGGCCCCCGGGGGGGCTCTGCAGGGGGAGGGGGGTCCCGCTGCTCCGCTCCCGGCTCCCGCTGCGCTCTCCCCGCTGCGCTCGGCGCTGCCCGGCGCGGCCCGGCGGGGCGGCGGCGGCGGCTGTTCCCGCAGACGCGGCGGCTCCGCTGCCCGCCCCCGCCCGCCCCCGCCCCTCGGCGCCGGGCGGCTCCAGCCCCGCTCATGGGCGGTGTGACTGCAGTGAGCTCATCCGCCGCCCGCCCGCACCGCGCCTGTCCGCACTGCCCGCGCCGCGTGCTCTGCCCGCAGCCCCGTCCCCCCGCCCGCACATCGCGAACCGAGCGGCAGCCGCGGGATCGGGGCGTATCCTGAGCCGGCGGCGCTCGGCCCCGTGTCCTCAGCGCACCCGGAGCTCTGCCCGCACTCCGCACCCCCTGCCCGCACGCTGAGAGCGCTCAGCCCGTGCCCTGAACGGGCCCTGAATGCGTCGTCCGCCCCTCGCGTGCATCCCGCACGCACCCCGCGCACATCCCGTGTACCTCCTGCACACGCACACCCCGCATATCCCAAATACCCCTGCAGACATACACACAGCCCGCACGCACCCCGCACACGCGCCCCGTATCCCTCCTGCACACACACACCCCGCAAACCCCCTCGCTCTCCTCCCGCCGCCCCTCGATGGGGCCCCGACGGCCGGCCGCCCCCTCGGCCCCGCACAGCTCCGCACAGCCCCGCACTGCCACGCACTGCCCCGGGGGGCACCGGGCGGGCAGCGGAGCGCTGCAGCCGCGAGGGGGAGCGCGGGGCGGACGGGCGGGGCGGGGCGGGGCGGGGTTGGGACCGGGGAAGCCGCAGCACCGGGCTGAGAGGAGCGGTGCGGTGCGGTGCGGGACGCGCACCCGCTATGACCATCGGCGGTCCCCGCAGCGGCGGACAGTCCCGCCTGCAGATGCCGTGCCTGGGCAAGGTGAGCCGGCACCGGGCAGACACGGGGCAGGGAGCGAGCAGGGGCACCGCACCGGGCGTCGGGGTCCGCGGGCAGTAAGTTTGGCTGCCCCGGCCCAGAGACAGTTCTGCCGGCTGCGGGCTGCCCCCCGTCCGGGTCCCGGCTCCCCGTGCCCCCGCTCTCTCCGCCGTGGGGCTGAGCGCGGCCGGTGCCCCGCAGATGGAGCGGATGATCGTCAGCATGCAGGACCCGGACATGGGCATCAAGATGAGGAACCAGAGGCTGCTCATCACCGTCATCCCCCATGCCATGACAGGTGGGCTATCGCCCCGGGGCGGTGCGGTGGTGGGGAGGGGAGCGATGCACGGGAACGGTCCTCGGGTGGCACAGCACGGCGGGCGGCTCCCGGCACTCAGAAATGTGCTCAGAACTGCAGCTGGGAGCGATGCTGCGATGGCTGAGCCCTCCCTGGGGCGCGCGGCTGTGCCCCGTAACCCCGCGTGCCCTCTGGGACCGGGGCACCGCATCGCACCATAGCGCTGTCACGATCCTCAGGGAACGACATCGTGGAGTGGCTCATCCAGAAGTACGGCATCTCGGAGGAGGGTGAGTGCCCGGTGCGGGGCGGGAGGTCCCGGCAGGTCGCAGAGCCGCCCAGCAGCCCCCGCTGCCCCCACCCAGAGTCGCTGCACCTCGGCAACCTAATCGTGAGGCACGGCTACATCTACCCGCTCCGGGACCCCCGCAGCCTGGTGCTGCGTGCTGATGAGTCGCCGTACCGCTTCCAGGTGGGTGCCCTCTGCAGTCAGGGTCCCAGCACCAACCCCACAGCACCCCAGTGCCGCTCAGCCCGGCCCCTTTCCCCCCAGACTCCGTACTTCTGGACCAGCACCAAGTGGCCGGCCACCGAGCTGGATTATGGTAGGTGCCCACCAGCTGAGACCCCACAGACCACAGTGGGTCCCAGCCCCTCTGAGCGGATCCGTTCCTCTGCAGCCATTTACCTGGCCAAGAAGAACATCCGCAAGCAGGGCGACCTGATCGAGCATGAGAAGGTGAGCGGTGTGTGTGATGAGCTGCGGGGCCTCAGCTCACCTGGCATGGGGTTGCAATAAGGATGCTGCCCCCGTGCTGGAGCAGCAATAGGACCTGGGGCAGGGCAAGGGTGAAGCTCCCACGCTGTGCCCACCCGGCTGCTGCCCCCCAGGACAACTACAACCTCCTGCACAAGAGGATCAACCACACGTGGGACTTCGTGGTCATGCAGGCGCGGGAGCAGCTGCGGTGAGCGTGAGGACGTGATGGAGATGGCAATGGGCAGCAGGGATGGGGCAGCCCCCAGCTTCCAACCCCCCACTTCTGCACAAACAGGGCGGCCAAGCAGCGGCGGAAGGGTGACCGCATTGTCATCGACTGCCAGGAGCAGGCCTACTGGCTCGTCAACCGGCCCCCGGTGAGGACAGGCTGGGAGGGACACGGTTGGTGGCACTGTGCAGTCCGGGCACAGCTGGCTGGGTGTGCCTGGGGGTCCTCCAGCACATCGCTCTCGTTGCAGCCGGGAGCTCCCAACGTGCTGGAGCAGGGCCCCGAGCGCAGGAACTGCCACACCACCCGTGTGCAGCTGGTGAGCAGAGCTGGGCCCACGGGGCTGCACCACGTCCCACCCTGCATGGTGACCTCGTTAGCCCTGCTAACGTCCTTGTGTCCCATTGCCCCCACTGCTGTGGCTAAGCAGGGAGGGCTGTGTTTGCCTGTGCACCCACTGCCATCTGTGCCGGTGCTCTAATCCCTGCAGCTGCCCTGCTGTGTGCACTGTGCTACCCTGTGCCCCGCAGCCACCAGCCCTCCTTTCTAACTGCTGCATTTTCTCTTCTCTCCTCCATGTGCCGTGTCATCTGTCCACGTAAGTGTCTCCAGCCCAGGGCCGCTGCCATGCTGCAGGGGGTGGGAGGTCACGTTCATGCTGGGCTGCATCAGTGGGGTGGAGGCAGGGGGGGGCATCCCCCTGGCACAAGGGATACATAGAGAACTCCTGAGCCCTCACCCAGCCCTTCACATCTCTTCCAGGCCAAGAACATGGACTACTACAAGCGGGAGGTGAGTGGAGCATGGGGTAGCCGTGGGGCTGCTGCGTGGCGCAGGGCCCTGACGTGTGCCCATGGCTGGCCCAGATCGAGTACTGCAGGAAGGCCATGGCCAGGACCAGGGTGAAATCGTCCATCTGCCTCGAAGGGTGAGCTCCGTCCTGCAGCGGGCTGGCAGCCCCCCCTCAGCACATGCCCAATGGTGATGGGCAGAGCCGAGGTCATTGCAGATCCCAAGACTCAGCCCTCCCTGTGCTGGCCCTGTGCATCCCTGGAGAGTCAGGGCCACGGTGGGCAGTGGAATGTGGCCCAGCCCCCCCAGCCACCCCTCCCCACAGGTACCTCAAGTTCAACGAGCAGTACGTGCCCCACGACCCCATCATGTCAGGCTGCCTACCCAGCAACCCCTGGATCACCGACGACACCACCTACTGGGCCATGAATGCCCCCACGTAAGCACCCCTGGGGGCCACCAGCCCCGGGATGGCTGTAGGGAGAGGACAGAATTGGCCCTGCTGTTTGGGGGCCATGCCTGCAGCCTCCAGCCCTTCCTGCACGCTGCCCACAGGGTGACGACCCCCACGAAGCTGCGGGTGGAGCGCTGGGGCTTCAACTTCAGTGAGCTCCTGATGGACCCGCTGGGCCGGGCACAGCTCCTCGAGTTCCTCAAGAAGGAGTTTAGTGGTGAGCGGGCCCTGTCTGCCACCCCACCTGCCCCACCACCTCACGCCAACTGCCTCCATGCTGTGCGGCTTTGCCTTGCCGTTGGGCCCTGCTGGGACCTGAGGAGGGTTTGCCCATGGGTGGTGTCCAGCATCACGGCCTCCCCATCGCCATGTCCCCATTCCAACACCACGTCCCTTCCCCAGCACCACCACGTCCCTTTCCCAGCATCACCTCCCATCCCTACACCATGTTCTCCTTCCAACATCACATCCCCTCCCCAATGCCACCCCTGCATCTGAACACCACACCCTTTCCCCAACACCATCTATCCTCTCCAACACCACGTTCTCCTCCTCAATGCCACTTCCCCATCCCGACATCACATCCTCCTCCTCCTCAACACCGCATCCCCTTCCCCAGCTGAGAATCTGAGCTTCTGGGAGGCGTGCGAGGAGCTGCGCTATGGGGAGCAGTCCCGTATCAATGAGATCGTGGACTCCATCTACCAGTGAGTGCCATGCGGCAGCAGGGCCGGGTCCTTGGGATGAGGCCATCCCAGCCCTCCATCCCAGCGTGGGGCCGGGCCAGGCTGGGTGCTGGTCACCTGGTATCGATCCCCAGGCAGTTCCTGGCTCCCGGAGCCACGCGCTGGGTGAACATCGACAGCAAAACCATGGAGCGGACGCTGGAGGGCATCAAGACGCCCCACCGCTACGTGATGGACGACGCACAGATGCACATCTACATGCTGATGAAGAAGGTGGGTATGGGGTGGGCAGTGCTGGGATACAGCCTCGGCCTGATGCTCCGCTCCCCCAGGACTCCTACCCACGCTTCCTCAAGTCGGAGCTCTACAGGAACTTGCTGGCAGAGGCCGTCATCCCTCCGGAAACCAAGAAGCGGTGAGGGCAGTGCTGGGGTCCCGTGGTGCTGAGGGTCCCCGCAGTGCTCAGCCCAGCTCTGCCTGCAGGGTGTTCCCTTTCATGCGCAAGCAGCGGCACTCCAGCCCCAGCCCTGCTCTGCTCCTGCCTGCCGGTGACACCGAGGCCAAGGGCGAGGAGAAGAGCAGGAGTCCTGCAGCTGTGCCCGAGGAGGAGAGCTAGGCCCTGCCACAGCACCCAGCCCGCAGTAGCACTGAAGGAGAGAAGCCATACATCCCCTGCAGACCCCACTCGCTGCCCCCAGATCCTTCCTACCCCAGAGGGAGCTGGCACCCGGCCTGCGCCATGGGGCAAATGCAACATATGCAGAAATAAAGGATCCCGTGGGGAAAGTGCTGTGGCTTCATGGTGTTGAACAAGGGGTGACACGGGAGTGCAGGAGGGATCCCTGCAGCCCTGCATGCACCTCCAGCAGGGATCCCTCCAGCAGTGTGCATCTCCAGCGTGCAGCAGGCACCTGGAGCTGGGCTGGGTGCAGTGGGAAGGCAACAAGCGAGGGATGCAGAGGCCCCATGGGCTGGCAGGGGCAGGCAGGGATGGTGGCTGGCAGCTGAGCTGCTCTGCCTGCCCGCCACCCTTTAATCTGAGCAGAGCCTGAGGATCTCACGCAGGATTATTCTCTTTCCCAGAGCTGAGCCCCAGCTGTGGGGGATTAATAGCTGCCATTATATAAACACGAGGCAGGCTCATGCTCTCTGGCACTCAGCCTCGGAGCTGAGCACAGCCACAGGGCAGCATGGGGTCATCCCCAGCCCACGAAGGACCAAGGGGGGCCAGCCTGCACTGTGACTACTGACAAAGTGTGCAGATGTGCAGGATCAGGAACCCTTCCCTGTTGCTGACGTAGCCCCATCACAAAGTGGCTGCTCACAGCTCAGTTTGGTGCTGATGCACACAAAGGCCCTGGGGTGAAGTGCTGGGGAAGCTGCAGGAGCCTCAGTGGTGGGATGGAACCTGGGACCTCAGTGCTGGCAGCCACGGGGCAGTGACAGATGGTGCCGCGCTCCAGGAGACACTGCGTGCTGCACGGCTTCCTCTGGCTTGATCCAAATCCAAGCCCTGGAGAGAGATTTTCATGCTGATGGACTGCAGCAGGAATCTGGGGTGTAAAAGCAGGTCAGCGAGTCGCAGGCAGGGGGAAGGGACAGGCCAGCCCAGCTCTGTTACCTAACTGCTTTTGCAGGGTCCAGCATCCACACTGCTGCAACAGGAGAGCCAAGGGGTCTGCAGTGCCACCCCAGAGGTGCACATTTGCAAGGGCCCCTCCACAGAGTGGCTCTAAGGGACCAAGTGGCCCCTTTTTTTCCAGCAGCACAGTGCTCCTCCCTGCCAGAAGGGAGGAGCAGCTACTTCAGTATCAGCTCACACTCTTCCTGCTCACCTCTGGCCTGACACCAGCACAGCTGGCTGGGCTGGCACATCCCAGCTGCTCCCTGGGGTTATGCCGTGCTCAGGGTAAGTGTCACCACCAGAACAAAGGGCAGGCACCCACCTCCACAGGGCAAAGACAAACTGCAAGCAGGGGAGCATCACCAGGACACTGGGTCCCTCCCAAAGAAGGGGTTTTCTGCCTTAGGGAAGTCACACTCCATTCTTGCATAAATTTGGCTGTTCGTTAGCAGCAACAACAGAAGCAGGGCACCATTTACAAACAATGCAAAAGAGGATTTATTGAAACCATTACAGTTAGACCAAGTCCTATACAGCACAATTTGCAATAAGTTAAAGAACCCAACAGTCTTAGTGTTAAAAAACACACTAATGCATTACACAGTGATATAATGCCATCATCACCCATCTGAGTTATTGAATCAAGGCACAAAGTCATTCATTAAATACTGCAGAAAACAATTACACAGGGAAAGAAGCTGGAAAAAGGGACTCGTTAAGAAGGTGCTGGTTTGGCACTGGTTCATTGAGTTGAGCTGCCACAGGGAACTCTGGGTCTCCAAAGTATTTGGAAACACAAATGGACAACTTAAAGCCAGAAAAGCCCCCCAGAACTGAAAACCCAACATTCCTAAGGGACATTCAGTGTTACCGACTGGAAAAGTCAGGTCTGAGAGCTGAGGATGAAGGACAGTGTCGTTACGATGAGAATACAGCCCAGGTAGTTGCTGCCACCCACAGAATTGCAGTGGGACACCACCTGCAGCACTCAGCCCTGGGCCACAGTGCAAGTGCATCCTTCAGACAGCCCCAGGGCCACCTGACAGCAGCAACAGGTGCCCACTCCAAGCACTAAACAGAGATGTTTCTAAGGGTGTAAACTCCATCACGCTAAGCTGTGCGTTTTCTGCCCACCTTCTTCTCAGCAATCAAATGGACACCAGTGTTTGAACAGTGGTTGTGTCTCAGTGCAGCTGGTGTAGGGACAGCAGATTTCAGGACCAGGCAGCCTACTCAAAATCTTTTCCAAGCTTTGCACATTGCTTCTGCAGCCTGCACTGGTGCCCACCAGGGCATACACCTCATGATGAAGAAGCCTCCAAGTGAGACATCACCTCCACACAGCAACTCACTCTCTCTCTGGGGACACCACACTGGCCCCTGAGAGCCAGCAACCTGGGGTTCCTCACCCAGCATCACTTCAACCCAGGGCAAGGAGGCAGCACAGAGCTCTCCATGGAGCTGTGCTGCAAAAATAGTTCCTGTAGTTTCACCAAGTGGCTCATGTCTGTCTTGCAACATGCCCACCTCCTGGCACTGGGGACCATACTCAGATGGGCACCACAGCAGCTGTAAGGTTGCAGGAACATTTGCAGGACAGCTGGCATTGCTACTTGGGAACAGGACTCCCAGGAACAGCAAGCCAAGCTCCCAGGAAAGGTTAAAGTACAATTCCACTGTTAAAAAATGGCCTAGATTCCCTTGCACCTTGAAACCAAGAGGAGAGGTGGTATCCGTACCTGAGGGGACCAGTCAGCCTAGGCTGGTTTTCCTATCCCCTATAAACACAATGAGGTGAGGGGAATGTTGGTGCATAAGTCAGGTAGGAGACCAGCTCCCTTTTGGTGTCACCAATGCTGCACAGCCTGGCTGGAAAGTAAGCTTCATAGAAAACACAGATAGGCTTTTGACTGCAGGGGGAGGCACACGGGACTGTTCTGAGGAGAAAAGGTCATTTTCTAAGTAGAATGACACTTCAATCTGTGTTCTTCTGCTGGCCCAGGTAAGACCTAGCCCAGTCACAAGGCTGGAGTCTAGCAGTACACATACCCACTACTGAAGCAGGGGCCCAAATTCAGGAGAGTGTAACTGTAAATCAGCCTGCAGCCAAGCACTTCTCCGGCAGCCAGGAGAGCTGACTCAGAAAGGAAACCAAACACCACACACAGAAGCTCCACTTCTCATGCAAGCACCCAAAAAACAATCAGTGCAGGCATCCCCAGAGAGCACGTTTTCCTCCATCTACAGACTGAGCCAGCACAGTTCCGTGGGCACAGAAAGATGAAGGGGAAAGCCCTCATCCCTGAGCTCACGACACTTCAGTGGTGGCCAAGCACTGAAGTCCCATCAGCTCTGACAACGGATGCATTGGCAGCTGCTCCCTCATCCTGGGCATACCCAGGCAGTGGGGGTGCTTCCCTGCCAGCCATGCTTTGGTTTGCGGATCGAGAAAGGCAGCTTCCCATTTGAATCCACGATCTGGGTTTGTTAAGAGCACTGCTGCAGAAGAGAGGCAGCCTGCAGACTCTCCTGGTCTCCTGGCAAGCTCACACTCTGCTGTGGAACCGCATCCTGTAAAGGCGGTCACGGATGTACTGCTCACTGTCCACAGCCACCTGGCTCAGCCAGATCACTCTGCTCTCAGAGACATCCTCCTTCAGCTTACGCTTCATCAGAGACACCAGCCCAGGCTCCTCGCCGGGTTGAGGCCCCCTCAACAGCACATAGCAGGCGTGACGGCTGCGCTCAAACAGCGCGGCTGGAACAGAGCAGAAGGAACAGCCCAGCATAAGATGTCTGCCATGAGCCCAACACCACGCACCCAGCATCCTGGAGGCAGCAGCAGGTGTCCTCCTGCACCTCCTCGCTGGAGGGTTGAAGGGGGAGAACTTACCATTGAAGGCAATTATCTGATCTGTGCTGTTGCGGAGCTCCAACAGGACATTAGTGTAGGAAGGATGGAAAAGATACAGCTTCTGTAGAGGAGCTGCTGACATCTGTAACCAACAAGACATGCTCAGAACACAGTAATCCCAAATACCAGGCTCAGCCATTATTTCATGTTCAACAGAGTGCATCCAGTCGCTTATCTGTGCACGGCCAACATATCCTGTCTGATGCCACCAGCACCAGAGCTGCATTTTATTGACTGCTTGGTGCCTTACTCCCCAGCCTGACTTTCCTGCAAACAACAGGCCTGTCTGCTGTGTGCAAGAGACAGATTTGCCGCAGGGCTGACAAACTCAGCAAGAAAAGCAGAGGAAGTTCAGCTGGTGTTCAGGCATCCTCCAAGACAAACTGTCACTAACACTGCCAGCCACTGCTCCAGCAGGGCTCTGTCACACAGCTGAACAACACATCAGGGCCACCAGACACTGCCTTGGAGCACAGAGGGGATATTAATGCGGCCAGGAGACATCACTGCAAGCAGTACAATTGCAGAGGCTCCAGCAGCAGATTCAGAGGTACTAAGCCAGCAGCCTCTCAACTCAAATACAGCAGCACACTGAGGCAATGCTACGGGCAATCCAGTGCCTTTGCTCATACAGATAAGTCCATTTTCTCTATGCAGCCAGGCTGAGGATGATGAATGTTGCTGGTGCCACACTAGCTGCTAGCAGGGACACTGCCATGGACACTGTGAGGACCTAGTACAGACAAGACCACATGCCTACTGCATGCAGACCAGACTGATCAGAGACATGCGGATACTCCACACTCTGCACAGAATGATGCAGTGTTAGGGGAACACACACGGAACTGAATGTGAACACTGGGAAAATGGGGTGGCTCCAGACAATTCTGACTCTGAGTCTAGAAAAAAGCAGCCATTCAGCAGCACTACTCACCGTTTCATTTCCTGCTACTTGGTATTCACCCCAGATGAGGAAGGTGGACCGATGATCAGCAGTAGAAAGTGTGGCTGGCCTGGGGCTCTTTGCTCTAGAGTTCAGCTTCAGGTCCCATTGGACTGCTCCAGATCCACCCTCAACAATCATAACCTAGCAGGGAAGAAAGAAAAGGAACACGTATCAAAGAGCTCTATGAGCTGCGAGTAAGAGGTCAAGTCAGCTGTCTCTATCCCATACTGTCTAAAGGAGCAAGTGTCTGACACAGGGGAAGATAAGGAGACACTTGAAGCTGAGTTTCTACTTGATCACAGAGCTGTGAGACCTGGGGTGGACCACGTTAGAGTGAAGTCACAAGTCTTGCAAGTTATTTCAAGGGGTTCAAAGCTCTGTCATCGAAGTCACTTGCTGAGAATTAAAGTGTCTGGGCTGCCTTCAGTAGCTTCTTAAAAGAGATCATTTCCCAGCCAAAAGCCTTCTAAAATCAGCTGGAGGCAGCACATCATACCAGCTGCCCTCGACAAAATGTCTGCTTGAACTGAGACATGCAGAGAAAAAGGAAGTTAAAAGGAAGAGCTTTCAAACCTTTTTCCTGTTGGGTCCGATCTCACTCTCAAGGACAACATCAAGAACATCAGGTTTGTAGTAACCAAGCAGTGGCTCACTAAGAGAAAGGAGGAGAAAGGACATATCACAACACAACCTAACAGCTTGTGCATACCCTGTTCTTTCAGAGCAGCTTCTATCCTCACAAAAAAAAAAAACCTAATAAAAGACTCAACTGCTACATTGCAGGCTTTTATGTTTCAAATAAAAAAATAGCATCTGCCAGGATCACTGCTGCTGGAAACCTGGGAATGCTGTACAGAATCCACATAGGTAACATTACCTCATGACACGGGACACGTTGAGGGTCCACAGTGGCTGAAGATTTTGTGCATTGATCAGCATGGCCATCTCTGAGTTCACAACCAGGATGTTCTCCCGTGATCTGCCAGGAATTTTTGCCAGGTAACGAATGTCTCCAGTGCTGAACAGGAACAGAAAATTGATTATGCTTTCTAGACTGGGAATGTTGGCTCTTTGTGGTCTTTGTTTTGGGGGGTGGAGTGGAGAGACTCCTTTAAGTTTTTTTCCCCTGCACAGTAAGAGTCAGAAACTCATTCTAACAGGCAGGAAAGTCAAGCAGGGCTGGGAGCTGAAGCACCAGATTCACACTGGATAAGTTGCCAGAGGTACAAGTCATGTTCCAATTGCACTCACATACAAAATTCCAACCCTACTTCCTCTCCTTTACTGTGAAATCCTGACAAAGCCACCAATACCAGCCCCCTCCCCAAGCTATGGGCAGTCAGGACAGAACAAAGGCAGGAACACCAGAACCCTCCAACCCACCAGCAGACAAGATCCAATACCAAACCTGAGAGGGGTCAGGCGGTGTGTGGTGTGGTCGATGTTCTTCTTCCACTGAGGATCTTGCTCAAGGCCAGGAAGTTTAATTTCCATCCCAGTTGCTGCACTGTAGAGATCTTTTAGGGAATACGCATAGAGAGAGTTGGCTGTGTAAAGAAAGAAGAGCAAAAAAGAGGGAGAAAAGTTACCCTGTGCTTGCTCTGAGTGCTACAAATTTCCAGATCATGTCTGAAGTGGATCTGGCAGATGAACAACAAACTGCATTTTTAGGGTTTATATCTCAGAGCTGTAGCAGTATCTTGAGACTGAAGCCTGCTTTCGAACACATTCAGCATCTTATCTGTTCACAACCCATGAGTTCCACAGGAATCACTTGCTATGTAAATGACTGTTTAAAATCTACATTCTCAACATTTTAAATATGAAAATACTACATTATAATGAACTTCAGTTTCAGAAGAAGTCCCTCCTTCTCTTGACCTCAAATACCTCCTTCACTGCATGAAACAGGACACAGATTTGAGAATGTAAAACACTGTTTCCAACAATTAACACATCACAGTTACAATCATTCTTTCAGACTCAAGTCCTACACAGGACTGTACCTGTATAGAAAAGGAAGTAGTGGGAGGAGCCTGGGCTCAGCATGACATAACGAGCTTCCCCATCCACATTCAGGCTTCCAGTGGAGCCGATCTGTTTGCCATTTTTTCCTGAATGGATGAAGGTCTTAATCTACACAGGGATGGGATTAAAAACAAAAAAAGAAGGGTTAAAGTTGCATCACTCCGAATACAGCATTCTCACAGTGTTCTCTCCCAGTGCCTGCAGGAAGCACTGTGCAGACCAGCCAGCACAGCTGTTTCTGTCCTTTCAGGCCTGCCAAAAGCAGGGGGACCCAAGTTCTTGCCACAGAGTAGCTCTGCTACTATTTTTAGTGCCCTAAAATCACCCTCCTAAAGCTGTTGTGAGTTCACAGAGACTAAAAATAAAAAAAAAAGCTGCCAGGTTTCTTTGTATTCTCTTAGTGCAGGGATCAGAGCAACAGAATCCACACAACACTTCACCCAAGAGAAAAAAGGGTAGAGTCAAGATGAAACTTAAAAGAGTGGGCAAGAGGTGTGATCTGGGGGAAGCACAGCACACTAGGACTGAGAAACAGCATCTTGTAGGGGTGCTGAGTCAGGCAAGAACAGAGAGCTCCCCTCCTCCTTGAGCAGGACTAACAGGAGAGCAAAGAAAATATGCTGCAGGTGATTTTGGGGAGCTTTGTAAGTGAATAAGGGATAGAGTTTGCTGGGGAGGAGAGCAGCACATTCTCCAGCTGTTCCCAGCCTTTCATACAGGAGGATACACACACCAGCACTTACTGAACAGCTTCACCTTTACTGGGAAGCACTGGTGCAGCAGCTGCCCCAGGATAGTACCAACCAATGGCACTCATATAGTCAGGGAGAATACACAGTACCTTACTTAGAGCACTGCTTCATACCTCTGTGAGGTGCTACAGGCAAGGTATCCTGAAATAAATCTTATTTTCCAGGATGTGTTTGTGCTGAAGCTTGCAGCAGGTAAGGATCAGTGAGACTTAGCAGAAACTGCCATCCAAACCCCTTACCATCAAGCACCTGGAGGCTTCCCCATACACTGCTCAATGCTCTGCTATGTCAGGAAACAGGAGTACAACATCATGTTCAACTTCAGCCCTTGGCAGCAACAAAGTTAGGAACTTTAAGGACTGAATTTCCCTTCAGAAGGGACTGCCTTTCCCAGCTGCAGAGCTGCCCTCAAGCTCCCCATAATTTGTGCCATTTCTCAATGCACAGTGTACTTTTACTTGAGTTGAGAGAGTGCCTGCCAAGTCCCAAGGGAGGGAGGGAGGGAGGGAAGGGTTTTGTACCAAAACAACCAGAAAGGTTAAACAGAAAACAAATCATACAGCAGTTCAGCAGAACAGAGACTACTTTCAAACACGTCCTGCCTAAGATTAGAAAAACAAAAGTCTTGACATAACTGGGATAGGAAAAGCAGCAAGGAAAGGAAACAGAAGAGAAATGTAGGAGTTGGAGAGGATAGAATTTCTGATGATTCTGGCAACAGCAATGTCTCTGAAAGCAGAACTCAATCTGCTTATAGTGCTTTGGTGTGGGGATACACGGCCCCTGCTCCTCCCATGAGCCTTGCAGGAAACTACAACTTCTGCATGGTTTGAACAGGAAGGACAGGTTGCACGTGCAGGTGATGCACATCACTCAGTTATGGATGTGGATGGATTGTGATGAAAACATTTTTAGCTACCTCACTTTTCCCTTCTAAGAAGTGGGAAAAGCAATATTGGAAAAGAGAAATGGCAACTAACAGCAATTTCACTATGTGAACCCAAGTCAGAACTGATCAGTACAGCGACAGCAGGAAAAGAACTGAGCAAAGCAGGCAAAGCAGAGCCATGGAAGGTACCAGGAAGACTAGTGGTTGTACAGAGGCACTGGCTGTCAGACATGCTTTGATCCAGTAGCCAAACCTGTCAGAGTTTGTTCACTTCCACTTATCTGAGCATGGTCATAGAAAACTGCAAGCTCATCTTGCCTAGGTGCTCTCCATACACAGCCTGGGGGAACCACAGACTGAAAAAGGAGACTGGTTCCTGCATGGTTTTCTTCTTAAGCCATAGAACACTTGCATTGATTTGGGAATACATTTCTGCAGTGTGGGAAAGAACCTCCCTCAAACACAGACATCAGAGGCCTCTGGGCACTTCCTCTGCAATCTGCAGGACTGAAACAAACAGCATTCCTGCCATGCCCTGCAGTCTGGTCACAGGACTCAGCATAGCTTCACAGTGACATACCTTATCTCCTGTAGCAATAAAGATTATCAGGTCCTGAACTCCATCACCATCCACATCTGGAATCACTGACAAGGGAGTCAGCACAGTATAATTAGCTCCAAAGTCATCGGACTGTTTCCACTGAACTTCCCCTAGAAGAGAAGTTATTGGGAAATGCTCACTAAAAAGCACTTCAGGTTGAAAGGCTTTAAAACACTCTTGTTCCTCAAAGCACTTTGCAGCAGTCACTCACAGACAGCCCATCAGCACTGCAAGGCAGCCACAATTATGCTCATCATGGGGTATTTCTGCATTTCAAATGAGACCCAGAATCCACAATTCCAGCCCTTACTGGAAAGCAATTCCAGCTGCCTGCATAAAGGCTCAAGTCCATCAGCCAGGCACAAAGAACAGCTTGCTTTCAGTGCCCCAGGTTAAGACATTTTCCTTTGTGTTCACTGCACGGAAAATCCTCTCCAGCTACCTAAAAACTTGATTCTGTGTACTTAAATTTGTGCAGGCATTTTAAGACCACAAAG
The DNA here is from genome assembly GCF_987193195.1 of Phasianus colchicus. Lineage (NCBI taxonomy): Eukaryota > Metazoa > Chordata > Aves > Galliformes > Phasianidae > Phasianus > Phasianus colchicus. The sequence goes on along the minus strand of NC_143451.1, from coordinate 4,244,621 downwards.
AAGCTGAATTCTGATCACAGCATTTATGGCTACTTCCAGCAGCACGTTTTACTGCAACCTGACTCCTGCAGATGCTCCTGGAGCACTCAGAGCTCAGCTCAAACCCCTCCTCTCTCCCTGGTTGGAAGAGCACAGCTCTTCAGACACTTCTGTCCCTCAGCTGCTTGTCAATGCAGGTAGCACAGCTTTGGCTGCACTCAGATGCACTCTGCCCAGGGCTGCTGGTGACTTTCCAGACACTGACATGGGGAATTTGCAGCAGTATTTGCTGAGATGAGAGACTGCTGCGGTTTTGTGCTTTTTATTTTTTCTTTTTTAAAGAAGAATTTAAGTGCCTAACTAGGTGCTCTGAGGGGAAATCCTTAACCAGCCCCTTTGAACTGCATCCCACGCAGCCATCCTCAGATCAGGAATGCAAAATAATCATGTTCTTTGTAGGGAGTCAAACTGAGGGCCAAGGAATGACTGCCCCACGCTGCCTGCAGTCATTTAAGGCAGGCTGCATTGCCAGTGAGATTCCTCCACAGGAAGGAATTTTTACTGAAATACTGGGGAAAAAAAAACAACGTGGATTTGTTGTTAGAACAGCAGATATGAAATACAAAAATGCCCCCACGGAAATAAGGGGAAGGCAAACAATTCTACCCCTAAAAACAAACAAACAAACAAAAAAACCCGAGCAGCCAAAACTACAAAGAGTTTTAAATAACTATATTCTATAACTATAAACTATATATAAACTATAAATAACTGGCTTCAGTATAGCCCAAAGCTCCATCAGTAGATCAGCCTGCTGGAATTCGTATTTTGATGCATAATGCTCAGTTCTTTGCTGGTGAGACAGTGAAAAGAGTTGTAATAAAGGTGTTTTACTCCATTTACCTTGAAAGTCTGATTTTTCTCATCGTTGTAACTGAGACAGCTTCAACACAAAGGGATTAAGGAGCTTACAAAGTCCAACACAGCCCCCAAGGAACACAAACTGTGAATCCAACTCCACCTTGCTCTGTTAATGAGAGATCTGACTGTTCTGCCAGACAGGCAGAGCACTATGATGCTCCCTCACAGTCCAGGATCACAGCAAAAGCACAGCAATGCAAGCCAACAAGACAAGTGCCTAGACAGTAAATCCAGCCTGAGTGAAGGGTTTTGTTTTGGCCTGGAAGGAATAATAAAATTAGGACTTCAAAACTTCCGTGGCTGAGTGCAGCCCTCACTGCAAGGAACTGCAAAGGGAAGGACCAGGATTGCTTGCTTCATGCTGGATGAATGCACACCCCAACACTGTGCTTTCCCAGCCTGCAGCTCACACACTGCCTGAAATAAAGGCAGGTCTTTTGTACAGAGCACTGTCAGACCTCTCTGCCATGTCCTTGTCCACTTGTTTACTGAACACCTTTGAATTCCCAGCCCTCTGCACACAGCAGATATGCAGAAAGATAAAAGAACCACGGAGCAATGAAGAACTGTGATGGGAAACAACCATTCTTTGTGAAGTCTTGAGTGATAAGCAGAAAAACAGACTTACTCCTCCTAGTCACACACTCTTCAGGCTGAAGAGCCTTGGTTTATTTCATGATTTCTGCCACTGAAGAAATGTCACCAGACCCACTCCCAGGGCTCAAACACAGGTAAAGGCAGAAGGTGCCACCACACACCCACCCCTGTCCTTCCTATGGATGCTGTTTTCATCCGTGGTAGAGGCAGAATACCCAACTATTGGTTGGGTTTAGAATCTTTGGTTTGGTTTAGAACAGCTAATCTTAAATTCCTGTGTTCCAGATTGCTTGTTTTACCTTCACACACAGGAATGCTAAGTGCTCCACACAAACAGAAGCACACAAATACCTAAGTCTTCCTTCTTGTTTGCTCATGTCACTTATTCTGGCAACAAAGCAAGTCAGATGTAATACAATTTGAATCGACAGAAAGACACTAACTGTATCAATCCCACATCAGTCACTCTGAGATACCCAGCCTATCCCTCCTTCAACCTTCCTACAGGCAGAGATTGAAGGCAGAGGTCCCTGGAATCTCACCAACCCATCACAATGATGAATCATTAACAGCTAAAGACTGATCTGGCTACTGGTTTTGGTACGTGATGGAAGTCAGACTTCACCACTTGAAATACACTTAACCTGATATTTTATTCCAACCTGTCCTCCTAACCCAAAGCAAAAGCAACTGCACTAAGAAGCTGCTTCTGACCTACTTAGAGCCACAGCAAAAAGGTGCCAAAAATGTCAACTGATGGAGTATTCATTTTTGTATCAGAAGCAATTTTTCACCTCTTGCTTTTAATTTATGTGCAGGATGTTCTCCTACCAGGTTGTTCCTGTGACTTGTGGCTTAGCCCAGCTGTTTCTCTACATACATGTGCTGTTTCTTTATGGCTGACTTCAGTTACGAGGCTTTGGCTCAGCAGCCACCTTTCTACGCTTTGACCTAAAAGCAACTACTTCATTAATGTCTATAAATAACCTGTACTAAAGCCTGTTGATGAGGAAAATGGTGCTAATTATCTCAGTTACTGCAGAAGCTTTCCAGCTGACTGCGTGTGCATGTGCTGTTCCAGCTACACTGGAAATTAAAAGCTTCAATAGCTTTTCCTCAGATCTCTTAGAGCTTTATATTTCTTGCTATTTCTCTCTCCCAGTATTTGGAAAATAGGGCGTAAGGGGTGCAATATCAGATACAGAGAACATGATCCTATGCACGCTTCCAAGAGAGAGCACATATTGTTTATAGCCTTTGATCCCCAAAATGGAAACGTATCTCAGTTTTCCTCAGAGAGGAAGGCTCAAGGCACAACAGACTTGTTCCTACAGAAGCACAGGCATTCTTTATCCTCCCCCCAGCTTTAGGCAAGACGATGAAGAACCTCTTCATCTAGAGGTGCAGAAATGAAGAAGGCTTCCCAGAGAAATCAGGCAAAATCCCAGGCTACAGACCAGTGAATATACTTCTCCTGTGCACTCTCCCTGATGACTTTCAGATCTCCAATCCCTGTAGCTCCCATGCTTGTTGCCACTGCAGGCACTCCTAACACTTGTTCACTGAGAAACACTACTGGTCTGTGTCCAGCCCACAGGAGCATCAAGTAACATTCACAACTGCTGGCTGCTTCTCCTGTTTTAAAAGTTGTTGAAAAGTTGTTCTCATAATACAGCAGCTGGCACAAAACACCACAACAGAGTCCAGTCGTTGGAACAGAGAACAGGCAGTTCTCAAGGGCCCAGCCAATGGCTCTGGCAAGGTTTTTAAGATGATAAATACTCCGTGTACATTGTCCACATCACCTCGTGATGTCACATCAGTGTTCCCAAAGTGTGACAGCCATAAAGTGAGGAATGAAAATAGTGCTGTTCCCTGTTATTCTGCCTGCCACCCACCTGTCTGCTGGTCAACTGCAGTCAGTGACACCGGCTGCCCCACCAGCAGGCAGCCTGGGGCCCCTCCGAGCTGCTTGATGCCACACTGCATCCATTCCACCTCTGTGGCAGCAGGCCTCTCCCAGAGCACTCTGCCATTCGTGCCGGACAAAGCAGTGATGAAAGCACATGGAGAAAGCAGACCTGTAGAGAAGATGCATCAGAGGGAGTGTGAGCCCTGCCCACATCTGCTACGCTGCACCACCCAGGCGCTGTGCCTTGCCCCAGTCCTACCCCCACCCTGTTTTTTCTCCCAGAACCACTGTATTTCCCCTTATCTTCATTTCAGTGCTTCATATTTAATGACACAGAGAAGAATTGACATTATGGGCACTACTCCAACACTGGCACCCACCTCAGGACATCAGCCACAGCAGCCCCATTAATCCTAACTAAAAGAAGGAGCAGCCCTTACTACAAGGCCTTCTGTTTCAGAATCAGCTACCTTCATCCAAACAGGAGCTGTTGAAGCTGCTGCTGCCATTGCTGGCTTTGAAAGCAAAGATGACATCTTGCACTTTGTCTTCGTTCACATCTTGTATAGCAAGAAACGGGTAAGCCACTGTAAGAGAGACCAGAAGTCAGGCACTGGTGAGGACTGCCTCAACCATCAGCACAGCTGGCTGCAGCAAAGCACACATGCCCAGAGACCCACTCACTGCCTCCAGCTCTGACTGCACGACAACAGGACAAATTGGCTTTTGTATAAACCCAAAAAAAAAAAGGCATCTACATGAGCACTAAGCACTGGAAGTCAGTGCCAAAGGATTATTTGTTTTCATTCGTCATCCCCTGGAGGATTCATCTCTTTTTATAGCCAGGCATCCAGAATTTGAACTATGTTTAACAAAAAACAACTCTGGTCTTGGGGTGGGGTTGCTACTCCCAAAATATGGGGGAAAAAAAAACAGAACAGTCCCAAATATATAATCTTTCTCACTTTCAGCTAAAAGCAGCCATATATATCTCGAAGTAGCAGAACTTTGGATTTAGGCATTAAAGCATAAAGTTCAGTCCCTGGTGGGGAGAACTATCTCTGCAGTTACAGCTTAACCAGCACACAATCACCACACACAAGATTAAAGGAAAGCACTGACAGAAGTGGATGCTGAGTCACCAAGGAGCAGTTCCCAGGTTAAAGAGCCGATTAAAACAACTATAACTTTGTGCAGCTAATAAAGTAACAAGATGCAATTGCTCTTCTCCCTGTACTGTTAGCCACAGAGAAAAGCTGGAAAGTCATACTGATAGAAAAAGGATGCCTAATGGTCCCCAAACCAAAGGGAGCACTTCACAGACCCAACTGCAACACAGATTTGCTCCTAGGCACCCTTCCCCGTTATTTTCCAAGTAAGACTGGTCTGTGAGCTCATTAGTGCTTCAGAGCAGCATTTAATTTCTCTATTAGATCCTGTAAACACCTCGTGGAAGGCCACTCCAATTATGACGGGCCATTGCTTATCCAGGTCAAGTGTTCACAGCCCTAACTCCCAAGAGCAGCACTCCTGCAGGCCCAGCTCCACATCAGCCTTAGGCAGAGTTCAACAATTCCAATTCATAACCCAGAAGGGAACGGGACCCAAGGTAACTATTCTCCTACAGCAAACTCACCTGCACTGTCATAGCTTCGGAGCCAAGTTCTCTCTGAAACAGGCCTCTCTGGGCAAGGAATGATAAAGGAGAAGGCAAACACAATGATCAGACACAAAAATAACGAGACGAAGAAGGCGGCGGTGCGCCAGCGGGACAGCCGAGACAGCTGAGACGACTGCTTGATGATAATTCTCCTCTCCACAGAGTTCTCATGGTTCTCTTGAGCTTTCACATCCTCTGTCTTCAGAGGGTGGATCTCAGCTTCTGAGTCTTTGTTATCCATTGCAGCTCACTCATAGGTATTCAGACACCCTTCTCCTCCTTCACCTGCAGCAACGGGAAGAAGAGTTAAAGCAGATTTTGGAATGTAGCAAGAAGTGACCAAGTGTTCTGTCACTATTCATGCTGGAGACATCTAACAGGAGGTGACAGGTCACTGTGCTGCCACACAGCTGGGTGCCAAGCACCTCTGACCCTGGAGGTCTCCTACACACAGCAGCAGGGAGAGATGGGGACACACAGAAATAGCACCGTTTTTTATTTTAGAGGAGGCAATGAGCTCTGCTAGACAAGGACAAAGCAGGCTATGGATCCTATGCTGAATGGCCTGGCTGCTCCTGCAGGTCCTCCTGATGAAGAACAACAAAAGCTCCCTTTGCTGAAAAGCCTTCTGACACCTCCTGCTGATGGCAGCCTGACACCAGGTGGGACAGGTGAAAGGAAACATCTGTGGCCCTCATTTCCCAGCACTAAGATGTGCCCTGGTGCAATGAGCACATGAGAGAGAGAAACAAACACCAATATACTCTGCTGTGTAGAGTAGAACAAAGCTATTGAGCACAATCCCCAACGAGTGCTGCAGCCCAGCCCTACAGCAGGCAGGAGAGCAAATGCTTTCCTCTCTGTAGGAAAATTAATGCATGCATTTAGACTAAAACTGGGCAAATTTCATTCCATCGCAGTGGAAGGAGAGCTAACAACTGCTACTTTCATTTTTTCTCCTGCTATCTGTCACGATCTATAATTAATGAAATGTCCCTCTTCCTCCTAATCATCAAATTGCTTTTCTTCAGCTCAATTCAAAATAACTCTCTGCAGGACAGGGCTGGGCTGCTACAAAGGGCAGGGGCTGCAGCAAGCAGATCCTCACCCATCTCACCAGCTCCCCATTGCAGGAGCCTGGAATTCCAAACTCACAGCCTGGAACCCACACCAGTCAGCCCAAATGCTCAACAGAAGAGGCCGTGGTAAATGAGAAATGGCAAATACAATTCAGAGGAGGATGAGCAGATGAAGAGCTCCTTGCCTTCTCAGGAGCACGTACACTGCCTTTGGTGATTTCCATGTGGCAAACTGTTAAGCTCTGCCAGCTCAGTACTGGGAGCTGCAGTTACAGCAACAAAGGGGTTCTGTGCTATTTATCTTCTAAAAGGAGAAAAGGGAAAGCCCCTCGTTGGTTACAGAAGCCTGTAGCATTGCCCACAACAATAAGAAACAACTGCATACACAGTTTTCAGGCTTCACTCAGACAGTGCTTCTTTTTTAAAAAAAATAGCAGAAGAAAGAACAAACACCACATTCCAGCAGCCTTGGAAAAAGCTGCATGACCACGTCATAAGAAGTTCTATCTGAGCAAATAAACACGACAAGCCAGCCAACTTTCCATGACTGCACTGTGACAGCCATGTGCCCAAATCTCCCACCTCAACAACTGACTTCTCCAGCAGAAAAGAACTTCCAGTCAGCACCGGTGTGAGAGCAGAGCCCTGGGCTTTCAGCTGCAATAAGGAGGAGGTTCACTGCTGTAGGGCTGCAGAGATCCCAGGAGGAAACAGAGCAGCAAGGAGCGACTCCAGAAAAAGCCCTCACCTCACCAGGGCAACTCACACAGGCATCCAGGGGTAGAGACAGCGAGCCCAGTGGGATGGAGCACAGGGAAGGAGCAAAGGAGTGGGGAAAAACAGCTCAGCACAGCAGGAGGGGATGGCTGGGTCAGACCCCCAGCCAGCTGCTGCATGCACTGTGCTCTCAGGGCTGTAGCTATGAAGCACTTGTACCCAAGCACTCTGGCATTTATTCTGCTACAGCACATCAAGTACAAGATCTCTCTCCAGGCAATTGAATCCAGGCTGCGCAACACCATGCAAATTCAATTAAATCAATAATGTAGAAGCTGTATCCTCCTCCAGAGCCCTCCGAACACCTCATCTGCCCTTCCCAGCACCTGAGAGAACTCCTCGAGGCCGCCGGATCCCAACCTGCTGCAGCACACAGTCGGCAGGACGAGTGGGGAAGGAGAGAAAGCAGTGGCTGCAGTGAGCAGAGCGTTGCTTTGCTGGCACCGCAGGGAGCCGGCCCATCAGTGGGGTCAAGGTACGAGGCCACAGCCATGGGCTGAGCAAATGATTTACGGGAGTGGAGCAACAGCAGCTTCTGCCATTGTGATGCTGGGGAAGAGGGCAGGAGTTGGTGAGTTGATCTCCCCATGCTGAGCTGGGAGCAGCAGCTCACCCTTCTCAGTGCTGCCGGGTCACAGTTTGAGTGCAGCCCCTGAGAACAGTGCAGCCCGTGAGGCAGGAAGCCAGATAACTGCTGGGGCACAGCAGAGTGCTTCCAGCACCTGTGACTCTTTCTGCAAACAGTGCGTGAT